>NC_072733.1:125986948-127186948 GCF_026930045.1 Uloborus diversus | reverse complement strand
AAAGGCCTAGAAAGGGTTGCTGCGAAAAACTATATCTTCATACAACATTTAACTGTAAAACAGCATTTACGGGCAATCTCTTCATGTAAGGTCAATTTAAATTGTTTCCTAAATATATAAATATTCAAACAATAAATTCCTTTTGCGACCCATCTGGCTCACAGATAAGCTCCAGGTTGCCGGAAATATATCCCTGTAGGAGCGAGGACTTCACCAAGAAATACTATTACACGTTATGAGAATTCTCTAATATTTCTTAATTCCGCTTTCCATTAACAATAATATATCATCAAATTCTTCTTTTAGAATTTAAGTGGTATGTGTAATTTTTGAATTTTGAAGCGCTTAAATAATGGAATATCGACTCTACCCTATTGGAAAAAAAAATGATACCGGAAAAAAATATACCGTCTTATGAAACACCGGAACCGGTATCATACTTCCGGTATGTCAGTATTTATACCGGAACCGGTGTTCCATAAGCCGGTATAATTCAGATCCCGGTATCCCATACCGGAACCGGTATTCCATACTAGAACCGGTATTCCAATAATACCGGTTTTCCATACCGGAACAGGTGCTCCATACCGGAACCGGTATTCCATACTGGAACCGGTGTTCCATAAACCGGTATACTTCATATCCCGGTATTCCATACCGGGACCGGGGCTCAATACCGGAACCGGTATTCCATACTGGAACCGGTGTTCCATAAACCGGTATACTTCATATCCTGGTATTCCATACCGGGACCGGGGCTCAATGCCAAAACCGGTGTCCCATTAGCCAGTATACTTCAGATCCCAGTAGTCCATACCGGAACCTGTGTTCCGGTATACTTCAGATCTCGGTAGTTTCTACTGGAACCGGTGTTCCATAAGCTGGTACTTCAGATCCCGGCACTCCATTTCCGAACGGTTGTTCTATTTTGGAATTTATTTGGTTCTTCAAATCCCGGTAGTTTTAGCCAGAGTTGTTGTTCCAACTTCAGTTGTATACCGATATTTCTTTCTGGTACTGGTACAGCACATTTCGTTACTTCCTATCGTGGTAGTATATTCTGGTGATTTTCCAGAACGGTCCGTACTGACTTATGATGCGGGAATCGACACTGGTGCAGTCCATTTTGATGTTAAAGTGTACTGGCATAGCATAAGCTGGTACGGTGCATGGTGCCAGTAGCATACTGAAGTCACTAGAATACCAGCATTGCATTAGGTATATTTACGAAGCACAATATTTTAATGTAACATAATTAAATCAACTAAAAATGCGACTTATCAATATCCAAAACTTAAAAGAAGGGATGCAAAATTACAATATTAATCAAAGCTATATGTAGTGCATTATCGAGTAAATGATTAAAAAGTAAATATATTTAGTCAGAACAAAAATGTTTAATTGCAATATATTGTTATGAGTCCAGCCACTTCAAGAAATTCTTTAGATGACAATAGTTCTTGAGAAAATAGAGAAGATTTATTTACGACAAGAAATATCGTTAGCAAATGCTAAATTAACCATAGCAATTAGGCAAATTCCATTAACACCGTAAACTCAATGGTCACACACGTATTTACATCACAATACGCAAAAACAAAGCATAAATCTGAGCATGATACGCAAAATCTGAGCATGTTTGGCACCTCTTGTTTTGTGCACAAAAAGTGCACTGTACAAACAGCACACTCTGTACAGCTAAATTGTACAATACTTTTCATATGCAATCACAATGCTCAGACTTAGTGCACTTTTTTACATAATGTTTTCATTGTGTAGAGACTACTTTTTGTCCGCAATATTTAAAATGAAAAAAAAAAAGAAACTGAAAATTAAAATTTCTTAATTTTAGCATGTTTATTAACAATAAATTTATTTAGGAGAACATATCAAAAGTATTGTTCAGTTTTTGATGAAATATAAGAAATTCTAAAATAAAGTCTGTCGTGGAGTGGAAATCATCTTTGTTACCAAAAATCTGTTTATTACTCCTGAAATTCAGCAGCAGTTGTTACAACTGTTACTGCAGTTGTAACTTTTTATTGAATACATTAATAAGTTAAAGTTGAACAAAATATAGATTTTAACTTACTAACATGTATGGCAAGAATGTCCTTCCTACCAGGAATGATGATGAACCCCCTCCCCCAAGCAAACAAGACCCCAAAGTTGAGGTCAATAAACCCTTTAAAATGTCTATGGCATAATCTGGATTAATAAATCTGGATCACTGTGTTATAACCCAAATTTAATGCTCTTTCTTGCCACAAAAGGTTTTCTTGTGCATGCTTACGATATAAAACTATATAATCAATGGGGATGCATTAAAATTTCATAATTTAGAAGCAAAAATTTCACACATTCAGTATGCATTATTAATTTAGACAAAAAAAAAGTAAATGACAGTGGCGGATGGGGCCGGCGGGCAGCCGGGCAAATGCCCGGTGGGCCGCCTCGGTTTGGGCCGCATTAAATCTTTCAATTAAATAGTACAAAAAAAAAAACTTTTATTTATTTATTTATTTATTTATTTTTTTTTTTTTTCATTTTTTCTTCCTTAAAAACTCGTGAAACAAATCTGTCGCCTAGAAGATGCGAAATCAAACCACTTTGCGACATTGGAAAATCTAAAATTGGATCACTCATTTTTGTAAACGGATTTCAAATCTTTGTAAAAATCTTTGGAAGACCCTTGCCTTCTTTTTTTAAAAAAACCATCGACTCGTACATGACGAAAGCCTTCTTTTTCTTCCCTTGTGGACCGGCCCACCAGGCACTCGGCGCCAGATTAAGCAATCGATTAGCACCCCACCTCATTAGCCCTTTCATTGATGATAGCCGATAACCATTTCACGGCCATCTGTGTACAGGATACAGGGACCAGTACAGGAACACTACTTGGGACGGGACGGCAAAAGCAGTTTGCGGAAAGGAAACAGCTGTTTTTCATTCGAAGATGCAAAGAGAGGTATTTTTCCGAGAGTGAATCTGAAGGCTGAAGGGTCGGGATTGTTTCCTGGAATTCTTTTCAGTAATTTTTGCTTTAAGGTAACTGAGGATTATACCATCACCACACCAGCCACAAAGGTGATTAAAAACTAGCTGTATCGAAAGTCCATGAGCACAAGTAACAATGAATTATCCTTTCTCCGCCCTCGCTCTATCTCTCTGTCGACTGCCTCATCGATGTGTCGACCCCTAAAAAAAATTTTACTGTGTATTATCTCAACTTGCAAGAGTACATAATTTTAAAAAGTTTTGTTCGAATATTTTTGATTCCAATCTTCCTGTATATGGCTTCAAACTGCAGAATTTTACTATGTAATTTTTTTTCCAAAATTCCCTCCGGGGGAATCCCCGGAACCCTTAAATTGGGAGCCCTTCATCATTCTCTCGATGCTATTCCCCTTCTTAAGAGAAATCCAGAAAGGCAGGCAAACACACATTAAAAAAAACACACACACAAAAAAGAAAGAAAAGAAAGGAAGAAAGAAAATAATGCATACCCCACTAAAAAGGATCTCAAAATTTTCTCTAGAAAGTGCCGCTTTCTTGAGAAATTGTGCAGAAATCTGAAGATATTTTTAAGATTTTGTTTTGCCTCAAAAATATCTCAAGAATTTTTTGAACCATTTTAGAGTCATTCACAGCTTGCTAAATTCGTCTCAAGAATTTCTACATAAATTGAAAAACAATTTGGCGCTAAAGTAAAATCTAAAAAAAATCTGCAGATACCATTAACATCGAACGAACAACGATTTTTGCCATTTTCTTTTTCGAAATTTTAAGTTTTTTTTTTTTTGAAAATTCATTTTATAAATGTTGTGCGAAGGTCCTTTGATGCTCAAGAATTCAGAGGGGGATTCCTCTCATTCCTATAGTTGGGGGGGGAGCGTCGATTATCCCCCCCCCCATTGAAAAGGTTTTTCTTATTCAAATTCAGTATTCATCGGATCTAAAGGGATTTTGGCACCAAGGTCCTTTGATCAGGGGGAGCTCATATTGGTGTTTTTGCTCCCTGTAGGGGGTCGACCCCCATGGGGGGGCCTTATAAAAATTCAGTTTACATCGGATCTTTGCTAAATTTGAACAGAGGTCGTTCGATGCTCAGAAATTTACGCAAGGGGAATCTCGACTTGTGTGGGAGGGGGGGACCCTTAATGAGGGGGGGGGAGGGCGACCCCCCTCATTGAGATGCCTTCTTTGTACAATATCTGTTTTCGTCGGATCTTTCACAAATTTGACACAGAAATCCTTTGATCAGTAAGAACTCGCACAGGTGGATTTTCGCCCATATGTGGGGGGCGGGGGGAGGTCGCCCCCCATGGAGTTTTTTTAATACTAATCCACAGTTTCCATCGGATCATTGCTAAATATGAAACAGGCTCTTAATGCTCAGGAGTTTACATGAGGGGTTTTCACCCCTTTGCGCTGGGGGGGATAGACCCCCCCAGGGCGTTTCGCCAGAAAATCTGTGAAACAGAATGTTCACACTTTTTTTTTTTTACAATGACTGAAATTTTGAGATTCTAAAAAAAAAGTAAGAAATCCAAAGTTATATAAATTTAAATTTTGAGTCATAAAATAGCTCTTTGGGAAATTTTACACTTTTTTTTCTTTTATTAAATGTTGATGTCGAATGGAGTTTTTCGATGTTAACGAAATTATTGTGAACATAGGTGTCCTTTAGGTTTTAAGTATATAATCTGTGATAGTACAATGCAATTTTGATGTTTTTGAAGATTGAAACTAGAAATTTGCAAATACTTATTTACTTTATCAAGTATTTATCTAAATTATTTTTTATAACCGATATCATAATTTTGATTTTTACTTTTTGAATTAAAATTATACTAATTGAACACATATTTCTACATTTTTATCCATAAAAACAAGATACGATTGACATAAAAGAACCAATCTATAAATGTAATTAACTTTTGATTGCGCAATAACCTTCCTGTCCTACTGCAAAATCTAGAGTCCAGCAAAATCTAAGCAATTCACGACAATGAAAATTAATACTACACTAGTTCATGTTCTGATAGCTTGTCCGAAAATGCTGCATTTTTTTTTTCTTTTTTAATTCGTTGTAGATTTTTTAAATTTAATGAACCACTTTTTTTCATATTTTTTTTGCTCCATACTAATCAGTTTCGGGCTTGAAGTGAAGAGAACTTGCTTGCATCTTTACCGGCGACCGGCCATTTGTTTACGTGTTTGCCTCTTCCATGCTTTCGCTCATTCAATTTTTTTTCGCTATTATTATAATTTTAAGCTTTATTTTGTCTTTAAACTGCTTTTGCTCATATTAATTGAGCTACGGGTTTTTTTTTTCTACAGGGTTTTTGTTGTCATGTGATTTCTTTACTATCGTATATCGCCAAATCGCTGGGCTTGTTAACGTGAAACACGTGCTTTAATTGCTAGTTAATTCTTTAGATATATACTTAATTTTCAGCTTCGTTATTTCGTTGTTTTTGTTTAATGCAAATTGAGTCTTTGATGTCCCTACTGTGCTTTAATTTTCATATTAATGTGAGGGGGAAAAGATCACACTTTTGTTCATGTGCAGCTTTTATTGCGTATTTCGGCAGTTGAAACATTGTTCGTTTTATTTGATATGTTCGGGTTTTTCTTTTTACTTTTATTATGATTATTTTTATTTATTGCGTTATTTGCACGAAATTGAAACTACAGTTGACTGTGAGTAACTTAATGCATAGAAGTAACCTAAAGAAAAATGAATTTCACATAATAACACTCAAATATCAAATGCATTGTTAAAAATAAATTGAGCAATGTGCAAGTAGACAAGCATGGAAAGATAGACGCATGTTACTTGACTATATAGTGAAAAATGTAAATGAAAACTTGAATGTAAGTAAAAAATTTCTAATTAATAAGTAACCCGAAATTAAGAACAAAGCGGAGAATGAGTGAAAGCGTAGCAACGCAGACGTATACACTATAGCTGAAGCATTTATTATCAGGTCGGTCCCCCTTGCCAGAAACCTCTTGCATACGTCTTTGATTTTTTGTCAATAAGTATAAAAAAATAGCTTAAATTAGAGACATACTGAGAACTCGGTACTTCGGCTTACTTGAACAATTTGCCGAATACTCGGTACTCGGCCAAATTTTGATGAGGTGCTCGGCCAATACCGAGTAGTTGTAAAAAATTGAATATTGTTCAAACCGGATTTTACAGTTAATAAAAAAGTGCAAGCATAGAAAATACCGCAGTCATTTACAATTCAAACTTACAAGTAAAATTCAAATTTTGAGACTAATGAATTCTTCAATGGAGTAAATCTTAATATTTTAAACCCCCAAAGTTGATGAAACTTAATTATTAAAAATGGGGACAAAAAAGGTAAGTACAGAAAATATGAAATGTTTATATTATTAAATGGATTTTTGCCATTTCCAAAATTATTTATAAGAAGTATAAAATTACCTTTTCTTAAAAAATAAAACGTCAAAAGCACGAATGTGCAGGAACACTGCAAACACGTGTTTTGGCATTAAAAGGAATGCTTTTTTCAATGCACAAAATGTGAGCTTACAAATTTAAAGACATCTGACAAATATCCGATTTTTTTTACATTCATATTCTCGCATTTTATGCACTGAAGAAGATGTTCCTTGTAATACAGAAACACTTGTCTTGATGGCTCGTGGCTTAATTCGGCGGGTGGGCCCGCTGTTATCAGGGGCACCCCGATGGAAGTCATTGTGGCCTCCCAAAATATTCTTTATTTGGCAAATTTGGAGTCCATATAGCTATTTAGGCCTAGAGTATCTTCTAATTATATTTAAGTATGTGCATGCTCATTTTTTATCATTTGGTAAAGTTCGGAGTTTCATTTTGTGAATTGACAACTTAACCACTCTCCTCCTAAAAGTTTTAGTTCGGGTTGCCTCTGACAATTGTATAAAGTTTTCAAAAAAAAAAGGAAAACAGATAAAATGAAGAGAACTAAGGTGAGTATGCCAAATAATAGGGCAATGAAGACCAATGAGACCCCCCCCCCCCTCTTTTTCCCATGCAGGATAGCAAAAATTAGATTGTGACTGGGATCATGCAGCAGCACTAACTTTCACTTTAACATGCTTCGTTTATATCAAATTACGAAACTGGTAACTAATTTTTCTAGAAACACGCAGTTTACTTAATTACCAATACGTTATTTTTATAAGAAAATTAAATTACTTTTAATTTTAATTGAGTAATAATTTAGGTTTGCTCAGTGCTAGAATACTCTAGCGTAGTAGAGGCATGAAAATAAGCCCAACACGATTAAGATTTATTACTTTAACCAAATATCTAGCTTGAAAGAAAATTGAAAAAAATCACACTCAATGAAGACTATTTTAGGAACAGCTTTAAATTCAAAAATAGTCTTAACTCTTATTATACTATCCCGACACTGAAAACCAACTGAACCTAAATTCAAACTGAAACTTAAAAAATGACAAACGCCTTTTCGAAAATAAAATCTCCATTCAGAAATTTCGAGAATGCGCTTTTAGTTCCATAAAGATAAATAAATTAAAATAGGTATCCCATGCAATGAAATGAGTGGGAACCCAAAATATTGTAAACCCAATACCTGATAGTAACAGCCATTTAAGATTTAAGAAAAGGAAAAAATGGATTAAATCAAAAGAGAGAGTGAGAGAGAGAAAGCAATGCGAGAACTTTTTCTTTCCCCGTTGGGTGGGTTCCGAAATTTCTGCCCTTTGCCTCACTGAAACATTGTATAAGCAATGCGAGACGAGACATTCCCCCCACTGCTTCTACTATTGCTATTGGATGAAGATATTTTTCGAAGGAGAGGAAGGGAGCCGGCCCATACACATCGTTCGGGGTGACGTCGCTTGCCGTTTTCTTAATGCTCGCAGTTGGTTAAGTTGTGGGCCCAGTGGGCCGTTGTTGAAATGGCCTGAAGGATCATTCTTAAAAGCGCTGTCGCTAGTCAACAGAAAAGGAACACTTTTTTCTTATATTAGTGATTAGCAGAGTGCTAGAAATTTAAAATCAGTTTCATGCCTGATTTTATTTAAAACTGAAACACAAAAAGACATTTTTATATAATCTAACTATGCACAATTTATCCAGGTGGGCTCGGCCCATAGTGACGAATCGTCACTGACGTGTCTGCAGTGCTCTTGCACGTTTGTGCTTTTAACATTGTTTCATTTGCTTTAAAAAATTATTTGTTTGCCGGACTAGAAGTATAGATTGATATGCTTGGTTTTAATTCCAACTTGATTAATCCTACCTTTAATGTATTTTTTTATTTTTACTTTAAAAAATGCATAATTAAATTTCAGCTGGAATTTTGTTTTAAAAACTTATTTGGACATGGAGATCTATACTACTATTTCAATCAGTTCATAATTCGTCATGTGTGTGTCAGTGGTATTTCTTAAAACACAATTGGAACTGGGTACTCGGCCGAGTAGTGAAAGGCCGAGTACTCGGCTACTCGGCCAAAGTGCTACTCGGTACGTCTCTACTTAAAATCAACTTTTTTTTCTGTCTTGGATCCCATTGCCGAGGTAGCATCTATTTTCTTCCTCTGTGACAGTTGTGAAACTTTTCGAGACTGCCCCAAATTTTTTAATTTGTATTCTCCGCAGGTGCGAATTAAGAAGGAGGAATAGATTGATTTCAAATATTTACCCTTTTATAAATTCGCAAACCTCCGCCTTGCAACATCATGGAAGATCGTATCAGATAAATTTTTAACTTCCATTCCTCAAAACTTACGTAATAGTGTACTCCCCCCCCCCCGTTCCTTACCGTAATGTCTTCAAAGGCAGGCCCGAATTAACGTACCTGTCATGTTTGGAAGGGGGGGGCACGCCTCTAAGACGGCAGTGGCCATTAAAGCCCTGGATCCTTCTCCTAAGTAGCGACACGGGGAGTTGTCGGCCATGTTGGGGCCAAGCATTGGCTGTCTTCCTATGTCTGCTATGATGAAATAGTGGTTTCTTAGTAACTCCTTGTTAATAAATATTCCTAGATTCTTCGAGATAACAAAAATTTGAATGTACATTAACTTTTTTTAAATTTTTATTTGGTAAGGAAACTAATTTTGATATTAAGGCATTTTAATGTGCAAAGATGTTGATGCTTAATGTTTTACAATAATTCTCGACCTTTTTGCGAAATATTTTTTTACTCTCTTCCCCGAAAGCAAGGAAGTAGGATATTTATGTTGAAAGAATAGATATTATGATTGTATTGATTATCAGAATAGCATAAATAATTAATCATCCATTGATTAATCGCAACAGATATACTTTATTAACCAAAAAGAAGATTTTTTTTATCGTACAGACACAAAATTAAGCTGTATGTTACAAGGGTTTAAACTACTGGTTCTTTGAATTTTAAAGTAACATAACCAATGTATAAATATGATACTTGCAGTTCCAGTTTGTATAGAATATAAGTTTTTATTATTAAACTGAAATGAAATTTCGAATCGAAAACAATGTAGTATTTAAAAATAAAGCGGCTTTCTTTTAATCCATAAAACTCATGGTTTAAAACAAACTTTCGCTATTTATTTCAAGGATTGAATCCTTCTTTGAAAACTTATAATTATATTTAATCATTTACTTAAAATATAAACTATCGATTTCAGCATTAACGTTTCACTACACAAAGTGGATTTAAATAAAATTTTGAATGAGTAACGCAATGAAATGCAAAGTAAGATTTTCTGCCTTTTAATAAAATAAAATAAATGTTGTCAAAGTAGCATGTTCATTAAAAATAACACAGCAAAATACGGTGAGTGTTTCAAGTTTTATATAGCAAAATTGTTAAAATATAAGATATTGGATTAGTATAAATATTTTTATACAACATCAACTTTCTCAACAATATAATGTCCGTGAATAATTGATTGTTTTCTTTTTTAAATGTCAATGAATAAAGGGAGACATTTGTCATATTAACTCACAGAAACATAGAATAAAAGTAATAAATTAGCTTAAGATTTTAAACAAAAGTTTTAAAATACATATAAAGAGATGAATCAATTACTCGTGTTATTGATTTTGTATTGCACATTAGTGCATGCTTACAATTCTGTTAAACATAAAAGTAATAGTTGCTTGTTTCAAAATGTTGCTTTCGTTTCACTGGCATTTTTCCTGAATTCACTAAACAAGTATTCAGATTACAGATCTGAGATAAATAGAAGCATTGACGATAAAGTTTTAAATATTAACTGCGCTGAAATAATTTGAACTTTAAATTTTGGCTAATTAAATCGATATTGTTGAAGAAAAGTAAATAAATAAATAAGGAACTGGCCATTTAATAAATACGTGTTTACACGGAAGAGTTACAATAAATACTTTATGAAACACCAAAAATGGCAAAAAAATATCCTGTGAAAATAATCCTAGAAGAAGAAATGAACAAGAACTCACTGTGAAAAAGTAAAAACTCAAGGAATGCAATATTTTTAACTACGATGCGTTGGAAAAGAAAAAAAAAAACGTGAGTTTGAATACAAACAAATATTAAAAATATATACAAAAAACATTGAGTTATACAGAGGTGCACACTGGGGGGGGGGGGGGGGAGGGATAAAAGAAGTGAAGTCATCTCTGCCGATTCAATGCACCCAGATTTTACGTTTTTCTTTATTTCGTTTCCCTCTAGGTAAAGGATATAATTTCGTGCCCGATTCTGCCCTATT
The DNA here is from genome assembly GCF_026930045.1 of Uloborus diversus. Lineage (NCBI taxonomy): Eukaryota > Metazoa > Arthropoda > Arachnida > Araneae > Uloboridae > Uloborus > Uloborus diversus. The sequence goes on along the minus strand of NC_072733.1, from coordinate 127,176,218 downwards.
CACTCACTTAACCGTTTACCCGCCAATGTTCTAAAAATGGAACATCATATTTAAGTGAAAATTTTCCCAAGAAATAACGTTAAAATAAACAAGTTTTTTTTAACACAGTTTAGTCTTATTTCAAAGTATTTTTTGATTTCCTGCTTGATTGTTTATATGTTTTCAATTATTTATTGCGATTTTTCAAAGATGAGTGTTTTTTTAGCTTTTTGCAACTTTTTCTTATAAAATTTACCAAAAATTGGTTTTTTCAGAAAATGTGATGATATTTATTATAGTTGTGAAAAATACTTCAATATATGATTTTAAAATGCTTGTAGAAATGTACAATGATATTTCCGAAAGGAGTACCCCTTCAAAATAGCATGTTCCAATTTTGGAACATTGGCGCTTTTAGGGAGTCAAATTTCCAAGAAGTAAATCGTTCGACTTCCAAGGGGAAATTTCATTTTTCGTAATATATGTTTCTTTTTTTTTTTTTTTTTCTCATTTTGAGTGTACTCTGATGTAGATGTTGGCAAAACCAAGTAAGTTTATATTTTGAAAGGATATGACGTTTCGTTAGCAAAGAAAATAATAACAGTCTTCTGTTTGACGGACTATATGGCTCCGAATCCACACCTGCTCGGACAGCTGCATTGTCACGTAATAATAAAAAATAATATTAGTGAGAGTTTTATTCTTCATATTTTAAATGCAGTTCAATAATTCGCTAGCTTTGTTTTCGGGCGAAAGGAAATTCTGTTTGACGTATACCAACTGTTCATAAATGTTTAAAAATGTCTACAAGAGTTCTTACTGTAGAACAAGCTGTGGCTTATTTAGAGACATTGTCAGATTCGGATTTGTCAGATGTAGATATATGCCAATTACCCCCTGATGAACTAGGCAATATCACTGAGGAATAATAGATGTTGACAGAGATGAAATCCTACAATTTTTGGGTTTGTTGCTATTGAGTGGGTACCATTCTGTTCCTTCTGAAGATATGTATTGGAGCAGTGCAGAAGATACATCTGTGCCAATTGTACTAACAGTTATCCCTCAAAATCGTTTTCGAAAAATAAAAAACAACTTTCATTTGATGGACAACCATGAATTAAAACAAAATGACAAACTAAGAAAAGTTTTCCTTATTTACGAAGAATTGTGTAAAAACCCTCAACAATTTGGTGTATTTCATGAAAAATTAAGCATAGATGAATCTATGGTTCCCTACTACGGTCGGCATTCATGTAAAATGTTTATTAGATGAAAACCAATAAGATTCGGCTTCAAAATTTGGATGCTGTGCTCTTCAAGTGGATACCCATATTCCATGGAGATTTATTCAGGCAAAAAAGAAGGATCCCCTGATGTGCAATTAGGATCCAGAGTTGTAAATGATCTATTATCAGTTTTGACTGACACGTCTAAGCATGAAGTATACTTTGATAACTTTTTTACATCATATGACTTAATTTCTCAGCTATCAAAAAAAAAAAGTGTACGAGCAACAGGAACAATTCGTGAAAACCGAACTGGCCATTGTCCACGGAAATCCAAAAAAGTCCTTTCTAAAGAAGATCGCGGAAATTTTGACTATCGATCTGATGGATCAGTGTACATGTGCAGCTGGAAAGATAATGCAGTGGTTACAGTAGCATCTAATTGTTATACACATGAGCCACTTGCATGTGTAAAATGTTACTCAAATGCGCAGAAATGCAAGATAGATGTGCCACAACCTCATCTTATCAAGAGATACAATGAAGAAATGGGGGGTGTGGACGTCTTGGATAAACTTTTAGGGAGCTACAGACCTCATTTGAGGAGTAAAAAATGGTGGTGGAATCTTTTTAGTAATGCGCTGAATATTTCAGTTGTAGCTAGTTGGTTACTTCATTGTGATTTACACGAAGTCAAGATGAAGTATTTAGAGTTCCGAAGAGAAATAACAACTCACCTCCTCAGAAGAAAAGTACGAGTGGAAAGTCCTCCAGGGCCTCGTTGTCATTTACATAAACGGTCAAGAATGTCTGACGGACATTATATTGTATCTGCATCCCAAGGACGTTGCGCGGTGTGCAAAAAAATACGACTAAGAAATGTTTCCATTGCGACAAACGACTTCACCAGCAACGCTTCCTTTCATATGATGGGCATTAGATATTTCTGTATTGGATTTTCTGAATTCTGATATGTACACAAATGCAATTTCAAATATTATTTTTTCCGCAATAAAGTATGCTAAGATAAAAACCGCATTCAAAACCTCTTAGTTTAAAAAAATTCTCTGAAAAAAAAAACTTCATGCAAAACGCCAATGTTCCAAAAATGGAACACACTGAAAATCATAGTAAAAAATTTTTTTCTGGAAATTTTATTTTATTTCTGTATTTACTAGACATAAATAAACATAATTTAAAAAAATTACTCAAATTTGATCATCCGTCAATAGTTCGGCGGTTAAACGGTTAACGGCACAGTAAGTAGATGCTAAAATGAACGAAGAAATAAATATACCGATAAATAAATATGAGCAAGAATAGCGAGAACGCAATGTTAAAAGACCGGTAAGCACTCAGATTTTGGCCCCAAGATGTCAAACGATTGCCCACGTGATCGGTCACATCCAATAAGAATCGGAAGCGGCACCAGACAATAGGGGAAAACGATGTCGCTACTTCTTCTCCGTTCGAGGGCTTTAGTGGCCATTAGTGCCATAGCATATTCTGGTGGACAGTTAGGGGCCCAAAAGTTACAGATCCAGGCATGATCAAAGGTGTCCTATTCAGTCGACTCTCAATAACACGAAGCCTTACAACTCGAATATTTCTTTGTCTCGAGGATTTCACTCAGTCCTAAAATAATTTAGTTTTTTCAATACAAAGTTCTCTATATCTCGAATAAACTCCTTTGAAGTTGGAAAAGTCTACGAAAGCTTTGTTTTGTCTAATGCGTTAAAATGCATTTAAAATAAGAAAAAAAAACAAGATTTTCTAATCAGCTTGTGTGAGGGGATAATTATTTTATATTAGTACTCCTAAAATGCACACAGTGCTTATAAAATCACTACATTCCTAGATTTTACACAATTGCGGCAAGTACCGTGTGCAGCAGAGTCGAAAAACTTACCCTAATGTTGAGTAAACGGTGGCCGAATTTGGAAATGCCAGGAATTCGGGAATGGGGTTTAACAACAGTATTTTCACCCTACTCGATGTGTTTCTGAGAGTCTGCCAAGTTATCCAGTTCTGAGACTGTATCTCTTTTACATACGAATGCTTGTACTTCATGCTTAAAAAGGTAAAAATATATTGCTAAAAAATGTTAAAATTTTAATTCTGATTCTACTTTCATATCTTATTTATGCACTCTTTTTCAAAGCACGAAAAGAGTTTATTTTCAAAAATTTCACATTAGCCAAGAACTTATTCTTACAGTAAGAAAATAACTTATTCACATCAAGCATCACGCTGAAAATTCAAAAATATCTGCAGGAATGAAAAACAATATGCAGTTGAAAGATGAAAATGAATGACAATCCCATTAGCTTTTTTTCCAATCATATATCCATGACAGCAAAAGGGGAATTTTTTGCATTAATTTACCTATTTTAAAGATAATGCTTAGTATGGATATTAATTAACAATTATCAGGCAATGCACATATCTACAGCAAATGTATGTGTGCACAACATGTGCCTCTGTAATATCTATGCATATTCATTACAGGGTCAAGAATGAAAATACACCATTACCACTTGCCCGTTTGGAACATTTAAAAATGTTGATAGAAAATGGGAAGCTCGGGTAATTCTTATCTAAAATTATTCATAAGTGTGGAAATGTAGTTTACACAACATGAAGAATGTTTCAAATATTTGTAGGTTTTCCTAAAATTTTGTTGATCAAGTTGGTAAGTTAATTTAATTGTTTATTTTATTCTGATTATTTATTTATTTCATTTGGTTGATTCTGAACTTGATTTTAGTAATTAGTTTGTCACTTTCGCATTAATAACATTATAATTCAATTCAAATACCGTAGTCGTGCGGTATACTAGAACTGTAGTTGAGAACGCACGACAACGGCATTTGAATTGAATTATAATGTTATTAATGTGAAAATGACAGAGGATTTCAATAGAACTAAATAAATAGGAATATCTAACCTATCAAGTTACTAGTTTTACTCAATAGCACGATGATATTAAACAGCACCTATCTTGTTTCTTATCTTTTAGGTTTTTTTTTTTTTTTTTTTTTTTTTTTTTTTTTTGCCGTATCGGTTAGAATGCATCTTTAAGACTGCAAATTAGAAAAATTTCTTGTTGCGGGCCCTAGAATCACTCCTCCACGTCACATCACAAAAAGAGCGCATTGAACTCCGTTTTTAGTACTACAATTGCAGAAAAAAATCCGCCGGACAACTCCCGAACCACCCTCCTCTGAAAATTATTGTACAAAATGTTTGCGTTTTGAACGTTTCTATTTCGGAAAACGGGCGTGGGGAGGGAGTCGTACCTGAGCGCATAAAGAAAGACAGAATGCATTTCTAAGATTACGAATCAAGAAAAATTTCCTGGGATATGGACCCTCAAATCTCTCCCCACTCTAACATCAAAAAGATCGTCTAAAACTGCATTCTTAGAGCTACAAATTCGAAAAATAGACTGGTGAGCGACACCGAACCTCTTCAATCCTAACATTACCAAAGATCGTCTAAATTGCGTTTTCAAAACTAAAAATTTCGAAAAATTACCGGGGGAGAAACCCCAACACCCCCTTTACTTCGGAGTTAATACTATGCTTAAGGTTTGTTCATATCGGCTTCCATTTAAATCAGAAATCCTATACAGCCGCCACAGAACAAACAGTACTTAAAGAAATACCACTTTGAGACGACGATTACGTTTATAGACGACGACGCATACATTTGTTGAGAAAAAGGCTGTAACCTTCTCATTAATTTTTACTCTTATGATAAACTTCTGTCGCCTAATAAAAATTCCTTAGAAAATGTTCTGCTGTGAGCAATAAGATTCTTTACTGTGTGTCTGTAAATTCATCGGTCAGCCGATAAGATAACTTTGTTGCATAACTGTCCAGGACCTTCTAAGGCTCTAACAGCTGCCTGTAATGATAGTCTGTAGGGGACAATGAACACGTAAAGGCAGGGCCGCCTCCAGGGGTGACGTAGAACCATGGCTGCCAATTTTAATTTAGGGATAAACAAAGTAAAAAAAAAAAAAAAAAACCGTCTCAGTATTTAAAAAAAATTAAATAGAAGTAACAAAATATCAAGTGGAATTCCCGTGACAAAAAATATTTTCTCAACAAAATTTTGAAAGAAAATGCAACCCTTGAATATTAAACCTTTAAATATTATTTAGGAACATCCACGGTTCTTTATTATAATTTACCGAACTAAAGGCAGCTGAAATTTTTCGAGACATTCTGACAAATTAAAAAAAAACAAAACAAAAAGTATTCAGTACATAGTAAAAACCTATGACAAATTTTAATTTAATATAATGAATGAATAACTAGATAATAATGGTGGTTTCATAGGGGCCACCGAAGCATGTTTTAAATAGAAAAAAAAGTTAAAATGCATTAAGGGAGTTTTAAAACATTGTAACGTAATGAATACTAAGTGTTTGAATGTATAAAACGAAAGTAAAATAAAACTTTATTAAGATATTCTAACTAGAGGATATTTAAAGTAAAATAAAGTTGGAAGAAGATCTGGTGTCCCTGAAAAGTACCACATTAGTCCAAAATGTTAAAAAATATTTTAACGAATCTCAAACTCTTTATTTTCAAACAACTTCAAACATCAGTTTGGAAATTGAAAATTTTACTATGAAAAAAACCAAGGAACTAAAATGATCTCGGAAAAGATATACTGGGGGAGGTTTTTCCATAACATTTGTATCAATAATTTAATAAAAAGATAGGGACATAGCAAAGAATGCGGAATGGAGGGACATCCTCTAGCCTTACCCTTCATTTTACACCTCCAAGGTATATTAGAAACGTGTTTATAACTTTTATTTTGAAAAAGTGCAGGGGAAGTTTCTAAATCGGAACCCAGTCCCATCTCATATCGTCTATTGTTATCAAAGATGGTCTACAATTCGTATTTAGGACTTTAAAGTCGAAAAGCTTCCAGGAGAGTGATCACCCATATCCTGCAGAAGTGCCTCCACCCCATCTTTAAAGATCATTTAAAATTTCGTTTTTAGGACTAAAATTAAGAAATTTTTCAAAGGTCATCGAATCTCTCCTCCCTCTTGTATCACCAAAAGGTGGTGTGAAATTTCTTTTTTAGGGCTTCAATCCAGAAAAGATTTCTGAGAAGAGCCCCTGAACCCTTGGTAACATCAGCGAATATCATCTACTCTACGACTGCGTTTTAAAATTCAAATTTCGAAAAATTACGGAATGAAAGTCCCCGAACAGCTTTACTCACTAACATTTCCGAAGATCGACAAAAACTGCGTTTTAAAAGCTAACTTAGAAAACTTTTTGTTCCCAACACGCTCGCCAGCATCACTAAAGGTCCTCTCAAATTTCGTTTTATGGGATTCAATTTCAAAATATGTTCCGAAAATTCCTCCCCCTCACGTCACTGACAGTCGATGAAATAACGTTTTTTAAGCTTCAGTTTCACAGAATTGTCGGTCCCCTTTACGTTATCAAAGAAGACCTACAATCCCTTTCTTTAGATTTCAATTACAAAAAAGTTCCTTGAGAGCACATTCGAGCCTCTTCTCTCCCAAACATTACCTAAGATCACCTAGAATGCATTTTTAAGACAACTAATTGAAAAAAATCCCTTAGGGGAGGGGGGATACCGGACCTTTGCTCTCATTAACATTGTCAAAGATAGTTTAAAGACGTTCATCAAAATTATACGTTCTCTTTTCACGCGATATCGCGTGAAAAGTTCCTCATCAATCGTTATTGCACATAAAACCTTCAGATACTGACTTTAGGGGGGGGGGGGCAATTTATATGTAACAAACTTTTTGAAGAACTTCAATTTCAAAAAACATAGCCCTCCCCCCAAAGATCGTCAATTGTCATCTAAATTGGCGCTTTGGGAACTTCAATTGATAAATTTTGCCCAGAAAGAAAAAATGCTTACGCATACGTTTTAGAGCTCTGATTTTGAAAAAGTTTTGGGGGAATTCTCCAAATACCCCCTCCCGCAAACATCGTCCAAGATCATTTTAAGAAGTCTAACAATGCGTTTTTGAAGCTATAATTTTGAAAATTTTCCGGGGGAGTGCCAGCGAAACCCCCTCCCCCCATCATCAGCAAGAATATTAATTTTTACTATGCAGGTGTTCGTAGTATTGATTCTTTTTCTCCACATTCGTAAACACAGTTCTCACAGTTTGAATACTCAAATTCTAATGGTGACTCCCTACTAAAACTAGAAGATGTATCCGCTCTATCTTTTATATCTGGAAAAAGAAAAAAAAAACTTAAGGACGGTGGGAGCGTCTCCTCTTTAAAGAGCAAGTCTTAAGGGGGCCGGTTGGCCTCTAAATACCAGGGCCGGTTCATGTTGCCCCATCCGCCACTGGTAAATGATAAGCGCCACATTATAATTTTTTCCAAATATTGTAACATTCGAGTTCAAACCACTTAAAACTACTATTGTGTAGATGTTTATTCTCCAATATTTTTCAGCTGTTCGTGTCAGTTTTGTTGCTGTATAGCATAGAAAAACATAGTGTGTTATCTATATAACTCACAGCGTGATACTGGTTTCCATGGTTTGAAAATATATTTTGATATCTATCAGATATTTTCAAATTTAAATAATTAAATGTATTGTCAAATTGTTGCTGTTTATTTTCCTACATTATTCTTATAGTATATAGATTTAAAATTAATGTTTCTTTCATTACTTATACACCCAAACCTGTTTTTATGCGGTGGATGGGGACCGCATAAAAAAAAATCCCATTAAAAAAATATTGTTCGAAACTTCACAAGTAGCTATAAAAGGTTGTTTTTGCAACACAGTTAAAAAAAAATGTGGTGGATAGGGACCGCATAAAAAGTCTCACAAAGAAAATAACCCCAAAATTAAACAAAATCAAAATAAACCAAGTGACGATAATTTTGCAGACTCCTGAAAAATTTCCTGAACAAGGAAATTTTTGGGAGGTCAGTGACTTCCCATCAGGATGCCCATGTACTCACTTGAAGATATTACCTCACACTCGTTTTATAAATAATTTTCATACACTGCACAAAAACAGGTTTGCATATAAATAAACATGTATTTAATGTAAAAATTTATTCACTTTAAATGGTATGAAATCTAGCTGATATCTACAATTTTGAAATATAATTTAATGTAAGAATAAAATATAGCATAACTACAGCTGATATTGACTATATTTTGGTTATTGACTATAATATTTATATACTCTATGAAACTGATTACAAATATACATACAAGCCTTGTAAAGAATCACAGTATCATATACACAAATATAATGTTTTATGTAATATTAATACATGAAAAGCTGATTTAAAATCATAGGTTATATTAGCTTAGTTTTATTGATTATTGCTTACATGTGTTTTAATGCTTATATGTAATTTAAAATTAATGTTTTACAATAAATTTTATTAAATTTAATTAAGTTGCTTTCGCAACAACAGTAAACAAATTTTACAAAATTATAAATTTTAGAAACTGAAAAAAAAAATACCAGTCAGGGTTGGCCGATTGGAACCAATGGGTTTTTTTTAAATAACCCATTTAAAAAACCCATTATTTAGCCCACTTTTTGGTTTTTTAAAATTTTCTGAGAAGTTTTCTTAAAAAAATTAAATATTTTCACAATTTAAACTTCTTTTTTATTTGTTCTTCATCACAGACAGTGGACATAAAAAAACGAATTTTGAACTTCAGTGGTATTTCTTAACTCTTTATGGCATTAAAAAATACTTCAAAGATTTTAAATAAATATATTTAACTTTTTTCTTTAACTGGTCAATAAATAACTCAAATTGTCTTGACTAAGCCCTGTCACGTCTGATTTTCTCAATATTTGTAGTTTGTACAGAGGAAACTACTCTAGCTAAAAGGCTCTTTCATTTGAATTATTTTCTGCAAACCATCACATCACAAATCTCGAATAAACAAAGTATATTTTTTAGAAGATAACAGGCATTACAAACGGTCAGACAGAAAACAGAATAGGATGTACAGTATTTTCATTATCTTATGAAAAATTTTAATATTTCTTACTCTGTACACAGAAATAGAAAATAATTTGTGGGTCCGAAAGTCATGCAATAAGTCTCTTGCTAGCACTTACCTTGGGTGGAGGGTATTGGAGACCCTCTCTCTCCTTCAGCAGCATATTGTAATTGTAGGGATATATATCAGCAACTCACTTGACGTGGTCTGACAAAGTTATTAAATTGGTAGATGCTGGCATCATTTGGGGCTAAGTGCAAAGACCCATAACAAAATGAAGTTAAAAAATGCTACAGGCCTATGTGAACTTAATGTAAATACAGTAACACCTTTAGTGAAAATACAGGGTTTTGTATATTTAATTTGAATTCTTGATCCTGTAATATATAAGTCATATCTTCTTATAGGAAATCTTTGAATAACTTCGTTTATTGACGTAGAGTGGATAAATGAGCTGAAAGTTAATTAGGTTGAAAATGAAAAATTTTATTTCAATTTTTTAATTATTATGACAATTCTTCTGATTACGTGATAAAGCAATTAAATTGATAGTTGCAGGGGTCGTAAAAAATGAAGTCACAAAAGCACTACAGGCCTGAGTGCTCTTAATAAAAACATAATATACCTGTAAGGAAAATATTGTGTATTTTCATTAAGAAATTTGAAACCTTGACCCTGTAATGTAAAAATTCTCTGCTAATGGAAAATTTAAGAACTTGTTGTGCACGGAACAAGAGTGGATAAATAAGATGAAAGGAAATTGGAATGAAAATTTATATTTTTAAGTGACATAGTCGAACCTCCATAACTCCAATATTTCTTTATCTCAAAGTTTTCATCAGGTCTCGAGCTTTTGAGACTGTTGTGGAAACTTCACGTAACTTGAACGTTTTAGCTGGTGCCTTGGGACTTAAGTTATCAAATTTGAGTTGACTATATCTAAATTTTTAAATTGTCATGATAATTCTTCTGAGGACGCATGCCTCAGTTTCCGATTATTATCTTTATAGAAACATATATTGACAAAAACGAATCAGTTTCCGACTTGAAATGAAGTCAACTCAACTTAACACAGAGCCATGCGGTCGACTTGTTTACATTGTTGCTTCATGCTTTGCACGTTTTCGCTAATTGATTCTTTTTTTTTTAGTTCATTCAATTCAGTATGTCTCTTTCGAAAAATTTTTATTATTTTTTTTCTTACTATTATTACTAACTAGACAGTAGAGTTCCGGCACTTGAATGATAATCTGGCTGAATCTAAGAAACACCCTCAGCAGCAAGGACGGATTCAGGAATCCTTTGAGGGACAAAATTGCGCTTTAGAACTTTAATTTTGGAAAAATGACAAGCCTATGAACCCTCTCCCTCACCATAATCCAGTATCGTTTAAAATAGTCCTTTTGGGACTGCAGTTTTGAAAAATTAACAGAGGAAAGAGCTTGAACTTCATTCCCTCACCAAAGCCTCCTCCTAAACATTACCAAAGATGATTTAAAATCGCATTTTTAAGACTTCAAGTTTGAAATTATTCCAAAAATCTTCTGATTAAAAGTTCCATAAAATTTTTGGCAGATTAACTAAAAATTACTTTTGAAACTTTAATGTCAAAAAATTGCCTATAGAGTGCCTCCCTTGTATCTGTTCATGCATGCTCAGTAGGGCAAAAAAACCTCTACTAGCAGACTTATTGATAAATACTCATTAACAATACATTTATACTGCATCGACAAAAAATTTATTTTTGGATGCCCGTTAAAAAATCATGACCAATATTTCAGAACAATCATTTAACAGAATTCCAAGATTCTGGAATGGAAAAACTATGAATTCAGCAGAGTCCAGAGTATTCTTGAGAGAATTTTTTGCTTATATGGGGAGAAGAACCCAAGACAAAAAATAAATAAGAAAAATAAACCTTTTTTTAAAAAATGAATTGACAAAAATCAGTCCACACAACAATCTAACAGTGGCCTGAAAACTGCGCAACCTATGGTGTAATTGTCTATTTACTTTGCACGTTTTAGCTAGTTCTCTGATTTGTTAACATGTCCTATTGCCAGTTACTTATAAATTAAGTCATGGATATTTTCTATTTGTTTTTGTAACACACATCTCATTTTCCTTACTGATGTGTACAGTAAGTAGAACTACTATTAGCCAAATTTTTTCCAGAAAAAAGAAAATTCAGACAGAAACTAATGCAAAATATTTGTAGAAGTGATTCGCAAAATAAATAATCTGTCTAAGCGCTTTTCCCTCTGTGAGTTAGTTAAACACTAGCTCACACTAGTCACTTTGACAGAGATATTCAGCAAGCAATGATTTTCATTTAGAGTACAGTACATCCTTACCGACATAATGTTCAGCACATGTTACTACACTTAGCATGTAAAAACACTCTACTTTCATTTGATAAAGAATTTAAAAATAGTTTTTCCCCATTTCAAATACAAAAATTTATTAAAATAGCATTTCTTTTCGGAAGAAATTCATTTGTCCGAGTCTACTGTAGTTGAACATTGACCAATTTGTAATTTTTCTTATTTCTATACATTTGAATTTTTAGCCTTATTCTGCTTAACTTGTTTCTTTTAGGTACAGTTACTTCTGTACAAAAGTTACTGCTACTCAACTGTGGTTTTATTTTTGTGTAAATCATGCAAAAATGTTTGGTGATAAATTTTACTTGACTGTATACAAAAAACACCGTAGAAATATCCCCCCAAAATAAATAAATGTGAAAAAAAAACCGAATGAAACAAATAAAAGAAAAGGGGCTTTACCTAAAAAATATAAAAGGAACGTAACAAAAATTGCTTGTGAGCGAAATGTAAGATTTTTTTTCCCGTTTTCTAGCGACGAAAATTACTATGGTTAAGTTCTCGGGGACTTATTTAATATGCTAGAATTAACTCAGACAAAAATTAAAAAGAACAAAGCTTAAAATTAACAAATATTTTTAAAAAAATTAACTTTATATTAGCACCTTAAAGAATAAAACAAGCACAGCGCAACACTAGTAAAGAAATTACACGACAAAAAAATTGCTAGAAATAATAGTAAGAAAAAAAATAATAAAAATTTTTCGAAAGAGACATACTGAATTGAATGAACTAAAAAAAAAAAAGAATCAATTAGCGAAAAGGCCGAGACTCGGCTGCCGGCTGGCTGGCAGCGGAAGCACCACAGCTAGGCTGCCGGCTGGTACACGTGACCTGTTTGACGGGTTTTCACGTCACTGTACGGCAGCGGAAACCGAACAGATGTTTGTTTACAGATTGGAAGTCGTATTGTCGCTATGTATCAATTCGTATATATAATTCAATGTTACTTTTTTAATAAAAATATCGACAAGTTCATGATAGTTTGAACCGATACAGGTTTGTACTCTGTGATTACCTACTGTTACCGTCAAATTTGTTCTTTTGTTTGTGAACGAACGAGTCTATAAACTTGAAACTTCTGAATGAAGCCTATTTTTTTTCAATTCCTTTTATTAGTGCTGGAATGACACTAAAATGAGGCTTTCCATTTGTCTACTTGAATTGCTGACAGCAGGCTTCGTAATTGTCCTGATCATCCTGATAAAAAATATTTTGTCATGAGTATTAACTTTTTGTCCTGATGATCCCAACAGGTTTTCAGTTTGTTCCTTGGGAAAAGTACCTAATTTCTTCAAGGTCCTTAATCTGAACTTCAAAAGGTTAAAATTAGCAGTTCCCTAGTTAACCAGCAGTAATTGGTAATCCACTGCTTTGCTGATTTACCTACCCTCCATTGGAAACTGATTAATCAGTACAAACATTTTCATGTTAAAAGCAGTGGTGTTCTCCATATACGCTATATACTCTCAAACATTTTTTAGACATATAGCGTTTACCCTCAAGCTTCAAAAATTTTCATACTGTGATATATTATGTATATGATTGCATACACATTGTGCGTAATGGATTACGGGAGTATATATACCCCTAAAGAAAAAACATGACTGGTTAAAAGTATTATCGCATAGAGGATGTAACAATGCTTATTGAATTTTAGCCTATTAATCGATAGATTCTGTTTTATATTGTTGAAATAACTTTTGCTAAGCACTTGAAATTATGCTGAATGAATTATTTACACCTAAACAATAGTATTGAACTCCAGTTGGTATATTGCATCTAGCTGTTCTCTCACCATTTGATTCATAACTTTCAAGAATGGTAATGTTAATAACAACATATTGTACTCAGGGGCTGATACAGAAAACTATTTTGGGGAGGAGGGTTAGCTGAAGAATGACAACCCCCGTGAACGAACCTATGGTTTTAGGTAAGAAAAATTTCAAAGACTGCTTGCGGGTAAATAAAAAGCATCAAATCAGCCTGGAATAAGACACCTAACTGGGGATAAACGTTGCAAATTGATTTCATGAGGAATGAGATGAAGTAGTTCAAATGTTTACTTTTAAAAATAATAAATGAAATGTTAAGATACTGTAATCATCTACATTTTATTCATAAAGTTCTCGATTGTTTAGGGGGGGGGGTATGACCCTCCAGCCTCCATGACTCTCCCCTTGTATCTGCCACTGTTAGTACTTTGTTTGAGAAAAAAAATAGAAGGGGACAGAGGAATCACTGAGTAAAACTCGAAATGGAACCAATATTTTAAAGCTAACAAGGGCCTGATTTTGAAAAAAAATGGACTTTTAGAAACTTGTAACAGTGTCCAGTTGTGAGCCCTACAATTTGCATTGATCTTTTTATGACAAATTTCCAGTGCAAAAAATAATAATAATAAATGAAAAACATGTGTACTAAACTTGTTTGCAATATCTGATGATATACATTTCATTTTGCTACTGAGTGCAATAGTATATATGTGCACTGCTCTTTAAAAAATGTTAAGTGTTCTGATTTTTTGTAATTTTGTGTCCTGATTTTTTTTTTTTTTTTTTTTTTTTTTTTTTTAAGCCACTACAAAGTCTCAGAGATATTTCAAGATCTCTCTCCTCAGTCATGGATTAAAGAACAGAAATTCACTACGTAATTGCCACAATAGTCGGGGCTTTCCCGAGTCTTGCTGTGCTATACTCTCCTGTTTGAACAGATATTTGACCATAAGTAAGCCTTACATTACCTATTTAGTGCCGATTTTTATGATATGGTTCTATGATAACCAAGGACGGATGCAAGGGAGGAACGATCGGCTCCTCCTTGAGCCGAGATGCAGGAACTGTCCCTCAACTTCCCCCCCCCCCTTCTTGAGTTCCAAAAATGTAATTTTAGATGATCTATAATGTTGTGAAAAAGTGGGCTCTCTATGGGAATTTTTTCAGAATTGTTGTCTTGAAAATGCAATCGTAGAATGTTGCTTAACTCTTTAGTAATATTAATCGGAACACAGGTAGTTTTTCAAAGTTCAAAAAACTCTATTCTAGATGACATTATGGGGTTCAGGAGATCACCCCTAGAAAGTATAAATTGAAATTCAAAAAAGCAATTTTAGGACACCTTTGATGACGTTTAGTTAAAGGAAAAGGTTCAAGAAACTTAATTTGTGACGATCATCGGTGATGTTAAAGGGCGGAGGTTTTGGAATTTATTGAAAGGTAATCATCTGGATCCATCCATGGCAATAACCTACAGTTACCATTGACTGATAACCCATGGTCTTACTATCATGTTTACTGACTTAATCTTAATTTTTTTATGATACTAACCATTTGACAAACTGTTTCAGTTAGCACATCTGGAAAATGTATGTGTATAAAGAAGTGGTCATTTGTTGGTGCTAGGGGGTGGTGTTATTCAAAGGGGTTATGAAAAACCAGGCTTGTTTTAAAAGAGGGTCACAAAAAAAAAAAAAAAAAACCCTCATAAAGAAGGAGCATGAGAAATTATCCAATTTCCATTGCAGAAAAGGAATTAAAACAATTATACATGTTATGCTGAATGTTTTTCGAATGAATTAGCAATAATTTTAGCATAAAGCGACAAGTTTTTTAAGCGGCCTTGCCAGTCAATTATAATTTCTGCTGAAAAATTTTTAATCCTCATTGTATGCATTCAAAATCTTGCAGGTGACTAAACCAGCAATACCGGATCAGTAGCTGATAGGCTGCTTGCGGCCTATCAAGCTCTTTTGTTAAGTTAACCATAAAGACTAGTGATGGGCATAATCAAGATCTCGGGAATCAAGTACTTCTGATAATTGAGACTTTTTGAAAACGAGAACTCCAGTGATTGATGACAGAACTTTTGAAATCGGGAACTCGAGTGATTGACTGCTGGGGTATTTTGAATTCATATCTCACAATGTTTCCTATTGAGATCTTGAAATGTTTAAACTGCGTTTTTGAGTAATTAAAACTCAAGTTTTTCAAAATTGAGTTGACTTCGATAGGGGTGCCCACTAAAAAGAGGGGGGGGGGGGTGTATAGCACAAACAGCACCACTAAAATTTAAAGGGGCAGTTTTTTGAGAGGGTTGTTTTGTCTTATTTTTGAGTGCGAGATCAGTCTCTTTCTAAATGAATAATCTGTAACATTTGAGAGGGTTTGCGATTACCTTGAGGGAGAGGGATGAATTGAATTCTTAAGTTGTTTCTGCAGGAGGGAGGGATGCCATCAACCTGTCATATAGGGACTGTGGTGGCCTGATTGCTGAAGCTTCTAACTTGTGACCTGAGCCCCCCCCCCCCCCTCATTCTTGAAACCAAAACTGGAAATCCATTGAGCGGTAAAGTCTGGAAACTTGCTACTTTGACGGAGTTTACTTTAGATGCGGAATTTAGTAATTATTCAGTTACAAGTTTTGCAAATTCAGCCTGCTGGTGTATATTAGTAATTTCGGTTTAAACACTGGCATTTTTAGTACCAAAGCTGACAACCATGGCTTAATTGTTTTCTTAACAGATCTTTAGGATATAAAAGGGATAAGAGATTTAATCTCAATGGGTCCTTGCTCCAAATTAGTAAGCATTTCAGAAGTAAGGAATTCAGAAGTATTAGTTCTACAATTACATTCGTTCAAATTATTTCGATGAATATCAATGTGTGGTTATTATTTCTAATACTCACTATGCTAAATTTGTATGCTGTATCAAAGGTCAAATATGTATTTCGTTGAGTTATTTATAGTGCAAGGATAAAGGTTATGAAGATTTCAAGAATAGAATTATTTAGTAAGCACTAGAAAAATAAATTTTTGAAGTGTAATCAATGCTGTAGTTGAGAGAAACATGTTTGAGGGGGGGGGGACCACCTTTTTATATGTACTTTGCACTAATTTAAAGCCCAAGAAAAAAAATTTCTCTGAAATATTACCACACAGTAGCTTGTACAATTTATTTGTATATTTATGATGCAATGGGACTTGATGGCTTTTGGAAATAACTTTTATGTCAGTTTCGGTTTTTTTTGGGGGGGGGGGTGTATTGATGTAAGCAATTAAGGTTAGTAACCCCCCCCCCTCCGAATCTTTCAATTCATTTTAATTTTTTACTGGAATTGTTTGCTATATATGTTGTTATGCCCTTTTCTTTAATTTCCATTTTTTACTCAGTAAATTTTAATACTGGTCAAAATTTTAGATTTTATTAGTCACTGTGATTCTAATTGCAGCTCATTCAGTTGCAAATGATTGACAAAGTACTATACCCATTGTAGAGACTGCAAGTTTTTTTTTTCCTTGACTTGTCTCATTGCAAAAAGAAGTTGTTCTAAGCCATTTCATGAAAGTAAAAAGAATCATGTAACGTTACCACAACATAAAAATAAAGCTTATTTTCATCTAGTATTTATGCTATGCATATATTGTGTTGTTAGCACTATAACTAAACAAACTAGTCAAATCTTATTCAGAAATAAAACACTCCTGATTGTAGTGTCTGGTTCTTACTATATCACATGCGATACATCCCCCCTAAGCCCACCCTCAAATAGAAAAAAAAACATTACTCTTTTCTACTTTGTACTAATCAAAACAATTATTCAAGTTCATTGTATAAAATATTAAGCTTTCATTCTTTGCTTGGGTCTGAAAGGGATAATTTGTAAACTATGTTACCAGGAAACACTTTAAGAATAAATTTTGTCAGTGTAAGTGTATGCCGGATTTATTTCCTTACTAACATATTTATATCTATAATTGTATTTAAATTAAATATTCACTCTTTACTTTAATTGTAGAAAAATAAAACTGCTTCTTGTAATTTCCTGCAACAGTCAGATACCTCTACTAGAGGAATCTACTGCTGTGAATACTTGTAAAGAGGTCTCACACTCAAGAAAGGTGTAAGTGTAGTTTTTATTGCCTTAACATTGAAAACAGCTTTTTTTTTTCTAATTCAATTCTGGTCCAATTGACCTTTTTGCTAAGTGTTGACTTTTGAGCTGAAAGTTAAAATCTACTACTTACTTTAATAACATTGTCACAGGGTTGGCGAGGTTTTTGTCACTATGGTAAATACCATGGTGATACCCATCCCTACTAGCAAAATTTCTTGCATCAACCTTGACAGATCTTGATATTATACTGACGGCGTCAATATTGACGTGTTTCATACTGCATAAAGCTTGCATAAAGATTAAAAAGCAATATTACAATAACAACACGTATGCAACATTGCATTCATCTTAAAAAATCAATATTGATATTACCTTACAATAACAACATTGCATACATGTTGTCGCCGTCAAGATGATATTGATTTCATGCTGTCGCCGTCAAGGTAATTAGTACACAATAGAACAGGTGGACCTTCGTTGATACTTGCGCATGCGCACAGTTCTTTCTACCCACCGTCCCTCGCATTGCTGGCACATTCTTCCTGCTTTGACCTCAATCGGTTCAGAGGTGCTGCACGTGGCGTTGCATTCTTTTAGGCTTCGTTAAGTTGGTTGCTTAGTTATTAGTGAATTATTATAGAATCGTAGTTATTAGGAATCCTTAGACTTTGAAACAAAGGGCATGAAGCCAAGAATTTCGTATTATCACTTCAATCTCACGTAAGATTAATTTTATTCAATGGTATTTATGTTATTCTTTAAGATAAATTCATATGTTTTGTCCATGGGATATTTTCAATGCTGACATCCATTTGAAAATGTACTTTATTGTATTTAATTATTAATTTATTATTTTGCTACCTTTACTCTTAAATGTGCCATAAAAACTTCCGCAATTATTCCTAACTAGGCATTTTATGTCTTTATAATACAATTAGAAGCATGAATTTAAAAAATAAGTCAAGTATTACGCAAAACGAAGAAACTTTCATTTTTAAAATTAAATTGCGAGTACTATTAATATCTTTATATGAATTTCCGATCAGATGTCAGCTTTAAGAAAATATTCTCAGGCTAGAAAACTATCTTGAAGAATAACAGAAATAATTAAAGAATGAAATTTAATTCTCGAGTTTGAAGTGAAAATAATACAAATAAATAAATGGATAAAACACCTTGCAAACGTGCTGATTTCATACTGTCATGTCAATGTATCCTGACATTTTCCTGTCATATCAATACGTATGCAATATTACAAAAGCAAGATCATATTGCCTAGACCTTGATTTCATGCTGTCATGACAACATCTTGATATTATCCTGTCATATCAATAAGTATGCAATATTACAAAAGCAAGATCATCTTGCCTAGACCTTGATTTCATGCTGTCATGACAACATCTTGATATTATCCTGTCATATCAATACGTATGCAATGTTACAAAAGCAGCCTACCTTGATATTTTCCTGATATTATGCTGCATACACCTTGTCAGTCAATATTGTGGCAGCCTGGTGACAGCATAAAGGGAGTAACATAACAACATTGAGGCAGTATTAATGCAAGATGATTTTTCTTGCATGTCAACCTTTATGCAATACTGAGGCAAGCAGTGGCGGATCACCGCATAGGCGCATGAGGCGATAGCTGGGGCCTCCAGCAAAGCAGGGGGCCTCCGGGCCGCGAAGTGTTACATACTCAAAACGAAAATATTTTGCTTTAGGATTTGCCATGGAAAGTCATAATTTTGAGTGAAAAATGATCAAAATTCATGGAAATTGACAGTAATGGATTTTAAGCGCTGACTGATTGCTCCCCATAGGGCCGCGTCTAAGGGGGCCCCAGGCTTCAGGTGCTTTTGTTTGGATCTTTCCAGGGGAAAAAATTGTTCGTTTAGAGGAATTGCAATGGGTAACGTCATAATTTTGAGTGGAAAATGCTCGAAACTCATGGAATCTACAATTAGTCATGGATTTTAGGCGCGGGTTTGCTGCTCCCAATGGGACCCCCCCCAGCGTCTAAAGGAGCCCCAGGCTTGGAGTGCGTTTGTTTGGATTTTTCCAGGAGAAAAAAATGTTTATTTTGAGGATTTGCCATGGAAAGTAATCATTTTGAGTGGAAAATACTCAAAACTAATGGAAATTGACAGTTAGTGATGGATTTTTGGCGCGAGCTGATTGCTCCCAATAGGGCCCCCTAATAGGATTGCTCCCAATAGGGCCACATCTAAGAGGGCCACAGGCTTCAGGTGCCTTTGTTTGGATTTTTCCAGGAGAAAAAATTGTTCGTTTAGAGGATTTGCAATGGAAAGTCATAATTTTGAGTGGAAAAGGCTCGAAACTCATGGAATCGACAATTAGTCATGGATTTTAGGCGCGGGTATGCTGCTCCCAATGGGGTCCCCAGCGTCTAAAGGAGCCCCAGGCTTGGAGTGCGTTTGTTTGGATTTTTCCAGGAGAAAAAATTGCTTATCCTGAGGATTTGCCATGGAAAGTAATCATTTTGAGTGGAAAATGCTCAAAACTAATGGAAATTGAGTTAGTGATGGATTTTTAGCGCAAGCTGATTGCTCCCAATAGGGCCCCCTAATGGGATTGCTCCAAATAGGGCCACATCTCAGAGGGCCCCAGGCTTCAGGTGTCTTTGTTTGGATTTTTCCAGGAGAAAAAATTGTTCGTTTAGAGGATTTGCAATGGAATGTCATAATTTTGAGTGGAGAATACTCAAAACTCACGGAATCGACAGTTAGTCATGGATTTTAGGCGCGGGTTTGCTGCTCCCAATAGGGTACACTGCTTCTAAAGGGGCCCCAAGCTTCAAGTGCGTTTGTTTGGATTTTTCCAGGATAAAAAAAATGCTTGTTTTGAGGATTTGCCATGGAAAGTAATAATTTTGAGTGAAAAATGCTCTAAACTCATGGAAATTGAGAGTTAGTCATGAATTTTAGGCGTGGACTGATTGCTCCCAATAGGGTACCCTAATAGGATTGATCCCAATAGGGCTTCGTCTAAGGGGGCCCCAGGTTTCAGGTGCCTTTGTTTGAATTTTTTCAGGAGGAAAAATTATTCATTTAGAGGATTTGCAATGGGTAAAGTCATAATTTTTTGTAAAAAATGCTCAATACTCATAGAATTGTCAATTAGTCATGAATTTCAAAATATATTTGTTTCTTTCCTCCGTAATGCTTCATCAAAACAAACAGCATATTTCGTGTTCCACCGTAGCCATCACTTTTTCTGAGATCGGAGAGTTCCCGCTTTTTTTTTCAAGGTCGTGTGTCCCCTAAAGAAAGTGGGGTGTTAGATAAGAAGTAACAAAAGGAAAGGCATTATATGGCTCAAGTTCCACGTCAAATGGAAGTCAAAACAGGGCGGTTGACCTTGGGAAAATGACCGCGAGCACCGTTCTTCTTCCCTGTACATTTCAATCCAATTCAGCAGTGCAGTGTCATCTTGTCTTGCAACAGTGGTCAGAATCTTGCTAGTTTAATGAAAGAAAAGAAGCCTTCTCCCCCCCCCCCAAAAAAAAAAAACAGCACTGGAATTTAGGTGAGCAATCAAACTTTTTTTTTCTCTAATGCCTGAACTTACTTTTTAGTCGTAAGTTTGAAAACGAAATTGTTTCAATAGAATCGGTAAAGTAGGGAAATGTGGGGCAAAGTGAAATGGTTAAGATCACTTACTTCATTTCAGTATGAACAAATTGGAATTTTGTTCGAAAATTTTTGGCTCATAAAGTAGGAACAATATATTTTGTAATAAAACTTGCATTTAAACATTATTTTTAATTTTTAGCTATAACTTTGCACCTCCAAAAAAAGGTCGAAATATTTACTTTTTTTTCTATGGGGCAAAGTGAAAAATGAAATTTTTTCGAATTAAACATTTTTTATTTGATTATTAAAGATATCTTTGATCAAATGAATGAGTAAATAAAAGAATAAATGAATGAATAAATAAAAAGAAAAGGAAAAAATAAGCAAATAAAAAATAATTAGTTAATATATGAGAAAAATTAAATGAGTCAATAAAAAAAAAATAATTTTAATTCTGAAATTTTGAATTCAAATTCTGTGTTTCGCAATAACGAGTTGCGACAGGACCCTACTCATTGGAGTTATTGTTTACAGAAACGGCTCCTGTCCCCCCAAGCCTGCCCCTCCTCCTGGGAAGTTACGTGTGCTTAGTTGTGTGTGTGTAAACCTATGTGTATGCACGTAGGCGTGTGTGTATGAGTATGAGCGTGCGTGTGTGCAGGACATCGACGCCACCTACCAGAAGAAGCAGATTCCGGGGGACAATGCTCAGGACCAGCAGAGGACGGTGGGCGGTAGTGCTGCAGAGGAAATCGGGAGGAAAATAAAATCACAGTAACGTCAAGGACAGTCAAATGAGAACAATAAGCAATCGTGATTGCTCAATTGTGAATGAATAAGAAAATGAATGAATGAATAAATAAGGTAACTATTAAATAAAAGAATGTAAATGAAATAATTAATAAATAAATACGCAAGTGATTTATAAAGTATTGAAGAAGTAAACGAAATGGAGCTGTTTCACTTTGTCCCATCTACTTTGCCCCACATGCACTTGAATAACTGTACAAATTATTTAAAACAACAAATAAGAAGCTTAATATTAAACAAATACTTTGCCGAATATTAGTAGATCTCAATTAATATTTAAAACATTAATTCCAAGAACTTTATCATCTAATAATAACAAAAATAATTTTTGACTTACAGCAAAATATTACAATATGAGTATCAATTTTTTTTCTTTCTCTTTCTTTTCTTTTTTTTTTTTTTTCGCTCACAAAAGTAAATTTTTATAATTTGCTTTCAACTGTCCGGTCTCGCGTAGGGTGGTTAAGTAATTATATCATATTAAACCAAGATTTCTGTTCCTTGAATATAAGGCACGTGCGCAGACCAAGTTGATACCGAGTAATACTTAAGACTTATAAATTGTAAGGGTTATTTCCTTTTACCAGAAATGCTTAGAAATGCCCCCAACCCCAAAAAAAAGCATCTATCAGTCACATTTGAATTTCGACGTCTTGAATTCAAATTATTTTTTAGAAATCAGGAACTGCAATAAGACCCTACTCGTTGGGTTTCTTGTTTTTACAAATAAAATGGAATGATCAAGAAATTTGCACCCGTCATATTATGACTGGTGGTTTTCTAGAATTGGTGACACGAGGTATTTCCACAAAAAAGAAATAGTGATTAGATTGCCGTAATACAAATGAAGAATTTATAGCCGATATCCACCAGTAAGTATACTTATCATGAAGATTATTTACAGTGTATAACGTTATGTATTTTAATTTCTTATCAGTCTTAAATGACGGGATAAGTGGACAGAGTACCAAGTGCGTACCGAGTACCCGGTACCACACTAATTACTGCTATTCTTTCACCACTATTCTAGAGAAATTGATATAATTATTGTACATTACTGATTCTCGTGGGCATGTTCTACGTAATACATTGTTTTAAGCAGCTCCCCCCACAAGGCCGTAGCCAGAGGGGGGAGGTCAGGGTGTCAGGCCCCTCTCGAAATTTTCAAAATCTTGCATGCTATAAAAACGCTCTCAAAAATGTTTCGCACTTCAACTCGAAAAAGTTAAAAATCTCCCCCCCCCCCCCCCAATATCACCGAAGATCGTCTAAACTTCCGTTTTAAAGGCTTCAATTCCAAAAAAATCTCCGTTGAAGCGCCCCCGAAAATTAGCGAAAAAGGGCCCACAAACCTCTCCTCCCACTATCGTTACCGAAGATGTTTTAAAACATGCGTTTTAAAGCTGACTTCAAAATTTTTTGCAGGAATATCTCTCTGACCCCCCCTCATTAAAATCATTAAAGATTATCTTTAATTTAGTTTTCATGGCTTAAATTTCAAACATTTTTCAGAGGAGAGCGTCCGAAAACTCCTTTTTTCCCTAACAGCATTGAAAGTCAACCAAAATTACGTTTTCGGAGCTTCAATTGGGAAAGATGGCCAATCCACTTTACGTTACCGAAGATGATCTTTCAATCGTATTCTAAAGATTTCAGTTTCGAAAAAAAAAAAGAAATCCCGGAGATTGACACCAAATCTCTCTCCTCCCTAACATTACCAAATATCGTTTAAAACTCCATTTTTGCAACTATAATTTCGGACATTTTCGGGGGAGAGCCGCCGCCGAACCCCCTTTCTCGTAGCATAATAGGTGATAATCGACAGTTTTAAAGGATACAATTTCAAAAAAGACCGGGGGAGCGCCTCTGAACCTCTATTTACATTACCAAAAGTTGTCTAAAATGCATTTTTAAAACTACAAATAAAGAAAATTTGCGAGGTCGGGCCCTGGAATCTCTCTTCCCCATAACATCACCAAATGTCTTCTAAAACTGCGTTTTTAGAGCTATAATTGAAAAAAAAATTAGTTGGCGAGCTCCTGAAAAGCCCTTTTATTAACATAATTTAGAGATGTAACAATACTGCGGTTTTACAATTATCTTCATACCTCTTCTGCTTCTAACATTACAAAAGATCGTCAAAAACGAATTTTCAAGACTACAATTCCTTGAACTTACTGGGGCAGAAGCCGCTGCATTATAAACACTTATGATATAAAAGAAGAGACCTGCATTTTCATACACCTCCTATTATTTTTTATTTGACTTCGGAATCGCCCTGAAGGTCGGATCATGCCGCGACAGCAACTTCTGACACTTACCACTGATCCAAAAGAGGGTTTTAACCCTTTTGACAAAATCAAAGACAGTCGAAAATTAGGTTTTTACGATCGTAATTCTGGAAAATTTTCGACTCAGAGTCCCCAATCCCTGCTATCCTCCCAAAAGTCACTTAAAAGTCCATTTTCAGAATTTTGATTTCGAAAATTTGCGAGAGGACAGCAGCTACTTACCCACCTCTTATGCAGTTACCAAAGAGAACTTTAGAATGTGTTTTAAGAAGGGAAAACTCCTAAATTTAAATCTCCTTCCCATAAACTCTCCCAAAGAAGATTTGTAATGGCGTTTTTAAAGTTTTATTGTATATAACTTGAAATCTTCTCAAACCTCTTCTCTTCTCCACCAGCATCATCAATCGTAGACCTTATAATTTCAAAAACTTTCCGAGTTAAAGCAACCACCTCTCCCCCTAACATGTCCACATGCATCCCAAAATTGCGTTTTTTAAACTACAATAACAAAATTTCCCGGGGTCAACCCCAAATGCGTTTTTAGGGTTCAAAAATTTCCAGGGGAGCCTTCACAAAACAAACCCTTTTCCTTGTGTTTTTACCAAATATAGCCTGAAATTGCGTTAAAAAAATGTCTTTTGAAATTGCGCCTAAAATGAGGTATCAAACCCAATGTCAGTTTTTCAAAATATTAAAAATACTTCTGAATCTGCTCCTCTCTTATAAACAATAATTTAGGTGCTCCTGACCTTCAAAGCTCA
The DNA here is from genome assembly GCF_026930045.1 of Uloborus diversus. Taxonomy (NCBI): domain Eukaryota; kingdom Metazoa; phylum Arthropoda; class Arachnida; order Araneae; family Uloboridae; genus Uloborus; species Uloborus diversus. The sequence goes on along the minus strand of NC_072733.1, from coordinate 127,151,264 downwards.
GGAAAAGTGATTGGTGGTTTATATTACTATTTCATGTTCTAATTTGTGAGCCAATTAAAGGTCTTCAAGTCATTGGTATCTCTTTCACGATTGCGACATTTAAGACGCCACACATCATTTTTTGTACCAACAAAACTTGTACATTATTGAATTTTGATTAAGTGATATTATAATAATAATAAATTATTTGGAGAGTGGGAAAAAAAATTATAAAATAAAAAAAAGCCTTCAAAACGGCCGAGAAGATAACCAGCAGTAGCAGTGCATTTTTTAAAGTAGTATAAAATATTTAATATAGTTTGGAAATTCTTGGGATAATGACTGATAATCATCACTAAGGATCGCATTAAAATCTTTTATTTGACGTCCTAAAGGTATAAATAAATTAAGATTCCCCCTCCCGTTGAAAAAAAAAATCAGGACTGTAATTGCTAAGGGGGGCACCTAGGCATATCAAAATGACCGTTACGTAACGTTTCAAAAATTATTTATCAAATTTGTAGTCTCCAGTTACATTTCGTTCTCCAGCTGAGCTTTAATTTAGACTATGATGTGCGCAAAATTAGAAACGCTTGTATCTGTCTAATATTAACTGAGCAAATTGTAACAAACTTCATCTTCTACAGAAGAAAAGCTGTTTTCGACGACGTAAAATATTAAGGAGTGCGTATGTCAATTTTAAAATACCAATTTTTGATATTTATACATAATTACACTAGTGGCGCAATCAGAGGGGGGAGTGGGGATCACGGCCTCCCCCTCATAATGCTGAGTTGATTTTTTTTAAACTATTCTTTATTATTGAAGCGAAGAAAAGAACAGGTCTTGGGAAAACACAGTGATTGTTGAAAGAAAAAAATAATAATGATGGGAAAAATCTAAATTTCTCTTTAAAAGAAATCTCTGAGATAAAAAAATTCAACAGTATGGCTTACTGTGTTCTTATTGCCACCCCATTCCTATTTCGTTCTTATCTCTCCCTCTTAAGTTTTAAAATTGACACTTCTCTAAAGTCCCCCCTTCACACACACACACACCGAAAGCATTATGGAGAGAAGAGCGAGACTCTGAAATACCATTTTTGAAGATCTTCAATTTCACAAAAGTTCCAGGGGTAAGGCCCCAAACAAGATCGAAAATCGCTTAAAACTGCGTTTTTGGAACTTTAATTTCAAAAAATTACTGGCTCTAATGTTGCAAAATATGGTCTTAACAATCGCGTTTTTAAGACTTGAATTTCGGAAAATATTCGAGCAATGGTCGCTGAACCACCTTCCTCTAATATCATAAAAAAATAAGTTTTTAAAATTACACTTAGAAACAGTTTAAGTGGAATAGCCCCTGAATATAAATGCTTAAGTTTTTAGGACCATAATTTTGAAACAAATGTCCAGGAGGAGAGGCTCCAGAACCTCTTTTCTGTAAAATTGTTTATCCCGTAATGTTGTCTACAATTGCGTTTTTGAAACTTCAGTTTCTAAAATCGGGAAAGAGCTAGGAGTAATTGATTTCGAGCTATTTAAAAAAAAAAAACAAAAAACCAAACAAACAATCGATTGGAGGCAGTTCCCTGAGCTCCATTCTTTACCCTAACGTCAATAAATATGGCCTATAATCGCGTTTTTAAGGCATCTATTTCAACAGCTTTCCCCTTGCACCTTTTGCCCCCTAACATCAGCGAAGTCTAAAATTGCTTTTTAAAACTACAAGTTTCAAATTTTTCCCGGGGGTAACCCCCGGACCCCCCTTTCTTATCCGATCAGAGGTTATCCCCCCTCTCTTTTTGCCAACTACCCCCCCCCGCCCCCCGTTGGAAAAACTGGGTAATTCTGGGATTTTGCCAGAAGATGGCACAAATCGGGGTCGGATATGCACCCCTGCATTAACTAAATTGCAAAAAAATAGAGAAAACAAAATTTTTTCGCTTTAAAGTTTTTTTTTGTCGGAAATGTCGCTTTTCTCCTATTAAATAAGGATGTAAGCCCCCCCCCCACCCATTGCTGCTTGATTCAAAAATAAAAGAAAGTTATGATTTTCTGCATTGTTAATAGTAGCAAACTATCATTTTTGTCGTGTCAATTAGAGGGCCTCCGGATCAAGTTGCGCCTGGGGCCTCAAAATCGCATGATCCGCCACTGGAGGCAAGATATTTTGCTTACTGGGATGGTACCATGGTAAATACCATTTTACCATTCTGTCCAAAACTGCATTTTTAGTGAAACTGTTTTGTGAGAAAGTATCAAAAACAGAGCAAAATGTGTCAAAATTATGTTTTAAATTTTATATTTATTCAATGTGGACTGGACATTCAAGTATAAATAATATATATATATAACTTATTTGTACAGCTTAATCTATTCTAGGAACATAGATGTTTAATTCTTCATTAAGAATTTTAATTTGTTCGTCCGCATGTTTTTTTTTTTTCATAATAGTTCGACATTTATGCATGGATGCAAATGTAAGTGTTCAAAATATAGTGCAATAACTGACTTAAATACAATAAGTGACGATTTTTTTGAAATTGCAAAATGTATTAAAAATATGAATTTCAAAAAGAAATTTTCACAAGTTAAAAAATATAAGTGCATATTAGGGTGGCCCTTATTTTTCAACTTTGTGAAAATGTAGCTCCCACCCCCCTATTTTGTTTCAATGGACAAAAAAATAATGTGTGCAAATTATTAGCTCAATCTGAAAAGTTTAAAGGGTGCCTCAAATAGCATGAAATTGTCGAAATTTCACCGAAAAAACATTTTATTCATATTTTTTCAAGTTTAAAAGCAAATTTCTAGCAGATCTGGATTTTTTATGGCCTTATTTCCTGTCACAATTGTTATTTTATTCAAACTGCTTTTTCTTGAGATTTTGTTCAGCTTCCCGCTTTTCATCTGATTCTTTTCTGATTCTGACTCTTTCGAAGCTTTTTCCCCAAGACAACGCTAGTGACTCATGACGTTTTTGCAATCATTTCTACAACAATCTAACCAAAAGCTTCTCTGTGAATATTTAGCCGAGTTATTTTTGTAAGAACACATAAATTTATGAGTGTATTTAAAATTAAGTAGAAATTTAATTTAGTTTCAGTTTTATTAACTTCGTTAGCATGCAGAGTGTTTTCTATAACATGGCATTTACTTTTGTTGAGTGAATGTAAGAAAACACTTATGAAAGGATTATGAAAGGTAATGTATAATTGATATTACAAAATAAATCCAGATATTTTTTTTCATGTGGTTAGATAAACTAAATTTGTAACTCTATTTTTATGAAATGTGTATCCTTTATTTAGTTTCTAACTAAGTATAACATTATCTTTTAACTTTAATTTTCACTTCGTGCGGTAACTCTATTTTTACAAAATGTGCATTGTTGACTTATTTTCTAACCAAGTACAGCATTGTCTTTTATCACTAATTTTCACGCTGCTGGTAACTTTGGCCTGATTATTGTGACGATCAAACTAGGCTTGTAACATAGCACCAACATCTACAGGGTTCGTACTCGATTTCAAAAATAAAATAAAAGCATCTTGCAGGAGTAAAATGAGATTTTGAAGGAGTACTATAGTGCAGTGCATAAATATCACTTTTTTTCAACATATTTGACCCCCTTCCCTCTTTATCAAAGTGTCACACTACACCTTACTCCTGGCCTAATCACATGTCATATTTTTTGTAAACATATTGTGTTAATAACTGTCGTGTCACTTTTTCTCACCCTCTCTCTCCCCTTGTCACAATTTCATGAACCTGTCTCCCCTTCAATGACATCACTTGTGAAGGATCCCATTTATCATGTCAAAACTGCTATTTACTAAACAATTATTTTTTTTTAACACAATCACTAAAAAAACTTCATGTATTTTTAAACATTTATACAGTAATTAGACAAACTGACTTTTACTGCTGAGAGTGTGGTAGGGGGAAAAGCAATAATCATAAAACTTTAAAATATAAGCGTATGAGAACTATAGTTTCATATAAGTCATCTTAGTCATCTAATGTAATATTTTCATTTTCAAATTTTATGACTTCTATAAGCAATTTGTAAATCACATCTTTATGAAAAATAAATAAATATGCGAAAATACTACATTAAAATTTCAAAATAAAAAGCTGTAATTTAATAGTAAAATACACTAAAACGTTGATTTACTTTGTAAATCTTACTTGATCGACCTACTAAATTTGAAAAAAAAAAAAAAGTGTGAGCTGTTGACATTTGTTTCCTTTCAGTCTTCCTCAAACTGTTCGATTTCAGGAATAATTATATGTCTTTCTTAGTTTCAATGCCCTTTTTATGCTCAGTGATGTCTTTTTACAGGCAAATGTTTTTCTCCTACAAATAATTATTTCTTCCAGATAATATTACTTTTCAAATGACAACCTAAGAATTTCTCTTAACCTTCGAATTTTATGAACTCTGTTAATCAATCTGTAAATTACATCTATTTAAAAATTAAGTAGCAAAATATACAAAACTGCTACGTTACATTTATTTATTAAAAAAAAGAAAGTGTTTAATTTAACAATAAAATATGCCAAATCTCAACGTGTTTATTTTTCTTTCCCAGCTGCGATCAACTCAGTTGAGACAGAATTCCCCCCCCCCCCCACTTTGCCCTTGTAGCGAAGCTGATAGTTCTTGATCAAAGTATTTTAAAAGACTGTCATAGAGGATGGTTATGTAGGAGTGATGAAAGAGTTTGAAGAGCCCTTCAAAACAATTTCCTAAATGAAGAAGTTTTGAAGGAGCGTACGAACCCTGGTCTACCGGTAGCTGTTCACGCAAGTTAAGAAGAGATTTTTATGTAGATCTTCTCGATTACCTCTCAAATTAAATTATTGTAGTAAAAATGCCATCAAATAGGCAAATTTTAAGCGTTTTTTTATTTTTTACAATGACAAAAAAGCAAGAAGTACAGCATTATTGCTTCAAGAATTTCTGTTTCCTGGCAAAAACTCACCAATTTCTACTAGAAGGATGGACACTGAATTGATAAGTTAGCCTAACTCTATAATGCATGAAAAAATTACAGATTTTTTTTTTTTTTTTTTTTTTTCAATATTTAGGTTAAAAAAAGGAGGAGAAAAGATCTTTTTAAGGGGAGAGATTTGAAAATACGGATTATTTCTCTGACAGTGCATGTACATATGCTTTAAAAGACATCAAAAATGAAAATAATAGGAAATTCTGAATTCTTCAGTGCAAAAAAGGACGCCCAGGCTCCAAAAGGGAGTTGTTCAAACGAAAAGAACTTATGAAGAAATGGAATAACAATGTCTCATCAAAAGCTTATGATTTAGCTTCTAGTTTCAAACATCTCAAGCAACGATGGTTTTGACGACAGTGACAGAGAACCAGGACAAAATTTGACAAATAAGATATATATCTGGTAACTATGGAAGTACTTGATGATATATTCTCAACCATGCTCGAATTTCTTGAACAACAACTTTCTATTCAGAAACAACAGCGTGATGATCATCAAGATTTTTTAGAATTAGCTATAACAATCTTACCGGGATTTTAAGGAATGGGATATCATTTCGTAAGCCAGGAACTATAAAGTCATGCTAGGTGGATCTCAAAGGCTCTTTACGTATTCAAGATTTAACTACTTTAGGGTCAATTTCAGCTATCTAAAAGGGAGAGGAACTCTTTAAGAACATCATGTATTTTTCTTGGACTCGAGTCTACATTCGAACCTGCTTTCTCTCCCCAAAAGCTGTAAAAGCTCCCCTATCCAGATTTTCTATTCATGCATCACATGATCAATTATCAGGATATTGATCCAGAAATCAGAAAGTTACTCTCAAAAAAATTTTAAGCCATGGCTTAAATTTGGTTCACGAAACTATGATTCTTTCCTCATTAGATGATATTATTCCAACTAGGGTTAAGAGAATTATGACTCAAATTATGCTAGAAGCTGATAAATATTTTGAAATACCTGTTACAAAATATTTATTTACCCGACAATCAGCTCTGATTTCTTTAACAAAGGCTTCAACTTGGAAGGATGAATTTAGATATTATATTATTAATGGAAAAACTTGACAAAACAATTTTTGTGAATGATGCTGCAGAAAGAGGTGTAAAATTGATTCAGAAACACAATAATATTTTCAGAGAAGATGAAAGGGAGGAAAAAAAATTGCTTCACACATCATTGCTGAAGACCATAAAAATTGCACTTCTGATACTAAATCCTGACTTAAGAAAGAATAATGTTCAACATTGGTTTATTCTACTATGTTTTGATTCTATAAAAATTATTAGTCCTAATAAAATGTATTTATTCTCTAGAAATTGTTGTGATGTTAAAGAAAAATGCAGTTTAAATTTTTTTTTACTATATTTCTAGGACTGTGTGTGTGTGTGACTGAACTTCAAGGCATTTGAGGTACCCCTAGAAATTGTCCAATTGAAGGGAAATTTTGCACAGGCTGTTCTTTTGTAAATTGGAACAAAATAAGAGGGTGGGTATCAATGCAATTTTAACTTCTGAAAAATGTCCTATAGGTAAGGGCCACTCGAGTGCATATATTTAATGATCAATGTCTTGTTCGTTAATGTATGAGTGAAAAAAGAATTTTCATTAAAACTTCATATAAAACTTAAGTGCAAAAACTATTTTAAAAAATCAGATTTTTCTTTGCACACTTTACTTTACACATTTAGTAACATTCTTTTGAGTTTTAATGGAACTGAAATTAGTTATCTTGGTACTGTTGTGAATTTTCTTTCATAACTCTACTGACTGTTACATAAGAAAGTTTTTATGTAAAGCGTTATTTGCAAATTTTTTTTAAGTGAAATATTTCGTAAGTGAACATTTTGAGGAAAAATATTATCAAATACTCATTAATTGAAACTAATTAATATTTATATTTATGCATCACGAATATTGCAGTAAATACAAATTGATTAGATTACACTTTAGTTTTAGCATACTTTTGGGCAGTTTAAGACACTTTCTGACAGTTTTAAACAGTTTTGCACAGTAAAAACCACTTGTCCTGTCCTAAACCAGTTTTGGACAGTCCAAAACCCAACCCTGATCGCAACACATACATACAGTCGGATCCCGCAACAACGCCATCCGACTTTCGCGAAATGACTATAAGGCGAGTTTTTTCCAAAGTAACGAATTTTTTTATTGCTGACGCAAATTGCTTGCCTGCAACATGAAATTTTTTGGAAAGGAGCTGCGTAGGCTTTGTTGACACTAAATATTGGTTTTGTGAATGGACTTTCATCCCTTTAACATCACTGAAATCATCAGAAGTTCACACACTGTATTAGTCTAAACCTAAGCAATGCTTTGTTTTAGTTTATACAAATAACCTGGGCCGGATTTAGACTTAGCGAGTCAATAAGCTGTTTCAGGTATGGGGCCACCTGTTGTAGTTTGGACAATGTTTCTCTCAGTGGTGTAAGATGCAATTTTTTAATTTTTTTCTCCTTTACTATGTTTGTCTCTTTCATCTGCTACATACAGCAATACTTTTGCTTTTTTGATTGCTTTTTCCCTGGTGTCCTTTTGGAATTGGCCTTAAGAGGGGGAATGATTTCAAGAGCTGGAGACCCAAGACTCCTCTTTAAGTTGAGTATAGAATGTCCCCAATTGTAGGGGGTGCGGGTGTTTCTCCCCTGGAGGAAAGTTTGAAAAATAAATATTAAGTTCTGCATTTTGAAGCCTTATAAGATGTAGTTGGAACTACAAAAATATCAGGACAGAAATAGGCAAACAAAACTTTTTTAAAGTTATATACTTTAATTAAGATAATACGCAAATTAAGATAATGTACAGTAGAAATTGTTTTTGATTTGACGAATCAATGACAGAAGTTGACAGAGAAAAAGAGTGTGGGAAGAGAAAAGACAATACATTGGCTTTCGATACAGTTAGTTTTTAATTATCATTCCAACCCATCAACAAATACAACGAGTTAAATATAAAATGATCAATTGTAAAAAATGCTTTAAAACATATGGTGTACAGATTTAGAAAATAGGTAACAAGACAGTAACATACTGCCTATTTGAACAATTCCTAATGTATGCACTTGATAAGAAATAAAATTGGAGCCCAACTTTGCTTCGGATTTTCAAAGACTTACTAATTATTTTCAAGAACTCTAAAACAATTAAAATTATTTAACTCACTTCATTTGTACTTTTCTGTCTGATATTTTAGCACTTGATCCTAAATTTTTAAACTCCTGTTCTAACTTTGTAAGAAGCTATTTTAAATGTAAGAGAAAAAAAAAAACTATAGATTTCTCATTACAACAACTTCTCTTCAGTTGCAAGTGGGACAGAAAACAAAGAGGAATAGAAGTAGAGTGTAATTTTATTTTTGGGCTAAACAGATTGACAATATGCAGAAGTAAGATAAAAGCAAGCAACACCAAAAGAATTTCCAAAATTCTGCATTCGGAGTTATATAAATAGCAAGATATGCAGGGGCGGACTGGCCCTAAACTTTTAATGTGGAAAAAAATTCATGCCGGCCCCATCCAAAAAAATTTGGATGTAGTTTTTCAAACCTAAAAAGTTTCTAGTGTGTTTTTTCAAAAAAAAAAAAAAAAAAATTCCTCCCCAGCACCCTCTCACCTCCCCCCCCCCCGCTGAAATACCAAGATTTTTTTTTTTTTTTTCCAGAAATCCTAATTTAACTTTTTATTTCAAGCAAACTAGTGAGCAGATTGATTTAAACCAAGCGTACAGCAAACGTCCATAATATACAGATGATATTTCAAGGATCAAACTTTCTAAAAAATATTTGCAAGCTTAAATTGATCTACGCTATAAAAAAAAAAAAAAAAAAAAAAAAAAAAAAAAAAAAAAAAAAAAACACTGTGAAAACTGTGTGGCTTTTTTGAAAATCCGCATTTAAGAGTATTTCGTTTATGTAAAAGTGAATAAAAATCTTATTTAAAACAAAACGTAATACATTTGAGGCAGTGAGAAGTAAAGGGGTGTAAGTAGACATTTTCAAGTTTTGAGTAAAACTCGTATAAAGATCACATCCTAGGTAGGCTTTCATTGAATTTTTTTTCTAAATCATGCTATACAGCGGCACCTACCAGCAGTGGCGGATGGGGCCGGCGGGCAGCCGGGCAAATGCCCGGTGGGCCGCCTCTGTTTGGGCCGCATTGAATCTTTCCATTGAATAGTAGAAAAAAAAATCCTTTTCTTATCCTTTTTTCCTCCTTTTAAAAAAAAATTATTTAAATATCTCTGAAAATATAATAATAATCCGGTATATTTCTGAAAAACTTATAGGAAAAACGCTGCAAGAAAAGTAATGGTTATAAAATTTAAAAAAAGAAAAGAATACAAACTCATGCTGTGAGGAATAAGATGTTTAACTGTGGGTCTCTAAATTCATCGGCTGATAAGAAAACTTTGTTGCATTTCTGTCTAGTACCTTCTAATAATAATCATTAGGGGACAATGAACACGTAAAGGAAGGGCCATCGCCAGGGAAGGCGTAGAACGGAGACTGCCAATTTTAATTTAGTAATAAACCAAAAAAAAAAAGAAAGAAAGAAGAAAGAAAACGTTCTCAGTATTAAAAAAAATGGTAGTAATAAAATACCAAGTGGATTTCTAACGACAAAAAGTATTTTTTCAGCAACATTTTAAAAGAAAATGCAACCCTTGAATATTATTTAGGCACATCCGCGGTTCTTTATTTTAATTTACCTAACTGAAAGCAGTTGAAATTTTTCGAGACATTCTGACAAATTACGAACATTTTTTTCAACGATCAAAAGTATTCAGTACATAGTACATGTTTCATGTCATGTACAAGTCATGACAATTTCAATTTAATACAATAAATGAATAGATAAATAATTATGACAGTTTCATAGGGTCCACCGAAGCATGTTTTAAATAGGCAACAAGTTAAAGTGCAGTAAAAGAGATTTCAAATATTGTACTGAAGTGTTTGAATGTATAAAATGAACTTAAATGAAAACTTTACCAAGAGATTCTAGCTGGAAGTATGAGATTTAAAATAAAATAAAGTTGGGAGAAGAAGACCTGCGGTGTCGCTGAAAAGTACCACATCAGTCCAAAATGTTAAAATATTATTTTAACGAATCACAAACACTTTAATTTCAAAGAAATACAAACATCAGCTTGGAAATTAAAAATTTCACTGTTTAAAAAAAAAAAAGGTTTTCCCGCAACAATTGTATCAATAATTTAATTAAAGAAGATAGGGACTTAGCCAAGAATGAGGAAGGAAGAGAGGTCCTCGAGACTTACCCTTCATTTAAACATCAAGGTAGCTTAAAAACGCGCTTTAAAACTTATTTTGAGAGAGTGCAGGAGAAGAGTTTCCAAATCGGAAGCCAGTCCCTTCTCATATCGCCTGCCGTTTATCAAAGATGGCCTACAATTCGTATTTATTACTTCAAATTCGAAAAGCTTCAAGGGGAGTGATCACTCAAATCCTGCAGAAACACCTCCACCCATCTTCAAAGATCATTTAAAATTTCGTTTTTAGAACTTCAATTAAGAAAATTTTCAGAGCTCATCGAATCTCTTCTCCTCCATCCAAGATCACCAAAGATGGTCTGAAATTTCTTTTTTAGGGTTTCAATTCCGAAAAGATTTCTAAGAAGAGTTCCCGAACACTGATAACATCAGCGAATATCATCTACAACTGCGTTTTAGAATTCAAATTTTGAAAAATTTGCGAAGGAGAGTCCCCGAACAGCTTCCTTCGAAAAGTTTTCGTTGAAGCGTGCCTAACACGTTCGCCAGCATCACTTGAGATTGTCTTAAATTTCGTTTTATGGGAATCAATTCCGAATCATCTCCCGAAAACTACTCAACTTCACGTCATTGAAAGTCGACATTTGTGATTGAAAGTAACGTGTTTTAAGTTTCAATTTTGAAGAATTCCCCGTCCTCCTTACGTTATCAAAGAAGACCTACAATCTCTCTCTTTAGATATCAATTTCGAAAACATTCCTGGAGAACGCCCTCGAATCTCTTCTCTTTACCTAAGATCATCTAGAATGCATTTTTAAGACAACAAATTTAATAAATTCTACGGGGGGAGAGCGGATTTTTGCTCTCATTAACATTGTTAAAGATAGTCTAAAGACGTTCATTAAAATTATACATTCTCTTTTCATCATCTCCCCCCAAAGAGCGTCAATTATCAATGAAATTGGCGGTTTGGGAACTTCAATTGAGAAATTTTTCCTAGAAAGAATTTCTGAACCCCTTCCCTTCTCTCCCCCTAGTGTTTTCAAACTTAGGTTATACATACGTTTTAAAGCTCTGATTTAGAAAAAGCTGTGTGGGAATTCTCTAAATACTCTCTACCGAAAACCTCACCCAAGATCATCTAAAAATAGTCAAACAATACATTTTTAAAGCTATAATTTCGAAAATTTTCCGGAGGAAACCTCGATCCTCCCATCATTTGCACGAATATCACTTTTTACTATGCAGGTTTTCGTATTATTGATTCTTTTTCTCCACATTCGTCAAAGCAGTTCTCCTAATTTGAATCCTCAAATTCTAATGGTGGCTCCCTCCTAAAACTAGAAGATGTATTCGCTCTCTCTATTACATTAGAAAAAAAACCTAAGAGGGGGGGGGGGTAGCGTCTCCTCTTCAATGAGAAAGTCTTAAGGGGCTGGCTGGCCTGGAAATGCCAGGGCCGGTTCATGCTGTCCCATCCGCCACTGCGCTACCAGGGCTGCTAATAGTACTATCTCTTGCCCCAAGACAGAGAAGGGGTCCACCTACCATTTGTACTGGTTATCTCCAAATTTTTAATTTTGCCTCTTGCATCCCTTTGCTTCTCACTGGGAACCGGACATAACGTCCAGATCCAAAACGTCCATGGATATAACGTCCAGGTCCAAAAACGTCCGAGGGACAAAACATCCGTTATGTCCGGCATTCGCTTCTCACTACCTCATATGGCCATGAGCGGTACTATTTACCCTTTAGAAAAAACTCTTTTTTTTAAAAAGTCTTTTCTTAAAATTGTATTGTACGTATTCAAACTAATAAAAAATTTCATGTAAACCAAACGTAATATATCAGTTCCGAATGAATACATCCCAGATCATGAGACAGTGAGAACTGATCGGAAATATCGGATAAGCCCGAATTACTCTACGGAAAAAAAAAGAGTTTCGCTCGAAAAAGTCGCCATTTGTCTCAGTGAGAAAACTGATTTTCAAAGGTATCTCTCAAAATGTTATCTAGTAAATGAAATTTATTTGTCAGGTTCTAGAATTAAAGTGAAAATCATGGGATATACACTTGGGGTGGTGGGATTGCGGTCTCCTCCCCGGGCCCTTGGTTTTAACGTAGATTTAGATTGCCAATAATTTTAATACGGTAGTTTATATGCATATAAAGATGGTTATGACCAAACTCCCCTCCTCTCCCCACAGAAGGCAAGTTCTGGCCGCGCTTGTACTTTATAGTATATGTGTGGCCTATGCTACATATTAACTTGCCTTTAATAATAATATTCCACTGACTCTCAACGGTTTCAAGTAAGAACAATTTATTTATCAGCTTCCAAGATTAAAATTGAAAACGGAGAAATGTATTGGGAAAAGCAATAAGATGTGCGTCTTCTTTTTCGCAAGTAAATATGTTCAACTAGAGTTTAACCTTACACTTTATTAATCTGTTTTAAGAATTCATTAAGATTGTTTATATGAAACATAAAACACCAACTTAATATAGGAAATTACGATTGGTTACTGTAGCGTAAACCCTTTCTCACTTTCTCTCTCTCTCTCTCTGTTTTTTTTTTCTTTAACTAATTTGTTTATTTAACAGCAAAACTGAAATTTACTTCAGGAATGTTACTACGTCATAAAATTTAAAGCTAAATGTAAAAACAATTCATGAATTAAATAGATGTATCTAAAAATGTAAGACATTTTCTCTTTAAAAATCAAAACAAATCACATAAAAGCTTATGGATAACTTTCAATATGAATTACAAATTCTATAGCATAATTGCTGATTGTCAACTGAAATTTTAAGTTGATATTCATTTTGAAATTAACAAAAGTCCTCAAGAGAACGTTATGAAAAGGATATTTTGCTTTTTATTTCTACTCAAGTGAAATATCCAGTATATTTTAAATCAGTGGTTTCCAACCTGAAGCGATTATCCCCAAAAGGTTGATTTGGTTCCTTCAGGGAGCAATGAACATTCAAAACAAAAATTTAAATGATAATAATAATAATAATAAACATAAGTAATAAACATAAATCATTATATTTTTTCAATTTTTAAATTCTAATAATTTGTGTTTATTAATAATAATAAACATAAATCATAAGAATTTAAAAATTGAAACAAAACAGCAGATATTGAAAGTGAAAACGTATGCAAAATCGATGGTCCAGAGTTTAGACAAAAAATCACGAGTTTAAAAAAGAAATGAATTAAATTCAGGAGGGCCATGCACATCCTCATATCTTGGGCAAGCATACGAATTGTATTCAGGGCAGGTTCTGGACACCGGAACAAACCATTCTCTCTCTTCTTTTTTTTTTTTTTTCTTCAAGTTTAAAATGCCAAAGTTTTTTATTCTTCCAAATCCTAAATTTTATGCAAAAAAAAAAAAAAAAAAAAAGGAAAAAAAAAAAGAAAAATGTTCTGCTGTCTTTGAAAAGTACATTAATAATCTTAGTTTATTATCTCCCTTCAAAAATTAATTGCTCTTGAAAAGAAACATAAAAAATTTGTGTAACAATAAGTGGATCAAATTGGTACAGTATTTAGGCTTTAAATTAAAATTACGTACAGTAAAATCTGTAAAGTTGACCACCATTGTAAGTTGACCACCTGTCTATGTTGACCTATTTTGTCAGGAACGGAATTAGTCCTATCTTATAAAATAAAGGAAAACCTCTAACTTGACCACCTGTCTATCTTGACCACTAATGTACGCCAAATTTGGTTTGGAGTATTGTAAAAAACCCTTTGTAAGCTTACCACTTGGTTTATTGTTTTAAACTTTCTTCAGTAAATTATTTTATTTTATTATTTATTAATTTATTATTATTGTATTATTATTATTATTTGATAGCTTTCTAAGAATGTTTTTAATGCTTCGATGACGGACTAGCATTTTACTAACTAAACAGCAGCATAAAGCTTATGCTGCTCTTTATTCTCCAACCTTATTTTTCTTTTGTTGTTCTATTTGAGATAGTTTTTTGTACTTTGTTCAATAAAAATAGGTGTCAGTAGAAAAGTACAAAGTGTTTTCTTTCAGTTGCAATAGGTTGTGGCAATACTGGAATTGTGCTAAGGCCCGGGGCTGTACATTTTGGGCCCTCTGCAACAAAATGGGTAGGGCATCTCCCTAGTGGCCAGCAGTGTTTATTTGTAAAGTTAATAAGTCTTAATGCTAGTTTTTCTTTCTTCTTTTCTTGAATTTCTAGGGCCGTTATCCCCCTTGAGGAAGTGAGCCCCCCGCACTGCGGGTACGCAGATATGAGCTTGCTAAAGAGCCCGTCTGGCTTATTTCGGGTGCAAGGGATTAAGATATAGGACATTTTAATTTTGCCTTTATGAACTGAGAGAGTCGAGCTTGTTGCTCTTTGTGCTATAAGTGTTACATAAAAAGGCTTCAAAAAGAAAGTTAGTTGAACTTGAAATTAATAAAAATTATGAAATATTAAAATCAATTGAAAAAGGAGAAAGCCAAAGAAAATTAGCTGGCACATATGGAATTTCTAAAACTACGGTGTCTAATATAGTTTAAAACAAGGAAAAAATAACAAAACTATTTGAATAGTATTTTTAATTATGGTTTCACTTTCAATAATGTTAAACAATGAAAGTGAGTTGAACAGAAAGAGTAATAAGGGTGAATTCCTCGAAAAATGAATACACGGTGCGAGAAATGACAAAAAAATATTTCAAAAAATCATTACTGCCCTTTATAAGTTGACCACCGGTCTAAGTTGACCACCAAAATACTGCACCACGAGTGGTCAACTTACACAGGTTTCACTGTATGCAAAAAATACTAATATCGATTTTACGTTAATCTAAAATTTGCTTTTTTCAAGAAAAAAGGTAAGGGGGCGACGGATAAAAAAATGTTGGAAATCACTGTTTTAAATATTTATACTGTTTGTACTTTTGTGAATTTTATCTTTGTTTAACGAAAATAGATGAAGTGGACGGTGATATACAAAAATGAGTTATCCAACAAAAATTTTCAAAAAAATAATGAGTTATTCACATATGTTGGCAGATAAACTGATAGACTACGGGGATACAAAGACAATTTAAGCCAAATTCTGAATTAATATGTCATCTATGAAGTTCAGCTTAGAACTCAATTTACTCAAAAGTACTGCTTGGTGGGTTGACTCATTTTTGTGTAACACCGTCAATTTGTTATAATTATAACCGATAGTTCAAGTTCTTATTATTTAAAGTGCTGATGACAAAAAATAAATAAATAAATAAATAAATAAAAAACACATGATGATTAAAAATACTAAACTTACCTAAAAAAGATTATTGTCACCGTTGGATTTAAAACACATGCAATCCCATTGAGTAGTCAACACGGTGTATAACAAATGAGTCGTTTTTTTCCTCGGAGACGAAATTGAGGAGATCTCAAAATTATCTAATTGGTTGAGAAAGTCATGATCTATCTATTGCAAAGTGCTGGGAAAAATAACAAAAAAACGAAGGATGAAAATGAAAAAAAAAAAAAAAACTTTTTAGCAGACGTTTTGCTCCTATACATTCTATTCTTAGGATGGCGCCTTTCTCTTATTTCATTAGAAAAAGGTTTAATGTAATATTTTCCCAGACAGTCTCAGATCCTCTCTGATGGCCACAAAAAAAGATCCCCACCCCCAATAAAACTCCTTACCAGAATTCCAGGAAACATCAATCCTGAACAGATACGAGAGACACTCACATACCCTGAAGGCTTCGCTTCGGACGAAGACCACCCAACAAAGACATTGTTTCGTTTTCCCTACGTAACAAGATACGGTAATAGTTATAGGCAAGAACAGACTAACGTCCTGAGAGTGACCGTTGAAAAAGTAGCGGCTGTCCTCCTCTCCCTCCTCCCCCCCCCCCAAACAAAAAAAAGAGCTGTTCTGGCTGATGCAGCCCTCGACACAAGAACGGCCGGCCTAGCGAAGAACTTTTTTTTTAAAATAAAATTGAGGAAAATGGTACGTACACGTACACATTGAATGCACAGAAAACGGCCCCAGTTAAGGACGGCCCATGTGGAATTTTCCACATTTCACACGTGGCCAGTCCGCCCCTGAAGATATGAAATATGTGAGTCACAAAAATATTTAATATGTTTCAGAAACATAAGAACCATGGTTTTTACATTTTTTGTGCAGGATAAAGCAAGGAGCTGAATTTGACATATATTGGCATTCCTTCTCCATACTCCCTCCCATTTGTGTTTGTAACTACACTTTCCCAACTTTTCAAAGTTTTCAAGTACTAGAAAATAAAATTTATTTTTCAAGTACTTTATTTTTGAAACGAATCATACAAATTTCCGGCAGTTGGGGGCCCTAAGCTATAGCTTGCTTAGCTTGTAAGTAAATCCAGGCCTGCAAATAACCGCTCCGATTCTTAATGGGTTTTTTTTCATTCTACATATGAACGTTGATAAGATAGAATGGCTCCCAAACGCGCTTTTTCATCTAAAGTTGGCGAAAATGGAAAGAAAATGAGAAAGCTTCTGACCATTAAAGAAAATGTCAAGATTCTCAATATGCTTGAACAATTAATAAGTGGATTCAAAGTAGTACAGCAATCAGGTATAAGTGTATCTTTGATACGTGCAATTAAAATTCAAGAAAAGGAAATCCGTAAAAGTTCAGAACTTAGTTTTGATACTGAAACTCGCAGAGTAATGTCTGAGCAAAATACAATCATAAGAATAGAAACTGCTCTTTCATTGTGACTTAAAGAGGCCAGAAAGAGGGGTGCTCCCACACTTTCATAAACCATCATCTTCATCCTTTTAAAAATTATAATTACGTTTACGATATCTACTGTTCAGTGCTAATATAATGCAGTATGGTAAGACAAAACAACATTAGAAGAAGCACCAGTTTGCAAATTACAGCAGACACGTGTTTCGGCGTTACAGGGAATGCCTTTTTCAATGCAAAAAATAATGAGCTTATGGATGAAAAGACATCCGACAAAAGATGGTTTACAAAGATGCAGTATGGTTTGTACGGTACTTAATGTAAGTACCGTACTGTTTTAATTCATGTCTCTCATTGTTCATTGATTTTGTGCTTTGTAGTAGTAATTTATGTTAAATTGTAACGCTTTAATGCTTAGTTATTTAACGCTAAAATGCGGAAAAAAATCATTTCTTTATAACAGATACGGTAATATATAGTTAAGAAATGTTTTTAGACAATTTAAGGGGCGTTAACACTTGTCTGAAGTAATTAGGTATGCTTACAAAAAATTTCTAAACGCGAAATTTCGACTTGTGCGAGGGGTCTTGGAACGCATCCCTCGCATAAATCGGGATCCGACTGTATTTTTATTATAACTTGATGCCTTTTTAAAAAGAATTTTTTTTCCTTTTAATTAGTTTATAGTTCTGCAAGAGATTTTGAATCTTTTGCCCAAGCTTAAAAAGACGGCAAAAAGCTGAAAAGAGAAGCGAAGTTGCTACATTAAAAGGTGGAGATGAATGTGATGTCCAAGAAAGCTCCCAAGTTGCAGCTGCAATTGGCGATATTAATGCTGCAGAACATGAATTTGTTTTGTGTCTGTCAAGCATTAATAGTTTGATGCAGTTAAAAGTGATGCATTCGTAAGTATAGCAAAATTCCTGAGTACCTTATAATTTTGTAACTTACCTTTTCTGCAAGTTGTGTACTAGTAAGTAGCTAAAAATTCCCCAAACTTTTTACTGACGAGAGTTTATTCTAGGAATGCACCAATTCGTTGGTAATTAGTCATGCTGCCGATTTTAATGGGCAAGAAAATTATTTTTTGAATAAAATTATATATTAAGTATGCCTAGAACAAGAAACTGTGGATGAATTTATTATACATAAGTAAATATTTTTTTTTATTGTTTAAGAACCATAGTAGGTGGTTATATGCAGCCTGACTCAGTTCCCCTCGCTTCCTCTCAACTTTTGACAGAATACTCCTATTCAAGCAAAAAAAAAAATGTTTTTCAGTTATTGTACTCTCTTTTTATACACATAACTACAACATTTTACAATTTGCTTTAAAAATTACACCCTTTAATTGAGCAAAAATGTTATTGTGTAATATGTTTTTGTTTTTAATGCAGGTATTTTTTTTTTCAACTGAGAGAGCAGTAAAAGCCATTATGATTATAATTAATCAGCTAATGGTTAATTGGCCAATTTGCTTATCAGTGCATCCCTAGTTTATACACTGTAATGAACTATTTGATGGCCTAAATAGCAATAAAACTTGCTTGAGCATGTTTTCAAAGTCACAAGGAATCTCTTTTTCAATAGAAACACATGTGAGCTTATGAATGAAGAGAAATTCCGCAAAAATAGATTATGCATATTTACGAAAGTCTCTGAACTGAAAGTTCTAGTGAAACATATCTTCATTAATTGTGACCCACCATGTTATCCTAATTGAAAATTAATAATATATGCCTATTTACTGATTGAGGAAATTAGGATCATTCAAAAAAAGATTTAGAACTTTTTTTGAAAAATGTGAAAGCCCATACAAATTTTTGAAAAAAAAAAAAAGTATGTATTATGAAGTAGATTTATTGCATACCAAAATATATATAATGACCTGTTGACAAAATGTATAATATACTCTTACTCACCAATAAAAGGTTTCTAAAAAACTTTGACTTTTGTCGCAGTCATATTTTTTATTTAAGTTTTAAAAGGGGCTCTCATTGGCTGTAAGTCTTTAAAAGAACTTCAGTTGCAAAAGTTTTCAAAATCTATTCAGGCAGTCAGGGCCGGATTTGGAAATGTGGAGGCCCTGGGGTAATGAAGGAGTGAAAGCCCCTAATCAGGGTTCCAAAAGATCATCATTTTTTCGAAAATATTAGATACTTTGATATATATATCCGAATATTTTGATATATATGTATACAGTCGACGCTCATTATAACGACTACACATTATAAAGACCGTCCCATTATAACGACCAGTGGTAAAAGTCCCAACTTTGTTCCTATAAACTGTATGTCAATTTGCTTTCGTTATAACGACCGTTCTGTATCGTCTAATCCAATACAGCGACCGAATCAGCGGACGTTATTTCTTGTGTTCTTTCCAATAAAACAAATTTGTAGCTTAAAATGACCTTGATTATTGTTTACGGACATCTGCCTGAAGTTTTCAATGTTAAATCCAACTTTGAGAGGGGTGGGGGGGGGGGGATTACCATTCACCACAGCTAGCACAGAAAAAATAATGGGAGGAAAAATCGAGAAATTTCCAGATTCCTAAGAAAAGGGAGTTGACAGATGTATTGGTAGTTTGGTGTTTGAACCTAGTGGTTTTAAAGATTTGGGGTTCTCAAGGGACTTTTAAATGTTTCTTTGGAAAGCAAGAGAAACACAATTTAACACCTATATCTGAAACATAAAATAATGTTTTGCAAAAATTACGTCTGCTAAAAAGGCAGACGTCTGTTTCTGGTTTTATCTTCAGAAATTGTTGTGGTAGTAGTAGCAGATTTAAAAGTGTGTAGCATTTTCCTCCCTATATTTTTACTTTAAAACTTGTTTAATATTCTGTCATAATATTTTGCACACGACTTTTCTAAAAATTCCTATGATAAAAAAAAATTGGGCATTTACTTGGGCATGCATGATGACGGTGTACATTTTTTAAATTTATACCTCTTATAACGACCACTCGTTATAAAGACCTTTTTCTGTGGGACGGAGATGGTCGTTATATTGAGCGTCGACTGTATATCCGATATTTTCAACCCTTGAAAGTTAGGATATTTTGTAAAAATTTTATTGTGGGGGGCCCCTTTGTTGTGGAGGTCCCGGGGCAGTAGCCCCGCCTGCCCTCCCTTAAATCTTGCCCTGCAGGCAGTATCCTTTACCTAGGAAAATAATCCATCTACTAGACCATCACTCACATAACTGGTTCCTTCATTTAACCAGTTACTATTTTCCTTGTTTGGCAACTGTTTTGCAGACTTTTTTATTTAAAATTCTACTTAAACCACTATTTTTAGACCATAACTTAGTGGCAGCCCTGTTCTGTTTATCACGGCAGCATCAAAAACTTGGCAATCTGATATTTATCAATGGAACAATGATATGATGAAAAAGGATGGCTTATAAAAATTGTTTTTGGTTGAGACATTTTTTTTTTTTTTTTTTTTTTCAATTCTGGTTCATATTTGATCTACCATCGTAAAAATCTTATTGAAGAAGGGCTTGATTTGGAAAACGTTCAGTTAGGCCTTAATCATCAATGAAACAATTTTATGATCTTAAATCATCTCTTGAGAATTTCTCAGCCAGGGATTTTACCTGGGTGGGAAGGCCGAAGGACCTAAGTTTTGTCATGTTTTTGACTACTATATTAGAATTGGTAATATATGTTATAACGAAGGGCTCTGGGGACTCAAAACTCTCTTTGCTGCCCCACTACTTAAGTCATATTAATAAATTTTGTTATACATGATTTGTATTTTTTGTTATGTGTAATATATAATTCTTACTATGCATTTATTTAGCATATTTCACTGTGTAAATTAATGTGTAATTATATCTTAAGTAACTAATTGTTTTTTTTCTTTAGCTAGTGTAAAAATTAAGTACTAACAAGCAGAGACTAATTTCATTAGCCATCAAGTCAGTAAAGTGCTAGCTGGTGCTGCTGATTGGAACTTGCATCGTTCTAGAAAAATCGAAAGAGGATACTAGACTTGCAAATCCGAATAAGAAGAAGAAAATGTATAGATGCAAAAAAAAAAAAAAATGTATAAAACTTTTTTATTCATAATAAATTTGTAAATATATAAATTGCTCCAAAATATTCTTTTTGAAGAAAAAACAAAGAAACAAACTTCCTAAAATAATAGTGGCTGCTTACAGTTGGAAGCTCCCTATTAGCCATTAGAAAAGTTTTTATAATCTTGTAGCGCATGAATGCAACATGTTTCCTATTTTTTGTTTTAATGACTTTACTTTTATCATTTAGAGAAAACATTCTTACAGAATTAAACTATCAATGAGTAGAATAGGATGTTCGCATCTGATACTTAATCTTAATACATTCAGGGCCTGGTTTAAGCATAAGCATGAGAAGCACAGGCTTTAAGAACCCCACAAATTACAAAAAAAAATACATAAAAATTTCATAATGGGTGTTTAAATTTGTATTGCACTATAAAATTTTTCTAAACATTTTTATTCAAGTATAAGTTCATTGCTGGCTCTGTTTTAACGAGGTTTACGAGTTCAGTGAAAACCTAACTCTCTCCCCATGGATTGATTAAACTATTTGGAGTGATGCATGAGATCACTCAGATGTAACTCTGTGTTGGTACGGATCGAACTATTGCTGCTTAAGGCATTTATTTTGTTTCTGTTGATTTACAATGTTTCAAAATGTTTGAATCTTTTTTTTTTTTTTAATGTAAGTTTCAAGTTACAAATACAGAGCTGTTGATATTTATCCGGATTATACAGGCTGATAAAGTGACTAGCACCTAATTTGCTGGG
Organism: Uloborus diversus; assembly: GCF_026930045.1. Taxonomy (NCBI): domain Eukaryota; kingdom Metazoa; phylum Arthropoda; class Arachnida; order Araneae; family Uloboridae; genus Uloborus; species Uloborus diversus. The sequence goes on along the minus strand of NC_072733.1, from coordinate 127,129,497 downwards.
CCCAGAGCCTGTTCTGAGTTTTCACTTTTGTATCCGTAATGTAAAAACAATTTCTTATTACTATCTAGTGTTTCATTTAGTTAGAAGCAATACTTAACATGCAACTAACAAAATACATGCTGAGCTTGGAAACCAGTTTGGGGGAAGGAAAAGACTTAGTTTAAGATATTCAGTGACATTATCAAAACAGATATACCCCGAAATTTTTTGAAATTGCAGTTGCAAAAACCCAGTTTTGGGTAATGTTTGAGGGAAGAAAGATTGGGGCCAATCCCTGGGAATTTTTTGAAATTGAAATCTTCAAAACACAATTGTGATAATATCTTGGGTAACGTTTACGGGACCGGCAATCTTTACCCATTGAAGCTCTAAAAGCGTAATTTTGGTTGACTTCCAATGATGTTATGTGGAAGAATTTTCGGAAGCTCCTCTCCTGAAAATTTTCAAAATTTAAGCCCTAAAAACTAAATTTCAAACAATCGTTAATGGTAGAGAAGGGGGGGGGGGGGCGAAGAAACATTCCGCCGAAAATTTTTTTAAGTTAGCTTTTGAAAAGGCAGGTTTTAGAGGATTTTCGGTACTGTTTGTGGGAGGAGAGATTTGGGGCCACTTTTCGGTAATTTTCGGTGACGCTCTCCCGGAATTTTTTCCAGAATTGAAGCCCTGAAAACGAAAGTTTGAACGATCTCTGGTAATATTGGAGGGGGGGGGGAGTTCGAACATAACTCGAATTTTTCCGAATTGAAGTCCGAAAAACGAAATTTTTCGCAATTTATTTTTGTGAAGGTTCGAAAATTTCCCCCCGCTGGCTGCGGCCTTGCTTGAAAAACATCCCCAACATTTTAAGATATAGAATTAATCCTTCGGGGTGAATGACACCCAAAATGTGTCTTATGAGCGTACGAAAAAATACATGCTCAAAACTTGCTCCAATATTTAAAATTTATAGAATCCAACAAACGCAGTAGCATTACTACAAGAAGGGGGGTGCTACTTGAATCGGTTTAAAAGTTAATTAAAAGTATAAAAATTTCATTTCAGAAATTATTTTCAGATTTTTTGGTTGTATTAAACGTTGCATATTTATTTTGATTAGGTAACATCCTTGCTTTAAATTACTTTAGAATTCTCGCGAAAATCTTCAAAAATCCCGGAATAAACCCAGTTTTTTCTTTTCTTTGCAATACTACTTATGACTGAAAGGTGGAGGGTGAACGACCTTGGAAACTAATACGAGCGAAGGCAATATTCCACAACAGTATTGCCCAGTAATATATGCAGGGCCAATGTCACCTAGTTACCAAAGTATCTGCCAAAGTTGCGAAAAAACTTGCCGGCAGTATTACCCAATATAATTACACAACATTGGGAAAAACTTTACCGTTTGGTGGTGGCCGACCCAATTAGACCGATAATGACGAATTTTGTTCTACAAAATTGGCCAGCCCTGCATCTGCCAGCGTTGCAAAAAGCTTGCCGGCATACATTGGCTAATTTTGTTCTGCCAGTATCAGCCAATACTGGCGTTGTGTAGTGCCCAATATTGTATAAAGTAAACCGTTTGATGTCAGCTATCCTAACTTTACGTGATATTGGCCAGTCTTCCAAACATCTTGTTTGCGACATTTTTTCATTGCACATTCTTTGTCGTAGATGGAACAAAACCCAGCGCCGGAGCGGCAACTTATGAAGGAGAAAATTTTTAAGTGCACTGCGCACCTTGACGAGACCTGGGAGAGCTAAAAACCCTAGTAGCACATGACGTACGACAATATCGTAAAAATACCAATGCTATATCGCTGTGTCATCGGGTCACAATATAAAACGATGTCTAATCTGACAGAGCGTGCGCTATTGTGACAGTATCGTTACGCGTCATTGTAACGATGACGCAAGCGTCATTATGCAGTCATCCTTTCCCATAGCTACGCTATCTTCCTATATCGCTTATGCGTCATTGTAACCATAACGTAAGCGTCATCGTGTCGCAATGAGAGAGGGGTGTAAAATTTCAAAAATTTGAAATTTTTAAATAAAACTGGATTATTTTTTATTTATTCCATTTTATTCATAAAATAACAGTACAGCTTTGAAATATGACTATAATAAAAATAATTTTGTAAAATATCGTTTCTCGTAATATCGTGACGATGACGCGCTATACAGCAAAAACAATATACGGCAATGACGTACCGATGACGCCACGATATGGTGTGCTACTACGGAAAGCTATCTTTTTAAAACTTGAACTTAGAAAGGTTTCGAAATGGGAAGTTTGAGCGACGAGCATGTTGGGTGCTGGGAACATTTTGGGCTCCCAGCACATTGGGCCCAATGATCCCATCGCCCAAAATCTCGGCGCCCAATGTTCCAGGCGCTCAATATGCTCGGCGCCCAAAGTTCCTAGATCGGAAAGGTTTACGCTGGAGAGTCACTTACCTTGCCTCTTCTTCTCTGACCTGGCTCAACAGAGCCTAAAATGGCGTTTTTGGGACATCAGTAATTTCTTACAATTTCCCAAGCGATTCCCCCTCCCCCTTCCTCGTCTTGTAATAAAGCCAAAGATAGCTTTAAAATGTTTTAAGGTGTAGGTATAAAGACTCCCAAAGTTAATTATTACCTAAAGATAGCTTTGTTTTTAGAGCTTAACTCTTCCTTGGACACCCCCAAACCCTTTTACGTTGAAAGGTGTCCGTAGGAGAGTACTCTCACCCTTCCAAAGTTTCGCTTATACAGGCTAAAATTGCGTTTTTAAAATTCAATATGAAAAAGTTTCAAGAGCAGCGCCAACCCTGACCTTTTAAGTCACTATAAAAATCATTTCTAGGCCTTGAATTTCAGAAGTTTTCCGGGGGAGGTGTTCCTTTATTCCACCTCCATTTCCCTTGCGTTAATACCAAAAAAAAGTCAGACATTGCATGCTTTTGATTTCCATTATGAAAATTTCCAAAGTAGATCCCCCTCTCATTTTCTTCAAAGATAGCGAAAGATATATAGCAGAAAATTGATTTCAGTTTCGATACCGTTACAAAACAAAGTCCCGTTTTAAGGTGCAATTTCAAAAAAATTCCGGACTAGAGCCACTCAACTTCTCTTTCAGTAACAAGACATCCCCTTAACATCACCAAAAGATCATAGGCGGCTGTACCAAAAAAGGGGTTAAACGAAGTGTAGAGGTTGGGGGGGGGGTAACCACTGAAGCTTTTTTTTAATTATTATTCGTGAAATTGGGCTATAGTATTCCTGGCTTTTAATACTACTGATTCAATTTACTTCTTAAACTGCAAAATATGGCCTCGAAATTCGGGGCGGAGATTAGATTTTTCCTTTCAATTTTAAAATTCCATTTTTATGAAATAAGATGAGTAATGTCCCTTTATTTGGAATATTTAGTTCATACTTTCGTGAAATAAATCAATTTACTCTATAAAAAATTAAAAAATCATTTTTCCATCGGTGTCTTTGTTCATCCTCTTATATTAACGAAAACCACCAAAAATTGCAATTTTAGTTTAACTCGTTACCTTCAAATTACTAATAGATTCACCTCCCCCCTCCCTTTTTCCTGCGATTAAATCTTAAAATTTTATTAAAAAACTTGAAGGAATCAAAATGGTGGATTCAGGGCCTGGTTTTAGTGGTGGTCCTTTCCAAAAAAGGAAGGGGGAGGCCGTCATTTAGGGATTCAGGAGGAGCAATTGCCTCCAACTCCCATGTGCTAGGTCGATTTTTTTTCGAAATTTTATGTCAATGAAACGTTGCCTCAGAGGCTGCGACTGGGACTGAAAAGTGCGGGGGGTGGGGGGGGGGGGCAAAAAGAAAAACCTAAAAGCCATAGGATTTTTAGCGGCAGCAAAAAAATGAGAAAAAAAAAGTGTAAAATTTTGTTAGGGCTGGTTTTGAGAGCAGATGAGGGGTAATTGATGTGAACTCACTTATTTCTTAAGATGTTGATGAATTTTGTACACAATAACTTTCTTCGAAGAAACACTTAGACTTACAATAGTTACCAGAAGTTTTTTGAGATGTCACAAAAGGTTGGTGAACATTTCATTAAACAACTACACTCCTGTTTGTGAACATTGCAACACCATGAAGGAAGCATCATAGTTGAATAAAATTCAATACCCAGTTGAGTGATAATGGTACAAATAAATGATTACATTTTGAAACCAAGCAAACAATAAAAAGAGATAGAAAATTTTGTGGGGCCACCACGCGTCGCAATAAGAGCTGCTACACGACTCGACATGGAGTGAAACAAAGTTTGAACATCTGCCTGCGGAAGAGTATTCCATATTGTTTGTATGCGCATTCAAAGTTCGTCTGTCGAAACAACAGGACGAGGATCACGAGCGAGACGCCGCCCAACGAAATCTCACACATGTTCAATCGGTGACATATCCGGGAAATATGCAGGCCAAGGAAGAAGTTGTACCTGCTGCGAATCAAGGTAGGATTTGACAGTCCTGGCGACATGTGAACGGGCATTATTCTGCTGGAATACAGCCCCTGGCAATCCTTGCAGGAAAGGAATAACTTGGGGCTGTAAAACTTTGTTTATGTATCGAATACTGTTCAAATTGCCCACAATTCGTAGCAATTGTGATCGTCCATGATATGCTATGGCACCCCATACCATAACTCCGAGTGTTCGTCCATGTGGCGTTCGATAATGCACTCCGGAATGTGCCTGACACGAATTCGGCCATCATGGAGCCACAAATTGAAGCGGGATTCGTCTGTAAAGACGAGCTGCTGCCAATCAGCACGCCAGCTCCTATGCACATTGGCTCATTGTAGCCTCAGGCGGCGATGGTTTTGCGTAAGAGGAATCCTGTATAAAGGAATCCTTGCGCGCAGCCTACGCTGTAGCAAACGTCTCCGAATTGATGAAGCACACAATGAAACACCTGTAGCTGTTGACCACTGTGCTGCCAATTGTCTAGAAAAAGCTGTGCGGTCTGTCAGCGCCATACGCACCAGGTGTCTTTCATCGCGAGCTGACGTCACATTTTGGAACCCACTCCCAGATTTCCGAGCTGTCCGACCTTCGTCCGTCCACTGCTTTCAAACATGCATGATTGTGCTGCTGTTATGCTGCACAAGAGCGGCTACTGCGCGATAAGACAATCCAGCTTCACGAAGGTGAACTATTCTGCTCCATTCAAACTCCGAAATGTGCTCAAATTTCGCTTTCTTTCGTCGAAGAGGCATAGTAAAGATTCAGTTACTCTAGCATATAACCACCGATAATCATACACGCCTCGCTACAGCCGTCTACTTATATTCGGTTCGATCCGCAGTTCAGAGGAAGCTGCTCAGCATACGCATGCGCTACCGGTCTGCAATTCTGATCATTTGCATATCATGCCGTACTTTACATTTCCTGCAATTTTCAGCTCACACGCGTAAGTCATTCGTGGTTTTGCAATTTTCCCAAACGGGAGTGTATTTAAGTAAAACAATTGATTTACTAATATCTAAACAATGAATACATAAACTAAAAGTTACTGCTTGTGATAAATAATGTTCCGTAAACAGATATACAAAGTAAAACAAAGAATTATGTTCAGAAAATTTTGATTTCTGTTTTTTTTTTATTTTTAGATTTGGTTTCTAAATTGGAAAATAAAATAAATAAATGAACCATAGAAAAATACCCCCCCCCCCCGAATCGCCGCCACTGCGTTGCCTTTATAACCTCACATGCGCCACGAAAATATTTAGGCGTTCAGCAAAAGGTATAAAATTTATAATTTTCTTCAAAAAAGTTATTTAAATAAAATATCAAGTTCAAAATTTAACTTAAATTTGAAAAAGTCTATATATTGAGCACCATGTGGGAGACATTAATATATTGCAGGAGAGCAAACATTTCTATTCAACGCTTATCGGCTTAACTGTTTATATTGCTCAGCTTGATAACTTTTTGAAGGAAATTTCAAAATATAGGTCTCTTGCGTGTCACCTAAATATTTTTGTGGCACATGTGGGGCCAACTTTTTATCATCATGAAATTTCGAACTGCAAAAAACTTTTTTTTTTTTCGATACGGCCTAGTACAGTGCTGGTTCACACTTTCAGGCTCAAGTCGGCACGGATTGTCGTTGTTCAAATTATATGAAACTTTTTTACAATTGTTTTTGCCCAAAAGGAAAAACATGAGGCTGTTCGTCTTGAAAAATCTACTTTCGTTTTCTTTTGGGGACACCCCAAATACGCATGCGTGTGTGTACACACATGCGATATTGGCATTCTTTCCATCTTAAAATTTTGAAGCTTTTTTTTCGATTGTGTTCAAAGCCCCCCCCTCCCAAGAGAAAAACGTCCAATTCCCTCCCCGCCTCCCCCCCCTCATGCGGGGAGGACAAGGCGATCAAGCGCTCTCTCGCGGAAATTTAACGTGGACCAAAACGCATTTTTAAGCAGGCTTTGCTTAGAGGATGAGATTATTATAGGGCACTTAGCCCTTGTAGCAAACATATAATATAGGGAAAGTGGGATCCATTCTCTTAAACTTATTAATAATACTTAGTGCAAAAATTCCTATAGAAGTGTGCACTTTAGGTGAAACTATAATTGAAGTTTAATGAGCATAAATAATAAACACTAACCTGGAAACGCTTCTGTGAAAAATGTTGCTTGAACTCCCTAAAACATTATTTTTTGGAAATTTGTTTTGCCTTTAATTCTGTGACGCAGAAAACGAAGCCCAAAAATGTGCAAAACCAACCATACTGTGATGACAGGATTGCCATTTGCCACTCACTTATAGGTAAAAAATTCTTCGAGTTTACCCTGTGTGAGTAGCAGCATCACAACTGAGCAAACACTAATCCAGTATAATTTCGATTTAACGATATCAAATTTACGGATTCCCTCAGTTAAATGATACATTTCACTGGTTCGGATTTAACTTTATTGAATATATATATGCTGCTCGATTTAACGATAACTTTCTCCAGTCCCTTGGCAATTGTTAAATCGGTGTATTTGTATAAGAAAATGAATGTGGGGCCGTGGTAGCCCGATCGGTAGAGTGTCGGATTCGGAGCCGGAGGGCCGCGGGTTCGAACCTCGATGGTCGAAGACCCACCGTCGTCATTAAAGGGGACTGAGCAACGTTAAATATGCTCGTGGTCTCAATGTCCTCCAAGTGAAACGATACCTCTGGGGGTGCTAATTTCAGGTAGCTATTAGCTCCTGGATTAGTTCAAAATTCTCATTAACTGTTGGATCCGGTGATGGTGCTGCCATCTATCGGTATATAAAATAATGGAGGCAAGGCACTTAGTATGCAGCCCTCGACATAAATACAGTTGTAGTCAGTTGTGACTCTTGAATAGAATAGAATAGAATAGAAAATGAATGTCCTAAAAGTTTCATAAAAACTTTTAGGACATTAATTTTCTTTTAAACTTTTAAGACATTAATTTTAGGACGGAGGGAAAATATAAATTAATAAATTAAAGAGGAAATGAAGAATTCATTAAAACTGAAATAAATAGCATGGTGACTGAATATTTATATATTTAACTTTTTATTTTTTACAAAAAAAAAGCTCTCTTTAAATCATTCATTGCTTGTACCTTAAAAGAAAAACACTAAAAGTTAGCAGAACAGTATATTGAAGACTAATCTCATGATCTCTAAATTAAATTAGCATAAAATTCAAGATGCATGCCAAATAAAATATTCAAGACCATTTGATTTTACGATAGATATTTTAAAATTTACTCAAACAAAAACCTGGGGAAAAAATTTGTATGTTAAAGCAAAATTGATTTTTATTTTAGTCTATTCATTTAATTTTAACTTTTATTTAATTATTAGTAGCTTATACATTTAGCAATTTTTGCAACTTCCATTTCTGAAACGTCCTGCATTTTAAGAAAATTTGCAAAATTCCCTAGTTTTTTTCCTTTTTTTTCGCGGGGGGGGGGGGGAGATTTTGAATTCCTTGTATTTTCTGGTTTTTCTATGGTATGGCAACCCTGCGTGACATGATTAGTGTAAATAAGTACAAAAGCTTGATGGATATTTAAGTTTTACGGGTGTGACCCACTTTCCCCAACGAACAAAATCTAAGAAGACATAATATAGTAAACTTTATTCTTCATTCTGTTTTTAATAACGTAGTTGACTCTCTTTTGCCCTAAATGATAAATAGCTGAAAAAAACTACCAATGAAAACAATTATTTATTTTTTATTATGTTATTTTTCCATTATATTGATTAAACTTTTTGGAAAACCAGAACTAGTTAGTGTTCCAAATATTTACTGGCGAGTTAGAAAACATAATGCATAGTAGTGACAGAAATGTACACATAATGTGATTTTGTAGAAATGGCAGTCTCTGGAACCTTGAAGTGAGAATCTTTACTTATCCTTATCAAAAGCTGAAATTGAAGGAAACTGACATCCTGAGTTTCCAGTCAAAAGAGTCATTGGGATTCTACCTTATTCCCGAAATATAGCAGCCAACTAATTGTTTTTTCGTTTATCTTGATGGTTGTGTAAAGTCATCCCTGGCTATTTGATAAAATTATTGATAATTTAACTTTATCACTATCTCTTTGCACTGAGGAATTCTTTTCTCAACTTCTCTGATAAAGAAAAATTGTGACAACATAAAATAGGTCAGTTAGAATGAGTCAAAAAGCACAAGCAGAGGAAATGGCAGTTAATGAAACCCAATTTCTCTGCTATGTGCCATTCAGTGGGTACAAAAATATAAGCTTCTTGGGAAAGTGGAGTGAAAAAAAACATACATTATGAAATCAAATTTATTAATATATGAATACATTTTAACAGAATAGAATACAGTAACGGCTTTGCAACTTGTTCAATCAGAAAAAAGGTTTTTTAGTAGTAACTGCAACAAAACTATCTTTTTTTCCTGCAATTGTTAGTAAACAAGTTCCTATACTAATTCATCCTTTACACTTCCAGTTAGTTCTAATTTGGTTACAGTACTTTTACTGCTGTTGCATTTTTTCTCTTGCTAAAGCCTTTGGTAAATAAATTACCTTTCGTAGCTTTCTGCCATTTGCACCTATCATCATTATTGCATTTTTTAAAATATGTTTATCTACTTTAGAGAGTTTAAACATTCTGCTTGTAGCTAATTTCTTCAATATTAGTGAAATCAATATTGCTTGGAGAGAATTATAACATAAAAAGATTTATAAACTAGTTCACACAATGATTGAAAATATTTTTTTCATCATACAACAAATAGATAAGTGTGAGGCATATAACTATATGATGTTTGCTGCAATATATTTAAAATGTGTTTCTGGAATTTCTAGAATTTTTTCTAGGTCAATCTTTATCTATCCAAAAATTAAAATTCAAGAAATTGATGCTAGTTATAGTAGCTTCAAGTTAAAAGGGTTTCTGATAATCGACATTCTACCCTACTTCAAAGCAGCTCAATAATCTAAACAACGATAACTTTCTTACTAATCTAAACTCACCAACTTATAAAGCATTAATTGTAATTAAAAGAAATACATAGGATTAACGTAATTTAAAACATAGAGTACGAGTATTTAAAACACAGTATTATATTAATAGGAGTGACTTAACAGCATGCAGTAAAGTGAAATATAAACTGTTATAACAATAAATAAGATGATTTAGGACATGAAGACAGCTGTTTTTTGATCCAGACCAAGAGCGGAACACGTCCAGGGGTACTACAACAATACTTTGAATGTAAGGCACCAACAGAAAATGTGTCGACGAGGATGCACTGAAAAATACAAGCAGAGGAAATAAGTAGCTAAAATGAAACCATATCTCTCCACTATGTGTCATTCAGTTTTGAGCAGTCACAAAATTTCAGGAACCTGGAGGGTAAAAAAGAAAGCATCCATTTTCCAGTTAAAATATATAATAAATATAAATCAATAACATATAGTTGATCTTAATTTGTTCAACCAGAATATTTTTTTTCGTAGTTTTTGCATTAAAATAGATTTTTATCTGCTAATATCAGAAAACGAACCCTTTCTAAAATTTAATATTGATTCGAAAGATCTGTAGTTTGAAAAATACACAAAGAGAAATTAGAATGGAAACAATATCAACAAAACAAAGGTGTTATGTAATTCAGTAAATAATATAATTATTATTCAGTAAAACCTTGGATTCCTGAACAAAAAATTTACTTCACCTATAAATGAAAGCAACACAGCACCATAAACTAGCATAGAAGGATACAATTTTGAAGCAATGCATTACATTTTGTAATCATGGGTCCATTGTACATGGTTTAGGGCCCTGAAGACCACTGTTCCTTGATCTAGACCGAGAGCCGAGGAAGCACTGAAAAACACAAGCAGAGGAAATGGTAGCTAAAATGAAACCAAGTCTCTCCACTACGTGTCATTCAGTTTTGAGCGGACACAAATTTCAGGAACCTGGAGGGTAGAAAAAAAAGCATTCATTTTTAAGTTAAAATATATGATAAATATAAATCAATAACATATAGTTGATCTTAATTTGTTCAACCAGATTTTTTTTTTTTTTTTTTTGCATTAAAATAGTTTTCTATCTGCTAATATCAGAAGACAAATCCTTTCTAAAATTTAATATTGATTCGAAAGATCTGTAGTTTGAAAAATACACAAAGAGAAATTAGAATGGAAACAATATCAACAAAACAAAGGTGTTATGTAATTCAGTAAATAATATAATTATTATTCAGTAAAACCTTGGATTCCTGAACAAAAAAATTTACTTCACCTATAAATGAAAGCAACACAGCACCATAAACTAGCATAGAAGGATACAATTTTGAAGCAATGCATTACATTTTGTAATCATGGGTCCATTGTACATGGTTTAGGGCCCTGAAGACCACTGTTCCTTGATCTAGACCAAGAGCCGCGCACCCCTGGGGTAGAGAATAGAAGAATGTATGGCACCAACAGAATATACGTTGACGAGGAAGCACTGAAAAACACAAGCAGAGGAAATGGTAGCTAAAATGAAACTAAGTCTCTCCACTACGTGTCATTCATTTTTGAGCGGACACAAATTTCAGGAACCTGGAGGGGAGAAAAAAAAAGCATTCATTTTTAAGTTAAAATATATGATAAATACAAATCAATAACATATAGTTGATCTTCATTTGTTCAACCAGAATATATATTTTTTTTTTTTGTAGTTTTTGCATTAAAATAGTTTTTTATCTGCTAATATAAGAAGACAAACCCTTTCTAAAATTTAATATTGATTCGAAAGATCTGTAGTTTGAAAAATACACAAAGAGAAATTAGAATGGAAACAATATCAACAAAACAAAGGTGTTATGTAATTCAGTAAATAATATAATTATTATTCAGTAAAACCTTGGATTCCTGAACAAAAAATTTACTTCACCTATAAATGAAAGCAACACAGCACCATAAACTAGCATAGAAGGATACAATTTTGAAGCAATGCATTACATTTTGTAATCAAGGGTCCATTGTACATGGTTTAGGGCCCTGAAGACCACTGTTCCTTGATCTAGACCGAGAGCCGCGCACCCCTGGGGTAGAGAATAGAAGAATGTATGGCACCAACAGAATATACGTTGACGAGGAAGCACTGAAAAACACAAGCAGAAGAAATGGTAGCTAAAATGAAACCAAGTCTCTCCACTACGTGTCATTCAGTTTTGAGCGGACACAAATTTCAGGAACCTGGAGGGGAGAAAAAAAAGCATTCATTTTTAAGTTAAAATATATGATAAATACAAATCAATAACATATAGTTGATCTTAATTTGTTCAGCCAGAATATTTTTTTTTTGTACTTTTTGCATTAAAATAGTTTTGTATCTGCTAATATCAGAAGACAAACCCTTTCTAAAATTTAATATTGATTCGAAACATCTGTAGTTTGAAAAATACACAAAGAGAAATTAGAATGGAAACAATATCAACAAAACAAAGGTGTTATGTAATTCAGTAAATAATATAATTATTATTTAGTAAAACCTTGGATTCCTGAACAAAAAATTTACTTCACCTAAAAATGAAAGCAACACAGCACCATAAACTAGCATAGAAGGATACAATTTTGAAGCAATGCATTACATTTTGTAATCAAGGGTCCATTGTACATGGTTTAGGGCCCTGAAGACCACTGTTCCTTGATCTAGACCGAGAGCCGGGCACCCCTGGGGTAGAGAATAGAAGAATGTATGGCACCAACAGAATATACGTTGACGAGGAAGCACTGAAAAACACAAGTAGAGGAAATGGTAGCTAAAATGAAACCAAGTCTCTCCACTACGTGTCATTTAGTTTTGAGCGGACACAAATTTCAGGAACCTGGAGGGGAGAAAAAAAAAGCATTCATTTTTAAGTTAAAATATATGATAAATACAAATCAATAACATATAGTTGATCTTAATTTGTTCAACCAGAATATATTTTTTTTTTTGTAGTTTTTGCATTAAAATAGTTTTTTATCTGCTAATATCAGAAGACAAACCCTTTCTAAAATTTAACCTCTTTACTGTGAGAACTTCTTCGCCAAAAAAGGTCCTTTTTTGCGTAAACATTTTGAAGAGAAATGTTCACTTCCCAGCAATGCATTTGGTTCCGGGACCTCCTGGGTTGCTACTCCTTTCGTTTTACAAAGGAGCTTCTGCTTGATCAATCTATCCATTATGGGGATCCAGCGCGCGATGCATATATGGAATCCGTACTCGCTAGACCCCATGCTGCGAGCAAGTGGGAGGAGTTAACATTTTCGCGCGCTCTCACGTCAACGTTTTCCCGCGTCAAACCGCGAAGTACCTACGCTGCAGGGGCGGCATTTCAACATTTCATTTGGGGGGTCGAGTTTTTTAAACATGAATTTTCTCAATATGGAATAAAATACCAGTACATTTTTTTAAGTAAGGTCATTAAAGAAATTCAAATTATAATTTCCACGCTTTTAATTTATTTTATAGCAAACTGTAACGGAAAAGATCTTGATACTGCCGTTTCTAAAGTAAATTTTTAATGTTCGATTTTTGGAATCCAGAAAAAAAAAGGAAATCTTGGTACTATATTCCGTCAATGTCCAGTGGCATGCTCTTGGCAGTATAGCTGAAGATGAAAGTCTTGCTTGTCCCATCATGCACCAAAAAAAAAAAAAAAAAAATCTCTAACCTTCTGAGACACGAAAATGATCTTTCACAGTTAGCTGAGTTGATTGGAATTGGTGAAAAATAATTGAAGCTACAAAGTTATGTTAGAAAATGCATCTTTAAAAATTTTCTCATAAAAAAAACCACGCAAGTTTAAAATTTGTGCTCTAGTCTTCATTTTTCATCATTGAAGTACACTGGCTCTTCACAAAACAATTCTTTTTGCTTCGTTCAACAACTTTTACATGTAACTGAAATGTTTTATTTATCTTGTTCAATAACCTGCACATATAATATTGAACTTAGATTTATCACTAAATCTTGTGTTAATTTCATTAGAAACTGAATGAATCTATTATTTGATACAAAATATTGAGCCAAACATAGGACTTTGCATCATCATGTGAATTTTTGTCACTTTTTAAATATTTTTTTTAATGGGTCTAATAATTCTAAATTAACAAGAAACTCTTAATAGGAGCTCAATCAAGAGTTCTAGCTTTAACTTTTGAATACCATTTTGTACCTCTCAGTTAAAGAAATACAAAAGTAAACCCAACAAAAGTACTTGTTGATGCACGAATTTTTTTCAAAAATAGCGTGTCTTTTGTAAGAAGTTTCCATGAAAGTATACAATGTATTGAATTGCTCAAATATGCCTCTTAACAGAAGGAATCAATGTTCACTCACTAACTGAACGTACATTTTAAATATAATCGCAACAATGAACTCAAAATACCAAGGAACTTCTCGTAAAAATCGGGCCGTCACACCTGTGCACTGCCCTTTCACATTAGAAGCAGAAACATCATCTTAACTCTGAACTTAAAAGTATGAGGCATTTAACCCATATGAGGAAATTTCTTCTTCAGTTGAAACAAACTTATTCTCCATCTGTTTTTTATTCTGGAAGTTCTGAAAATGATTCATGAATTTCTAAGTTATTACCCTAAATAGCGAAAAAACAGTTGCTCGTGTCTGGACAGGTCTCGAATTTCATCAACTTTTACTAAAGATCGTCTGCAGATTTTTTTTTTTTTTTTTTTTTATTATTGCATATGATCACTGATTCGCGCGTTATGTGAATTGAATTTCCCGATTTCTTAATATTTTGCGCAAAATATTTGGGGGTGCAACCGCCCCCTCTTGCTCCCCCTATTTGTCGCCCCTGCTACGCTGTCATTCTCCTGATCTGCCTGTGTTTACTTGCGTTTTCTCTTGGTTATATAATTTTATTTTCTTATATTTTTTGAAAAGCATGTCTGGTAATTTACCTACGGGATATAGGGTCTGGTGGGGGGAAAGTGGGTCAATGGGGTAAAGTGGTCATAATTCAAATAAATGCCTATAGCTTCGAAATTAATGTTCGAATGAATGTGAAAAATTTTATTTTAGGGGTAGTGCATTTAGAAACTACATTTTGAATACAGAATTTTATAACTGGCAAAATTTTATATAGATAAGAAGCAAGAATCATAAGAAACATATGGAATCAAACTCAAGGCTGATGCGCTTCATGCACATAAAACCAGAAACTGATGGATGCAAAACAGGTCACAAATTTATTACACAAAGACAATTTTACACAGTATTTTAGGTTTTGAGAAAGTTTTCAAGTTATTGATGAAATTTGCGGCCGGCAGCTATAATACATGCATCGCAATCACTCTGTTGCAATTAGAAATGAAGGCTACTGGCCTGTTCAGCTATATTTTATGTCAGTGGAAAAAGAAATGAATGATTGTTTACTAAAATATTTTCATTGTTAATTTTGAGTAAAATTTGGGGAGGTTTGGATACTATACAGTTGAATCCGCTTATAACGAGGGTGATGGGACCTTGATATTTGCTTGTTATACCCAGGTGCTTGTAAAAACTCCAGTTAGTGTAAAAAATCAAAAATATCCATTCATACATGCTATTGTTTTCTGTACAGTACCAAACAAGTTTGTGAATTTTCTTCGAACTGCCTTATTGTCTCTTATGTTATTGTTTTCAACGCATACTCATGACCCAAAAAACAGTCATTTGCACCTCTGGTTTTGAAAAAAAGCTTTTCTGCACATCAAAAGTCATGGAGCATGTTATTGCGGGGTTGTTCTGCTTCATATTTTTCACATTTGTCAGTTTCTTTACTTTTTCATCTGCACTTAGCTTGAATTATAGCCACTGAGTGATAAAATTGACGTTAACAAATACTATATAATTTTCAAATGCTTCTTTACACCACCAAGTTAAAAAAGGGGGGGGGGAGCCTCTCTGAGTTTGACTCATCTCATCAGTCATCACTAACTTACGACTGACTTCAGAATTTTTCCAAAAAAGAATAAATTGAGCTGAAAGTCAATAGCAATTTTAGGTGCTAATATGCTATTCTAGCAATGCAATATTTTTGCAAATTTCTCTTTATTAATTTGTATTTGTAAGTTTAAATTTACAAGAATCGAAGCTGTTCATTGGAAAATATTTTTCATTGAATTTTACCTTGAAAGAATTATAAACTGCTTTGCTGCACTGCTTTAAGAATGTGGGTGGCTATGTGTAAATTTGATAGTCTTCCCTTGTAGCAACTAAATGATTTTAAAGGGAAGTTTGTTCCTGTCACTTTGACTTTTTCGGGGGGAAGGGAGAGGGGCAATGGGTGTGTACTCAATGCAAATTTAATCGGAAAGCATAAAAAAAAACACTCCCATAGCAAAAACGTTACTTTCTCAAAGTGGGGAGCACTTACCCCCCCCCCCCCCCCCCCCCATCTTTCACTAAAATTTTTGACAGAATTTTTTTTTATACTAAGTATGAAAAGAGATGTTGACTTTGTTGAAAATAACTACATAATACCATTAATAATTTCCATTAACTACCAATTTTATTTTCACCCCCCCCCCCCCCCAACATTATGATATACCGCAAAATACGAAATACCATATTCATTTGTAGCAGTAGACAGTTCATCTTTTCTTTTGCATTTTGTCTTTAAATAAACGGAAAAGTAATTTAAGTAACAATTAAATTATTCCGATTTTAGTTGTGTTTCATAGATGGCGCCACTAGTTTTTCAATAAAAAAAAAAAAACTAGAAGTAAATGACCAATTAATAAAAGGATTTTAGAATAAAAACTGAAATCCATTTGAATGTTCACTTTGCCAAACTATTAAAATAGTGATGAAAAGTAAAATTATTTCTGCTAAAGAAATGCTGCTTATCATATGGCAGAGTTATGCGCGAAATGAGACCGACCGAATGGTAGCAAAGCTGCATTCTTAGCTCCGCCTACTCGTTCGCAGCGGGGGGTCTAGCGAGTACGAATTCCATATATGCGCGCGCGATGGTTTCTAAAGAGTGGGAGGGAACCCTGTCCCTGAGGTGCAAGGGGTAGGTTGACGATGACAGCTGGAATGTATTCATTTTGGCTTTCTTTTCTTAGGTTTGTTCTGGAAACCATTTTGAAATTCTCCTAGCTTCAAAAGGACCTCTAAGCATTTTCCTACGAAATTCGGAAATCTTTACTTATATTCAGACAGACGTTATATATTTTGTAAATGCTAATCAACTAGTTTAGTTATTGAAATTTGCTGTTCAACTTTTAAAACTGCGCAATTAAATCAATTTAATTTAAAAATTAAAAAAATAAGATTTTAAAAAAGGAACAAAAATTGATGGAAGTTGAAATAACTTTCCCTTACCTCAAACTTTAACATGAAGTTCTTCATATTCTATGGATAATTAGATTGCTTATTAAAACTGCGAAGCTTAGTATTTGCTACATAATTATACTATGATAAGCAATGTTATTTTTTTACAAACTAACGGTTTGTAGTTTTGCTGCATAAATTTTAATATAGTAGCCAAAAGCTGGGGCATTAACTTTCATCACGTATGGCTTGAGTCACACCCATTTACTTGGGTGTGCTACTGTTTCCTTGGTTCCAACCAACTTAAAACCAATGTTTTCTAGCAATGAAATTCAGACTGAAACATTTATAATTTATCCTGTTCTATATTAATAATTTCAAGCCGGCAAAAAATTCAATAGCGATTGTATTTTTTTTAAACGATAAACTTGAATGCTTCGTATATGTTATATTGTCATTCGGAACCGACGTCTACAAACTTACAATTGAAGAGTTTGCTTACAAAATGTAACTGTAGATGGGGTAAACCTAACCTGGTAGCATTTTGAAGGCTGAGCAGATCCTAATGATAACATCACGACGCTGTCAGGTTAGGTTTCCCTCAACTGTAACTGAAATCAAAATCAAATGCAGGATCCGACTAAAATATGGGGAGAGGGGCGTAGATAGACTTTGATGCTCTCCCCCCTCCCCCGCAAGATTTAAATTTCAACATAGTGCTTATTTTTCTGAACGTACGCCCTCATACTTCTTGCGCCCCCCCCCCCGCGGGGTTGCCATGTGCGCCACTGGATTTAGCCATTGGCTAAATCAAAATCTTAGTCACTTGGGAGCATTTCAACAGCAGGACAGTAGGCTACGGCCTAGTTCCCAGATGGTAATTCTGATTACGCAAGTGACTGCTATACCTAAGCACTAAATTGATTTTTCTTTCAACATTTTTTGACCCGCGGGCCGGCAACATCTTTTTAAAAGAACTCCCGGACCGGTCAGTTTTTTTTCTTGCCTTATTTATTATTATTTTTTTATATGAAAAAAAAAAGAAAGAAAATGACTCGCAGAACCTGAAAAATCTGCTAAAAATCTAATCTGACCGGAGAATCCCCCCCCCCCTTTTTTCTCCTTTTCTTTTTCGTTTTTTTTTTCTCCAAAAAAAAAGGGAAATTTTTGACTTGCGGATTGTTGTGGAAAAAGTTAGTGGGCAGTCGAGTTTTTTTTTTACTACATATTAGAGATTTGTTGCAAAACATTTTATAGCAAAGGTTGTAGATAGCTAATTGTTGTAACAACTATCCATAAGTAAGTGAGCATTTGAGAAAAATCAGACAATTTTGAAAATTAATCACCAAATTCATGCAAAAAACGTTACATAGGATATTATTAGACTTTTACATTTATTTCTTTATTTGTTTTTGAATAAAGAATTTTTAATTTGTTTATTTCATAGCTGCGTCACCCGGGCTTCAATCGATCTACCTCGAAAATTAAAGTTATGTCAAACGATCAGGCTAAATAATATTAAAAATCTTCAAAATTTCCTGACGAAGCGAGAAAAAGTTACCAAAATAGAAAATTTTTAAATCCCCCAATTATTGAAAAAGCCTCAAAACAAAAGGTAGAATTTTTTTGTTCATATTCGAGAAAAAAAAACGGCAACAGATCTCTCTTCTCAATGATTTTCGTCACGCTACTAATTTTTATAAAATCATTGTTCAACAATGACCGTAAGCAGCAACGAATTTCAAATTGAAGGCTTACCTACATCTTAAGATTGAAATTAGTTAAAAACAGTTGTAACTCACGTTCTAATCACCTTGGGACATTGGAACAAATGATGCAGAAAAATCAGTGGTTTCCATGGATATTTTATTCTAATTTTTGTGAGCATTTTTTTTTTGCCCTCATATTATAGAAAAACGCCATTTTTGGATCTTATTATTAGAATTCAAACGGTTTAGTTTTTCTTTCTTTTTTTTTTCGCGTTCGAAAACCCCCTTACGTTCTTTCTTGGGTGCTCAAGTACCTCCCTGCCAAATTGTTCGAGATCCGACGTAAACTGTGGATTTATTTATATAGGTCGCCATACACACACACATACGTATATATATATTGACTGTTTTATTTATATAGATTTTAAATCGAGGACGAGGAAAAACCCTGAGGACCGGCAAATTTTTTCTCCTTAGTGGTACCGGTCCACCCAACCACCAAGCAGGGGAGGGGAGGGCCCAAAATAAAGATGGTCACTAGCGACTCAAGTATCGTTGTCGGGTCGTGGGAGTACGTATTCTTTCGGCGGAGATGGGGGGGGGGGTATTTGGCTAAATTGGCATCTGCGCTGTTTTCTTCAGCAGAAGATTCTTGGTCATTAGAATAAATACTATAATCAGAGCTGTCGTTGCTCGAATAATCTGCGTCTGACATTATGACGCATATAAGTATTCGCCAAGAAGAAAATGTTCTAAATGCATCGAATGTTCAACAAAGAATGAAGGTCTTCTCGTTGTAGATACAACAATGTAGCTACTGTGAAGTGCGCATGCACAGCCAGCATACACCTTATCAGTCAGACATTGCACCCATGAAAAGCAAGAGCAAAGAATTAATCCCCTTTCAAAAGAAAACCTGAACTATTGTAGAAGAATCAACGTGGGAATTCGTGCTTGAACGAGCATTAGAATCTAGTTTCTGTGATTAGAATTAGTACTCGAAAAAGATCTGGGTTGTGTTAGTATATGTTTAAACTAATGCACATATATTATACGTGTATATATAAGTAAGAGGGGAAAGCATACATTTTTGTATTTTTATCCTTTCTTCTTTCAAACTATTAAAGTTTGTTCTTGTTTCTTAATTTTTCATATTCATGGCTAAACGTCCCAAGTGACGGTGAAAATTTGATCATGATAAAAACTAAATTGCTTGGATTCGGTTGCAACATTTGTTAAAAGGGAGGAGAATAAAAGGGGGAGGGGAATAGCGAAAAGAGCGTATAAGAAGTATTCTTCTCCTAATATCGATCCAATTTATGTGTATAATCAAAGCATCATTTAATTTTCTTGTTCATATTTATTGAAAATATATCGTGAATTGTAGGAATATTGCTTCGTTTTGAATACATCCAAGATTAGTTAAATAAATACCTTTGTGTCAAAAAGTAAAATAAGAAGTGACACGACGTCAAAAAAGCACAACAAATTACAGATTACTCCAGACACGTGCTTCGGCGTTACAAGGAAACGCCTTTTTCAATGCAAACAAAATGAGCTTTCCGATGTCTTTTCCTCAATAAGCTCATTTCTTTTGCGTTGAAAAGGCGTTCCTTGTAACGCCGAAACACGTGTCTGCAGTAGTCTGCAATCGTGCTTTTTGACGTTGTTATTTCTTATTTTGCATTCTAGATTGTTTACTATATGCAGTAGAACCTTGCATGTCCGAATCTTCGGATACTCCGAACAGATTTTTTTTTTTTTTTAATTTTATGGAAAGTATTATAAGAGAACTAAATGTGTTAAAGGAAGAAAAAAAAGAATTTTTCAGCACATATTGATTTGAAACGCATTGAAAAAAAAAACGCAATACAGGATTACCTCATTTACTTTTAACTAAAAATATTAAAATAAACTTTACTTGAAATTTAATTTACATTAAAGATGTTTTGAGGTGAAGAAACAGGTCGAGTTTTTACTGGTGAGGTGATGATACTTTTGACGAGGAAGAAATACTATTCCTTAGGTCAGGGCTTCGCAACCGGTGTGCCGCGGCACACTGGTGCGCCGCGACAAGTAACCCGGTGTGCCGCAGTATTTTCGAGTTATATAAAAAGAAAGAGCCTTGATGTATTTCATTTTTTACGATCGAGTAGCGTTTGTATCGTTCTGTAACTTCTCAGTTCACCCTGTCGATCGTGTGCAATAAGACATACCCAACAAGGGGAGAGGCGGGATTTGCTGCGCACTTCTTTTAAACTTCTTGTGATCCTTTTACTTTCAGTTTTTGAAAACGGATTCTAATTTCCACGAAGTCAATTAAACAGAATTTTTTCTGAATCATTCGCAAACGGGAGTATCGCCCGCTCTCCCAGGCAGGGATTGTGCCCTCCCGCCCAGAATTTTAGCCCCAGCTTTAGCTTTTGTTTTCCTATTTTCCAGTTCCGATACCAATTTTATTTTATCGTAGTTTCTCAAAGCTCGATTCTGAGACTTTTGGCAAAATAGAAAAGAAAAGAAGAAATAAATAAATAAACTGAAAGAAACAAAATCTAGGACGAATGAATATTTTTTTTTATCGGTTGCATACGTTGGCGCCAACGATCAGACATATATCGCTTTTGAAGATTTTTTTGTGGATCTATAAAAAGCAAATCAGCAAAAAAGAAAAAAAAATTTTTTTTTTTTTCAAACTTATGTTTGCTATTGGCTTTTTTATTATTATTATTTATTCGGCTTATTTTAGACACAAATTATTTTCGCTCAACGATCAGCAGTGATATTCTAGCTTGTCTTCATACGCTCAGTGTGTTTATTCGGATTGGCGCAAAACATCAGCTTTAATTACGAATGTGATATGGAAAAATTCTTGGTTAGAGAAGGCTCATCAGCTGCTAAATCTGCGACTGCATGTACTGATACAGATGAACCTCCAAGTAAAAAGGCTAAGTCGCTGAGAAGGCAGTATAAGGAAGAATACCTGGCTTTCGGTTTTTCGTGGATCGGAGATGTAAAATCACCAAGACCTGAGTGTCTCATTTGCGGGGAGAAACTTTCAAATGAAGCGATGGTCCCTAGCAAATTAAAACGTCATCTGTCTACTAAACATCCTTCTTACCTAGGCAAAGACATCGGTTACTTCAAACGATTGCAGGAAGAGAACTCGAAGCAAAGTTCCTTCATGAAAGCCAGCGCAAAAGTTTCTGAAAAGGCTCAAGAGGTTAGCTATAATGTTGCACGGTTAATTGCCAAAACAAAAAATCCACACACTATCGGTGAAACGCTTATTTTACCAGCGTGCAGAGAAATTGTACGGGGAATGCTAGGACCCGGAGCAGAGAAGGAGGTGGTCCGAGTGCCACTTTCTGACGACACTATCAGGAGACGAATTGATGACATGTCGGGTGACATAGAAGCAACATTGGTAGAGAAATTACGAGTTGCTGGAAAATTTGCATTTCAAGTTGATGAATCTACCGACATCGGAAGCTGTGCACAACTCATAGCCATTGTGCGCTTTGTTGATGACGGACGCATTAAAGATCATTATCTTTTCTGCAAAGAACTTCCTCAACGTGCAACCGGTGAAGAGATATTCCGCGTTACAGATGAATATCTGAAAAGTAACGGGACCCAGTGGCAAAATTGCACAAGTGTTTGCACCGACGGAGCTGCTGCAATGACAGGATCTATCATAGGGTTCCTTTCGAATGTGAAAAATCGTAACCCAAGTGTTCAAACCATACACTGTTTCCTCCATCGTGAAGCTCTCATGGCAAAGAACTTACCAGATGAGATGAAGTCAGCTTTGGCTGAAGTCGTGAAAATCGTGAATTTGATAAAATCGAGGCCGCTTAATTCTCGCCTTTTCTCCGTACTTTGTGAAGAAATGGGCGCAGATCACCACTCCTTACTTCTTCATACAGAGATTCGCTGGCTTTCACGTGGTAAGGTACTATCTAGAATTTTTGAATTGAGGGACGAAGTACGACAGTTTTTGATTTTAAAAAACGAAATGCAGTACGCCAGTTTGTTGCAAGACAAATATTGGCTGGCTAAACTAGCGTACATGGCTGACATTTTCGAACACCTGAACGAATTGAATCGGAAAATGCAAGGACAAGGAGAGAATTTGGTTACATGTATGGACAAACTGAACGGATTCAAATCAAAAATTCAGCTGTGGAAAGAAGAAGTACAGCGTGGCTCATTGGACATGTTCAAACGGACAGTCAACATGGTATGTGGAGAAAATGGAATGGAAGAAAAGCTGCTGAATGTGGTGGCAGAACATTTGGTAATACTTCAGGACAAGTTTAAGCACTATTTCAAGAATACTAACACAGAACAGTATGACTGGATTCGCGATCCATTCTCTTCATCTGCGGATGCATCAGTTAAAGACCTTTCTTTGAAGGCGCGAGAAGAATTTATGGACCTCAAGAGCGACCGTACTCTTAAACTTAAGTTGAGCGAAGTTCCTCTGGACGAATTTTGGTTGCTGGTTAAAAATGAGTATCCCACCATCTCTTCTCTTGCTATTGATGTGCTGCTGCCATTTTCAACTACATATCTTTGCGAACTCAGCTTCTCAGCCCTCACACTTATAAAAAACAGCAAGAGATCATCGCTAAAGAGCCTAGATCAAGAACTTCGTGTAGCTCTATCCAGCATAGAGCCGAACATCAAACGTCTTTGCTCCTCAAGGCAGGCTCAAGTATCTCATTAGTGTCAAACGGAAGTTAGAGTGCTTGGTTTTAATTTCTTACTTGCTTCTTTCTTGAAACATTTTTTGATAAATCGTTTAACTGCAGTGTCACTTTAATGACATGTTTGACTGAATTGCTTTGAAACATATCAAGTATAATTATCTGTTAAATCTGATATAAGTAGTTTTGTTGTTCATTATCAACCTCAATACATTCGAAATATTTCTACTTTCTAAATAAATTTTAATACACTACGTTAGTTATAATTGTTTTATTTATATGAAAAAAAAGTCCCCCTCCCTCCCCACGTCTTTTTACCAGGCATTTCTATATTACCATTGCGAAATTAAGTTCAGTGTGCCCCGTTGATCTAGAAATTTCTTAAGTGTGCCGCGAAGTAAAAAAGGTTGAGAAGCACTGCCTTAGGTCTCATAAACATAATGTCTGTTCGTGAAACCTAGAGTCTTTTACTATGTTTCACTGAGTTTAAATATTTTTTTCCTATAGCAGAACTATATTTTACTTTTTCAGCTTCAGAATGAAAAGTAAGAATATTCTCTGATCAATTTCTTCTAAAACCAGTCATCTTGTGTTGAATGTATACTAGAAATAAAAATGGGATTGAATATTTATTTCGTTGAAATGGAAATTTCTTTGCACAGGTCTTCGCTTGAATGAGATTTTACTGTATTATTTAATAATTTTTTTTATCATTGATTAAATTTATTATTATTTTATTTATTTATTTATTGACATTTTTTTGACTTAAGATTTTCTATTCAAATTCACCAGCTGTTAGTGAATCTTGCTATTATAAAACTTCGCATTCCACAATTGTGTATGTGGCAAAGAAAGAAGGGCTAATGGAATGCACTGATACGACAGCGAACCTGTTTCCGTATTCATCTATCTCTCTTGGGAGTGTCTGCAGTCTAAAAGACTGCATCGCAATCTAAGCCTTTCTGAATAGATATCTTTTTGGGGTGCAAGGAGCTCACACACATGTGTTATATTTTCTACCTTGTCACTCTATAATAGTAAAAGTGACCCGATGTGATAACTGCTACTTTTTAAATCTTATTTTTTTAAAAAAACGAAAAACAGGAAGAACATATTGATTAGAAGGAAAACTACTAGCCTCAACTTGGGGTTTGGGACCACAAAAAGCAACAGCATAAGTAAAGGTGGTTTTGAACGATTTTACGTAACAATTTGCATTATTTTTACCATAGAAATTCAAATATTTCGGGGGGAAGCATCCCTTCCCCTTCGTTCTCTTAAACTACATCATTGCAGATTGATACATTTAATTGATTCACGTTATGCCACGATTTTTTTGCACTACGTTTAGTTTACACAAACTAAAACGCCGCACAAGTTTATATTCATCTGACTCTTTGTAATAAAATAAAAACGTCCAACTAGATTCTCTCTCTGTTTACATATATTTATAATCGACTAGTATGGGGGACAACTGCCCTCTTTTCTTTCAAAAGAAAAGGTTCCTATTATTTTATAAAAATTAAAAAATGTAGCATCGAATTAAAAGAAGTACCATATGACCATTAGTCCCAATATTTGAGGTCGTGACCCGGACATTTTGAGAAAAGGTCTGTTAATCAATAATAACGTTAAAATTAAATTTTAGAAAAAGTCACCTGTACACTGTACAGGCACCGTCTACCTACCCCCTCCCCTCAGGTATCTCCAACTTTTTTGTGCATCAGCTGCTTATGTTCTCTCTAATTATATCTTTATCTCTCGCACTCTTGCAAGGAAAGTGACACAACTCAAAATTTGAGAAAAACGTACTAGATATTTATTTTAAATCTAAATTTAATGCTCTTTTTTTGCCAACAAAACTCGCACAATACTTCTGGCATATGTCGAATTTCTCGGGTAGAGAAAGAATTTCCGACCCCGCAATGTGATATAATTTCAAGTCGTCAGGATGCATCCCACCCCTCCTAGGAGCTCTGAAACATTTAACCGAGACACCCTGCATATATAATAATGCATCATGTTTCTCTGCAGTTTTTTCAGTTCGAGCTTTACCACATGTATGAGAAGCGTTTCGCAATTTCATCTTAAAATAATTAATATTTTCCTTTGAAAACATTTGCATAAAAGGTGCAATATGTAATATTTTTCTATTTTTAAATAAAAACTTGAAGCACTAGGTGATTAATAAGGTTAACATCGTTTAAAACAGCACTAATTTGCAAAAAACAAAAAAAAAAGGTGCAGACAGAAGAGTATTGCAGTGAAGAGGAGGATTGCAATGAGAAACTTGTAATATAAGAAGATGTGAGCTTTGAATGTTATAAGGTAATCAGAACATCCAATAAAGTCCATATCTAAGTTTAAAAAATTTTCCTATGAAAAAGGTCTTCCTTGCCCCCCCCCCCTCCCCCTTCCCGAAACATGTAACTGGAGTTTTTGGTAAACTTGTGCTGTTTCCAAAGTTGTTGATTTTTTCCCCCATTTACTTTTTTGTTGTGATATTTATTTATTTCATACTAGGAAATTTATTAAGAGCTTGACGGAAAGGCATTCTGTAGAGAAAAGAAAAGCGCAAAACAGATATCTGTATAACAAGTTAGAATTTTATCTTGAGAGGGGTTTGTCGTAACAGTTCGTAAATAAATATATTTCAGAAGACTTGAATTGCAAATATCAGTCCAAGTTCAGGATTAATTTTAAGTGATAAGTATTGTAGATTACCTCGAATGTTTAGGGGAGTACTCTGAACACATTGAATTTGCTCTAAAAACCTTTCATACTTCCTCTTCAAGAGTTGATAAAGCATAAGAGTTTCGTGATGGTATTACATACTTCATAAAAAATAATTTAATTAATGGAAAAGTATGCATTTTATACCAATAAGCTCGTACCTTTTTGCTTTGAAAAACGGGCTTGTAACTCCAAAACAGATGTCAGCATTTTTTTTTTGGGGGGGGGGGGACTTTGCATTTTTTTAAAACCAAAATGGTGCTTTTATTTCATTATTTTAAACCGCTTGTAAACATGATCTTTTTTTGCAAATATTAAAAATTTAATTTTACGGAACTGTGTTGTGTGACAAGAAAATTTTCCTCTCAATTCCGGATTTAACGCAAAAAATCGAAAAGAATTAATAATAAAGAAATAAGATACATGACATAACCCACATTATTAGATTAAGTACATATTCCATCGGACAATAGTGTCACTTAGAGTTCCTAGGGACGTTAGTGCCATGAGCTTTCATTTTATAAGAGAGATTAAATTTATGATATTTTTGAAAAAGCATAATTGACAGGTTATTTATATTTGAACAGATTAATAAAGATTTTATGATGGCACGCTAGTTATACTTTTATATTTATTTCAGACTAAGATTTCTAATTCAGATCTTTTTGTATTTGATAATTAATTATAATCGAAACTTCATTTTCAGCATTTTGCGAGAATATTCATTTTTAGTACCTAATTTCAATCTAAAAATACACAATTTGTGAGTACACATCCATTTCAAGCAGCGTTAGGATGAACTTACAAACAGCTCTCGAACACGTGCGCCTGTCCAGTGAGCGGAAATAAATTAGATCGACAACTGACTCTCCACCTACTCGCGGTTGCTCCTTTTTCGGAATTTATCTTAAGACACCCGCGGTTAGTTGCTTCGAGTACTGCAGGAAAGTCCACTGCCCCTACTCAAGGGGCTCGGGCTACACAGTTAAAGGCACATAAACCTCACCCCGAGCTCAGCTCGGGCTACGCAGTTAAGAGGTTAATATTGATTCGAAAGATCTGTAGTTTGAAAAATACACAAAGAGAAATTAGAATGGAAACAATATCAATAAAACAAAGGTGTTATGTAATTCAGTAAATAATATAATTATTATTCAGTAAAACCTTGGAGTCCTGAACAAAAAATTTACTTCACCTATAAATGAAAGCAACACAGCACCATAAACTAGCATAGAAGGATACAATTTTGAAGCAATGCATTACATTTTGTAATCATGGGTCCATTGTACATGGTTTAGGGCCCTGAAGACCACTGTTCCTTGATCCAGACCGAGAGCCGAGGAAGCACATAAAAACACAAGCAGAGGAAATGGTAGCTAAAATGAAACCAAGTCTCTCCACTACGTGTCATTCAGATTTGAGCGGACACAAATTTCAGGAACCTGGAGGGTAGAAAAAAACATTCATTTTTAAGTTAAAATACATGATAAATACAAATCAATAACATATAGTTGATCTTAATTTTTACAAACAGACCTTTTTCGTAGCTTTTTCAATAAAATATTTTTTTATCTGCTAATATATATGTCAGAAAACAAACCCTTAAACAAAATCATTCTCTTGTTCAGTTGTTTTATTTATTTCATTATACCAGTTGAATTATGTTGCATTACTTTGATTTCAATTATTCTTTTGCTTAAGAAAATTTCAGTAATTTGCACCTAACTCATGCTTTTGCAAATTTTCAATCTGATACTCTTCCTAGACCTAGAAACACTTCTTTGAGCCACTTTTTTCCAATTCTAAAATTTAAAATTGATTCGAAAGATCTGTAGTTGCAACACAAACTAGCAAAGAATCATACAATTTTGATGCAATATACTACATTTTATAATCAAGGGTCCACTGTATATGGTTTAGGGCCCTTTGAGACCTGCTACATGTTGCTGTGCTTGAGTCCCAAGTGGAGCTGATATTTTGTTTGACTCGGGTTGCACTTTCTGAAGAAGAAAGGCACCCTTTACGAGGAGAAACCCCTCGGCTCCCCTCATGTGCCAGTCCATCAGCAACTTCATTTCCATAAACATTTACATGTGACGGTATCCACTGAAAAGTAATTTTAGGACATCTGTAAAAGTAATGTCTGTCTACCTGTTACTATCAGGAAGATTTTCATAACATACAGCACTAGCCAAATGTATATAAAAACAGCACATTCAAGATCCATTACAAAATGACATCACTATTCACAGAATACAGCAAATTTCTCATTAAAGAAAGTTGAAGAATTTACAAAATACAGCAAGAGAAACAAATTGAAAAGAAAAGAGTATTAACAGAACAAATGTATTTTCCAATAAAATAAATACACATGTATTCAGGAAGAATTGCTTTTTATAATCAATGACATTTTAGTAAATTAAGGTAGCACAAGTAAAGATTATGTATTAAAACAAGGATAAAATAATTACTAATGTACACACAATTGTTCATACTATATAATTCACATTTCAAAACTATTTCCCCCAGAAATATTCCAATTAAAAAATTTGTTTAATTAAGCTGCGGTGTCTATAAAGTAACACACACAGGTAGGTTACAGGATTTTAAATTTCTCCTTATTAAAACACATAATTAAACAATAATATTATCAAGACAATTCGTACGGATTGACTTCCATTAAAATGCAGATACTACTAAATATTTCACTTTTTTACACATATTAATTTCGTTTGAGATGTTAATAAGAGCAATTAAAATGACTTACATCGAATAACTTTAAATTCTGGTTCATTCTTGAATTGCAAATATCAATTTCTTACTTCAGTTGTTACATCGGAATGATGGGTACCTGGAAATAAAGAATATCTTAACAATACAAATTTCAGAAATTGATTTCTCACCCAAATCAAGTCAGCAAAGAAAGTGTTGAAGCTTTTTATTCTGAAATCATAAAAGGCATAATACAAGATAAGCAATTAATGCGTTAAAACAAAAGAACATACCTGACCGTTACCCACGTTGCACGTTGGATGCTGGACGATCCCATCTTTCTGAATGCGTGGTAAATAGGGGGTATAGGAATAAGACGACAACACCGGCCGGCAGCATAGCAATGTTTACATTTGTTGGAGTCCGGGCAGCCGGCAGCGGAGTCACTAGCGAAAAGGCCAAACGTGCAAGGCATGAAGTAACAATGTAAACAAATCGACCGCATGGCTCTGTGTTAAGTTGAGTTGACTTCATTTCAAGTCGGAAACTGATTCGTTAGGAGTGAAAGAAATATGAAAAATGATTCATAAATTATTAAATATTAGAAAATCTAGGACGAATACAAATTAAAAAAAAACTTCGTTAGGCAAACCGCTGGGATGTAAATCAATTTTGTGCCAATTTTCATCATCATACGTTGCGTTGATTTTTCGGTAGATTACTTGACCCGAAAAGCTATTGCGCAATCAAAAGTTATTCGCAGCTCATATGCTCGAATACGCTACCTTGCGGTGATTAGCAATACTAAAGAAAAAGGTAAAACATTCCATTCCACGGTTTGATTCATACAAAATTAATTTCAAATGGAGCATCTCAATATGGACGTTGCTACTACTCCTCGAAAATAAGCAGCTATGATTGGCTAACGTAGTCTACTTAAGTAGGGACTACTTATTGGCAAAATAATCGCTCATTTTGGCGAAAAACTTCTAATTCTACAGGAAATAAATTACATGACGAATTATACAGTTGAGTAATATTGTCGGTTGCCATTTTTTTCTTGCGTAAAGAGAAATACGCTCGGAATCAATATTAGAAAAGCTTTGAGGCTTTGTCGTAAGCGAAAGCATTTTAGGGTGCGTTCAGAGTAACGGCACGAGGCGACCAAGTGTCCCAGCCATGACGTCATAAATATCGTAAGGGGCAGAGCCCGAGCAGTTGTGCTCTGGACAGCGTTTGGGCCATTTGGGCGAAAACAACATGGCGGACAACGAAGGGAAATTATGTTATGTTGATAGCGCTGTAATTACTAGAAGATAATAGCGATTCTGAAGAAAGCTTATCGACTGAGGATGAAATTGTAATTATACATGCATCAAGGAGAAGAACTGACATCCCCAGAGTTCAGGGCTAGTGCGAGAAAATTTCCTGAAATGCTGAATACAGACTTCAGATGTCACTTTCGAATCAGTCGCGAAAGTGTTAAAAGAGTTGGGAAGAATGGTACAATGAACTTACTGGTGGATCGGAAAATATGTAACACTGATCATGTCACATTTCATCACAGTGATTGATGGTTTTGCATATATTTGGACTTCCTGGAACTTTTTTCTAGGTCTTAGAACTTAACTCAAAATAATTTTTAGCGGATTCAAGAACACATTTTTCTGTTTCTTGGTTAATTTTAATTATTTTTTTAATTTTCATTGAACTTTCTTTCGTGCAGTTTAGCCTAAAGTACGTACTGCAATGGTATTTTGCAAAGTTTTTCTCTGTAAGGGATAAGTAGGTCCCCTCCTAAGGGTGATTATTTTATAATGAAAAGCAACTCTGACGAAGAAATGT
The DNA here is from genome assembly GCF_026930045.1 of Uloborus diversus. Classification (NCBI taxonomy): domain Eukaryota; kingdom Metazoa; phylum Arthropoda; class Arachnida; order Araneae; family Uloboridae; genus Uloborus; species Uloborus diversus. The sequence goes on along the minus strand of NC_072733.1, from coordinate 127,099,015 downwards.
TTATGATGAAATACAAAATAATTGAGAAGACCTAGAAAAAGAACTGATCATCCAGCCACGAAAGCTTGTTACTATGTATTTGTGAAACTTTCATTTAAAAAAAACTATGAAGTGGTATGTAGCTCTAATTTTGGACGGTGATGCAAATGAAAAAAATACAGCTAAATTTGAAAGAAAGATAAGAAATAGTGACACTTTTATTGGCTTGATGCAGTTGAAGTGATAAATGATTCAGCCAACTTTTAAAAAATGCTACCATTCAGTGTCTCTATTTTTTTTTTCAACCTGTAATTGCAAAGTTTCTAAAATTCATCTCAATCAAATAGGTAATGTTCATTCAACATTACTTTATATATAACAGTACAATATATACCTACAGGCTTTCAATAAATTTCACAGATGTAATTGTTTTGTTTTATAATTTTCCCATCAGTAGATATCTCATGCAATAATTTATAATAAAAAAAAGTTTCATACGAAAGGTAAAATCTTCTTATATATGCTTATTTTAAACTCAAACTGGCCAATCGAAGGCTCTGGCCGTAACGTAGGGTAGACGGACCAGTGAATGAACACTTAAACGAATTTTAATTTTGAAAAATCCATAGCATTGTTAAGAATTGTCGTACAGTGAAACCCTTTACAAGGAATACCACTACAATGAAATGCCCTTTTCAACAAATACATTTTCAGTCCTCATTTAATTGCCATTACATTACTAGAATTCAATAAAAATAAAATTCCCCATACAACCAATATTATTTTGGGTCCGTTTAAGTTTAATGTAATGGGATTTCACTGTATTAGCCACATCACAGAAAAATCTTATCAAATGATGTATTTATTTTGTAAAAAATGTGCAGTGAAATTCCGTTACAATGAAATAATCATTTCAACAAAATACATTTGCAGTCCTTATTGCTAGAATTCCATTACAATGAATATTATTTTGGGTCCTTTAAAGTTCAATGTAACGGAATTGCACTGTATTAGCCACATGACAGAAAAATCTCATCAAATGATGTATTTATTTTTTTTAAAAATGTGAGAATTTTTATGGTTCTGCATCAAGGTTTTTTTTTCGGGGGGGGGGAATGAAATAAAAATATTATGAACCAGAGAATGAACACCCCAACCGGTGGACAAACACAGCATTGTTTTGTCAACCAGAGTACCAACAAACAAAAAATGTTAAGATCTTTTTCTTTCTGTAGATGGGTAACAGAAAGTTACCCATCAATTCACTTAAACAAAGTTTTAAAACCTTATTTTTTTTTACAAAACGTCTGAGGTGTTTATTCACTGGATAGTGTTCATTCTCTGGTTGATAATCCCTACACAAAATATCCAGATTCTATGATTCAAGTAGCAGTAACTATATTTGAATACTTTTCTGCAATTGAAACTCTCATTGTTTTCAGACATACTCATTAAATTTTAACTACTTGATATTGGCAGAAAGAGTCGAAATTGGTCCGAGTACCGAGTATATACCAAGTACTTGGTGCTGCACTAATGTATACTATCATCTCACTTATCTCAAACAATGTTTCGCAGCTAATAAAAATAAAAAGTTTTGGTAAAAAATGGATACTTGACTTGCATGCCATGCAGTCGAGTGACAAATTTTTAACAGAGGGTAGGAGCACAAACAACACACACAATGCAACAACCAAACCGCACAATGACAAACCTACTCTGCTGATCTGACTGGGGAGATAGTTAAGGGTTCACAATGTCCTAATAAAAAAAAAACACCTAACACATTTTACTCTTTTAAATTGAAATATTAATTAATGTTTGTGCAAAACAAAACTTGAAAAGTTTGGTGAAATTCCGTTAAAATTATATTCCGATTCCTTGTTGTAGCATTTAATAGTCCTAGAAAAAGGTGGGGGATGCTAGTTAATGAAATATTAAAAGAGTAGGGGAACTATGCCCCTGAAATATCCACTTCTATATGAATATACTTATAGAAGTGCTGGATCATGGGGGGGGGGGGGAAAGCTGGGACCTTTGCCCCAAGACAAAGTCGATCTACTTTCAATTGAACGAAAATGAGCGAGAGCAGTATTTTAAGAAATGGCGAAAATCATTTTCTACATCCCCAACTTCTACAAAAATTAACTGTTAAGTCTGTATTCAACTTCTACAAAAGTTCATTGTTAAGTCGCTGATGTTAATATTTTGCCACCCTTTATTTATGGCTTTAAACAGTAGAACCTCTTTAATCCAAATTAATGCAAGTACCGATTAAACAAAACAACCCATAAATTGAACCCAAGTACATAAACTACTGTATTGCCATGTGCAGGTAAACGGCAATATCTGCAGAAATGAGTTTTCGAGACATTTGAAGGAATGTGTGGTGGATTCAATACAAATAGGGAAATGTTGGAATTGGATGTTTTTTCAGCGGAAACCAAGTAAGCGAGCTTGTAGATAATGTACAAAGATGACAAAAATGCAAAAAAACTGAAAACTTTGCAGTACTGCCCTTTACCTGCACACCGCAGTGTACTTGAATATATGCCAGCATTGCACATTGTTTATTTAGCAAAAAATACCAGCTATTTGATAGTTTGTGCAGTTATTCTCATACACGAACTTGCTTTCATTTCATTTTGCAATTATACCTAAAAATGAACATGTGACATGTATAACTCCCAAAGTAATCCACTGACCACCCAATTTATTTCCCTCGGTAAGAGTAGTTTCCTTAGTTCTGCTTCCATCTTTGGACAGTTTCAAAAGCCAGATTTCTATCACTTAGACGCAAAGCTAGCACCCTTAAATATATTTTTAGTATGACCAAGGACATATCTGCTGGACAACCAATTCGTTACTATGCAAGTTGCAGCAAACCAAGTTCTACTTTAAGTTAAAACTGTACCATCCTTTACATTTTACAATATTATATTTTCATTTTATAGTCAAGATTTCTTTAAAACTTTTCTGGTAATTAGAAATATGCATTGTTTAAAATGTTTGGTACAATAAATAAGGATGTATACTTTAATTTAAAACTGGGGTTCCCAACCTGTGGGTCGCGACCTCAAAAGGTTCTTTCTTATGGGGTCGCAATATTATTGGACACTTCATTTTAATTTTTGAAAAATTAGAGAGCATCCTCCAATTATCAGAATTGATTGGGACCGGACCCATTTCAGATAACTAGACTTTTCTGAAAAAGGGGGTATATTTTAATCAGTACTGTATGAATGTTGAAGATGGGGAGAAAAAATTTTAAAAAAAAGTTTTCAATTAATCCAGTAGGGCTTTTTATGCTAAGCGTACTAACAAGTGCTGTCCAGGAGGGATGGCTATTGTGTGCCTCATCAGAATCAATATTTTGCGAATTGTAACAAGTGCTTTAATAAACTCACTTGAAATTTTTTGCTCAAATTCTTAAAGCAAATCGGTAATTTGAAGTTTGGATGATTAGACTTCAGTTATATATGTTTATGTATGGCATATAATAAAAAAAAGCTTGGAGTTTTCAAATACCAGTTTATCAATTCAATTTTGCAATGCATAATATTTTTATCATTTACAAATCGCAAAACCAGATACATGTTAGTATACATGTATACACATACGGTAGTCTCCACTTATTGCAATGACTTGGAAAACTAACTGATTAATATGAAACGTATCATGAAATCATCAAAATTCACATTTTAAACCAATTGCATTTTAAGATTTAACAGTTTTTCAAAATAAAATGAGGAAGCTCATCTTATGTTTAGAATATTACCTGTAAAATATTAAAAACAAACATAATTTTAAAAAAATCATCAAATGTTGTCTAGAATTTTTCAGAAACTCCTTTATAAATTGCACATTTTTTTATGTTATCAGAATATTGCTGTAGTCTATGCAGGGGTTTATACAGATTACCATTTTACGGTGAATCTACGGTTTTGGGCACAAAAAATTTCTTCAAATGCATTGGTATTGATAAAAAGCACAAAATCGGTCAGGAATAAGCCTCCTAATCGGCCTAAAGGTTGCAAATTAATATCAGAAGCACTGAAAAGAAAAATTTCAAAAATATTTACTGAATTGAAAAGACAACTGATATCGTTTACATTTTATTCAGTGTTTGAACACAATATGGACAGTTTAGGGAGGTCATGACGCCCATGACCCTCCCTTTCTATCTGCCACTGAGTTTATGTTTCAGCACTCAATGCATTTCTCATTTGAGCATTTGTAGAATCTGGCTAATCATCAAGTGGCACTCTTCATCTAACTCATTGATTTCATTATTAGTCTCTCAAGGAAAATGAGGTTTGATATAAAAGAGTTTTGATTAATTGGGTCAGACCCAAACCAGTGTTTCTTAAATTGTGTTCTCTGGAACCACAGGGTTCCATGAGACATTTTCATTCCACATTTTTCAGAACTTGTCACTTAAAAAATCGATAAAACGCTTTCCCAAAATTAAAAACAAATTTCCTTTTATTTTCGTATACTAAACTAGCTTTGTTTACCCATCAAGATTAGCCACTATAGGAATAATTTATTTGTTGCCTGAAAATGTGCCTTTAAGATTCAACTTTGAAATTTTTTCCAAGATCAGTCATAAAGCAGCTCTTTCTGACTTTTTAAACAGTGATGTTCCCATCAATTTTTCTGAGGGTGTACTCTCAGTAATCAGTTATGCATAATATGTGCATGGAGATCATATACTACATAATATGTCATTATATGAAAAATTTTGAAGCTTGAGGGTATACGCTATATGTCTAAAAAAATGTTTGAGAGTATACGCCGTGTATGGAGTATACCCAATAGGAACACCACTGCTTTTAAACACTTCAATTTCGAAAAAATTCTGGAAGAAGCAACTGACCCCTATCACCAAAGATAGTTTAAAAGTGACTTCAATGTCGAAAAACTTATGGAATAACACTTCAAATTTCCTTTCCTGCATCATTACGAAATATTGCCCAAAATTATGATTTTTGAAGTGAATTTCAAATATTCTACTACTAATACTAGCCACTCTCCCAGTATCTATGGCAGTTGAAAGCACATTTTTAACATTAACAAGGACCAATTTAAGTCAACATAACATACAGTGACATCAAAGTCTCTGATTTATAAATAACTTTAAAAATTGTTGTAAAATGAAAGACGAAGAAGGTCAATTCACATTAATAATGACCCAAAAATTCAATTGCCCAATTTTTGAAGAAAAAAATTTAGCTTTAAGGGTGTGTCGCTCACCGAAACTCTGCCCCCCTCCCCAGCACCTCCTTTAACCCCCAATTTTTTAATGCACCCAGCCGTCAATTGCAAATAGAGAGTGTTTTTGTGTTTTATAATAATCAATGAAAATTAGCAGCTAGCAATAATTGCCATGGTCTATAATGAAGTCTATTTAATTATCAATTTAACGACAAATAGTTAATGCGACAGTCTATTTGAGATAAGAACCTGGGCTCTCTCTCAAACAAAACCATACGCTACTGGGGCATTCCACGGTATTTTTAACATTTATGTAGAGTCCGTAACGTGACCTTTTTTGCCATAACTTTTTAATTTACTGTTTTGATTAGCATATTATTTTATTTTGATCTTTTCCTACCAACACACCAGCTCAAAATAAAATAATTTGCAAATCAAGACGGTAAATTAAAAAGTTATGGCAAAAAAGGGTCACGTTATGGACTCTAAATAATGTCAAAAATACCGTGGAATGCCCCTACTGCAAATTATTAAAAAAAGGTGAGGAAAAAATGAGCATTTAAAAGGGTTACACTGATCAAAGAAATTAAGAAACGCTGTATAGACGAACAGAGTGAACGCTGTTGACAGAAACATTTTCAAAGTTTACAGACAATTGTTATATTTGAAACAAATATGTATCATTAGTGTACTACACTTTTATGATAAGCAACAATATGTTGGTTATAAATTTCGAGTTTTCCTCCAATTAATAACATGCTGGACTCATTGTCGGAACTCTACTCAATTTCAAGTTGATATTCTTGTTGTGGCCCACAATATAAGACTTGGGAGAAGTTCAGTGTTTTTTTGCAGAAAATTTTAAAGATATTATTTGAGTTTGCAAAGTTTTAATGCTATCTTGCTCTGCTTGAGGTGGCACTTAAAATTGTTTGTTCTAAATTTTCAATGAAATTCATCAACTTTAAAGAGGGAAACATGCAACTAAAAACAAGTAATTTCATTGGTTAATGGAGTTTTTTTTACCAAAACAGCAAACAATATCAAGATATCCTAATCATTACATTACGCAACAAACAAATAAGACTTAATTTAATAGTAGCACATTAAAACACTCATAATTGAAATTACATTGGACAAGAGCTATTCTCACCTACCAGTCACAGCATGCAGTGTAGCATATAAAACAAAAAAGGTCAGCAACAGCGTATGTAGATTTTAAAGTATACTAGCATACTCTTTTGCTGCCCATTTTGTAATTGATATTTCCATTGTTACTTCATTAAAAAAAATGATGTTGTCTTGAAAATAAAAAAGGGCTGTACACAAAATACATAAACGAACAGTACTAAAAATTCTAATTACTACTTCAAACTGAAAAGCAAAACCTTTTTAAAAAACCATCTTCGATTCTCAATTGAATAAGAGCTTCTTTCTTGGTGATGGCATTACTATGCTATTTACTTTCTTTACCGGCTTTTAAAAAAGGCTACGTTGTCAGTATTACGTTGAAGAAATTTTGTCAATTTTCTTTATAGAGCTGCGTAAATACTAATAAATGAGCGCATACACTGAGTTTTTTCCACTCAAAAGTTCCATCATTTCTTTCTAAACAAATATGAGCAACAAAGAATCTTCTTGATTCGAAAATAATAATAAACCAATCGCAGCAAAAACCATTACAAACTACTCTATTTTCGAACTCGAACGTGTGAAAACTTGATAAATAAGAGGAAAAATTTTCAGCCAATGAATATTCATCCTTTGCGAATGTCCCCAAACACGTGACCTATCTGCCCAGCTAAATTTCTTGGGCTGCTTGCGTCTGTCCCGAGTGACTCGGGCCACTACTCTGGACAGCACCTGGGACATTCGGGCTCTTCGAGCTGCTTACTCTGAACGCTTTGAGACATGACCCGAGTGTCACGAGTGCCTCGTGCCATTACTCTGAACGCACTAAAATGTTTCCTTTTTGATTACCTATTCTTTAAGAAATGCTGATGTGTATGAGAATTTTGTGGGATCCTTATTGCGATGAGGACTTTCCTTGAATTTGTTTTTTTCCTTTTTTTTGTGGGGGGGGGGGAATGTACTGGTACTAGTTCTCATGGGTTTTCGAACTAGTATTATAGAGTAGAGTCCCTACATTTTTAGAGGGCGGAAGGGGTTAAGAGCTATGTATTGGAAAGGAGATCTCTTAATTACTCTAATGGAGACTTTTGGGGAATGTTTTTCTTTTTATAATATAGTTTGAGTTCTTGAGTATTAAATGTCCCCATTCACAGGGGTGCCCACCTAGGGGGAGGATCATGGCATTTTTAGGGGGTGCTTTTAGGGGTTTTTTTAATTTGGGGGGACTCTTGCTCGGGTGTTTTTTTGCGATTTTGAGGAGTTGCGCCCTTGCCCATCGGGGATGAGCACCCCTGTCATTCAAATGAAGATTTTCAGGGACTACTGTCCTTAATTTGATGCGTCGCTTGAATAGGACCGTTGACGTTATTTAAGAAATATACGTGGAGAGAGAGAGTTCATGGTACACAGGCTGCTTTAATTAGGTTTTTAAGGGGCTAGTTTTAAGTGACTCTTTTTACGGGGGGGGGGGGGTACTCCGGCCATAGACGCCCATATGGGTGGCAAGTGTGGGCTCAAGCCCTCCCCCCTTAGAAATCACAGAGGTGTCCCCCTAAGCGCAAGGGCGCACCCCTCTCAATATTGCGCTCCTCCTCCCAAATGAGAAAAATACGCGTCCTTATAAATAATTAAATGGCGCAGTCTGCGTCATGACCCCCCCCCCCCCCCCAGGTGAGCACCCTCGGAAATCAGAACTTCCTTGATTTTAGTACTTTTTAAATGTATTAACATTTCTCTAGCTACTAATGAATAAGTTATTAGAAATGTCAAATGTTTAATAACTCTAATCTGTACAGAAATCGGTTTCCACGGGGAAAATATATCCTGTTACACCATGGGGAAAATATCTGGGCCCGCTCTTCACAAAATGTTGCATATGAGCGCCCATTTTCCGGAATCACAATGATATATCGATATACTCTGGGGTTAAATGGAGTTAGGACATCGCTCATGAGAAAGATTAGGCACTCTTGATACTATTAAACTGTTTCTTCATTCCAAGATTGTCACTTTTGGGGATTAGGAGGTGTCGACGCCCCCCCCCCCCCCGTCATAAAAAAATTTTTGGACTAATGTCAACTACTATATTTTATCTTAATGAATATTGGCAAGGTCAACACTATTCCGAAACTGTTAACTTTCTTTGTTCAGCATCATTTTTAGTATTTCTTCAGGAGAGAAATCCGACTCCGACTTTGTATGCATATCGCGCGTCTGCATTACGTTAACGTCATATGTTCCTAAGCATGAATCTTGCTTTGTAACCGTGGTTCTGAGCTACACACAGACAGCACAGCTTATTTGGACGATATAGTTTATGAATCCCCTACTGTATATATGCACAATGGGAGAGGGGAGCATGAGTGTCCTCGGTTCCAGGGCTGGAGTGTGAATTTGTCCTCTACTCCCATTCTATATATAGAAACAAGAAACTCAACGAGTAGGGTCCTATCGCAATTCGTGATTTCAAGAAACATAATTTGAATTCAAGACGTCAAAATTCAAATGAATGGCAGGGGCTTTTTTTTTTTTTTTCAAGTTACAATTTATACGTTTTCAAGTAAAATTGAAATCAAAGTTTATGTGTGGTCTTTGTACTACTGTGGGGTCTCTTGACCAGAATGTGCTACGCTGCAAATGCTTGAAAAAAAATGACAAGAATCTTGAAAAAGAGATTAAAGAAACAAAATTTTGAAATCTAAGAAATCATGGCTAAAACTAAAACAAGTGAAAATGTGTGAGGGCTATCAGCTAAATAATTATAAATCATGTATTAATTTGAAAAAGAAATTCATATCCTCTCTAATATGCACACTTGAAGGATCCATGAGCAGTGCATGTCTGAAACAATTTCTTTTACTCATCATTTGTCCTAACATAACTGAACCAACACTTATTAGCAATATTAGCAACCAAACTTCAAATGATTAAAATGTTTTTTTTTTTTTTCCACCACACTTCTAAGATTTATATGAAATGGCTAGATGTAGCTGTTAAAAAATACATAGAAGCTAATTCGAGAGGTTGCAGAAAATTTATAACAATCTGGTAGAAAACATTAAATATACAGACACATAGATTTGATTCAAGAACTTTATTTATAGCTTCCAAAAATATACGCATAGTAGGTAACAATTCAAATGATCAAATCTTTATTTCTTCATGAATGAAACAGAAATATAACTGTTTAACAAATTGGATTTGATCAAAAGATCCTAATTCAAGGGAAATGGAGCAAGCCTCCAAACAATATGGTAAAAACCTTTTAAAAATTAACCAATTCCTCTTAAAGGAATTGTTATGAGGCATGTTATGTCTTCAGATACTTCCACCCTTTTTTGATGACAAGCAGACAAATTACACAAAATACTTTCAATATTTTGTCCCAATGTCTCGTTAGTTCTACCATTATCCTGCATCACACGTTCTACGTAGGATGCCATTAAAGTTGTCTTAACAAGCTTCTAGGCAAATAACTACAAAAAGGAGGATCCAAGCTTTAAATCTTCAATAATATGCTCCTACTTAAGTCTTCCATTGAGCTTAAAAACTTACTTTCTGAATTTTCATTTAAACTATTTTACAAAAATTATGGGTGCTATTAACAAAGATGGGGTAAGAGATATCAAGGCATGAAAGAAACAGGTGATCTAAAGAAGCTCCAAACATCTCTATATGGAGTAAAATTGGGTAACTTTTTCATCAAGGGTGTGTAAAGAGGTTTCAGAAGGCATAAAAATTACCTAACAAATACACAGTAAAAATTAATTTAGGTTAGCTATGCCAATCACTGTAAATTCAAGAGATCAATGAGCCTGAGCTGTTATCTTTCGCTAACAGCTCAGTTAGCTAAAGCTAACACAGTTCGCTTTTGCTCCTCAGATGTGTAGACAAAATACTACATAGTACAGTTAACTCTCAATCACAAAGTCCTGAAAAACCGGCTATAACCTTTGAGTTACGGGAAGCAACCACAGCCTTCTCAAGAGTTAGGGACCCAATGAAATCTATGAAATAAAAAAATATTCGAGTTAGAGTCAACTGCATAACACAAATCAATGAATAATAAAAACTTAGAACCTAAGGAAAAAATTCATGTACACTTCTTATTTGATGATTTTAAAGTTGAATAATTTCCTCCTTGATTACTTATTACAGATTAAAACTCTTGAAATATCACACACATTCATACTTCTGTTGAATCAGTTATTACTCTTCAGGCTCTGACTAAATTGAAAAGCATAAGCAGAGGAAATGACAGCAAATGAAGCCAAATCTCTCTACTATGTGCCATTTAGAGTTTCTGCATCTGCACATGCGAAATACTTCTTGGACTGCGGGGGAAAAAACAACTTAATTTAAAACTTAAATGCACCAATATTACCATGCATCATAATCATACTAGAATAATACACAATGCATTGTTTTTTCTACTTTTTCAAATATCAAATTGCAGTTGGTTCTCTGTTTAACGACATTCTATTGAATGACTTTTCATAGTCACAGATACTCCACTGCAATTTTAGAAGCATTCTATTTCAGTACGATTTTTTGTGGTCCCCTGAAAGTCGTTACATTGAGTCAACTGTATTGTATTTCTCATCTATTTCTAATAACATCATTTATTTAATAGTTTTAATAGGTTAACAAGCTGTTTTTAATAGCTTACTCTGTTTAACTTTTTTCGAACACAAATCAATAAACAATCAAAAGTTAGAACACATGGGAAAAAGTTCATGTAGGCTTGTGTCATTTGTCAACTTTTAAAGTCTAAAGTTGTATGATTTTCTACTTGATTACCTCTACCGATGAAAACCCTTGAAACATTGTACAGATCCATACTTCTGTTGATTCAGTTGTTACTCTTCAGGCTCAGGCTAAACTGAAAAGTACAAGCAGAGGAAATGACTGACAGTAAATGAAGCCAACTCTCTCTACCATGTACCATTCAGTAAGGAATTCAGTTTCTGAAGCTGCACACCCAAAATACTTCTTTAACTGTGGGGGGGAAAAAACAACTTAATTTAAATCTTAAATGCAACAATATTACAATGCATCACAATGGAATAGTACCCAATGCATGAGTTTTCCCTGTTTTCATAAACAAATTATTATATTTCTGTTGTCTATTACACCAGGTTTCTACTTACTCAGATGAACAATATAGAATAGCATCCAAAAGGAGAACAATTATAATAAATTAATATGAATTTCTGCCTTCTGTGCATAGAAAAAAAATCAAGAATACCAAATATCAAGCGGGGAAACACTTTGCACACAATGCATTTTAACCTGGAGTGCTCGCAGGCATATAAGATAAACACACCAGTTGTGATCAGTGCTTCAATAGAGGCCACTTCAAGGTTAATACTTTAGAAAATAGGATTCCAGGTCTCCAATGGATTCAAAAGTGCATCAAACATCATTTACACCTCAATACAAAATATTAAATACATTGTAACATTTTACCGGCATCAAATCATATTATCCACATGCAAGGCGGAGCGAAACAATTTTGTAATAGATTAACTAGGTGCATCAATTTTTAAATACATATTTGATTCTTTAATAATTGAAGTTTTCAATACTGTTTTTTTGGGCACTCATCTAGTTCTTTTGTGAAACATAAAATAAATTCAATTATTTAAATTTGCCTTACCAAATTATCCTTGGGTACTTTCCGTTTGTTCATGCGAATGAAACCATTGCAGTCGCCTAACGTCATAGTTGCCATAAACTGCAGGTCAAAATCACCAACGATTTAGCTGTTATTTACATCCACTCGACAAAATGCTGTCCATCTTAAGATAAAAGTAGCCTCACAAAAACGGGACCAGTAATGCATTGCCATGAAAAGAAAAAAGAAGCCAGGAATATAATACCAACATTACAGTGCAACAAGAATAACACACAGTGAAAGAGCTATAAAAACATTATTGAAAAGATATTACATGAAGCAATTAGCATTAAGTATAAAATAATAACCCATAGCTATTTTAATTGCCTGTTGAGCTGTAGGAGCTCTTAGTATAAAAAATGGCAGTTAATGCAATAAATGTATCATCAAACAGAAAGCTGCATTTATGTTGATTAAAAATACACCAAATCGAGGTCCCAAAAACAACAGATATCTTCTTTGGTGACTAAATACGGTTCATAAAACCAATCATCGGCAAACTTAGGCTCATTAATGAATTCCGACACATTTTGAGCAATGTAGTTATTTATAACCTTATAAAACAGCTAATATATGCAACGTAGTATTATTTTTTAAAGAGGAAGCAACTTGTAAGAAAATTAGATTAAATTTCTTACATGTCAGTTCGGTGTACTGGTCAACACACAAAACTTATACTCACTTGGATTTCCTTTCATTTTTGTCTTCTTTCCTTTTTTTTTTTGGCACTCTCGCCCGCCAAAAACATTGGTGTATTTTAATTTGTTCAAATGAAGAAAACTTCGCCCCTACTTCAAAAATCATTTTTCCATAATTACAATAATTAGATCATTAAAATACTATCTATATGGGAAAGAATGCTGAGAAAAGCACGAGGCGCAGCAGTTGCTGCCAAAAAACAACGCGAACGTGATCGCCAAATATCGAGGACGTCTGAAACCACGCCAAGTTACTTCAAAGGTTGCTCGAAAAATCGAGGAGTAGCAGACACTTCCTCTCAATATATAAAACGCGTGGCGCAAAACGAGCCTTTATTTCTCTCTCTCCGTTGGCAACAACCCGCTTTGTTTACGTACGATCTTTGTTTACGTTCTGCAGGCGGACATTAATTACAGCTAAATCCTGGCGATTTTTACAGGGAAATTTACGGCAACCTTGACGTTTGGCGACGCAATGGTTTGGCGCGCGAACAAACGGTAGATACACGAGGGGGCCTGAGGATTTAGGTGATTGTGAGGTACGTTTTAATGATTAATTTGAATTTATGTTTCACAAAAACACAAATTAACTCTTGAAATTAGTAATGTTGCAAGTTTCATTTGTTATTTTAACGAATATTTATTCAAAAACTGCCTAATGACTTGCAAAATGGTTTCGCTCGATCTTAAATGTCATAAATGTGATTTGATGTCAATAACATGTTACAATGTATTTAATATTGAGCTATTGAGATGAAATGATTAATTTATGTATTTCTCTTTCTTCAAAGTGATCTCGTAATGGTTTGGTGCTCGTGAACATGAGAACAAAGAGGATTTTGCTTTGATTCATAAAGGAAACAAACAATGGTACAATTTTATTCATATTTTAATTAAAGCATAAGTAAACTTAGATAACGGCTTGTAATTCAGTGTAGATTTCATATTAAATCAACTAATTTCTAAAGAAATGCATCTTAATAGTATCTTACAAAACGGTTTCGCTCAATGATGAACGTTGTTATTATGGATATGAAGTAATAAGGATTTGATTTCAATAATTTCTTGCTATGAACTTAATACTTTGCTCGTTAGACGAAATGTGATTTCTCTGTTAACTAATAACTATTTCTGCAATAGTTATTATATTTAGCTTCCTATATAGTGTATCTGTTTCATTTGAGTAAAATTGCAAAGTTACAGACAGGAGCAAAATATGGTATTTTCTAGAAGAAAAATAATTTATGCATTTTTCTTTTTCAAAATGCAGGTACCTATTGACCAAATTATGTTTTTAAACAGGAGTATATTCATCTGATGCAGATTCTTACCTTTTTGAATTATAAAACAGTTATCAAACAATCATTTTTTTCCTTCTAGCTTCTGCTATTTAATAGAATTCTGTGTAACGGAAATCTCAAATTAAATAATTCACTCATCATCCTTTAAAAGATCTGTCAATCATGCTTTTATTGCTGAATTGCTTCATGACTTTCAGAAAAATAACATGCTGATTTGATTTTCTTGCCAGTTTCAGATATTGTCACATGCTTAAGGATAAATACTGAAGTATTTAAATCAAAGTATCATGTGGGGTGCAGTAGCTGTGAGCAGCAACAAATGCTCCAGGTTAAAGTGCTTATATGTTGAGGATTTTTACTGCTTGATATTTGTTTTTATTCTTGAGATTTTTTCTCCATTCGCAGAAAGATGTCCAATCTATTTTAATTTATTACAGTTCTACTTTTTGAAACTATTCTATATTGTTTATCTGTGTAATTATTCCTAGGCTGTTATGAAACTTGATCCTCAACTTGAATTGGTTTTGTATCATACTATAATTTGAGAATTTTCCTGTAATAAGCAGGTCGTGCATTCAATTCTTGAATAATACTTTTTATGAATTTGTCTTACTTCTACTCTTGATGTAATATTATGAAGCAATCATAGCTGAAGTATTTTTTTTTATAATAGATGGTCACACCTTAGTGTAATATACAACAAAAAAAGAGTTAAAGAGAATAAGCTATTGATAACAGCTAGTTTACTATTGTACCTGTTGAAGAATATTTTAATTAATAACATGTTGAGAAGCAAAATATACTAATTATTTTCTGAATAGGATGGATACCTATTTAGAACTATTGTATGCCATTCCAATAGCATTGTTATAGTGTTGCATTCAAATTTTAAATTAAGTTTTTCCTCCCCAGAGTCTAAAAACTGTTTCTGGTGTCCAGTTGCAGAGGCTGAAAATTCCTGACTGAATGGCACATAGTAGAGGGAATTGGTTTCATTTGCTGCCGTTTCCTCTGCTTATGCTTTTCGGTTTTTTCCGAGCTTGAAGAGTAATTACTGAATCAACGGAAGTGTGGGTATGTTTGATCTTTAAAATTGTTACTTTCTTATGGATGCTATTCTCTATTGTTAATCTGTGTAATTGGAAACTTGGGTTACTCCCAGACTGTTATGAAACTTGATTCTCAACTTGAATTGGTTTTGTACCATACTATATTTAGAGAATTTTCTTGTAATACACAGGCAATGCATTTAATTCTTGAATAATCTTTCGTATGAATGTGTCTTGCTTCTATTCTTGATATAATCTCTATTATGAAGCAATCATAGCTAAGTAAATTTTTTATATAATACATGGTTACACCTTGGTGTAATAGATGACAAAAAAAGTAATAGCAAATAAGCTATTGATAACAGCTATTTTACTATTGTACCTATTGACAAAATATTTTAATTACAAACATGTTGAGAAATAAAATATATTATTTTTCTGAACAGGATGAAAAACAGTATTGTGTCCATTAGCATTGTATAATATTGTTGCTTTTAAATTAAATTGTTTTTTCTTCCCAAAGTCCAAGAACTATTTCAGGTGTCCAGTTGCAGAGGCTGGAAATTCCCGACTGAATGGCACATTGTAGAGGGAATTGGCTTCATTTGCTGCCATTAACTCTGCTTGTGCTTTTCGGTTTTTTCCGAGCCTGAAGAGTAGCTACTGAATCAACTGAAGAATGGGATTCTCTCTCTCTCTCAACATTCCAGGGTCCCCATACTTACTACAACATGGAGATTAACCAGTTGGATGAGGCCTTGAAGACAGTTCTGTTTTTTTGATTCAGACCAGGAGCCAAGCAACCCCTGATCCAGCAGTCCCAAAAGTATCAGTTTGGCATGGGAACTTGTACTTTAACCATGGATATATTTAACAAGCCCTGGTCACCACTAACGATCACTGAGGTCTTCAATCGTCTGGAATAAATTCTGGAACACATTTTTTTATTTGTGTTATACAATCAACTCTCAATATCTCAAATATTCCTTGAGGGGCTGTGGTAACTTCCCATAACTTGAAGTTTGAACCAGTCTGAGATTTGAATGTATTATATATTTTCACTAAACATAATGAAGTGTAACCAAAAGTGTGGGGAATTAGTGTGATTGAACCCCTTAATTTCCAATGACTGGCACAACTAAACTTTTTTTGTATGTGTGTGTGTGTGTTTTTTTATAAGTAAAGGTTTTTTTTTTTTTTTTCTCATATCACTTCTTTAAAAACCTCTCTCTCTCACTTTACACAACCTTTATAGAAATGTATAAAGCAATTTTACTCCAGGTGTGGGAGCTTCTTTGAACATCCCATGCTTTGCTCAGTGAGTCATCATCACAAGTAATCCCTTTTCCTTGATACCTCATTGCTATTTTTTTCATGTCCTGATATCTTACCCAAGGGTGCCTCTAGGGTCAGGGACTCAGCTGCATTCTATGTAGTCTAGTAATCAAAGCTGATGTCATTAACCCACATAATCCCTGATCTGGGCCAAAGGGAAAACCGAAGATTTTTGTATTGCTATATGGTTATCCTAAGGCTTCATGTTAAAAGTAAAGATGCTTTTGAAAAAAATAATGGCATCAACTGCACCACCTGCTTAGCAAGATTAAATCAACTTTATTAAAAGAGTTTTGTTTATAACCATGTATCAAATTTCTGTTTCATTAATCACAAAGTAAAGATTACATATTTTGAAATGGTGCCTATATTTTTTGTAGCTATAAATAAAATTCTTATATCCAAGTCTATGTGTCTATATTTAGTTTTTTCGACTAAATAGTTATATTTTTGCAAACCCTCAAATTTGCTACTTCTGTGTGATATCTTACAAGTGTGATAAAGTTACATCAATTTATAAACTTTATTTTTGCTATAAAGAAGCCAGAAAGGAGAGGGACCATTTTAATCAGGTGAAGTCTGGTTGCTAATGTAGCAGATAAGCATTAGTTCAGTTATGTTTGATTAAATATGAGTAGAAGAAATTGTCTCAGACATACAGTTCATCAATTGTTTGCATATTTATATATTACAGAGGATATGTTTCTCTTTTGAAAATGAACACTAATAAAAGGTATAATGAAATATTAATTAGAGAAACTAAGCATTAGTTTCTGACTAATTGATGAGTGGGAGAAATTGTCTCAGTCAGGCAATGTTCATCAAGGACATGCTTATTTATATATTAGAGGATATGCTTTTCCCTTTTTTAAATCAATACATGAATTGTAAATAGAGCTCACTCATTTTCGCTTTCTCTGTTGTAATTTCTTAGTTTTCCAGATTTTGTTTATTTTCCAAACATTGGCAAGGTTTAATTTCAAATTAATACTTTTATTGATAAAGACAATGTATAGATTAAAATTAAAAACTGTTGTGTAACATTTGTTTATCACTTCAAATTTTCTGAAAAATTGAAAAAAGTAATATATTTTTATGGCTGTGCTAACAAAGGGCGTACCACAACTATGGAACCTGGGCCAAATTGAAAATATCAAAAAGAGATTAAAATTCATGATTGATATTTCTAAGTTCCACCAAAATGGAAGGGATCGGTGTAGTACATTCTGTCAAGAGGCCGCAAAATAAAGGATAAAGTATAATATAGTTAAATAGAAATGAAAGAGACTAATTAGTTAACAAATATTTTATTGATTTCCTCCCCCATTTTTCGGATTTATATGTCGTGTATTTTATTCATTTTCTCCCTTATGGAGAGAAAAAATTTTAAATATAAGTTTTTACTTATTTATTTTTTTTTTCTAGTGACTCAAGAATTTAAATGGAATATCAACGTCATTTTTTGCTGGTGCGGAGTAGAGATGCGACAATGCATTAGCATATCGGTCAGCGGCCACTTTAACAATTTTTTTCAGCCGATTTTTACCGATTAATCTGCGAAAAGATGCCACGAAGTACCCACGGTAACATTCGTACACATATATGATCAATAAAGACTGGGATGCCTCGAAAAATTATATTTCTTCTAAGGCTGCCGCGAATCGAAAAAGTTTGGGAACACCTGCGCTATGGGATAGAATCGAAACCAAAAGTGAAACTTTTCGGAAGACGATGGACCGCGTTTCTATTCCCTAGTTTTGAATATATGAAAAAGAAAAAAAGCTACATTTTAATTTCAAAATGTAGATTTCACATGTTAAGAGCATCTGTTAAATAAGTGGAGACAAAACCAGAAAGTTAGAGAATGATGAAATTTTTTCAACAAACACTACCTTTATGTTGGTATGATGAATATGATTTTTGAGACTTTCATACTAATTTATATACCTGAAATTATTTTCGTTAGTAAATATTGGGCAAAATTTGACTATATTTAAAATTAAGCTGCCCAGCCACCAGAAAAAATGTCAATGCTTTATTGAAGGTATTTAATAAACGCCCTTTCATAATAATCGAAACTTTCTTTTTTATTACTAATTTAAAATGGAAATAGTTTCTTAGTTACTCCGTAAAATTACACATACAAATGTCTATGTATGCAGGCAGTCGAGGGGGGGGGGGCGGGGGAGGGAATAACAGTTGCAATTTGGCCTTGAGCTCACAGATTGGTCCTGTAAACGAGATGCCTGTTCAAAATTTTGTTTTGCGATTTTTTTTTTCTTTTTTTTTTTAACTATGGGATTTTAGGAGTTTACTAACGAAAATTTTTTCTAGCATTTCATTTGCATTGGGCTGCGAAAAAACAAAGAAATGAATGCACCAAAAAAAAAAAAAAAAAACTGATCTGATTAAAACAAAAAAATTATCTTCGTAATGAAATGAGAAATTTATATTAAACAAAGTATAGAATACGCAAATTTGCTATCCATTGCAAATTTTATTAAGGAACGGCTCCAGATGGGGACGGGTACCCCCCCATTTGAGCTCAAGAAGAGCAATATATGTGACACGACCCCTCCCCCCTTTTCTGAATAACCCCCTCTAAAAGCAGAAGTTGGATCCGCCCTTGATTTATGCATGCTCTGACTGATTCGAGCACTTTATTATGTAAGCATGTATGTAAGTTTGTAGCAATGTGTCTTTTGTCCCAAAGGCCCGCCATTTCAAATTTTCTGGAATGGAGGGAGGGGGATAATGTCCCCCCCATTCTAGAAACTTACATTAAAGTGCTCGAATCAGTCAGATTGAGCGCAATGCATTTAATTTAAAAAAAAAAAAAAAAACACCAAATTCGTACAAAAATGCCCAATTTCAGAAACATTTCAAAAATCTAGGGGGAAAGGGCAATTGAATCCCTGATCACCCATATGACGAGCATGGTTGTATGTGTTGGGGGGGGGGGGGATTCATGGGACAGAACTGCGCTGCCATTAAAATTTTCTTTACAGGTATTTTGGTTTTGTTCTTGGGGGGGGGGGGTATCACACTCTTGGAAGAAAAGGGCACCCCTGCAGATCATGGAACAAACTTTGCCGATGATTTTTTTTCGGGGGGTTGAGGAGTATTTAAAGGAGTCTTTTTTCTTTCATTTATGGTGTCTTTTTTTTTGGGGGGGGGGGACTTTGTACAGATAGCTCCAACGAGTTATTAGAGTCCCTGTATGAAAAGTTTATGACCCTATATGACTCTACCATAAGTATATTAATCAACTAACATATAACCAAATTTCACGGTGAAGTTATAATAAAACAAGTAACTGCATTTAAACTGTGTTGTTTGTTTGTTTGTGGCTTATTAGTGCTTGCTTTTCAAACGTGGTACAATTCGATTTTTTAAAAATAATTTTTCATATTTGCCTCTTATGTGACATTAAAAATATTTTTAAATTAATTAAAACGAATTGGATGAATAAAACACAATTTAGGAATGGTTCTTAAATTCAATTATAAACTAATATATTTAAATCATTAAAAATAAAAAATTGTTTTTGTTAAATGTTTTTTTTTTCTTAACTGTACACCATTAATGAAGTAACTTAACTTGATCCGTAACGATTGTATCAAAAGAATTGCTTCATTTTGCTTATCGCCAAATATGGCGATAAACAAAAGAATCTAGCAACCTTTTTCAAATATGGCGGCTGGATTTAGCTGTATTTAACGGACGGTCGTTCTGCAGACTCGCTTCTAGCGTTAGATGTCTAGCGTTAGAATTTGATTTTAGAATGAGTGTTTTTAATCACTTGAATATAATTTTAAAAGGAGAGCAGTGGACTTGGGAGTCTTTAGATGAAAGATTTAGACGCAGATCGGTCAGAAATGCTGCCAATAGGATTAGGCGCGCAAACGCACGCCGTGAACCGTGAATTGCAAACCGAGTGAATTGTGTAAGTGTTTCCAAACATATTTCCGGTTTAATCATGCACTTTACTGGAGAAAAGAGTTGAACTAACACTGACAGTAATAAAACTGGAGAAAAATATTAATGTATAAAAAAATGCTAATAATAACATTGATACTTATCCTCGAAATACCACTTATTTTATCCGATAGTAACGTGCCTTTTAATTCAAACGTGAACAATTTCCTGTTAGATTAGCCTTCCCAATAACTATAAATAATGCACAGAGTCAAACTTTTGATAAAATTTGTTTAGATTTTAAAAAACTACTTTTCAGTCATATACATGTCATTGTAAGTCATTCAAAGTCTTGTATCTGTAAACCCAGAAATTTTCAACTGTGTATGTAGTGAGGTATTATGAGTTTCTTCTTTAAAAAAAAATCCTTTGCAAAGCCAATGTTTCTGTCGAAAGGTTTTCCCTTAACCATAATACTTACAAAAAATTAAGCTCCCTACTTACTTGGGCTGTAGAGTCGGAGGAAAAATGTCTTACTCCCACTCCAGGATTTTTAGAGACTCCGATTCCTTTACCCAAAATTAGTCTGACTGCAGCTGTGACTCCTCAAATACTGGCAGAGCTGCGAAGTTTGAGAGAAAATTACCAACTGTCTCTTGAAATTTTAAACCTTTGACTGAACCTCTTTTACCAAAAAACCACTCCGACTCCACAGCCCAGCTAGAGCTTGACCACAAAAAGAAGATGGATGACTTTGATGCAAAAACATCCGTCATTTGTATCATTTGTAATAGGTTTTTTGTTAATATTTTGGAAGATAGGATTAGCGAGACCATGCCCCTTATTATTTGGTGCTTTCTGGCAGATTCTACCAATTACAAATGATGCAAATTATGTTTCACTTCAAGGTCATCCGCCTTCTGTTCGTGGTCAAGCTTTACTAACTGCAACCTGTAAATACTGATTTTTTTTCCAACCACATTTTTGTATATACAGTGAAGCACCGTTTATGCATTTTTGAAGGGACTATGAAAAAAGCGTACAAATGAAAAAACATACTTGGTAAAGGTTAATGTATATTAGACTCTCCAGGGACCAATTTAAAAAATGTATTATTAATTAAAACGTATAAAAGGGAAACGTATAAACTGTGCTTCACTGTATTATGTTATTCCACATAGACTAAATGAATTTATTGGACAGTTCTCATTGCAAAACATGTCACTTAGTATTGCAAAGCATTGAAGTTAAGAACTGAACAACAATGACAAAGTAAAGCAACAAATTGAATCACGAAGACCTGAAAAGCGAAACATTTCACATACTTTTGCAATGGCATTGATGTTAAGAACTGAACCACAGTGAAAGAGTAAAGCGACAAATTGAATCGTGAAACCTGATTTTACTGCTAATATGTTTTCATAAAATCATTTTGACCCTGCTTTATTTATAGTTATTAGGAAGACTAATCTAACATGAAATTGTTTACGTTTGAATTTAAAAGGCATATTACTATGGAATGAAATAAGTGGTATCTGAGGTATGACATAAACATTAGTGTTATATAATAATCATTAATTTTTTTGCTACAATAATATTTTTCTTCAGTTTTATAATTATCTGTCTTAGGTCAACCCTTTTTCTCCAGTAAAGTGCATGATTAATCTGTAAATGTGTTCGGAAACACTTGCGGAATTCTCTCGATTTGAAGTACACATTGTGCATTTGTGCACCTCAGCCTATCAGCAGCACTTCTGACCGATCTGAGTTTAGTTTTTTCATCCAGGGCCAGATTTGGAAATGTGGAGGCCCCGGGGGAATGAAAGAGTGGAGGCCCCTAATCAGGGTTCAAAAAAAAAATCATCATATTTTCGAAAATATCCAATACATTGATATATATCCGAATTGATATATAGCCATTCATCCCTTCAGTGCGTCAATAAAATGAGTACGAAGCATGCTTGGGAACTAAACCCTGGGAGTTTTGCATTAGGCTGACCTCTTAACAGGAACATCTGCCTAGCTCCCCAGAGCCCTTGGTCAGGAGGAGTGAGATGGGTACAGTAGGCCTTGGCCCTCATAAGATGTCATGCCACTGGGTATGGTTTTTTGACTCTTAAAACACTCATCCTAACATTTTTTACTAAATCACTGCTTTTAGAGAATGTCAGAAGTTGCTTGCTCTTTGCAACTGTTAGACATTTTAGAAAATATATACACACATTTTGACACTGAACATAGTATAATTAATGACCATGAAATGTTTTTAAGCTGCCTTAGTCTTTACAGTATGTAAACATTGTATGGTTTTTTTCACTAATTTCTTTTGCATTCAGTAAATGTAGGAAACAAAGATTATATTATGATTGTAATTTTAGTACAAAAATGTTCCCTTACATACTTTTCTCAAAAGATAATGAAATTGCAAACTTATGCTTATAATAATCTAATGCAGGAGTTGCATGTCAAATTAATTGTCCCCTTTAAATGTATGAAAATCATAAGTGTTATGAGATTCATATAAAAAAACACTAACCTTTTTTTAATACAAATAAAACTAGACTAATGTATTAGTGACCTGTGAGCGAGCGTAACAATGGTATGCTTTTTGATAGGAACTGTATGGGGAAAGTAACTTTAGTTTTGTTGCAAAATAAACCTTAAATTATCTGGCATGCTGAAAAATTCAAATTTCCGCCATGCTGGTCAACCTCGCTTTTCGGGGTAATATGGTATTAAAAAATCTAGATTAAATTGATACTCGTTTCAAAATTCCCCCGTAAGATTTCATACTGGCATTTAAATTTCCAGTGTGGTTATTTACAGGTTTCAAAATTTCTAGTACGTTTAAAAACCACTATTAAAAATCCAGATTAAATTGATTCTGGTTTCAAAATTTCCAGTATGTTTAAAATCCGGTATTAAAAAATCCAGAATAAATTGATACTGGTTTCAA
Organism: Uloborus diversus; assembly: GCF_026930045.1. Lineage (NCBI taxonomy): Eukaryota > Metazoa > Arthropoda > Arachnida > Araneae > Uloboridae > Uloborus > Uloborus diversus. The sequence continues at coordinate 127,075,754 of NC_072733.1, read as the reverse complement.
AATTTCCAGTATGTTAAAAACCGGTATTAAAAAATCCAGATTAAATTGATACTGGTTTCAAAATGTCCAGTATGTTAAAAACCGGTATTAAAAAATCCAGATTAAATTGATACTGGTTTCAAAATTTCCAGTATAAATTGATACCGGTTTCAAAATTTCCAGTATGCTTAAAAACCGGTATAAAAAATCCAGATTAAATTGATACTGGTTTCGAAATTTCCAGTATAAATTGATACCGGTTTCAAAATTTCCAGTATGTTTGAAAACCGGTATAAAAAATCCAGATTAAATTCATACTGGTTTTGAAATTTCCAGTATAAATTGATACCGGTTTCAAAATTTCCAGTAAGATTTCATACCGGAATTTAAATTTCTGGTATGATTTTCTTTTTTCCGGTACAAATCATACTGGGTCCGGTATCATTTGGATACTGGTTTTAGGATTTTTTTCCAATAGGGTAGAACTAAGAAAGGCAAGAACTTCTTTAAAGACACGCACATTTCAAGTGCATGACGATAGCAATACAAATGCAATATATCACCGTTCAGCTTTTGCTTTAAAAAATACATGCACAATTTATACGGCCGGTATTGTAAGCCGCTGTATAAAACACTACAGCTTGAACAGTTAGCAATAAAGAGCAATCATCTAAGATATCATATACAGCTGAAGAAATATCTCAGAAATTCTAAGTAGCTGTTCAGCATTGGAAACTGAAGCTACCATGGTAAGCCTATCGGGCGTTTTTTTCCAGTTACATCTGGATGTAGCTTTGTATCTCAAGGAATAAATAAAAAACCTAAATTTAAATTCATGAAATCTGATTTTACCTCTCGAAGATTTTCTCTTGCTCTCTTAAGGGATATACCATTGATCATAAGGTTATTTGGATTTAAATTTACTGCATCTACATAGGCTGTTAATAAATGAGCAGCATCTTTGTTCCTAATATGGCATTTGTCTAACATTGATGAAATGCGAGCAGATCTCAATAGTTGTCAAGCTTTTTTGCGTTGTTGTAGACAAGATCTACAAAAAAAAGGCTCAACAGGTTAGGATAGATACCCATTTCGGTTTCTAAATCTTGTGAAATGCAAGAGGAATTTGATGATAATAAAAGACTATGTACTAAAATAGAAGACAGTTTAAAGTATAGATTTTTACATTATTCCTATCTGGAATTTTTTTAAATTTATATTTTTGATATTTAAAATAGAGTTTATTTTTATGGTAGGGCAATCGAGGATTTTTCAAAATTTAAATTATAAGAATGTATAAACATTTAAGTATATAACTAAAGAACAGCGAATTAAAATATAATTGTCATTACTTATATTTATTGCATGGAAACCTAGTGACCCTATTTGCTACACCTATTACATACACAGAAAATTTTCTAAATCAACACACCCAAAGCCTGGAGGAGGCAATTTGTTGTTGTCAAAAATCATTCATAAATGGCATAGGCCATTCATTAATGGCCTTTACAATCCCTTGTGTCCATCTTGGTGGAAAGAAATGTTCCCCTGCCGCTTGGATTGAAACGAGCGCGAATAGCGGTATGCCTGTCCCAAGGTCATTGACGTACTTGTACCCTATGTAATATGTAAAATTTTACAGAATGAAAGTGAGAGAATGGTTGGTCTGGAAGTAGCAACATCTATTGATGTTCAAAATTACTTTAAATATGAAACCTTGGAATATTTTTACATAAAAATGAGAAAATCTGCAATTTTTTCTTCAAAACTCAAAAAAGGGGGCCCTAGGGGCACGTGTTAATATTCATGGATTGGCTTAAAATTTTATTTTAAGCCAATCCATTTATTTGTATAATGGAACAAATTGATATATATATATATATATATATATATATATACAGGGTGATTCTGAATTCATCATCAATATTTGGTGGGGAGGTAGGGAATAGGAAAAGAACACTATTTCACATAGGAAAGCATGGGCGCAGACGTCATGTAGTAGGGCAATATGAATCCGGTTAAATGATGGAAAGAAAACATAACAAGAAAGTGGTAAGAGAAAAAACATTTATTTGTGCATCTTTTGTACAGACTTACAAGAGGTGCTCGAAATTCTGACCATTTGCTAGATTACATGCCTCACAACGACGTTGCATGGACAACCGAACTTTCTGGAATATGCCTGGCGTTTCCCGGATGTTTGCGGCGGCAACCGATATGCGTGCTACAAGGTCCATATCACTGGCAACAGGGGTCTCGTACACCATGGTTTTCATGGCACCCCATACAAAGAAGTCTATTGGAGATAAATCCGGTGACCGTGGTGGCCAACAAACCGGTCCACCGCGACCAATCCATTGAGCTCCAAATTTTCTGGTCAGGTAACAACGCACATCATTTGCGAAATGTGCTGGAGCGCCGTCATGCTGGAACCACATTCGCCGGAGAATAACAGCAGGAACCTCGTTCATAAGACCCGGTAACACAGTCTGAAGAAATATGAAGTAGTTTGCGCAATCCAAACGGGATGGTAGTAAATACGGTCCCAGCAAACAGTCGGCGACGATCCCAGTCCACACATTGACGGCAAAGCGTTGTTGCGCAGCTCGAACTCTCGTACCGTGTGGATTCTGATTAGCCCACACATGCGAATTGTGTGTGTTGAAGACACCTTCACGAGTGAAGGACGCTTCATCTGTGAAAAGAACATACGTTGGGAAATTGGGATCAACGGCTGTTCTCTGCATGAACCACTGACAAAAAGTAACACGCTTGGGATAGTCCTCTGCTTCCAGTAACTGCACTGTGTGCAAATGAAAAGGATGTAAACGTTCCTCGTGTAGTATCCGCCACACTGACGATTGTGAAACTCCAAACTGGCGAGCAATACCTCGTGTGCTAGAACTTGGCTGTTCTTCGATAGACTGTAGGACAGCTTCCTCGACTGAAACTGTCCGTGTTGATCGGCGCCTGCCTCGATCAACATTAATACCAGCAAATGATCCAGTTTCGCACAGTTGTCGATGCACACGTGAAAACATTTGATGCTGTGGCACGCGCCGGTTGGGGTAGCGCTCTGCATACATTTGCCTAGCTCTAAGACAGCTTTCTCCTGCGGCACCGTAAGTTAGATGCATATCTGCAAGTTCTTGAAACGTGTACCGGTTCATGTTACTTCTGCGAAGTCACCTTGTCGAATGACGACTGGCTGCACACAGCAGACAGCTATGCGCGTTCATGGGAGATGCGGACACACACCGCCCTCTACACCGTCATGCGTTCGTTTGTGCCCATGCTTTCCTATGTGAAATAGTGTTCTTTTCCTATTCCCTACCTCCCCACCAAATATTGATGATGAATTCAGAATCACCCTGACGCAAAATTTTAAGTCAATCCATGAATATTAACACGTGCCCCTAGGGCCCCCTTTTTTGAGTTTTGAAGAAAAAATTGCAGATTTTCTCATTTTTATATAAAAATATTCCAAGGTTTCATATTTAAAGTAATTTTGAACATCAATAGATGTTGCTACTTCCAGACCAACCATTCTCTCACTTTCATTCTGTAAAATTTTACATATTACATAGGGTACAAGTACGTCAATGACCTTGGGACAGGCATACCGCTATTCGCGCTCGTTTCAATCCAAGCGGCAGGGGAACATTCCTTTCCACCAAGATGGACACAAGGGATTGTAAAGGCCATTAATGAATGGCCTATGCCATTTATGAATGATTTTTGACAACAACAAATTGCCTCCTCCAGGCTTTGGGTGTGTTGATTTAGAAAATTTTCTGTGTATGTAATAGGTGTAGCAAATAGGGTCACTAGGTTTCCACGCTATAAATATAAGTAATGACAATTATATTTTAATTCGCTGTTCTTTAGTTATATACTTAAATGTTTATACATTCTTATAATTTAAATTTTGAAAAATCCTCGATTACCCTACCATAAAAATAAACTCTATTTTAAATATCAAAAATATAAATTTAAAAAAATTCCAGATCGGAATAATGTAAAAATCTATACTTTAAACTGTCTTCTATTTTAGTACATAGTCCTTTATTATCATCAAATTCCTCTTGCATTTCACAAGATTTAGAAACCGAAATGGGTATCTATCCTAACCTGTTGAGCCTTATTTTGTAGATCTTGTCTACAACAACGCAAAAAAGCTTGACAACTATTGAGATCTGCTCGCATTTCATCAATGTTAGACAAATGCCATATTAGGAACAAAGATGCTGCTCATTTATTAACAGCCTATGTAGATGCAGTAAATTTAAATCCAAATAACCTTATGATCAATCGTATATCCCTTGAGAGAGCAAGAGAAAATTTTCGAGAGGTAAAATCAGATTTCATGAATTTAAATTTAGGTTTTTTATTTAATCCTTGAGATACAAAGCTACATCCAGATGTAACTGGAAAAAAACGCCCTATAGGCTTACCATGGTAGCTTCAGGTTCCAATGTTGAACAGCTACTTAGAACTCCTGAGATATTTCTTCAGCTGTATATGATATCTTAGATGATTGCTCTTTATTGCTAACTGTTCAAGCTGCAGTGTTTTATACAGCGGCTTACAATACCGGCCGTATAAATTGTGCATGTATTTTTTTAAAGCAAAAGCTGAACGGTGATATATTGCATTTGTATTGCTATCGTCATGCACTTGAAATGTGCGTGTCTTTAAAGAAGTTCTTGCCTTTCTTAGTTCTAGAGTCGATATTCCATTATTTAAGCGCTTCAAAATTCAAAAATTACACATACAACTTAAATTCTAAAAGAAGAATTTGATGATATATTATTGTTCATGGAAAGCGGAATTAAGAAATAGTAGAGAATTCTCATAACGTGTAAGAGTATTTCTTGGTGAAGTCCTCGCTCCTACAGGGATATATTTCCGGCAACCTGGAGCTTATCCGTGAGCCAGATGGGTCGCAAAAGTAATTTATTGTTTGAATATTTATATACATGTATAGCCTGGAGCAAAGGAGAGTCAGAGGGGACATGATTCAGTTATTTAAATTTATCAAAATGAAAGATGTAAATGGATTAAATTTTTGCGGGGAAAGCAGGACAAGGGGTCATTGTTTTAAGCTATTTAAATCTCAGGCTAACTTGGAAATCAGGAAAAACTACTACTTTAGCAGGGTCGTGGGCACTTGGAATAGCTTACCGGAAGAGGCGGTAATGAGCAAGGGAGTGGATAGCTTTAAGAGGGCCATTGATCTTCATTGGGGACTAATTAATTGACTAGGACCAGCCTAGCTGGGCCCAGAGCCTCTTGCTGGTCGTCACATTTGTATTTGTATATTTGTATTTGTATATATTTAGGAAACAATTTAAATTGACCTTACATGAAGAGATTGCCCGTAAATGCTGTTTTACAGTTAAATGTTGTATGAAGATATAGTTTTTCGCAGCAACCCTTTCTAGGCCTTTTAAATTAATATAAAGTCAAGTGTCTAAAAAACCTGCAGCGTACAAAATGATGACAAACATGCAGCAGAAGCAGTGATTGAAAAATTCATAAATCACTTATAGTACTTAGGTGATGAACTAGTAGCTTTGTCCGTATTGAATGAAGGAATTAACTTCGAAGATAGGAAAAGACAACTCCAAAAAAAATGCTTGCTGAATAGGAAGACGTGACTGTATAAAAAATTTCAAATAACAGTAGATGATTTGGAATACTTTCTTAGTAAAGATCTTCCTCTTTATAAAATCAATTATAAGTGAATAAAACTGTTTGATAAGTTACAAACACCAAAAGATGTTTTCCTATTTGATCCTGATTCATGGCAAAATGAAGGAAGCTATTTAAAGGGAAGAGATATCGTTAAAATGCTGAAAGTTGTGAATGATACAACTGAAAGAGGAGCACAATTAATCGAAGAATTTCACAATCAATTTACCAAGTAATAGTCACAAAAGCAATTTAGTGCTTTACAGACACTCCAAGACTATCAGAAAAAAATGCACAAGATTGAGATACATTGAGAAAAGCGTACAATTAAGGTAAAGTTTCTAAACAATATTTCATTCTTGTTCAATGTAAAATCTTTAGACGATATAAAGTAATTAAAAAGATTAGTTTTAATGCTACCTCGCTGTAAAAATAATTTGCAAACATAGGAGAAACGATGTACGGGGTCTGAAGTAAAAACTCGAAGATTTGTAAGAAAATTATCAAAAGTGTTAAAGTTCAACGTCCTAGGGGCACGTGTTATTATTGACCGATCAAGTTCAAATTTTGCACCGATTACTTTTTATTATAGTGTAACAAAACTAGGGGGCGTCACTTGTTGAATTCCGAAATTTTTTTTCCCATATAAATAAGGACCACCCTAATATATATATATATATATATATATATATATATATATATATATATATATATATATATATATATATATATATATATATATATATATATATATATATATATATATATATATATATATAGTGCACAAATTGAAATTTTCAACAACTTCTTGATCTGTCTCAATTGCTTTAAATTTTCGTACTGCGGAAAAGGTGCCATTGGTGCCACTAAGTTTCCATAAAGATATGGAGAAGTGCGGTATAATTCCTCCATTGGTATAAATGCATTTAAAGTTTGGCAATTTTCTGTGTCTTTAATTATCTGTGGCTTTCATTTGTCTTTAATTATCTGTGTCTTTAATTATCTGTGGCTTTAAATTTTCGTAGTGCGGAAAAGGTGCCATTGGTGCCACTAAGTTTCCATAAAGATATGGAGAAGTGCGGTATAATTCCTCCATTGGTATAAATGCATTTAAAGTTTGGCAATTTTCTGTGTCTTTAACGTTTTAAATTAATTTTGTCAAAGAGTTAAAATCTTGGTTTTGCCAAATTTATCTGAAATAATTAGATTAATTGTCACATATGATGAACTTTTAAATGCTTGGTAGGTTATAAATTAACTACTTATTGGTTTTACATTTCAAATACAAATACAAAAGTGACGAATGAGCTCTGGGCCTAGCTAGACTGGTCCTAGTCAATTTACAATCCCCAGTGAAGATCAATGGCCCTCTTAAAACTATCTACTCCCTTACTCATTACCACCTCTTCCGGTAAGCTGTTCCAAGGTTCCACTACCCTGCTAAAATAATAATTTTTCCTAATATCAATGTTAGCCTGAGATTTAAACAGCTTAAAACAATGACCCCGTGTTTTGTTTTCAGTGCTAAACTTCAGCCCCATAACATCTTTCATTTTAATAGATTTAAACAACTGAATCATGTCCCCTCGGTCTCTTCTTTGCTCAAGACTGTACATGTTTAGCCTTCTAAGGCTGGAATCATAATCTAAGTGGGAAAGTCCATTTATTAGCATTGTGGACCGCCTTTGAACCCTTTCCAATACATTAATGTCTTTCTTAAGATAAGGAGACCAAAACTGAACAGCATACTCCAAATGGGGTCTTACCAAACTTCTATATAAGGGCAGAAGAACTTCTTTAGATTTGCTTGAAATAGATCTATTGATAAACCCAAGCATCTTATTGGCTTTGTTACTAGCAATGCTGCACTGTTGGCTAAACTTTAAATCCTGACTTATTAAGACCCCCAAATCAGTAACTTTGTCCGCCTGACTAATGACTGAAACTTGCAAATAATAACTTGTACACTTATTTCCATGCCCTAAATGTAGCACTTGACATTTCCCAACATTAACAGCCATACCCCATGTATCAGCCCACTCCGTAATATGATCTAGATCCTCTTGCAGCTGATTTGCTTGTTCTTCATTTTCTACAGTCCCCATAACTTCGACATCATCAGCAAAACAATTCATGTTCCCAGAAATATTTTTGTGAATATCGTTCATAAAGACAATGAACAAAACAGGCCCTAACACTGATCTTTGAGGAACCCCGCTTAAGACCTCACTCCAATTAAAATAATTTCCCCTTACAACTACTCTTTGTTTCCTTCCGGTCAGCCAGTTTTTTTTACCCAAATGAAAGTATTCCCTCCTATTCCTATATCAACTAATTTGCTAAGTAGAGCAACATGCGGTACCTTATCGAAAGCTTTTTGAAAATCAATGTAAACAACATCTACAGGCTTTTTATTGTCCAAAGCCATGGTAACTTTGTCATAGAAATGTAATAAATTAGTTGCACAAGATTTACCTTTCCTGAACCCGTACTGAAAACTAGTCAATAGATTATTAGGCATTTCAAAATTTAAAATATTGTTTTAGAAAACTTCTTGCAGTTCTCTGTTCGCTTTACGTTCAAAACCAACGAGGACAACCCAGTACTCGCTCCTAATCACTAGAAGGTCTTTTCAAATAAAAACAAAGATACGATTTTTTAACTAATAGCATTCGGGTGAAACGGCAGTCCCGTAAGAACAGGGAGAATAATTTAAAAATAAAAAATAAAAAAAACGACGGTGTCATTGCCGGTGTTGAAAAAAAGTAATTAAATAGAAAAAAAATAAAGAGAACTGCAACATTTGGAGTGCACTTTTCACAAGAACGAACTTCCAATCTGAAACCTGATAAATAAGATTTAAAAAAAAAAAAAAAAAACTGGACTCTTACTGCTTTTTAGTCTATTCGAAACCAAGCTGATGGAGTGCGAAAATAGATTATTTTAAAAGTAAAGCCGCAAACACGAGCAATGTTCCCACCTTTTAAAACATTGTAACACAATTTTCCGAAGCCCTGCCTGCAGAGACTCACTTCTTTCGTGGCACATTTATTTTTTTCAGAGACACCTATTAATTTGCTCATCATTTGATTTTTGACATGTTCAAAAGCTCTTACGGCTCACTCCGGAGTTGCTTCCCCGAAAGAAAATAATAGTAAGCTGAAAAATAATCATCTATGGGACTGTCCTTAAATGATATCACGCTTTTAATGGGGGGGGGGGGGGTGAAATTGCAATAGTTTGTGACAAGAGGGAGGGAGGGTCATTAGAAACACGTGACCTACCAAAAATTGATGTAGTGACACTTCTGTGAGTCACGATCTACAGTTTTAGAACTGGTTTAGAGCCACTGTTCCATAACATTCCACAAAGCCAGAAATTTACTTAACACAAACTTAATATCTTCGTACAAACAGCATCGTAAAGGTTAAATGTAGTTGACTTCTCAGCAATATCAAGTTTCCCCCCGGAAAATACTAACAAATTATTCCAAATAAGAACACCAATCAAAGAATATTTTAACACAATTATTATTTTAAAATAATTAATTAAACTATCGGATGATATTAAGTATTGAAAATACAAGCAACGAGTGTATCGTGAATTAATTAAAGGAAAAAAAATTATGAAGCGGCTAAACAATACGTAACATGTAAAGGAAAATGCCATTAAACCAATTAAAAAAAATACTTACCATTTTTTAACGTCCACCATCACACACATAAATATGAGAGTGTATTACAGTTTCTTACAGTAGAATCCGGAGACTTAGATTCGGTAATAAACAACATTCTATAAAACAAAATTCGTTGCAATGGCGCTAGCTATTTTGTTCCTCTTTCCCTGCCTAAACTAAAATAAAAGATTCTCCACACATGCATACATAAGCATTCATAACCATGCTTCATAATTCTAAATGTTCCAAAACGCTCTGAAAGTAATGAAAAGCAAATCAATTACTTATGAAACCAAGGCTTTAGACATGTTTTAGACTTTCAGGCTCCATGTGGAAGGAAAAGTTTGTGTGTGTGAGTATATGGACAACGGATTATAAATTCAAGAAAAAGAAATACAACTTTTAGAGCAGATATGGGATGAACATGCTGCGAGAAATGAAATAACGCTTGATGGAGTACACATAATTGAGCATACCGGAGAAAACATTTCAGAATTGAATTTATATTTTTCATGAATTCTTAAACCCATTTTGATGTTACCCTTCAGAAGGGTGTCACCCGACTTAACGATGCTACTGCGTTTGATAGATTAATTAAAAGTAAAAATATTGGTGGAACATTTTTGGATTGAAGTATTTATATTTTTTGCAAACTCGTAACTCCATTTGTGTGTCCCCCACAAGGATATCCCCCGGGCAAAGACAATGATGCTACTGTGTTTCATCAATTAAATATATAATTTGAAATATTTCAGAAAAAAAAACAGAATTAAAGTATTTATATATTTCATCCTCAGAAATCCATTTTGACGATCACCTCCTAGAAGGGTTTTATCCAGTGTACCCCCCCCCCTCGGAGCAATGCTATTGCATCTGATAAATTAAATATAAATTTGAATGTTTGAGAATTTTTAAAAAGTTTTTATATTTTTTCCATGAACTCGAAAATTTCTTTCGGATCCCCCCCTCACCCCACTGACGGGGGACGACCGTGGCGGACTGCTCCCATCGCCCTGTGTGAAAATCTCTAAAGAGTTTTTTTTTTTTTTTTCAATAAGCTATGTGCAATATGTGTGAGAAAACGAACAGTTTACAGAAATACAGGGTTTGCATAAAAGAATATCCCGGTTTTAAAAATTTATATTTCATAAACTATTGCACTTAGCACTATAAATGATTCATAAAAATAAAGATAAACTGTGTGTTTTTTCTTCACTCACAAATGTTCGATGTGGGCGTCTTTCGTAGCGCGACACACATCTATAACATACATTTTGGAATGTTTCACTGTCAATTTTTCGTAATGCTGCACATATCGTCGCCTCAGAGCAACAGTAGGATATCTTAGGGTTATTATTGGGATTAAATGCTTTACTGTTGTTCTGAGGCGACGATATGCGACCTTTCAGCTCTTACATTGTTGTAAGCAATGGTGGCGTATAAACCGTCTTTGACAAAACCTCATTAAAAAATAAATAAATAAATAAAAACAAGGGGTTAGGTTTGGGATTTGGCTGGTCCAGCGCTGCGGAACGCCAGTGGCGCAGCGAAGTGGAGATTTGGGGGTAAGCCCTCCACCCAGAGTTCTTGGTTTTAATTTTATTTCCAATACTAATACAGTAGTTAATACACGTGTAAGGACTGTTGTGACCAAAAAACCCCTTCCAGAAGGAACTTCTGGCTGCGCTAGTGCGAAACGTGCATATTTAAGTAGTTACTCACGTTAAAAAAAAACTTTCACAGTTTATCTTTATTTTTATGTATCATTTATAGTGGTAAGTGTAATAGTTTATGAAATATAAATTTTTAAAACCGGATATTCTTTTATGATAACCCTGTATTTTTCATAACATTTCATCGTTTTATCCGAGTGAATAATGAGTATCAACTTCCTAAAATGGCAACAATCATTGCATTTGTAAGTACAGCGTCTAATAACTGTAATATTGCTTCGACCACCAGCCTACTCATAGTAAGGTTTTATCTTAAATATACATTTTCCGAGAATCGCTCATTTTCTTGTCAACAAGAAACGTTTCAATTGGCATTTGGATCCATTACGGTAGTTTTCGTCAATTGTCTTTTCATGTTTCTCTCTTTAAAGCAATTTCCCTTAAAGACGCGTGTCTCAGTTGAAGAACTGATGCTTTTGAGAGTTCACAGAATAATTTCGTCTTGTAGATCATCGGATTAGACAGAACAAGATTTTTTTTTCCTTCCAGATGACCCCGTGCGAGACGTTTCAGCATCTACACAGTTTCTGCTTTTCTTACTATTCCGCGTTATTGACTCAAATAAAAGTAGGAGCGGAAGAATATGATTTTGGAGTCATAAAAATCATTTCAGAAAATGCTAGTGGCATTCTTGCTTGGATTGAAAACGAAGATAATGTTGAAAGGTTGTGTAAAGCAGAGATTCAGACAGCTGAACATAAACAAATACGTTTAATACGAAACATGGGGACACACATACAGCAAGACACATAGAAAAGTAGTGAAGCCCTGATAAACAGACTGCGGCTCTTTAAATAGAATAGAGGGCAGATTTTCAGCATCCAATGATGTTTCTCAAATAGCAATAAGCTTTCTTCAAAGTCCGACGGTGGATTAAAGAAGAGATTTTGCGAACTCCGTGGAAAGCTGCAAATGTCTCTTCCAATAAGAAATAAGCACAGTTCTTTCTTTTAAACCAATGGAGAAAGCGATTACATTCAACACCCGCCCTTAATCGCTTATTACTAAACAACACAATGACATAAGTTCATGCAATTTAAATTTAGGAAGAGCCTTAGTAAACATATCAGCAATTTGTTTATCAGTAGAAACATATTCAATATATATATTTTCAACATTTAAAATATTTCTAATAAACTTTAACTTAACATCAATATGTTTCAATCTACCAGAACTATTTTCATTAGTTATACATTTGATTGCAGACTGATTATCTTCATATATGACAATGTTATTTACAGTAAAAAATTCACATGCAATATTTTTATAATACACTAGATCTAATAAAGACTTACCAACTGCAAGTATACCTCAGCTTCAGTAGAAGAAACAGCTATTGAACTTTGTTTCTTCACGCTCCATAAAATTGGACACTTTTTATAAAAAATAACGTAACCTGAAACTGATTTGCGATCACGCGGATCAGATGCCCAATCTGAATCAACATACATAGATAAATCAACATTAGAGTCACAACACTTACTATACACAATTTTATAATCCGATGTACCTTTTAAATATCGCAGAATTCCTTTAAGTCCATTCCAAGCCGATTCTGTTGGATTCTCCTGCAATTGAGTGAGACAGTTCACAGCGAACAGTATATCGGGTCGTGTTGTCATCGCAAGATACAATAAAGATCCAACTAGTTCACGGTAAGGTCCTTTGAAGATACTAGTTCCTTCCTCAAAGTCAGCTGGAGTGGACTTTGCTTCTAAAGGTGTTGCACTCGGCTTGCACTCACTCATGTTAAATCTCTTTAATAGTTTAAGAATATACTCCTTTTCATCTAGCACTAATTTAGTAGAAGTAAATTCCATAAGAATTCCTAAAAATTCAGAAGCTGGTTCGAGTTTGGACATCTGAAATTCATTTTGAAGAAGTTTAATCACAATCATTATTTCCGAATCATCTGATCCAGCGATAAGAATATCATCAACGTATAAACAAATTATTATTTTTCTTCCATTCACAATTCTGATGAAAATACACGGTTCCGAGTTTAACTGCTTAAAATTAATTTTCAACATAAATTGCGAAAATCTGAAGAACCATTGTCTAGGCGCTTGTTTTAATCCGTATAAACTTTTATTTAATTTGCATACTCTGCCAGATGAATCGTTGAATCCTTGCGGTTGTTCCATAAAAACAATTTCTTGCAACTCACCATTCAGAAAAGCTGTTTTCACATCCATCACATAAGCCTTTAAATCCTCTTGAAGAATCGAAACAAGAACTAATCATAAACAAGGCATCCCAATGACTGGCGAATAAGTTTCTACGTACAGTCGAGTCTCCGTATAGCGAACACTCTATTTAGCGAAGTTCTCTATATAACGAAGCATGTTTGGTGACACTGAAAGTTTCAATAAAAAAGCATGCAAATCTGTCTCTCTTTAACGAATATCAAATGGCCAAATTTCTCTATTGCGAAGTTTTTATGTGGGAGAAAGACGATGTTTCCGAAAATAGAAGTCTTTCTTCTGGTGCTTTTGTCGAGGATTACTCATAGTACAACTTTCTTATCTTGTCTTTCAACATTCCTTTCTTTTTGTCACTTGTGTCGATGGAAGGAGAGAGACTTGAAAGGAGGAGGGAAGAATTCCCAGAGGGGGTGAGGTTTCTTGGAAATGTGTTGACCGGATGTGGTGTGATGGATTCTCACTCTTGAACTGACGTGCACATTTCGCTCATTTTCATCTTGCTCTGCAACGTGCTGCGTTGCTCAAAATGTCGAAGAGAAAGTGTTTAACCATAAAAGAAAAAATTTCACTTCTCAATGATGTTGAAAGCGGCATCAAGAAGAAAGATGTAGCCGCAAAATATGGCATTCCTGCTAACAGTGTATCCACTATACTAAAAAATAAGGATTCCATTTTAAGTAAAGCTGGTGAAGTAGGGAATTCCAATGCAAAACGAGTACGATTGTGCGTGTATGACGACGTCGATCAAGCAGTTTTAAAATGGATTCATTCCGTGCGGGATCAGAACTTACCTTTGTCAGGTTCGCTAATTAAAGAAAAGGCATTGCAGTTTGCCAACGCATTAGGCTACTCGGAACTCCAAGCAAGTGTTGGATGGTTGGACAAATTTAAAAAACGTCACATGTTGGTGCACAAAGTAGTTTCAGGAGAAAGTGTTGATGTGTCGGATGAAAGTTGTGAGCAGTGGAAAAATGAAGTGTTAAAACCGGTATTAAAAGAGTACCAGCCAAAAGACGTGTTTAATTGCGATGAAATGGGACTCTTTTTCAAATGTCTCCCAGATAAAACTCTTACTTTTAAAGGAGACAAGTGTTTTGGTGGAAAACGTAGCAAAGACAGAATTACAGTATTGGTTACTTCAAATATGACAGGGGAAGAAAAGCTGAAGTTGCTAGTTATTGGGAAGAGTAAAAACCCTAGATGTTTCAAAGGCATCAAATCCTTAGAAGTGAACTATCAGAACAGTAGAAAAGCTTGGATGACAGGCGAAATTTTTGAGAAGTGGTTATTGGACTTGGACAAAAAGTTTGGGAAAGAAAAAAGAAAGATTGCATTATTTGTAGACAATTGCCCATCACATCCACCTGAAGTGAAATCCAAAGTGAAGAACATAAAACTTATCTTTCTTCCTCCAAACACTACCTCGAAATTGCAACCGATGGATCAGGGGATAATTAAAAATTTAAAAGTCTACTACCGAAAGCGAATTTTGCGAAAAATGATTGCCTGTGTTGAAGAAAACCAACAGTTTTCTAAAACATATGTAGACTTGAGGACTTGCATTTCAGAATTGTCTAAAGCTTGGCAATCTGATGTGAAAGTCACAACAATTTCCAATTCATTTAGAAAAGCTGGATTTGCGAAGGAATTTTCATCAGGAGAACAAGAACAGGAGTCTCACGTGGACAGTGAACCAGATGTTACAGAAATTTGGGACGGTTACCGTGAGAAGAATAGTTTTACAGATGATGTCAATTTAGAAGATTTTTTAACAATTGATGATGGTTTGTCAACTACTGGTCATTTGACGGAAGAAGAAATTCTGGACTCAATTGTAATGAGTAATGATGAGGATGAAGATCAAGATACGGAAATATACTACCCATCGAAACCATCCACATATGAGATCAGAAAAGCTTTTGACACCATTCGTTGCGGATTGCAATACCAAGAAGATGTTCCAGAAGAAGTGTTTAAATCACTTCACTCTTGTGAAGAATTTTACGAAAAATGTGTTTCAAAAGTGCAGCAAAAAATCACGGACTATTTTCAATGCAAAACTACTGTCGTTGACGAAATTTAGGTATGATTTCTTTAACCTATTTATGTAAAAATTTACTAAAATTCACCAATTGTGCAACAGATGCAAGTGGCATTCCTAATTAAATTTTAGTTAATTAATTCATTTAGTTTTATTTTTTAATTTGTTACTTATGTTAAATTAACTTCAAAATACTCAGTATTTTTCGTGTTTTCATGTATATAACCTTAAAAAAAAAAAAAGGATTTAACTTAATGTACATGAAAATTAACCATAAAAATTTACTACTTTCTATATAGCGAAGTTTCTATATAACGAACCTTTTCAAAGGTCCCTTGCGACTTCGTTATATGGAGACTCGACTGGTCGAGTCTCCGTATAGCGAACACTCTATTTAGCGAAGTTCTCTATATAACGAAGCATGTTTGGTGACACTGAAAGTTTCAATAAAAAAGCATGCAAATCTGTCTCTCTTTAACGAATATCAAATGGCCAAATTTCTCTATTGCGAAGTTTTTATGTGGGAGAAAGACGATGTTTCCGAAAATAGAAGTCTTTCTTCTGGTGCTTTTGTCGAGGATTACTCATAGTACAACTTTCTTATCTTGTCTTTCAACATTCCTTTCTTTTTGTCACTTGTGTCGATGGAAGGAGAGAGACTTGAAAGGAGGAGGGAAGAATTCCCAGAGGGGGTGAGGTTTCTTGGAAATGTGTTGACCGGATGTGGTGTGATGGATTCTCACTCTTGAACTGACGTGCACATTTCGCTCATTTTCATCTTGCTCTGCAACGTGCTGCGTTGCTCAAAATGTCGAAGAGAAAGTGTTTAACCATAAAAGAAAAAATTTCACTTCTCAATGATGTTGAAAGCGGCATCAAGAAGAAAGATGTAGCCGCAAAATATGGCATTCCTGCTAACAGTGTATCCACTATACTAAAAAATAAGGATTCCATTTTAAGTAAAGCTGGTGAAGTAGGGAATTCCAATGCAAAACGAGTACGATTGTGCGTGTATGACGACGTCGATCAAGCAGTTTTAAAATGGATTCATTCCGTGCGGGATCAGAACTTACCTTTGTCAGGTTCGCTAATTAAAGAAAAGGCATTGCAGTTTGCCAACGCATTAGGCTACTCGGAACTCCAAGCAAGTGTTGGATGGTTGGACAAATTTAAAAAACGTCACATGTTGGTGCACAAAGTAGTTTCAGGAGAAAGTGTTGATGTGTCGGATGAAAGTTGTGAGCAGTGGAAAAATGAAGTGTTAAAACCGGTATTAAAAGAGTACCAGCCAAAAGACGTGTTTAATTGCGATGAAATGGGACTCTTTTTCAAATGTCTCCCAGATAAAACTCTTACTTTTAAAGGAGACAAGTGTTTTGGTGGAAAACGTAGCAAAGACAGAATTACAGTATTGGTTACTTCAAATATGACAGGGGAAGAAAAGCTGAAGTTGCTAGTTATTGGGAAGAGTAAAAACCCTAGATGTTTCAAAGGCATCAAATCCTTAGAAGTGAACTATCAGAACAGTAGAAAAGCTTGGATGACAGGCGAAATTTTTGAGAAGTGGTTATTGGACTTGGACAAAAAGTTTGGGAAAGAAAAAAGAAAGATTGCATTATTTGTAGACAATTGCCCATCACATCCACCTGAAGTGAAATCCAAAGTGAAGAACATAAAACTTATCTTTCTTCCTCCAAACACTACCTCGAAATTGCAACCGATGGATCAGGGGATAATTAAAAATTTAAAAGTCTACTACCGAAAGCGAATTTTGCGAAAAATGATTGCCTGTGTTGAAGAAAACCAACAGTTTTCTAAAACATATGTAGACTTGAGGACTTGCATTTCAGAATTGTCTAAAGCTTGGCAATCTGATGTGAAAGTCACAACAATTTCCAATTCATTTAGAAAAGCTGGATTTGCGAAGGAATTTTCATCAGGAGAACAAGAACAGGAGTCTCACGTGGACAGTGAACCAGATGTTACAGAAATTTGGGACGGTTACCGTGAGAAGAATAGTTTTACAGATGATGTCAATTTAGAAGATTTTTTAACAATTGATGATGGTTTGTCAACTACTGGTCATTTGACGGAAGAAGAAATTCTGGACTCAATTGTAATGAGTAATGATGAGGATGAAGATCAAGATACGGAAATATACTACCCATCGAAACCATCCACATATGAGATCAGAAAAGCTTTTGACACCATTCGTTGCGGATTGCAATACCAAGAAGATGTTCCAGAAGAAGTGTTTAAATCACTTCACTCTTGTGAAGAATTTTACGAAAAATGTGTTTCAAAAGTGCAGCAAAAAATCACGGACTATTTTCAATGCAAAACTACTGTCGTTGACGAAATTTAGGTATGATTTCTTTAACCTATTTATGTAAAAATTTACTAAAATTCACCAATTGTGCAACAGATGCAAGTGGCATTCCTAATTAAATTTTAGTTAATTAATTCATTTAGTTTTATTTTTTAATTTGTTACTTATGTTAAATTAACTTCAAAATACTCAATATTTTTCGTGTTTTCATGTATATAACCTTAAAAAAAAAAAAAGGATTTAACTTAATGTACATGAAAATTAACCATAAAAATTTACTACTTTCTATATAGCGAAGTTTCTATATAACGAACCTTTTCAAAGGTCCCTTGCGACTTCGTTATATGGAGACTCGACTGTAATAAGTAACAAGCAAAAAAAAAAAAAAAAAACCGCTCGCACACAAACACACGTAAACAATAAAATTAGGGAGATTTTTTTTTAGTTTGATGCTGCTTCATAGTTTATAACAAGAGCGAAAACATAATTGCAAAATATAGAATTACAAATGTAGGATATTTGTGGAACAAAGAGAGAGAAAGAGTTTGGCTGAAATTTTTCTGACACAAGGGTATATTTATCTCGATTATCATAAATCAGAAGTCAAATAAAGAACGATCTTTAAAATACCTTTCAGGGAAATGTCTCAGATTAAGTAAAAGACCTTTTTTCTTACAGTGAAATGAGAAAGATCTTTAAGTCTTCTTGAAAACTACTACGAGCCTAGCTGTTTGTTAAAGATATATTGTGTGCATTAATCGTTTGATTACTGAAGAATTTTCTTGTAATTATGCTATAAGTGCGAAGTACAATGCGTATATTGAAAAATAATTGAAACGTCTGAGTTCGAAATACGCATTTACTCTAATTTTTACACAAAAGGTAATTTTTAGCAAAACAAATATTTTTTTGCTCACTTACTACAAAAGACATTTTCTTCACAAATTTCATAATTCCTTATTTGCATAGAGCACAAATTAAGTTGCATGGTTAGATTCTGCTGATTTTTTTTTCTTTTTTTTACTGCGTAAACTTCACACTGCAAAACTTTCACCCACGAAAACTTTTATAGTAATTAATTTTTGATAACTCCTGTGGTATTTTTAGGTTGCTAGTCATTCTCTCCCTTTTTCGATAATAAAACTCGAAGTAAATTGTAGAATATGTAGTATGAAAATTATAGCAACAAACAACAGCGTGATCTCATTTCTATGCATTTTTAACTCAACACAAGAGCAGAGCGATAGCTCTTCCTCGGACTCAAATTAATGGTAAAGAAAGTAAACATCAAAATATTTTAGACGCTCGCACATGCTCTATGTCAAGTTTAATCAATCCTTCCGATCAAAAGCTTCTGAGGAAACGGACGCTTTCAAATTATTTCATCTGAAGACATTGTATTCATAAGTAGAGCTTTTTCTGCACGGCTTCAGGACTATCAGTCTCAATGGAAGCGCTGAAACCGGAACTTTGCAATGACAGACTAAATTATTTAATTGTAAAATATGTCAGGAAGTACGCAAATATTTTAATGATAAGAGAATCGGATGTGCGAGGGACAAATAAATAAAAAAAGAGCAAAATTTGCTTGAAGCCACTTGAACATGAGACTTCATCAGAAACAGGCATGTTAAAACTCCGCCATTACAATATTTTTTTTTTCGAACCACCGGTTGGGAACCGCTGTCTTATCCGTTAATAAAAGAAGTCCAACCATTCGAGGCAATGTCACTAATCTTTCCGTAGTAGTTTATTACGGACACGCCAACAACAACAACGGAGGATCAAAAAAAAAAAAAAAAATTAAAATACGTTTGCGAGGGTACTAGAAAAAAATTAATTTTAAAACATTCATTTTGTGTCAATATTGCTCCTTCTTTTAATAAATTGTTCAAATGATTTTTTTTCGATGAACTGTCCACACTCTGCTAAAATTAAAAGGCAAAAATACACTCGAATACTAATAATAATAATAATAACAAACATCGTGGGGAGAGGAGGAAAATAAAATTTAATACTCTGAGATGCGTAAGGGATTGTTTTGGCGGGGACACCTTGGACTTGTTATTTAAAATTAGATATTTATTCATCATCGATTGTATTTAAGCAGTTGTATATATTTTCCAGTAAATCAGTGTTCAAATTGAAGGAATAGGAGATTTCATGTAGTCATTAGCTTAATAATATTTTTCATAGATTATTTTTTGTAACCGCTAAAACGTATTATATTTTTACGATTACGATAATAAGTTACGATATGTGGTCAACATTTTGACTAAGTATGCAGAAGCATCTTCACTCATTCTGGTTCAGCCAACAAAAATTTAGTCCGAAAAAAGATTACTGAACTTTTACTTCGTTTAAGAGTGTAAACGTTTGGATTTTTCACCATCTTGGGAAAAAAATAATCTTTTAATGTTTACTTAGTAGGTAGAGAAGATTTGAGTAACATATTGTATAAATTTCAACAGTTACAAGACTGTAACTCTATCCATTCAAATTTTATTTATAATTTGAGTAATTTATTCTTGAATCGTGAAATGTGTATAGAGAAGTGCTACTTTTCCTTTTTATTGAAAAAAAAAAAAAAAAAACAGCATTGTGCAACTGTTTTTCTGTTTAGTTTGATCACTGCGGGACTAAAGTGTTTTTGGTGTTACGAATTGTACAAACACTAAATTATTCTAAACCACAGGAATTCTTAGCAGTGAAGAAATTAACTATTCAACTAATATTTCTGTTAAAATTATGTGTCTATACATAAAAGAATTTCTGTAGACCCATTTCAAAATTTCATAAAATGCTGATAATCTTCATTGTTCTTTTTTTTAGCTGTTCATATTCAAATTGAAAAGCTATGTACAATGGTGGACAACAAAGTTGCATCACTTGCGAAAATTCACATTTGAAAGAATTTATCGGGAAATAAGAGGTTGTTCTGTAACTTTTGTCACATAAAAGGTATGCTTCAGCTGAGGTGCTTCCATAAAATTAAATTACCCATTCATTTAGGGGTCCGCAACAAATTGACGAAATTAAAAACGTTTTTTGATCATATCCTTCATCGTAAATAGCTGCAAACCTTCATTATGAAAGAAATTATGAATAATTTTTAATGCGGAATGGAATGAACATTGCGATCACTAGTGCGACAAAAATTTACCTCCTGGGTGAACCCGCAAAACTTTGAAAATTCGCTGCTTTTTTACTACAAAACAAAACGCATTTTTTTTTCTTTATACGAAGTAAAGGGTTAATTAAAAAACTTAAGGATAAATTACTTTGGTTAACATTCTAGTTAAATTGCATGTTTTGACTTTTTCATGTTCTGAATCTTTGAGTAAATAATTTATTAACCCTAATGTAATTTGATTGAGATTAATCCTACAAATTTCATTGCCCGTTTCAATATGATCTTTTCATAAAACATATTAATAAAACACATGAGATAAACACTGTTCCTGCTTTTTTTAAGTGATGCACTTTTTTGTCCGTTCCTGTTTTTGAATACTTCTTCATATAAGTTTGTATTTTTGCATTCTGGAGCCATTTGTAAGACCATAAAAGATGACGCATCATATATTGTAAACGAGCTGATGTGTGCATCACATGACTTCCTTTTACTCCAATTTAATGTCATTTTCCCATTACTGGCAATTTCAAAGTGATTCAATAATTTATTCTTTAAATATCACCAACAGTGGCCAAATTGAAACAGATTTTAAAAAAATATATATCGCCAAATTTGTCGCCAAGTTGGCGACAAAACTTGGCAACCAAAAGACTGGCGATATTTCGCCAAGTGTCCGTCAAATTATAACACCACTTGAGTTTACATCGAAATTAACAATGATTTCCCCACAAAAAGGGGCAAAAGACCCCTTTAGGAATACCCGAATGCAACCAAAAGGGGAGGTGCACAACTATACCCCACTAGAAGTCTACGTACCAAATTTCAACTTTATAGGACTTACCGTTCTTGAGTTAGGCGACATACATACGCACTTACGCACATACATACATACGTACATACAGACGTGGGGGTGTATGTACGGGCCTCCTCGTGGTGCACCCGGGATAACGCTAAATCTGCTACAGCGTCTGCCGCTCTCCTTGTGATTTCGCTTTAAAATGTACTGATGGGTCCCTGTTGGATTTTTCCCGGGGTGCTGGCGTTGGAATATTTTGTGGCTATTTTTCTTTTTATCAACATGTTGGATCTTTCACAACCCATTTCGATGGAGAATTTGAACCCATTCATGTATCCTTACAGCAACTTGCTTCACATCTGTATCCCTTCCAAAAAGCAGTAATACTTTCAGGCTCTACCTTTGCTTTACAGGCTCTGTCTAGTAATAACCATGAAAGTAAGGGGTCTCGTATACAGAGCTGCAAAAAACTCCTGAAGGGTATTGAAAAAACTGTGGCTTTTCAGTGGGTACCATCCCACTGTGGTCTGCCCAGAAATGAGAAAACCGACTTCTTGGCCAAGAAGGGATGTAATATTCTCCAAAGGTTTCGTGGACCTTTGCCGCTCCACTCTGCTGGATTGGAGATCAAGAGGGTTCATAGGGATGCGTTTCGTCGTATTGCTTCCCGGCGTGTGCGTTGAGTCCCACTGTATCCCGAATTCTCCTCGAGCTGCTGCTGTGACTGCTTTTAGACTTTTAACAGGACACGATTGTCTCAATGCCTGTTTGTTTCGCTTTCACCTGAAGAATTCCCCGACCTGCACTTTATGCAACACCGGACAAGTCATGGACGCTACTCATCTGCGTGTCTACACGTTCTTAGGCACTTATCCACGTGTGGTCGAGTCGAAAAAAAAAAAAACTCAACATTCATTCGGGGTGAGTAAAATGGAAATTAAGGTCGATTTTTGAGTGAAATTTTTTTCACGAATACAATACTTCCTTTTTTGTAAAAGGAAGTAAAAATATTGAAGTTTTTTTTCTCCGGACAGTTTGTTCTTGATGCTGAAATAATTGATGAGTAAAGCAATGTGTTTAACGATACTGATAAAAAATAATTTTTTGGATGGACTCAATAAAAGTGACCTTTTTTTTCCTTAAAGCACTGAATTAAAAATATTTAAAATGTGTACAGGATATTTCTTTGTTCATTCTTGTTGATGATGACTGTCATAGTTAACAATCAATATGAAGATATGGAATGCCAATGCCTCGAGAGGTTAGACGTCTCTAACATTTAAGGCAGCGCATGAAATATTTACAGAACAAAGAGTGGAAATAACACCCAAGGCTCCATTTGTTCATGTTGCTTCTTTTCCTTAGCAGTTCTCAAGTACAGTCGAACTCGCTTATAACGAGCGCGAAGGGACTGCGATATTCGCTCGTTATAACCGAATGCTCGAAAAAAATGGAGTTGTGGAAAAAATCATAAAAATTTATACATGCTTGCCTTTTTTTCTATTTTTTTGCACAGTATCAAAGACGTAGGTTATTTGATTTTAACTGTCTTATTGTCTATTTCTTGTTATTGTTTTCGAGGAACGTGGGGTCCGAAAAACGTCTTCATTTGCATCCGTGGCTTCAAAACAGTTTGAAGTTTTTCTGCACTTTAGATCAGGACCGTCCGAAAAGCTGATGGCGCCCGGGGCGAAAGTTTCCTCACGCCCCCCCCCCCCCCACCCCTATACACACAGAAAAATCAAGTTAGTTATAACATCAGTTCATAATACGCGTGAACACGTTATACTTGATTTTTTTTACGTATTAATGAACAGAATAATCAGAGGGCTGTGCATAACAGTACAATTGAAAACGCAAGCAATGAATCCGTTTCTAATATTTGTGAAACATTAATACCTCAAAAACTTTTTGAATGTTAAAAATCCAAATATTTCTACACTAGATTATCCCACTAGATAAAAAACAAACAATTAAACTGAATTAGTTATTCATATTGATCAAACTAAGAACACGAATAAATAATTTGCTGATTATAAATAGAAAATGCATCATCGAAGTTAAATGCATCAAAATTAAATATCAATCTGGACTCATCGAATGATTCTTTTCAAGAGTTTTTTGGTTTTACTTATACCAACTCAATACCAGCTTCTATGTTAAGAACAAAGATGTCATTCTTTTGCATCAAATATTTAAGATTTAGGGAAAAGCCCATAAGTACTCAATAACATCGAGAATCGCTAAGAATTGCATGTTTGGTGCTTTCGTTTTTGAATTTCGAAAAATCACTGGCCCTAATATTACAAAATATGGGCTTACAATTGCGTTTTAAGACTTGAGTTTAAGAAAATCTTCGTGCAAGGGTCCCCATACCGCCTTTCCTTAATATCACAAGCAATAGGTTTTTAAACGACACTTACAAAAAATGTAAGTGGAATAGCTCCTGAATGTAAAACATTGCTTTAATTTTTTTGAGCATAATTTTGAACAATTTTCCAGGGAAATGCTCCAGATCCTCCTATCCATAAAATCTTTAAAGTTTGTCTTCGAAAGTTTCATTTATGAAACTTCAATTTCGAAAACTGCAGGGGGAGAAGGGATTGATTTCGATTTGTTGAAAAAAAACAATCAATCGGAAACAGTCTCTGAGCTCCCTCCCTTACTCTAACGTGAATAAACATGGCCTATAATCGCATTTTTAAGTCTAAAATTGCGTTTTTAAACCTAAAAGTTTCAACTTTTTGACCGGACACTTTTGCACCTTTTTCCTATCCGATCAATAAAAAAAAGTTTTTCGTTCTTTCAATGTTCCCTCCTAAAACTTTTTTCTGGTTACGTCACAGTAAGCAGGAACAGAATTCAAGCAAATTTGGTGGGAATTAGACAAAGGAGAAGTACCTTTTGTTTGATTCAAAACAGTTATAATCTGAGAAATTGTATCTGCTTCAGTCATACAAAGGAAACGAATGTTTTTAAGACTTAGAAAGAGGAATGTTTTCGTGCCCTAGGAAAAAAAATAGAGAATCATTTCAATAATTCTCTATTTTGTGTTTCTATCACTGTGTATCTACGATACACAAAATGAAGGGGGCGCCGCAAGGCGCCACTAATTTTATACGATCGGGCATTTTATACGATAAGGGGAGCCACAAGGCGCCCTTCATTTCGTTTGAATGTCGTCGCATTCCGTCGAAACAAGGGGCGCCTTGCGGCGACTTGTCATTTCGTGGCGCCCGGGGCGATTGCCCCGCTCGCCCCACCGTTCGGACGGCCCTGCTTTAGATGTCAATTATGTCGAGGACTATTTAACATCAAATTCTTCACATTCCTCGAAATGGTGCTCATTTTCATTCCTTTTTTACTTCCTTTTACAAAAAAGGAAGTATTGTATTGGCGAAAAAATTCTCGTGACGTCTGTATGTACGTAAGTATGTATGTGCGTATATACGGATGTGCGTATATGCGGATGTGCGTATATGCGAATGTGCATATATATGTCGCATAACTCAAGAACGGTATGTCCAAGAAAGTTTAAATTTGGTACGTAAACTCCTAGTGGGGTCTAGTTGTGCACCTCCCTTTTTGGTTGCATTCGGATGTTCCAAAGGGGGTCTTTTGCCCCTTTTTGGGGGAAATCATTGTTAATTTCGATGTAAACTTAAGTGGTGTTACAATTTGGCGGACACTTGGCGATATATCGCCAGTCTTTTGGTCGCCAAGTTTTGTCGCCAACTTGGCGACAAATTTGAAAATTTTATTCTAAAATCTGGTTTTAATTTGGCCACTGTTGGTGATATTTAGAGAGTAAACTATTGAATCACATTAAAATTACCAATAATGGGAAAATGACATTAAATTGGAGTAAAAGGAAGTCATGTGAGGCACACATCAGCTCGTTTCTCTCTATTGACTTTCAGCTACAATATCCTCGGACGTGTACCTCGGAAATGATATAACATTCTCTTTAAAAAATATATAAGCACTCCTCTTCTCTACGAGTTTCAAAACGAGCTGATGTGTGCATCACATAACTTCCTTTTACACCAATTTAAAGTTATTTCCCCATTATTGACAATTTTAATGTGATTCAATAGTTAACTCTCTAAATATCATCAACAATGGCCAAATTGAAACCAGATTTAAAAAAAACCCTTCAAATTTGTCGCCAAAACTTGGCGACCAAAAGTTTGGCGATATATTGCCAAGTGTTTGCATAAATTATAACACCACTTAAGTTTGCATTGAAATTAACATTGATTTTCTCCCAAAAGAACCCCTTTGGAACATCCGAATGCAACCAAAAAAGGAGGAGCACAACTAGACCCCACTAAGAGTCTACGTACTAAATTTCAACTTTCTAGGACATACCGTTCTTGAGTTATGCGACATACATACGCACATACGCATATCCGCACATACATACATACTTACGAACGTCACGAGAAACGTCGTTGTAATTAACTCGGGGAATGTCAAAATGGATATTTCGGGTGTCTACACGTTCTTTGGTAATTATCCGCGTGTGGTCGGGTTGGAAAAAAAAAAAAAAAAAAAAAAACACACACACACACACACAACGTTAATTTGGGGCTGAGCAAAATGGGAATTAAGGCCGAATTTTGAGTGAAAGTTTTTTTGCGAATACAATTTCCTTTTTTGTAAAAGGAAGTCAAAAGGACCGTATTATCACCTGTTCTCATAATTTGACTTACATCTAAATTTCAATTGAATTCAAAATGTTGATGGAATTTCCCCAAAAGTAGAATACTCCTTTCTGATAGGAAATCACAATAGGCATTTTATGAATTACGAAAATATTGCTCGCTTTAAGCGGGGTTTTGCTCGTTAAAAGCGAGTTTGTTCCCACAGACTTAACATTGTACTAACCAAATCTTTTTGATTTCTTCGCTAAATCAGAGTTCTCGTTAAAACAGGGCTCGCTATAAGCGAGTTCGACTGTATTTATTATTTTAAAAAGGATGGCATGCACTTTGATCAGTATTGTGAATGTCGTCTACAACTTATCGAGCGGTTTTAGATTGAAGCTCGCAAGGTCTGTGCAATAATTGATCCTTTCATGCAGGAAATTAATCCAGAACCCAAGCATGAAACTGGATATGAATCGATTAAATTTAGGAGGTGAATGTCCAGTAGACATAAAGTTAAGGTCAGTTTTAAGTAGTTTCTTATTGAATTCTTTTTATGTGGGATTGTCATTCATCCCACGTGACTCAAATTTCCATTCGAGCATTCGATATTTTTTAGAGGAATTAAATTCGTTTCAGAGGAGTGAAATATATGAAAACAGTAAAGAGCCTAATAATAATCAATCCGAAAGAAAAGAAAAAGCTATCCTTCTTAGGATAAAATAGAAGATGCCAGGGACAAGAAAAATATGTACTAATTCGATTTTCAGCATTTATAATACTTGATATTTTGCATTAAAAAAGTAACAAGCCATTCAAATGTATGAGTAAGGAGAAAAAACAACGTGAATAAAGCATAAATTCTGAAGAAAAAGAGAGTCAACTTTTGTTCAAATTTTTTTTCTTGAGAATTTGTACTTTATTTACGTTGTTTTTTCACCTTACTCATATTATAACACAAAGCTTATTTGATCATTTTTCATTCATTCAAATGAATAATTTCAAAAATTCCGTTTATTTTTATTTTTTCCCCCATTTTTTTTTACGATACTGCATTTATACTTAAAATTCAAACTGTAAAAATACGTTTGACTAAAGTTTTGAGACTTTTCCGATTTACAATGCGTAAAATGCGCTTGTAGAGGCGTTAGCTGTCGAGTATATCTTTTATAGACTTATAATGTCTTTTTTTTCTTGTATATAAAAGCCAGCTTTATTTATTTGTTTAAAATAATATTTGGGGAGGTTTTTCAGTAATAAAAATAAGGTTTAGAACATAACATCGCCTCTATTTAGGTATGTCTACGACATTGAAATATTCATTTAAACTGTATGGGGGGGGAGAGAAAAAAAAGGGCAAAATACTATCTAGGGCTGCCGAAGTCGGGAGTAAATGACCGACTCCGACTTCTCAAAGTTTGAAGCCTCCCACTCCGATTCCTTTACTTCAAAATCAGTCTGACTCTAACCCCACAGCCCTTGCAAAACTTTTCTGGATGGGACACTGCCGACAAATCCGGAAAATAGTTATAATTGAGAGGAAAAAAAATGTTTATGCAAATATTAACTTACAACTTGAAAAAACGGGAGTTCCTTCAAATGTCTAGAACTTGAAATCTTGCAACTATACCGATGCTTGAAAAACTTCTATACCCAATTATTACGATATAAGTTTAACTAACTTGAAGATTATTCCTGACTTTAATACATTTCGGGAAAAAAGAGCAATTGAAAAATTATAATAATTCATACAAACTGTGAGCATAACACAAGCTCAACAATGCGAGTTTTATGATATACAAATGAAGAGGAAAGCATTTTACGATACTGTGACTAAATAACTAGTTTTAAACAGATAAATAGTTTAAAAATCACAGTGAAAAAAAAATTATTGTACTTGAATCGTTTCAGATAAGGATATGTACTTTTTTTCAGCCTTCGATTATCGGCGCTAAGGAAAATGTGAGTGTTTAGATTCTTTGCTTAAGTTCGATTGTTTGAGTTTTAGCCTTCGTGATTTGGTAATAATTGGATTCCTTAGAAACCAGCGCTAAGTGTCTTCATCTGAGCAGGAAAACGCAACGAAAAGATTTGTTCGCAAATAAATCGATTCATCAACCCGGAAGGAATTTTAATGACATTGACATATTGCGTTTTAGATAACATTGAAGACGATTTTTAGTGAGAGTAAAAATATTGCAGAATTGACTAAAATAGGTGATATTTTCAGTTCAAGGAGTTTACGTTGTATCATGTTTTTGCGTAATTTTGGTAAAATTGACAACATGTTTTGGAGAGGTTCCATTTTTTTTTAATTGATGAAAATGAGCTGCTACATCATTCCGAATAAAATTGAAGTCATTAACTTCTGTAGTGACTATTCATTTTCAGTGTATTTCCCCCCCCCCCCCCCCCCCCAAATAATAATAATAATGAGAAAATCCAACGAAAAGTGAAAAATAATTGGAATATCCAAGAAAAAGCATGCACTGCCTTGCATGACATTGACATATTGCGTTTTAGATAACGTTTTAGGCAATTTTTAGTGATAGTAAATATATTGCAGAATTGACGAAAATAGCTGATATTTACAGTTCAATGAGTTTATGTTGCATCATGGTTTTGCGTAAATTTGGTAATACTGACAATATCTTTTGGAGAGGATTTTTTTTTTTAATTTATGAAAATGAGCTGCTATAACATTCCGAATGAAATAGAAGTCATTTACTTTTGTAGTGACTGCTCATTTTCAGTGTATTTTCCCACCAAAACAAAAATTTAAAAAAAAATGAGAAAATTCAACGAAAAGTGAAAAATACTCGGAATATCCAAGAAAAAGCATGCAATACAAAAGTAAATAGATAAACCGAGATAAAATTCTTATCCTAAAGTATTAACTAAATGTCCTTAAATATAACTATGCTATAAGCAACGTGTGTCTGTCGGTTTGTTCGATTTCTATTTGCTTCAATTATTCGGGCACAGCCTTTTTGTTTGGAACATCTTTAGAAGTACAACTGATCTACATTCTTAGAATATTCTTTTGAATCTATTTTAATTTACTTTTCAGTGGTTAGAAAAGAAACGTTAAGTTACTCAAAGAAAATTTATTTCTTCATGATGCGTCAAAGAAATTGGTTTTTCAGAGACAACCATGTTTTCCGAAATTTTTCAGAAACAATAACCGCAGAAAAATATCAAGCAAATTTTTGTCAGTTTCAGTGAGCACCAGTTTTTAATGATTACATTCATAAATTTGCCTTTAAAGTTTTTTTCTTATTTTCTTTTCCTTCTTTTTTGTTTATTTCTTACGAAAAAATAAATATTTACTCTCTCAGCTCAAATATTTATTTAAAACATAAAGTAATCCTCAATTTTGATAATCACTGGACTAGTTTTAATTTACTAGTAGATACATTCAAATTCCTACAAAATTAGTCGATTTGTTAATGAGAAAAACTACTAGAATGCGTTGAAGTTTAGAGTTAAAAAAAGTAAAGTGTAAATAAGGAAAAAATGGTTTTAAAAAGAATTCGTAATTCTTTAAACTGAAAAGTTCTTCTAAGAATAAAATCATCAATGATTTCTTGAACACTGAAGTAATTGTAATGAAAATTCTGACACATCAGAATTCAAAAACAAGCAAGACATTACAAAAATACAGGAAGAGACTTTTAAATACAACAAAGAAAGAAGATATAATGTTGCAGGATGATTACAAAATGTTTCTTTTCACTTGCAAAAAAAAAAAAAAAAAAAAAAAAAAAACATAACTAGTTATTTAAATCATTTGTATCTAAGGAGCTGAGAAATGTCTGTTGTCAAAACATAGCAAAGTGCTTTCGATGTTTTCATATCAGAGACAATTATAAAACATTGGAAAGTTACATGTCAATTACTTAAAATACTGTTTTTATAATACAAGGAACTAAATCGCATGCGGAAAACAAATCACTATTTTGAGAGAAAACTTTCTAGTCACATGTTTAGATATAATTACCCAGATCTTCTGAAAACATGCAACTACTTATCTAAGCGACTAAGTTGATGTTTATAATCTCTGAGCCCGTCTGAATGAAACCCATCTGAAGCAATGACCGTGACTAATGTAGCAGGAGTTGCTCATGCTGCTGATAAAGTAACTTTATGCAATTTTCACACAGGAATCACGATTTCCCTCTTTTTGTTTAGCAAGGTCGTGGTCAGCTACGGGACTTTGGGGCATCCCAGCGTTACTAATATTGTAAATTATGCCTAATAAAGTGATTTTAGTCTCTTAAAAAGTAGATACAATCATTCTTGCACTTGTGATGATTTGGTATTTTTATCTACGAACAAATTCTGTATGGATAAAATTTCTTCCATTGAATAAAGAAAAATGGTGAAGGAAAAAGCTTTGAAGATTTACGAGACCTCTGATAATCATTTAGAATTATTAATCTTCATATTGTTTTCAATAGGCAATTTTAAATAGGCACTCAATAGAAGAATAATAAAAAAATTGCTGATGAAGGATTGTAGAAGAATTAAAAGATTGCATAAAAATACATTTTGACAGCGTATAACAACATCCTTCAGTGTGCTCTTGCATGCTGTATTGTTTTATCTTACATCTAACAAAATAATTTCATTTTTTTTTTAAGGAAAAGAGTTTTATTTATTTCTTTTGTTAAGTACATATGTGTATTTAAAAGCAAATAGAATATAATGCGCCAATTGTTAAGTACCGAAAGTGGTTCGTCAATTTACTTGCAAAAATTTGAAACATCAAACATCAATAGATTTCAGTATTCTCGAAATTCAATGTCGTAAAAATGTTTCACTTTCAAGGGAAAACCCAGGTTAATCTTTCCATCGAAAACTTTGAGGATATTTTGAGTCGCACTTTTACCTGTAATCTTCGTCAGATTCTCAGCACTTTTCACACTTGCATTTATAACTAAAAAAATATATGCAAACGTTTTCCAATCTTGTTTTTAGAATACTAAGACACAATTATTGAATGTTATATTCCTTAAACAATCTTATATTATCTTTGTTACAAGGAAACATTTAAAAGAAGGAAAACTTTAACCTGATTTGAATTTTCAAAGTAACTTAACAACTGCAAAATGGGTCCAAAGAAAAAGTAACATAATATGAAGAAAAAAAATCCCCCAAAAGCAGTCCTTGTCAATTTATATGTACTTTGTTTTCAGTGCGTAAGTAATATCGGTGCGTAAGAAATATCGCAGTCGTAAATAATATCGCAAAAAGTTTTACAGAGGTCATGAAAGACCACAACAATATTAAAGCATCCGATAAGAAGCAAGAGTACCTATTACTAGCAGTAAAAGACCATCTGTCGTAGGCATTTTCCATCTTATTCAAAGGACTCATTATCAAAAAGCTATTCAACCATTTACCATTACAATTTCTTTCTATACACGTACTATAAAAACTAATGATGGTGTCGCAATGAAATCATTGAATTGGTATGACATAGAAAGATTAATTGAATTTCATATAATTGACGTTGAAAATTTTCAGCAAAGACTCAAATAACTCAAATGCTATAGTTTGCAATAAATCAAAATAATTCTAGAGTAGCACTGTTATACACTTTTGAAAAATGGTAATATTTTTACATTTATTTAACACAATCTTTTGAAGTAAGAAGTGGCGTAGCTAGGGAGGGGCGAAGGGGGCGGTTCGCCCCGGGCGGCACTTTTTGGGGGGCGGCAATTTCACACCTTTGATGCGAAAAAATTTAAGGCGTTTTCCCAACACTGTAAAAAAAATTCGGAAACGTTTCTGAGTATATCGTGCAGCTGCGGTTCATGAAATTTTCAAAAACGTTTCTGAGTATTTCGGAATCCTCTTTCTGTAATGTCCGGAAACGTGTCTGAGTATTTCGGAATCATCTTTCTGTAATGTCCAGAAACGTGTCTGAGTATTTCGGAATCCTCTTTCTATAATTTCCAGAAATGTTTCTGAGTATTTTGGAATCCTCTTTCTGTAATTTCCAGAAATGTTTCTGAGTATTCTGTGCAGCTGTGGTTCATGAAAGTTTCGAAAACGTTTCCGAGTATTTCGGAATTCTCCAAACAATTTTCAAAAACGTTTCTGAGAATTTCGGAATCCTTTTTCCGTGATTTTTTCTAAAAAATAATTCTTTTTTAATAGTATTGCATACCATATCAGTTTCAATTCTTTCATATCTAAGAGCAATGAAACAAGCAATTTTAGAATCATTCGTGGATTTTTTTTTTCTGAATCTCTAATGACAAATAGCATGGTTAACATAACATATGCACAGTTATAAATTTTTGAAAATTTATGAAATAATATAGTAGTTTCATTCATAATCACAAAATCGTCGGGGGAGGGAAGGGGAGTACTTTCTCAGAAGTGGGATTGTTTGTTAAACAATATTAAACTTCAGTTTTTCTCTCAATATTTTCAAGACAAAATTATCAACATATTGTATTTTTATTGCAGAACTTAAAAACATATTTTGTATCAAACTTGATAGCTTTTATTTTCGGATAAAATTTGACAGAACTTACCTACACTTTTCGTTCCGAAATTCGTTCACGTCAAGTCAATTTCTTTGACGAACAAAGTGTACCGAAAAGTACCAACAGAGAAATTGATGAATTTAAATATGACACCAAAGTCCCCCTGCTGGAACCATTCGGGTTTATTCCTCTGTTCTCTCCCTTTTCCAGTTTATCACAAATATAGATACTTAATCAAAATAGGTTACTGATTTAGAGTGTGCGCAAAATGCATTATATATTTTATTTATTAAAACATTGAACTCTATTACATGCTTATTCCATTTCATATATACGAGAGTTCCCTCCCCCCCACACCATAAGAGTGATGGTGCACCCATAAAATGATATAAAGCGCCCCCACCTTAAAAAAAGCAACCTCTTGAAAATGTCAATGGCACAGTCTGCGTGGTGAACGCCCCTCGTCTTCTCACCATATGTGCATTGCATATTAATAACATAGTATTTAAAAACTGATCACTTTTAAAACGATGACATGAAATAATATTACTTTTTATTTCAGCATGTAAATGCAGCTGTTCCATTTTTGCCACTGACTCATTCCTCCTGACTGTCCTACATTAAACTAGTATATCCACGAAGGAAATGTTATTTTCGGAGCTAATGTCAAGGAATTTTTTAATTGTTAACCACATTTAACAAAATGAATAAGCAGATGAATTAATTTCATAACTATGTTCTTACTAATAGATAACATGGTCATTTTCTAATGGTATAAATATTTTTAAATGAATGAATAAATTATAATAAAAAAAGATAAATTATACCGGCACATTTTTTGTGAAGCATATTACAATACTAGAAAATATTTGCATTACCATATTTCTAATGAATTAAACAATTGATTTTTTTTTTCTTTTTGAACCAAAATGTATGTACATCCAAGTATTTCGAAATAACTTTTCTGTGATTGCTTCTCAAATATAAATCTTACTTCTTTTGCGTAATTAATCAGTTTCAGTTGGTTACAACAAATAGTACACCGCGCACATAGGTATGTAGGATAACTTTAAATTAATTCGATAAACCCAAAAACAGTTACAATGGATGATTCATCAAATGCAAATCAACAAAAATATAAATGTATATAACAACATGTTTTAAAATATTCATTAATACTTACAAGTGAACATGAGCGGAAGAAAATCCTAGTACCTCCATTACAACTGAATAAGTAATCCAAAGGGTTTCGTTTCATTAAGTATAAACACGGGTGTTAAAACTATTCACGCTTGAACACACAATATATATCTAATTATCGTCGCATTGGAAATTGTAAAGAAGCAAATGGTTATTAACTAACTTAATAGCTGCTTACATCGTCTAAAAAATCAAGGGCAGTCCAAAATGCAAAGGCGTAAAATTAGTTTCGACACATTTTACTACTCTCTAGACATGAAATACCAAGCAATCCAATGCTACACAGTTGCTGACTGCAGCAACCATAGATAAGAAAAAAAGTTATCGTTATTTCCGACTCATTGGCGCCTGTGTTGGAAGGATGAAATAGGTTTCGAAGCGTTGCGTCATCACTTCCGCTTCTAGATATCTTGAAATAACAAAAAGCTTTCTGAATATTGAGGAGTTCGCTATTGGATGAAGGATTCCTACTATTTCGGAAACGTTTCCGATATATCTAGAAACGTTTCCGAAATTTGTTACAGTGAATAAGGAAATCATGCTTTTGATATATTACTGGAAGCAAAAAAGGGGGCGGGGGGAGGTCTTCGAATTGTTAAGTTTTGGTACGACTATGATAATAAGATTGCTCTAATACAAAACGTATGTTTTTCTTGTGCACATCTCAGCACTATTGTTTTTTCTTTTCCTGCGTCTGAAGGTGCATACAGAGGGAGGTGGTAGCATAAAGTCAAGGGACCATGCTTTTTTTTTTCTTTTTATTGTTCAGGTTAACTATTACGGATGAAACAACAAATTTCATAACCTTTCGCTATATGATGAAGCTACCACTTGATTTCGAGAAAGTTCCTTGGAAACCAATTTATTAAAAAAAAAAAAAAAAAAAAAAAAAAACCTTTTTTTAACTCACAAAGAAAAGGATGATTTTTTCTCCCAGGCGTGGTTTGAACTGCGCCAATTAGGGAATTCTCAAAAAGTTTCTTTCGTCCATGTTGACAACAGTCTTCTGCAGTTCCCTGTTTTGCTCGTTTGTTGTAAATTATATGGTTACCCGTTTTGCTTGAAATTTTTCAGTAACACAAAGCGATTTGAAAAAATTTGAAACTATCATCCAATTTACGAAAGATGATTCTAAATTACATGAAAGAGTATTTAACTAACAACTTACACGACAGCAACAAGTATCGCATGTGGGAGAAACTTACTAAGGTTTTGAATGCTGATGGCGGGGGACTAAAATCTAAAGAAAAAGTGATACATTTGAAAAAGGTAAGAATGATTTCTACATTTCGAATTCAGAACAATGGTATTCAGTGTATGGTACTCAATAGCGCCTTGAATGTCATGCAGTGAAAAAAAATGAAACCTAAAATTATGATTCTTAATCTTGGCATATTCAGGTTTCAAACGTTTACCAACAATTTTATCTCGCAGACCGGCTGGCAGAATGTTCTGTCGCGATGTCACTTTTTTCTGCTAAATATCCACCAAATGAAAAAATATTTGTAGAAAATATAGACATTTTGAACACTTTTGTGGGCATTCATTGTTGCATTTAAAATCTCTTCTTGTAATCAAGAGTAACTTATCGTATTTATGCAGGAAGTTTTAAGACTTTTATTGGCCAATAAAAATTTGATATTGAAAATAGCTCTCAAAAACAAATATAACTGATACCTATACGTTATCATGCCAAAGAGTTTGTTGTCTGCTGCAATGCTCTATAAATAACAATGCTCAGATGTTTTTCAGCTTAAATTCTTTATTGGATCAACTAAACCATTACTCATTCATTAAATAGTTTAAAACACATGCAACGATTTCATGAAATATTTAAAATGCAGGCGGAGGTAAGGGGGTGTCATATCCAATTTATTTCTTACTTGAGATCTGAAGTTCTTCAATGACATCTTGAATCTCTGGTGGGGAGGAAGGGCATTCTTCCTTTCTTCAGTAATAAGTTCCAATTTTCGATTTGGCAAATCTGGACACGGTACATATAATGCATAATAAGAAATGACTTACTATCCATGGATAACATGACTCTTCATATTATAAACGGACATTTTATTTTCGTTATTATAGAGCGTGCGTTCTGCAGGCTATATTCCGGAAAGTACGGTACGAATCTGCATTCGTAGAACTGAAAGTTTTTTTTTTCACTCAACTAAGAAATAGTCTGCAGATTTTTTCAAGAATTTATAGTCGTCGTAGCGGTACTCTGTTTCTGCAATCAGGTTCATAATAGTCCGGTCAATTTAGACGATTGAAATAACAAAAATTCCGGGAAAGCTAAATTTTTGTAGAGATCTTGGGCTTACTATTACAAATAAGGTGCCAAAAGTCCCCATCGATCCCGTGTGCGCTAAAAAAGTTATTCGGGGTCAAAGGTCAAAATTTTTGGTTTTTTGGATTTTTCTCAAAACGGTAAGTTTTATCGAAAAGTACCGCAGAGCAAAGTTGTAGATCTCAAAATTCTCTATTAAAATGGTCCTTATGATTTTTTTCTCCAAGACCAAACCTTCCCAGATATTGCGTACTCTCAAAAGACAGCCAGTCATTTACAGAATCCCCTCTACTCGCGTGGCCTTGAACAATATCTGGCTATTCTAGTCCGTGTGGCGTTGTTCACATATCCAGGGGTGCCCAACCCACTAAAGGCATGGGCGCACCCCTCAATATCGCGGAGCCCCGCCCCCTCCAAAAACTGAGATCCCCCTAAAAATTGCGATGGCGCAGTCTGGGTCATGACCCCTC
Source organism: Uloborus diversus (assembly GCF_026930045.1). NCBI lineage: Eukaryota > Metazoa > Arthropoda > Arachnida > Araneae > Uloboridae > Uloborus > Uloborus diversus. The sequence goes on along the minus strand of NC_072733.1, from coordinate 127,039,063 downwards.
CTGGGGGGAGGGGGCGCCCCTGACGTACCTGCTTCTTTTAGAGTCAAACGTGCAATTCGAGTGAATAAACGTATTAATCACAAGCGTCTACTGTAGTTTGTGCTGATCAATATTTAAGAAAAATGTAACAATATCGCTTTATTTGCAATAAACTTTTGACTGAAGGTGAAACTGTTGTGCTGGGCAGTTGTGGAATGCCAACTTTAATCGATGCAAGTCTCGGGAGAAGTTATAAGAATGCTGGTTATTTAAGAAGTCAAAAGTCCGTTACAATTCGCGTGGATTGCAGAAAATCATACACCCGGAAAAATTCAATCTCTGCAGCAACGTGAGGATAAAGAGGCTAGTACTTCAAAAGTAAGTCCTCCTCGTACTGTAGCGCGATTAAGTGAATTTGAATCCAGCTTTTGTTTTTAAAAACACTGCTTATTTTGTGGCTGTAAAGCGGAAGAGGAGGCTGAGAAGAAGAAAACGCAGAATAATGAAAGAAAAATTCATAAAGCAGAGACTAAATCATACTCAAAATTAAAACGTGCAACAGCAGCTTTTGACACACCTCCGAACGATCTTTAGCTAGTTTTAAAAGGGATTCTTTGAATGTAAGTGTGGAAACTTTATAAATTTTTCTGCGATAATTCTGCGTTTTGTTCTTCTCAGCCTCTTCATCTGCTTCCTCGCCACAAAATAAGCAGTGTTTTTTTTACAACAAAAGCTGGATTCAGATTCACTTAATCACGCTCTTGTTCGAGGTGGACTTACTTTTGAAGTACTGGCCATGCTCATTAGGGTGGATTGAAAAAAGTCAAAATCTGATAAACGCTAATAGCCCGGAAAAGTTGCATTTTGTAGAGATATTTGGTTCAACAAAAGGATTTCGACCGCAAAAAATATCTTGAGGTGTCGCTCGCGCTCGAAGTTGACCATAAATGCATAAAAACTGGAGTTATAATTTCATCAAATATCAAAATTTGAGAAATTTGATGTTATTGCTCTTAAGGGTAGGCTTTTTGTGTAGATTACACATTGCATAAGATCATTTTAATAATAAGCTGTATTTTAAAGTTCCACACATGCGTTGAGTCTTGAATTTGACCAACACAGTGTCAGAATTGAATAACATCGTGTTGCTCCGTACTTAGAAAAAAAAAATATTAGAAGTTATGATTTGTAAAAGTTTGTTTTCATATTAATTAATTCTTACATAGATACGAAAAAAAAAGTAATAAAAGCATTTCTTATCTAGTAAAAAAATGTTTAATTCTCCACTTAGCAGATAACTTGGGCTCAAAATGTCAAATTTACCTATGATAGAGAACAAAGGTTAAGTATAAAAATTTTTAAATAATGTGGCTTACAACAGCCCACATCAGTCACCCTTTGAAACAAAAGACGTTGCTAAAGAAATTTTAATGGGTTTTGAGCCCTCAAACTGTAACCACATTGATTACAATAAAACATAAGTTTGGCGTGCGAGTTGAACTATTTTACTTCTCATAAGTTTCAGTCTTGATTGAAATTGTGACTTGATGGTATTGTGGCTTAATATTTCTAGATTCTAATCTGACTCGAATAAATCCATCCCTTTTGGTTAGGCAGCAAACTGTACCTGACATTTATTTTTCTTATTTTACCTATCATCTCACTGCATTAGTATGACATGTGAGGTTTTGAGTACCTAATACTTCTTTTTATTTTTTTACATATCGTCTCGCTGCTTTAATATGACGTAAAGTTTTGAAAACCATACTACTCAGTAGGTACGCCACCAAGCAATTTCTTTCAAAGTTTTATCGGAAGTCCCCTTTTTGAAAGAGGGAGCTGCCGAGTTTTACCAGTTCTGCTTATCGATGAGCTCATAGCAGTCTCTCTGCTTCAAAATTGAAATCTGGAATTATACATGTTCATTGTCCATCTTCGAACTGATCGTCGTAATCCGTCTTGAAACAAGTTCTCTGATGATGGTTATCCGCAATGCCTAGTGTTATATTTTTTAGATTCTCAAAGTAACCAGTTTGCGGAACAAGAGCTGATGTTCTAAACATAGTACGATGGCAAGTTTAAAAAATTTCGATTGTATAGCGAAAATTTACAATTTCAGATTTCAACTTGAGTTCTTTGATAAGCAGAAGTGAGAAAACTCGGATCATCTTCTTAAAAAAGAATATCAGATAAAACTTTAAAAGAAATGGTGCTTGAGGGCGTAACTACTGAATTAAATGATTTCCAATACCTCGCGTTATTCTAAAGCAGTGAGACGATGAGACAAAGAAGCGTCAAACACAGTTTGTTGTCTAACCAAAAGAGATGGATTTCTTAGAGTCAGATTAGAATCCAGAAATCTTACTCACAATGTATCACTAAGGCCAAACATTGTCAGAAGTCAAGATAGTAATGCGACTCTCCAGCCAAACTATGTTTTATTGTATGAAATGTGGTTACAGTTTGAGAGCTCAAAAAACATTTAAAAGGGGGTTGTTTCGAGGGGTATTTTTCTCAGTTTTTGGAGGGGGACTCTTGCTTCTTAGGGGGGGGGGGGCTCCGCGATATTGAGGGGTGCGCCCATGCCCTTAGTAGGTCCGGCCCCTGTGGGTACGTGAACGATGCCACACGGACTAGAATAGCCAGATGTTATTCAAGGCCATGCAAGTAGAGGGGATTCAGTAAATGACTGGCTGTCTTTTGAGAGTACGCAATATCTGGGAAGGTTTGGTCTTGGAGAAAAAAATCATAAGGACCATTTTTATAGAGAATTTTGAGATCTACAACTTTGGTCTGCGGTACTTTTCGATAAAACTTACCGTTTTTGAGAAATATCCAAAAAACCAAAAATTTTGACCTTTGACCCCGAATAACTTTTTTAGCGCACATGGGATCGATGGGGACTTTTGGCACCTTATTTGTAACAGTTAGCCCAAGGTCCCTACAAAAATTTAGCTTTCCCGGAATTTTTGTTATTTGATCACTATTTTTATGTCTACATTGACCGGGCTATAAGTATGCAGTGAAGCACACAGGAATTGTCCAAGGTCGAAAGTCTCGTTCTCTCATCATATCCCAATACGCCACCAAACATACTGACTTGATTTTATCGATTCCATAGTATCTATTTTTTACTGATCGAAAAACAGTAAAAAATAAACAAGTGAATAAATAATTAGCATTATTTATTTAAACATTCTTAATAAGTAACCAGAAATCAAAATATTTTACACTTTTACTTTTCTTATAATTAGAAAATGGATTCAAGTTCATAGAATCTCCTTCTAGGTACAGATGCGATGTACCCCCCCCCCCCCCCATTTGGCGACATCCGATTTTTTACACAAAATTGAAATATTTTTCTCGCCAATGAGGCGATAACTTTTTAAGCATGGCATCCCTGGCTAAACTTACCCGTGTTTGGCAACCCGAAGGCAATCTTAGATCTGTTCAAACTTGTTTACTTGTTAGCGGTCCACGTTATATAGATTCCTGTTTTTTCGTGCAAGATACCTTATAGGAAAACTTATTTTGTGTTGGTTTAGATTCAGTAGTTGTGTTTTGATGAATAAATATTAGAAAATGCCAGTTTCTTGAAACTTGACCGTTAATTAAGAGTCAAATCCAACTTGGGGTGTGTCTGGGTAAGACACATTGTTTCATATGTTGTGTTTCAGACTGAGTGTGAGGATTTATACAACAAAAACGTAAGTTTTTATTTTAGAATTAAAAAAAAAACCTCTCACTTCCGAAATTCTTTTTTTTTTTTTTTACAAAATCTTGACGGTTTCTTGTAGTTTTTAACTTTATTTTTAGTGCATGTAAATTTATTTAACAAAAAAAGTACAGTTATTTTATTCTAAAAGTTAATTCTTATCGATGCCAAAAACTATTCAAGCATATTCTGTAAACGTGCGTCCTTTAGGTACTGAATTTCTGAAAATAAGTTGACTCTACGACTTTATAAAAATATGAAGGTGTTATTTTATGTAAACTTTGGTAGATATTTTTAGTAGGTATTTTGAAAGCATTTTTGAATAGCAAATTAATGTATGGTATTTTTGTATTGTTTATGTTTGGGATGTTTTGTCGAGGCATTTTTACTTTTCATACATCAAAATTTGAATAACTAAGCATTTTTTGTGGCTGAAATAGTTATATTTTGAGGATGTTTTCTGCTTTAAACATCGCATATTGAATCGCTTTGCTCTTTTTTTAGTAGAGTATGAGAATTGTTTTTGTTCGACGAAATGCATGTTGAAAAATAGCTTTTATTTCTATTGGTACATATTTCTTTGGTGAGCTGCGATAGAAATTTGTTAATTTAAGCATTTTAAATAGCTACTAGTAATTTTTCTTTGTGTACAAAAACTTTCTAGTTTCTGGTATTTTTGAAGCAAATATTCGCGATTTTTTTTTGCCGTGGTTTTATGTCGTTTTTATATATATTCGTGATGTTTTTTGTTGTGCTTTTATGTTGTTTTTACATATATTGTCTTCTGAAGTGCTTTGATCATGTTTTTTTATCTGAATTTTTCCTGTTGGCGCTAAAAAAGCATCGCTAAGAACGATGTATGACATATGTCGTTATACACCGTTTTCTTGGCGACGCTTTCTTAGCGCCAACAGGAAAAAGTCGCCAAGGGTGGGGTATATGATATTAGTTCCTATAATCAATTCGTGATAGGAAAAGTGCACAATATTTTTTAAAATCTTTTAACATGAGGATTTAATTTTTTCCCTTATTAGAACTGAAATTATTGCTACCTATGTTTTAAATTATTCTACGTAAAAAATGCATGGAATCGTAATCGATTCGGGGAAAAAACAAGACCCTAACATTCTACGATTGGCAATAAAGCTGAAAACCGAGAAAGAGGGTTCTGGGCAACAACCTCCCTTCAAAAAAAAAAAAAAAAAATAATAATAATTTGAATTTTGACATCTTGAATTCAAATTATGTTTTTCGCAATCACGAGTGTGTGTATGTAGGCGTGTGTGTCTGTGTGTTGGGGGTATGTGTGTTTGTGTGTAGGGGGTATGTGTATGTGTGTGCAGGCATGTGTGTTTGTGTCTGTGTGCTGGCATAAGTGTGTGGGTAGTTGTGTGTATGAATATATGTGTGTGGGGAGGGGGGGTATGTGTGTGTAGGCATATGTGTTTGTGTCTGTGTGCAGGCATGAATGTGTGGGTAGTTGTGTTTATGTGTGTGTGTAAGTGTCTGTATGTATGCGTGTGTGTATGTATTTGTGTGTGTGTATGTGTGTGTGTGTATTCGCGTGTGTGTAGTTGTGTATGTATGCGCGTGTGTGTAGGACATGGATTCAACCTGGAGACGGCTTTCGCTATAGGTGCAGCATCGTGAGGACCCGGTCGACGGTGGTGCTGCAAAGGGTGGCGGTGAGAAAATAAAATGATAGGGCATCAAAACAGTCAAATGAGGACAATAAGCAATCGTGATTGCTCAAAAATCACTTCCTCTTAAAACATGCACGCACACACCTTTTTTTTGATATATATATATATATATATATATATATATATATATATATATATATATATATATGTTACACTCACTAGCGCAGCCAGAAATAGCTTCTGGAGGGGTCTTTTGATCAAAAATACCTTCTGAAGGTTTTTTTTTTTTAAATCAAAACAGCCTTTTCATATGCATAAACTACTGTATTAGAATTGGCATTTATGTTAAAACCAATGCCTCTGGGGGGTGTTTTCAACCGCAACCCCCCCCCCCCTTCCCTGCACCACTGATTACACTATCATATTTAAATAGAATAATGCAATGAAAAATAATTCAAGCACATATTAGTTAATACAGGATATTCATTCCTTTATTAATCAATGTAAGTGTATAAGGTTTTTAATTATTCTCTCAGTCTTTGACTATCTTCTTCCGGAAAAAATAGATGTTAATACTTTTCTTTAAAAAATTCGAAACTGTTTCCTTTTATTTATTTATATTTTGGAATTTATTTTCAATAGATTTAGCTCTTCTATAAGTACCTTCTCGTAAAAGCACATTAAAAGTAGTACAATTTCAGAGATTGAACCCCGTAGCTGGTTTCCAAAATTCCATAAAAACAATTTCAGTGTAAAAAAAAAAGAACGAAGGAAGAAAAAAATTACGTAGACACCAAATAAAACCATGAAAAACAATTTAATGAGTATGAACAACTTCACCCCGAGTGGCTATGATTAACGGGAAACTTATTCCACGCTTCAAAAAGATGAAAGAAGTTGATGAAAAAGTAACTCATAGTATAATTTAAAGAAGATTTGAACGGAATAAAGTCACTATAATGAACTTTGAGTTTAAAAAAAAGCTTGGTGGAGAAACGTATACTTGAACATCAATTTAAAAAAAGTTAATTGATATGCGGAGGAAACTGGATTTATCTCAAAAGAATTTATTTTGTAATTAATATTTTAATTCGTCCTGTGAAGGATTTTTTTTTTCAAAAAGATGGTACGAGCACTGTAAATGCGCTTACTTTTATTATTATTATTTTTTATTCTACCCTCTTGTAGGATCTTGTTGAAAAATATTTCAAACATAACTTTGTTAAGAATACTTCAAAGCCTATTTTTCATTAAAAAATTATCAATCATTCCAACCGTATTTTTCAACTATTTTGCTAAATTAAGCACTGTGAAGGGATTAACTAATGATATTAATCTTCAGGAGTTTAAGTCAATTGTGGACTTGTAAAATATTTTAATTAATTACTTTAAATATATTGAAAATTTGTTTGAAGTGCAAAAAGAAAATATTTTGAGATGAATGAATTTGCTGCAATAAAATGATAAGTATGATCCATTTTTTAAAAAGTTATTTATATGTTTTCATAAAAATCTCAGTGAGAATTTCTAAGAGTTCATATCAATTCATAATGCTCATTACACTTTAAAGAGCTCGTTTGCCATTCATAAAGCCTTTCGAATAACATCTTCGATCTCTCATTTAGACTGGTTAGATTGAGAGACGTGTAAATTTTAAAGTTTACAGTTCGAATTAAGCATGAATTTGGGAACTTCTTTATTTCGTTTGTTTAGTGTTCCAATTGCGCAAAAATATGCTAAAGTATGGGGCGAATCAAAAAGATGGACATTATTTCAAATTGCTATTCTTCCTGCACTATACACGTTGTATTTGAATTCTGTCTGATATATTTCAAAGGAAAGATGCTGTAAAATTTTGATTACTACCACTTGAGCGCACCGGGATCGTAATGAGCTGTAGGGTCAGTTGTTATTGAACTAGGGTAATGATGGAGTTGCCACTTAAGTTCTGGCCACCGAGGTCCCCTGACCTCACACCCTACCGCAGAAGCGTGTGACTATGGTACAGTTTTAGTACATTTCTGACTGTAATTACTCAACATTCATTCGAAAAAACATGAAGTTGCGTTATTATTATAGTTTAGGATCTTGGTTTTCGATTCCGACCCTGAAATAATTTGAAACTTTACCCACACCCCCTACAGAGCATTTTTTCTTTGTACTATTCTCACCTTCTCATTGCGGGTGAGAATGGTACAGCACATGTTTCAACGTTTTCATATAGGTTTTGGTGTGGTTTGTACCATACTCTACCTCTCTTCTATTTTAACGGGAGAGTTGTAGATGTAATTTATGCTGAAAATTGAACTTTGGAGAATCAAGTACATCACATAAAATCGAGATAAAGCAAAGGCTTCATTTTCTTCATAATTTTCAAAGATGGATGCCAAACCTTACATCTTTTTGAGGCCACTGCCAAAACTTACCTCGTTTCAACACTGTTGAAACTTCAAACTCACTTGCATCTACACCCGTGATTTTTCCTGGTTACTTTTCCCCTGATAACCCAACTCAGCCTCCAAAATTACAACTAATTACTGTACCACACTCACCCTCCAATTTGTAAACTTTACACATTTGTAACTATAGCAGCATCAAAATATTTTATTTATGAATGAAAATTGGAGATAACTTTCTTTATTGATTAAATTTCGCTTTCTTATTTAAAGCGAAAGGTGCATACGGAATTGTGATTCCTTCTGCCCAAAAAGTTCACCAACATAAGTTTCCCAGCTACCTAAACACGTAGCACCAGATGCTCACCACAAATAAATTCACAATCACCACGGTATTTGTCTGGTGGTCCGTTTTGACAGTGATAACTCCCTCATTACCAGATAAGGTTGCATAATAGTTTCTACTGAAACTGGGTTACCCCAGAGTGCACCACGAACGCTTATTACGTCAAAACTGGGGTTTGTATCATTTTCACCCTCCAAACCATTCTCACCCGCTTTTACGGTACGATATTTTCTTATGGAGGTTCGTGAAAGATGTTGGTTACGTACCACCTATTCCCACTGATTTGAATGATTCAGTCGTATTACAGCGGCAGTGAACTCAGTGACGCAAGACATTTGCCATCGAGTGAGGAATGAATCCCGCTCCGTCAGATGTTATCCGAGTAGCCGGATGAGGGCATATTGAAGATCTAAAAACTTCTATATAATTTAATGAATTCAAGTTCAATGTATATTGCAGGAAGTATTGCAATTTGAAATTTATGTCTATCTTTTTGAACAGGGGCGCCCCGAACTTGAATTTTTGGGAGGGTGGAAATTCTCAATTTGAGGAACGGAGCTCGAAATTCTGCCGAATGGAACTACAAGTTTCAATAAATGACGATAATTTTGCCGAATAGAACTAAAAATTTTGCCGACTGACGATAATTTTGTCAAATCGTCTGACAAAATTTGCTGAATAAGAAATCTTTTGGAAGGTCACAGTGGCCTCCCATTGGGGTGCTCCTGTTTTTGAATTACCCTGGATGGTGGTTACTAGGAGATAACAAAAATTGGCCTTTTACCTGAAGTTAAGTTGAGAAAGAATGTGCTGTAAGTCAGTTTCCATGATAAGGATTGGATCAGCAACCAGAATACTCGGCTGCGGAGAAGTTTTTTTAAAAATAAATAACAGTCCTCACACGTATTTGTTTTTCAGCAAATCCGTCGTAAATGCAGAACGACAGTGGAGCAATTCATTTCAAATGACCTACCTACACCCAAGGCGTATCAGCTGAGAGGTGGGGTATGGTGGAGACAAGTCATTTCAAGTTGTTTTAAAACAAGTTATAAGTGAATTTTGATAAAATTTCATTCATAATAATAACAATAATGAAACCACCTGTGTTTAAATGCTAATCCTTCTCTTGAAGCTAAATTTTTCGACATCTTGATTTTTTTGAAGATATTTTTGCAAAACTCGCAACTAAGTTAGGATGATTTACGCCACTCTTTATTCTAGAGATGCCGTGTGAATTTTATTGGCTTTGAAACAGACTTTTAAGAAACGGGGTCTGCGTATGAATACGATAGCGCTACGAAGTTATTAACCTAATTCTATTGACTATTTTCATCCGATTGGAATTTAATAAGATATTTTCTGCCTTTTCATAAAAGGGAATTTAAATTATTTCTCTTAATTAGTTCGTTTAATTTTCCGCTTCATAAAGGTATATATAATTCTCTATAATTATCGAAATGGACCAGATTGAAATCCTTATTAAATCCTAACTAATTAAATTGTTTTTTTTATCTTCATTAGTTTCAAACAGGACTCCGTTGATAAGTTAAACCTTTCAAAAATATGATGGCAACATTTCATCAATCCTATTTTGCTGGGTAAAAGTATTAGTTACGTTAAAACGGCGACATTTTCGAAGCGGGTTCTTACCAGTAAAACTTCCAGAGTACCCCCTCAAAACAAAGATCTTTCTTTAAAGATTATTGCCATTATTATTATTATAATTATATTACTATTATTATTTTTAAACTTTAAGCTTTCCGAACATGTTGAGAGCCTTTTGTTTGCAAAAATATGTTTAGAAAAACGGTAAACAATTTTTGATGTAGTTTTAGTAAACATTATTAATTAATCAGCATTTTCGAAACCATCCCCCCCCCCCGAAAAATATACATACAAATTAGTTATTTGTAAGAAACTTTTAAAATGCTATGGAATTATTTTCTTTACTTTATTAGAATACAAGTACCACCAAAACGGTTTATTTATCCTCCCCTAGTGAATATACCTATATGCTCTTTTCTTTGTTTCTATTTCCACTATTTCTAGTTTCGCAAAAGCATTTCTTACAGTTTCAAAGTTGCAATTCATTTTCATGCGCATAAAATATGTTAAATGTGTTTTATAAATTCAATGATTCGATTTGTTTGGTTAAATATCAGATTACACTTCAATTTATTTTGGCAGCAGAAATAGAACATCGTGGTGACATGATTTGTATTGCAAGTTTCCCCCTGAGTTGAAAAGCGTTCAAGGTGTTGGCAAGAAAATTGAAAAAAATCGTAAAATGAAAAAAAAAATCAAATTTTCCTTTTTCAATATGTATTGCATATGTATATCTATGCAATCGTTACTTCTGCCTCTATGAGGGAAGACTGACCTTTTTAACGCCACTAAATTATTTGTTGATTACATATTTCAATTTAAAAATTCAATATTTGAGAAGCTAGAACGGATCAAAACCGAATGACTTGATCAACTTTAACTAGCCTTGAACGCCTCATTCAGCACAAAGCACTTCGGGCTCTAATTACATGAGGCCTTCAGAGCTAAAGTGAATCAAGTCATTCATGTAATTAATCCACTTTACCTCTGAGCACCTCACTTAAAGAACACCTTTTTAACTTTTGTGAAAATAAAACATCGATGCTGACGTTATGTAAATGAAACGAATTTCAAAATGCTTTTAACTTGTTGATATTGTGGGGTTAGCATTGTGCAAAAGATTGATTGAGACTAAAGCATTTAACTTAGTTGAAATGCTTTGTAAAGATAACCCTGATAAGAATGAATTACTCTTTGTAAATATAGCTATTAGAAATTTTATCTTTGACGCACAAACAGTAGAATACGCATTTGTCACGATTTCTTAGAAAGTATTTTAAGTAACACGCAAAATTCACCAGTTCGCAAATAGTGGATTCAGAGCAAAATACTATGAAAAATCGAGTTATCTAAAATAAATGCTTTTATCTGTTCTAGTAGTGGGAAAAAATAATGCGACACGAAAAGCCGATTCACAGCCTTTGTCATTTAGAGGGAAGTTTTATTGATCTACGTTGGTTTTGAAATATGATGACGGCTTTTTTGAAAAATTCTGTTGGTCTTCGTTATATCCGGTCATTGAATAACTCACCTATTTTTTTTAGAAAATCCCGATATTATTTTAAATCTAGCTTTATCTGTAAAAAAGCTGTATCGGACAGTCAATGATAAAATTATGTTTTTATTATATTACATTAATTGGCGTTATAATGAAAAAGAAAATTTTAAGAAAGCAAAATAACGGAAGGAAATGTAGAAATCAGCCTTATAAAAAAAGATACACTGTTAAAACTTTTCCGGAAAATTTACGGTAATTGTTACTGGCATCCATGTTGCCAGTAACTATTACCGTAAAAATCAAATGTTACTGTAAAATTTTACGGTTTCCTCAGTAGGCCACAGCAACCAATTGGCGCTGGGATCGCTTATTTCTCCGGTATAAATTACCGTAAAAATCAGCGATGCGTTAGCGATGCCATTTTACAGTAACAATTACCAGAAAATCTTCCTGAATTTTTAACAGTGTAATTATTAAATAAAAACAAAAAACCCGACTGCGTAAAAAAAAGAGAGAGAAAAATATAAGCCCATTAGTTTAGAATTTCATTAAGTAGGGGAGACTGGGGATACATGATCCCACAGCCAAAAATGTACCAAAATCATTAAACAGAGATTTGAAACCTGACAATTATGTTAAAGTTATACTTGTAGATAAAAACTGGCAACACCTCGTTTTTTTTCAGCCATTTTGTTTTAGCTCAAGAAATGATTGTCTGAATGTGTCAAGGGAAACTTTTTTTAGAAAAGCATTTTGAAGTCTACATTATCCGTTATATACAACTTAAAAACAATACCGAAGTGTCATGTTAAAGTATAGACAGTCTTTAATAATTGAGACATATTTTTAAAAAATTGCCACTGATCGCTAATAATAAAACAAGTATGTTTGTAAAAATCGCATATTAGAAATACTTGATCCCTTCGTTTAGTGGGATACATGATCTCGGGGATCAAATACTGATAATTTGTATTAGAGAAAAAAAATTAAAACTAAAGTGGGGATCAAGTATTCCCAGTGTCCCCTACTACAGAATAACTATTGTGCGTTCATGAGGAGAAGAGACTTCGGAACGCATTCCCGAAAGCAAAGCTAAGTTTAGCGCGGGGGTGATCGCTACCGCTTTCAATTGAGACAACCCTAAATTTGGCGGGCATTTAAATTTGTAAAAATGTCTTTGTGTTCTTTATTTTCGTTTCTAGCTTCGCGTAATTGTCGTCTACGGGGAATCTATACTTTTTAAACTGAAAATTTCAGAACAGAAATATTGTATTTACAAAAAAAAGTAAGGTATATTGTTTTCCGAATGAAACATTTCTATTAAGGATAGGCTTTCTGAATTTTGAACGATACCCTTTTAAACACTAACGTCCTATATTCGAAATTGCAAGTGCGATGATGAAAAAAAAAAGGGGGGTGGGGGCAGGAAAACTTCATTGCCACACAGACTGTGGCATTGAAATGCTTAAGGGCTGCGTTCGTTTTGAAGACTTAATGTCTCTCTCCATCTCCCTCTCCCTTTTCTTGAGGGGAGGGGGGTGACTCAGTAGCTCTTACGGGTTGGGTCTTTTTGATGCATCTGTATGGATTGTACAAAATTTCAGATCATATAGAGCGGATATACAGTCAGTAGATCTGCAGTAGCAGTTATTTTTGAAAAATGATGAAAACATTATTCGAACAAAAGTTGCCCCCCCTCCCCCCCCCCCCAAAAAAAAAACTTGGTTGAACCAAAGGCGGGGACTGGGCAATTGTTCCAGAAAGGATTTACATGTGAGAAATAAAAGTAAATGAGAAAACAATAAAAAATCAATCTGAAATATTTAAAGCAATTGACTATTAAAATCAAGGTTATTTCTCTAAGTATTGCATGAATATTAATGTTTAGAAATATGTAATAATTTGCGATGCGTTATAAAAAGTGTCTTTGGTTTGAATACTGTTTTAAAATTATAGGTTCATCGGTTGGGCCGGCTTAAGAGATAACGACTACCCCCAGGGCGAGTATTTTCAAGGCGGGGGGGGGGGGAGGTAACCAACTTCGTTTCTGGGGGGGGGGGGCAGAAACGAAGTTAGTTATAACACTTCAGTACACAGTAGCCTAACGTAAAAACTCGGATTGTCCATAAAGGACGTTCACCTTAGCCTCTCCCCTCGTCACATCTCACGCAATGTTCGATGAACATATTGCTATAACGAACGCTTTTATTTGGACCAAAATATGTGAAGTCATATTTCTTATAATCCCCTCCTTCCCCCTTGAGACTAACTGTCCGAAGTTCATGAACCTCGAACCCTCTCTCCCTACCCCTTTCAAGCGTGACATCATTTGTGAACGACTCCTTAGGTTTGCTCTAAGTCACCAAAATCGCAGTAACAATTGTTTTAAGGGAAAAGACCGGCTCCCCCCCCCCTCCTTCCTGGATAGCTCTAGTCACAATTTCTTTATGATCATGTATGTTTTTAATAAAGAATCATATCGCACTCCGGCAAGGAAAGTGACACAATTCAAAATTTGGGAAAACCGTACCGGCTATTGATTTAAAATCTAAATTTAGTGCTTTTTCTCGACACAAAAACCACAAAGTTAGCTCACCTAAATGGTGCGGGGGGGGGGGCGTAGAAACGATTTCATCAATAATGACGCATCAATAAAATTTCATAATTTGGAAGAATATTTTTCGAGCTTAAAGTATGCATTATGTATCTATACTTCAAAAACTAATTAATAAACATCACATAATAAGTTGACTGCGCATATTGTAATGTTTGAGACTAAATCACTTAAAATTACTATTGCGTCAAACCTTAATTTTCTCCATTGCTGTTTTTTTTTTTCTTGTGGTTGAGTCAGTTTCCTTGCCAGTGTGGGATATGTTGAACAACTGAATAGGTTGACTATAGCAACGTTTCTTGATAAAAATAACGCATTTTACATTCAGAGCCAAGGACGGATCCAGAAACTATTCGAGGAGGGGGCGATTGATTTCACACCCTTACCCTTTTATAAATTCGCAAACCTCCGCCCCCCCCCCTTTCCAAACACCATGAAAGATCGTCTCATTTCAGTTATTTGGGGAAGGGGAGGGACTTCCTTTTCTACAAAATTGTGGAGGAGTGTACCAAACCCCATCCCTTACCTTAACGCCATCAAAGGTTTCCCATTAAAGTTCCTTTTTTTTTGGGGGGGGGGGGGACTTCAATTTTCGAAACTTTCCTGAGAAGAGCCCTTGAACCCTATAACCCTATTTAATATCATCTAAAATCTTCTAAAATTGAGTTTTTGGAACTTTGAAATACTTCCTACATACAAAGTTCAGATCTCTATTAGTAATGTGTTAAGAATAAGATATGTGCTACACTTTCATTTTCCAGAGAGCAAGAGCTTCGTCAAACTATTGAAGATAGGCTAAAACAATTTTCAACTTCAGTATCAAAGACATGCCGTGGAAGAGTTCTGCATCTCGACTCAAGGAAGGGGCGGTCGCCCCATCGCCCCTCCCTTGTGTCCGTCCTTGTTCGGATCTGTATTAGAATACGGGCAGCAAACTTTTGCCTATTTTATGATCCCCACACGTAACGCTGTTCCGTAAAAGTACTGGAAGAACTGAATTACTTTTAGAGTAATCGAAAAAACTTGAATAAAAAAAGCATGTATATTTTTTCGTATTTACAAAAATAAATAGGTTAAAACAGTAACATAAAACGTTGTTTCAGGCACTTATTCAATTATTCTGTAGATAACCATATTGGCATGTGAAAAGCTTTAATATTTGTTTTGTTCCTTTTTTCATTTCTGAAGAATAAAAGCCATATTGGGTGAAAAAAAAAAATACTAAAGTATTGAAATGTGTCACACAGAGTGCAACTTACTTACTGAGGCTTCCAAAATTGTTCGTAGACTTTAAATGTGTATGGTTAAAAATGAAGTGCCTAGGAATCGAAATAGTAGTTCAATACTTTTTCATACTGTCTCTACATGATTACATCAATTCAACATTTTTTTTTACAAAATATTGATTGTTTGAAATGGGCCAAAAATGAGGTGACACAGAAATATTTTCAGAAAAATTAGAAATTAAAGTTATCGTCTGTCGTTTTCTTTCTTTTTTCTTTTTTTTTTTTTTGTTATTTTTTCAATGCGGTGATAGTTAAAGAATCTTTTGGCATTAATTTTTGCTTGTTCACTTTACAAATCTACATATTATTTTAAAAATGACTCGTATTCGCAAAGTAACAACAAACACAATTCGAAAACGCATTAATTCTTCATTATATTCGAAGTAAAACAGTTCGAAATATTGCGAAAGTAGTTCATTTATCCCTAAGCACTGTGTAATATTTAATAAACGCTTTAAAGAAGAAAATCGGATCGAAAATAAGGTGAGAAATGGTTGACCAGCAAAGTTAACAATATGCGATTAGAGATTTATAATTGGAATACCTATGAAAAACCCACGTTTGAGAGCTGTGAAAGTTTCAGCAGAATAGAAGGAAAAATTTTCTTTCCAATTTCACCTGCAACTGTTCACCGTGTTTTCAGAAAATGTTTACTTAGCGTGAAAGACAGAAAGTTTAGGATTTCCTTCGCAAAATCAATGATAAATTAACCCAAAACGTATAGAAATACACTGCAAATCTTAAAATACTTTTAAGTCGAACAAATGTCTTAGTAGCACACCTTTTTTTCGGGAAAGAAGGTGGGAGTAATTTCTTAGAAAATTATAGAACACTCGTCTTCTTACAGCGCGATAACGATGGCCAATTGCAACCTTTCTCAGTGTTGGTCTGAAGCCTCATCCCCAAAAGACGCATATAGAATCTTCCGATATCACGTGTTGGGGGTGTGTCCAAGTCTCAACTAGTGAAAAACGGACAATACACCATTAAAATAGTTTTATAATCGGTACACACATAAGACATCATAAATTCAAAAGCAGAATAGAAAGATCAACAGTCGGGGCCCATTCCTTTTTGATCACTCAAGGAACCCCGTAAAATTTGAATAGGATATAATCCTTCTGTTCCTCTTTTGAAATTATGATTTGTCTTAGGTGTGCACCGATTATAAAACTATTTCAATTGTGTAACTATTCAGTAGTAGGGTAATGTGGGGTAAAGTGAAATGGTTAAGATGACTGAGTTTTTTCAAAATGCTGAAATCGAAAAATTTTTCTGAAAATTGCAGTACATAATGAAAAAACGTTGTATTTTATAATAAAACTTGTGTTGAAAAAGGGTTTTTTATTTTTGGCAGTAAATTTGAGTCTTCAAAAAAAAAAAAAAAAGGTGTAAAATTTTCACTTTTTTTCCATGGGGCAAAGTGAAAAATAAAACATTTTTATAATGAAATATTTCCTATTTTTTTATAAAATTTATTTTTGATCAAAAGGATCCATAAATAAAAGGTTTAATAAATAAATGAGAAGATAATGAAATAATAAACGAACAATTAAATGAATAAATCAATTAATACAGGATGTAACAGTACAGCGTTTACAGACTTTCAGGGCAGATAAAGTACAACTAGATGATGGGAAATCACATAGGGGGGCATGGTCGGAAACGCTTTCCTGGCACGGTAGTGACGACACAAATCATCAAAAAGACGAGACACGAACAAGAAAAGAGAACATGTTTATTATCCTTAGTACATCAAAAAAACTAAGAAAAAAGAACATGAAGGAGCCAGCGATCGTCATCAAAATAGGTATTCGAAATTACGACCCGGGTCGTGATGCATGCCGCACATCTCCGGCGCATGCATCACGACCCGGTTATTGAAGATAGAACGTAAAATCGAGTGCGGCCACAAAAACCACGTGTGCGCATGCACCGTCATATGACGCTTCGGTTTACGTAACAACGTCTAGCTTGTACACCTGACAAAAACTTACCAGCAATTTTGCTGGATTAGAAATAACAAACATATCTTTTCCTTCTATTCGTGTCTTGTCTTTCTTGTGCTTTGTGTCGTCACTATCGTGTCAGGAAAGCGTTTCCGACCATACATTGCTGCGTGATTTCCCATCGTCTAGGCGTATTCTATCTGCCCTGAAAGTCTGTAAACGCTGTACTGTTACATCCTGTATATGTAGGAAATAAATGACCTAGTAAAAGAATGAATGAATAAATAAATAAATGAATTATTAAATGAAGGAATGGTAAATGAATTAATACACGAAAACGTAAGTGATTTATATAAAATGATTGAATGAGTAAGTGAAACAAACTAGTATTTCACTTTACCCTACTAATTGTACAATTTATTTAAAATACAAATAAGCTTAACATTAACTAAATAAATACTGAATTGAAAATTAGGAGGTCTCAATTAACATTTAAAAATTTTAATGATAAGAACTTTATCAATTTACAGAAACAAAAATATTTTTTGACTTACAAAAAAATATTACAATATAAGTATCAATTTTTTAAAATGCCTGTATTACCAAATGCTTTAATCTTCGGCAGTATTTTTTTCCTGATTGGAATAAACTACATAGGGTACTATATAGTTAAAAATAATACCAGATAAGTGGAGCTAAAAACAGAGTAAATATTTCACCATTTCACTTTGCCCCGCTATTTCACTTTGCCCCATGTTCCCCTACTTAATATAATTCTAAACTAATGGGCTTATATTTTTTTCTTTTAGTTTTTTTTTTTTGGTTTTTACGCAGGCGGGTTTTTTGTTTTTATTTAAGAATTATTTTTTATTTTACACGTTTCAGTTAATTTTCATTGATTTAGTTATGATTAGAAGACAAATTTCGTAATCTTGTCATTTTATTGAGGGAGTTTATATCGTGAGGATTTTTAAGTAATTTGTGATGGTCTAAACTACTGATTATTATTAGTCCCTCTAGGGACCTAACTCGGCTTGCAGCTACATATGCTTGACCTTTAGCAAAAATTTCGCGAACTTAAGTCAAATCTTTCTCGCAAAACTAAAAAAAAAAAAAGCTCGCCAAGAAAGTACACCTCGCGAATTTCAATCCCCTGAATCACGAGAAAAACAAATGCAATATGTTAGGGATGAAAATCGAATTAGTAAGCTTAGTAAACAAAAACTTCAGGCAGTGAAAACGCTACCTGCATTTGTCGTATTCTGCGTCGCACGCAAGTAGCGTGAGACACGATCCCGAATTGACAATATGGCGACTGGTTGTTGATATGGTGAATTTTGATTACTGTCATATGTTTAGTTACACTCCCAAGGTTAAGACAAATCAATTGACGTAAGAATCATCAAAATTGGCCAAGGCGTTTAGCCTCTACAACGCCCCATAGGAACATGCAAACATACATACATAGACTCAGAAACACACTACCCTCCTTTGCGTCGCGCACGTGCAGTCGGGTAAAAACGGGTTCAAATTGTTAGCTTTTATGGTTCAGCGCAGCTGATAACGCAAAACGATGGAATTTTAAATGTTCCTAACTGTTTGCGTTCTCTTTCAATGGCTGCTTTCAAATTGTTGATTGTTACTGTTTTTCTGCTATAATAACCGTTGACTAAAATGACCCGACAGAAAAAGATCCAGCTGCGAATTTTGGATTCCACTTCGGTCAGCGATAATATCTGTGCCTGAACCACGATGGCTTACAATTTGAACAATTTCGTTAAATGGATAGATCATACATTTTCATACATTATTTAAATTTTTGAATCTTTTTCTGCATCATAATACTAGTAAGTGTCATAGTTATTCAAAGCATAGGTGACTTACGCACCAAAAGAGGGAGGGGGGGTGACGGAGTTGAGATGGGAGGTGGGTCTTTCAATTTGATTGTTTATATGGGAAAATTGGGCTACTGGATTTAAGCGTCATTACTGTTTTCTGATCTTCTCGAAAATCGAGACAGATGGCCACAAATCGACTGCCTCCTTCCAATTCAAAGTTCCATTTTAAATTTCATTAAAATAATAGCTTGAGAAAAATTTAAAACACACACCTCTTTGTTTAACCACGTGAGTTCATCAATATTTACATTTCTTGATCGATCGATAATTTTGAATTTAGAAAAGTGGGGGGGGGGGCAGTGCTCCTTGCCCCCCCCCCCCTGTACGAGCCTCCTATGATTCAAAGAATGCGTACATTTTATTTTGATAATCTACGCAAAAGGGTCAAGTCATCCAACATGGCGGTACTTATGTGGAGTACCTATGTTTTGTTTTTACATGTATTCGAAATTTAAGGAAAATAACTCGGCTGGGTGTCTAAGAATTGGTACTTCGTTTTGTGACCAGAAGCAGTGCGCTGCAGTTGTGGAGATTATAGGCTTTCTATTTCTTTCGAAGTTCTTTTTTTTTTTTTTTTTTTTTTTTTACAGTACTACAGTAACCAGGCTGCTTTGTTCTCCATATGTTGAAAATTATAACTTTATAAGATACTATCGGTACCCGCACGGCCTTGCCCGTGGTCGAAAATTAAAATGCTATTTGGATCACCTGTATAGTATTTAAATATTATTTCTGTTATGCGTATAGTAATTTTGTGTTTGTGTTTTAAGAACTATAGGGGAAAGTGGGGCACATGTGAGAGCATTATATTTTACTAGGATAAAGTCGAGCAAAAAATCTTGAAAAATTCTCAAGTAATGGCTGTAGCTGTCCTACTTCATGACCATACTTATAGAGCAAGGAGCCAGTTTATTTCTGTGGTGACAGCTGTTTGTTTTAGCAGATGCTTATGTAATTTTATCACTCTCTTCTATTTAAACATATATTTTAAGCTAAATATTATGCTGAAATTATTTATTGCAAAACATTATACGAACATTCAAGTAAATTTATGTCAATGTTTAAGGTTTTATATTAAATTAAGAATTCATTATTTTTGAAAATTAGTTCTTAGAGAGATGACGAGGCACTTGTGAACACAATATGTACACTGTTATAACCAGAGGCTCCAGACGAGTGAATATATTCCCCCTAAGGTGAAAGCATGGTGCCCAAGGGTGCCATACTAGCCAGGAAGTAGAGCAGGGGTGCGAAAACAGCTGACAATCGAGGACAGGGGTGCCAAAACAGCAAGCAATCGCAAAATGACTTGCTGGTGCATGCGCTTCTGGCATACATTCACCATTCAACCACTTCAAAATGGCGGACGAATGATAGGTTGCATCTCTGCGTGGCTTCTATGTATTTCACATTGAATGAAGTACACTATTGGATTAAATCTCAACTTTTCTAGGATAATTCTTTAAAACAACAAGTAAGTACAGCTTTTGATCACTTTGTAGCTTTTAGGGCTTTCAAACATAGTTAAAAGTACGTTTAATGCTTTTCAGTTACCGTTAGTCCGTTACGCTACCGTAGTACCGTTAGTGTCGTGAAATTTCCATCATTCAAAACGCTACTAAATAAATATATCATTATTTTCTTGAGTACTCGATAAGCAACATTTAGGTAATCACGAAAATAATAACCGCAATAAGATTTTCAATAATCAACAAATGAGAACCTGAATAAAAATGATTCTTATGCTTCGTAGATCACTACACAACAGCGAGCGCAAAAAATAAAGAAATCTCTCTCCGTCTAGCTTTTTCTTTTGCTTTTTCGTTCAAGTGTTTGAATCATTTCCTGTTAGCGGTTAATATTTCGATAGCGTTAGGAATTTCGTTAAATTTTTAAACTGTCGAAAAATTTCATGCGTATTTTATTTTATTGTTATTTTGATTGAAATTTTGAACGTTTGAGAAACGAATTTGTTTTTCCGTAACTTTAATATCCCAGAATATTTTTGGCTCTTCATGTAAATAATTCATAAGTACCTCTACACTTTACTTTCTGTGCGGTTATTTCTCACAAATGATCATTAACTTAACTATGATTATTCAAATAATTACTCGTCTTTAACTTTAAATATATTTGTGACAACTCTTTGATACCAAATAAAGTCTGTAGATATTTATTGTTTTATTAATTTTTAATTATTGCTTTGTAAAAAAAAAATCATGAGTTTGCAGAATTTTTTCACGTTTTTTACCGCCCCGAGAGTTAATATAATTAATTATTATTATTTATTTTATTTATTTTTATGAAAAGGATAAAAATTTCACAAGTCCGCAATGTTTTTCATTTGCTTTTACCGACCCGTGGGCCAAAAGAGGTTGAAAACACTGATGAAGAGAACGATCAGATGAATTAAAGCAATGAGCACTTCTTAACTATGTTGAAAACTCTGAAATATGATCAAATGCTGTAATTACAAGTTTTAATCATTTCCAGTACTGAATTCATGCAATGTGAAAAGTGTGCAAAACGTAGACTATCTTGAATCAAAACAAAACTATTAAAAAAAAAAAATCACAACTGTATTCAAAAACGCACACAATACGGGGGAGGGGGGGAGGAGGATCTACAGCAAGGGTGCCATTTCTCTCTCCGAAGGTTCATTCTTTTCACCCCGGCTGCCTATTTTTTAAAAGGTGCCTGTTTTTTACCCTAGTTAGAGGTGCAAATTCGGCTCCGTATTAGGTGCCGCTGGTGAACAAGCGTTTCACCCCTGAAAGGTGCCGAATGCAACCTGTAGTTTTAACAGTATAGAGCAGATGAGAACAGCTCCCATAGCCTCTCTGTAATATAATATTAGTTTAGGGTTATTAAAAAAAGGGGCAAAGGTTTATAATTATTTTCGTACAATGAGCTTGTAAATTTATTGTCCATTATTATTACATAATTATTAATTAATTAGTTACCTATTTTATTATTCTTTTTTTTAAATTCTTTTGTTACTAAATAGTTGGCCAACAATTTAGTGTTATATAATCTTTACAAGTACAAAACAAGACAAAATATTTTCCTTTTACATAAAACTGAAGCTTAAAACAATTTAAAAATTCATCATAATATTCTGCGTGAAGCTTAAACGCACTATAACAAGAATAAATATAACAGAATAAAATATTCTTTGTATAGTTTAATCTTAAAAGTTTTTTCTTTTCGATCCAGTAATTAAAACATGCTGCAAAACTTTAAAGTTTGATATTTAATAGAGTTACATAATTCGGAATTTTTTATATTTTTATTATTGACAGTTACTGTAGGGGAGACCGGGGTTAGTTGGCACAGTTTTTTGATTTTTCTTTCTTTCTTTCTTTTCTTTCTTTCTTTTTTTTTTTTTTTTTTTTTTTTTTGTAGTATTTACGGCAAAAATGATTTATGCCTCTGATAGGGTAACATCTTGGCTACAAAAAAGCACTGGGAGCATCATCTAAAATTTCACTAGGAAACTCGTGAAAAATATTTTCCGAAGACGCCTCAACAGTGCCAACTAACCCCTGAGTCGGGATTGGTTGGTAAAATAAAGTACGGGGTCACTGCTTATCATAATGGATGGTTCAATATTTTTGATGATTTTATTAGATTTGTACCAGATTATGTTCATGCTTTCAGGCCAACACAAGTTTCCCTTATATTTTTCCATCGTAAGTACTTTAAATTCGCCATTCCCAATTTCCGTAATTTTTCCAGGGTATATATACCCTGTAAATGTATTTCACAGCTACATAGTCTCCACAATGAGACTCCCAACATCTATCTTATGACTCTGAGTCACTACGACCTTTTTCTCGTTTGAGTTCTTCACACCAACCTCACTTTGCAAATGCAAAATTCCATCTTCCTCATCATCACTGCTCAAACTCAATCCAAGTCCACCTAAACTTTTTTTACTCTCTACATATTTAATCTCTAAATCCTCCTCTTTATCAGTGGTCATACACACTTCATTTTCTTTCCCTTTGTTAATGTCAGCAGAGGCGTAGCTAGACCCGACTTTCGGGGGGGGGGTTACTTATTTTATATATATATATATATACAGTGGCGGATACAAAGGGAGGGTCATAGGGGTCATGACCCCCCCCTTCCCCTCCAACCGTCAACAATATTATCCATCCACATTGTGATCAAACAGTTTTTGAATAAAATGCAAACGATTTCAGTAGTCTTTTCAATTCATTAAGTATTTTTTAAAAGTAAATATTTGAAATATTGATTCCTTTCATTGCTTATGAAATTAATTAGTAGCTTTATGCTTTACTAACTGCTTTATTGGCTGATTTGGTGCTTTTTTTTTTTTTTTTTTTGCCTCCCAAGCAATTTCGGAAATTTTCGTACCCAAAACCACAGGTTCACTCATGGGGCGGGGGGGGAGTAGTCATTCTTCCACATGTGACCCCCCCCCCCCCCTAAAATAATACTCTGTATCCGCCCCTGTATATATATATATATGTATATATATCCCCCCCTTGATAAAGTGTTAGTCCTGGGTTCACCTTTTTCATTTTCTATTTTGATGTTCTTGCTTTTTTCATTTGTATTTTGTCTGTTTGTGTGAATATATATATATATATATATATATATATATATATATATATATATATATATATATATATATATATATATATATATATATATATATATATATATATATATATATGTGTATATATATATATGTGTGTGTGTGTGTGTATAAACTTTTTTAGTATTAACAAAGTAAGAGGGAGGTGAATCTTACATACTTTGGAATGGAGTGCCTCAAGTCCGAAACTTGTGTCAAACAAAACAAAAGCAAAGCAATTTTTAAAGAGATTTTTTAGAAGAAGAGTAAAGGGGTGAAATTCATAGGTTTGACATTTAAGATGAACATTTCAAGTTCATGGTTAATGATCATTCAAGTTAAAAGCCATTTCACTCTGTTATCTGGATTAGTACTGTTCTTTGGTTGCTCTCTTCCTTAAAATTGTGATTCCTTAGAAAACCGAAATGATACGAGTAAAAAGAAAGTATAAGATTTTTTCAACTAACTAAACTAATACAGAGGAGTTTTAATCAACAACCCACATTGTCTTTAGTATCGATTTCAAATTTTCACCATCATATTCCAAATTTCTATAACGTTTCTTAAAGCCCCCGTATCTCAAAACCTCTTTATCTCGATTTTTTCTTTCCTGTGAAATTCGAAATATACAGATTCGACTGTATGCAATATTCCCACTGCGCCACTCATAAAATTAAACATATTTAACAATTTGCGGAATGAATGACGAAGAAAGGCTACATATACGTGGATTTAACAAATCAATCTCATTTCTAAAGCGAAGTGTCAAATTTCAGTTAATTATCAAAAATTGTCGCAGCAGAGGGAGGCATCTTTATGCTTGAGGGTCACTCATGTAGCAGATTATCAATGTCATTGGGAGGGGGGGACAAAGTGAATTTTTGACCTTTGTTACTCAGAAAAATGTCGTTTTGATTTTTTCTTTTTCTTTTTTTTTTCTTTCTCTTCTCTTTTCTCTTTCTCTTTTTTTTTGAGACAAACATTTCAGGGGGGGGGGGTTTTGTCCCCAACCCCCCCCCTTAGCTACGCCCCTGAATGTTAGCATACCTTAACTTATCCGTTGTTGCGGTGTTATTTGGCATTCACAGTCAGCTTATGTCAACTAACCCCAACACGGGATGTAAAATAAACATGGCGACCAAAACAAATGTTCATCAACTACATCAGAAATGGACTTTTAGCTAAATGTTCAAAGATACTAAAAACTTGTGAATGTTACCTCTGTGTGAATACGCTACTATACAAAACGACAAATACTGAGCAATCAAAATTTTACTTGCTGATACGAAAATCACGTTTTTCAATCGTTCCACTCCATAAAGCATGGGCAGCAAATAGGGGGGTCAAGAGGGGGCGGTTGCACCCCCAAATTTTTTGAGAGGAATGATAAAAAAAAGCAAATACAATTGACGTAAATCTCAAATCAATGTTCAAGAAAAACAATCTTGCTGGTTCTGAATAATGGTTGATGAAACTCGACAATTTTCCAGACATGAGTAAGACTTTTCGGTTTTTTAAATTATTAGAAATTCATCAAGCCTTTACCGGCCTTTTCAGAACGGAAAAAAACTGATGAAAAATCATGGTTAATTTTAACTAAAGACTTCATTTCCTCATATAGGCTAAATATCTCGTTCTTGTGTGCTCTGTTATGAGAGGCATGTGCAGTGAGTGGTGTGGCTGCATGATTTTCACAAGAAAATGTCTTGGTATTTTACATTCATTGTTATGCTCATATTTTAAAGTGTGTCTATTTAATGAGTGTTCATCACTTTCTTCTGCTAGAAACACATTTCAGCTGTTCAATGCATAGTATGCTTGCATAGATACTCTTTAAAAATACATACTATTTTTGAAAAAAAAAAAAATATTTCACGTCAAGAAATACCTTTTGCGGAGGCTCTTTAACTATGCAATCTCCCCCCATATCATGATTACTTGCTGTTAGCCAATATGTGTTTTGTTCCATACTGAGTTAATTCATATTTAAGACACTCGAACCCCCCCAAATGAAATGCCGAAATTCAATGTTCAAGAAAAACAATCTTGCTGGTTCTGAATAATGGTTGATGAAACTCGACAATTTTCCAGACATGAGCAAGTCTTTTCGGTTTTTTAAATTATTAGAAATTCATCAAGCCTTTACCGGCCTTTTCAGAACGGAAAAAACTGATGAAAAATCATGGTTAATTTTTCATCAGTTCCCCTGCCCTAAAACTAACTTTTTTTGAGTGAAATAGTGGGCTATCTTCTTGGATTTTAACGTCAATATCAATTAAATGACCTCAAAAATTTGCGCCATGACCTAATAATTGGTTCGGATAGCCTCTTTCCTTCCAGTTTAACTTTCATTGTAATTTTCAGAAAATAACTTCAAAAAAATACAAAGCACACTCAGTCAATTCTTCTTTCTTGAATCGGTCAACATAATCATTTTTCAATCGGTAGACAATGTCGAGCTTAAAAAAGAGGTGGGGCAAAGTCCCTTTAAAATTTGAACTAATGGGGAAGTTGCCCCCCCCGAGCGAGGAACCTATGCGATATCGTTTATAAATTTTAAGTAGATTTTGAAATATTTTCAAAAATACAAAGCACACTCAGTCAATTCTTCTTTCTTTAATCGATCAACCAATCATTTTTCAATCGGTAGACAATTTTGAGCTTAGAAAAGAGGTGGGGCAAAGTCCCTTTAAAATTTGAACTAATGGAGAAGTTGCCCCCCCCCCGAGCGAGGGACCTATGCGATATTGTTTATAAATTTTAAGTAGATTTTGAAATATTTTCAAAAATACAAAGCACACTCAGTCAATTCTTCTTTCTTTAATCGATCAACCAATCATTTTTCAATCGGTAGACAATTTTGAGCTTAGAAAAGAGGTGGGGCAAAGTCCCTTTACTATTTGAACTAATGGGGAAGTTGCCCCCCCCCCCTTCCCCTCGAGCGAGGGACCTATGCGATATCGTTTATAAATTCTACGTAGATTTTAAAATATTTTCATAACTCAAGGCATGAAATTCTCTACTGAAAGTGGTTTTAACCAGTAGTGTAGGTTGGTTCAAAAATACATTTAAAAAAAGTTTCTCCTAGATAACAGGAAACCCCTCAAAAATTTTTAGACTTGTGGGTAGTAATATACTGGAAGACTTTTTAACTTTTTTTAAGCCTTTTTAACTGAAAGAGGCTGCTCAACCCCCTCCTCCAAACTTCATAAGTATGGGAAGGGGGGTTAAAAATAGAAGGGGGGTTAAAAAATAGATTGTACTAAAAAAGCAATGCTACATATTATAATATACACTAGTGATATGTATATACATTGCAATAAAATAAATATTTCCGAAAAAAAAAGTTGAGGAAATTAAATGTTTTTAAATTTGTGGCATTTTCTATGCTACTGCTAATGTTAAATTAAGGGGTCATTGAGCACCCTCTTAAAATTTGAGTAAGAATCTAAAACTTTTACAACATTATACTATTAGTAAGTCTAAAAAATAAAAAAAAAATTGAATTTTGATATCTTGAATTCAAATTATGTTTTTCGCAATCACGAGTGTGTGTATGTAGGCGTGTGTGTTTGTGTGTGGGGGGTATGTGTGTTTGTGTGTAGGGGGTATGTGTATGTATGTGTAGGCATGAGTGTGTGGGTAGTTGTGTATATGAATGTGTGTGGGGTGGGGTATGTGTATGTGTGTGTAGGCATATGTGTTTGTGTCTGTGTGCAGGCATGAATGTGTGGGTAGTTGTGTGTATGTGTGGGTGTCTGTATGTATGCGTGTGTGTATGTGTTTGTGTGTGTGCATGTGTTTATGTGTGTGTGCATGTGTTTGTGTATGTGTGTGTGTGTTTGTGTGTGCGTGCGTGTGTGTAGTTGTGTATGTATGCGCGTGTGTGTAGAATATAGACGCAACCTGGAGACGACTTTCGCTATAGGTGCAGCATCGTGAGGAGCCCGTCGACGGTGATGGTGCGGAGGGTGGCGGTGGGGAAAATCAAAGGAACGCCAAAAACAGTCAAGTGAGAACAATAAGCTCAAAAAAAAAAAAAATGGGATGTCCTGAATTCTAGCTGGAAAAAAAGTTTTTTTTGAACCACCCCACAGTAGTGATTATTTGTTTAAGGTTGAAACTTCAATCAAAAGGTGACATTAATTAACCCGTTAATAAGAGCAAACGGATTCTGCTTATTTTGGCGAAAATGGAAACATTCCGTTATCAAAATTTGGCGAGTTTTACTTCTCCGCGAAGCAACCCTGATCGGTGGGAAACCAGTTCGGAGTGAGGCAGGAAGAGAAGAGTTAGATGGCTAAAATGCTCGGTCACTGAGAGAGTGCTTCTCGGACGATGTCAGTCTCCTGCTAAAAGCGGAGGAAGAGGAAGTAGTTTGTGTTGATATTTCTTCGGATCATCTGTGATTGACAGAAAGCGTGTCACAGTGAACGATGCAAACAACCGGGAATTTAAATGTTCTCTTTGATTTTACTGCAGCTGAAACAAACTGAGAGAATAATAGCAGCACATACTGTGGAGATATGCGTTCGTGATTGGAATTTAACTCCGAAATTAATATGTCTCTCTAGTCAAGCGAAATTAAATCGAAAAGTCACTTAGTGTATGGATTACGTAACAATACTGTGATATAAAATAAATTATTTAATGCTATTTATATATAATATATGGAATTAAATATGATGGAAAATCCTGCTACTACTGATTTTGAAAATGAAGAAATGTCAAGAAAACTTCCAGCTGAAATACTTAGCTCTGATTCTGCTGCAAACTACATTAAAAGCTGGCCTGTGCAGCTACCAGTTCCTATGAAAACTATTTACATTAAAGGAACCAGACGCATTCGACGAAAACCTTATCGGTTTAAATGCTCCAATATGAAAAATTGGTTAATACCATTGGATGGTCCTATGTCAATGGATCATGTTCATTTTCTTTTGGACTGTTTTGTTGTATCAGCTGGTCCTGTGCCACCACAACTTGGTAGATATCATCCACAGTCAGATCCTGAAGAATTTGTCCCGAAAGATACCATGGAATTGAGCCGAGAAGACAACTGGAGTGATAATAGTGAAGAGGAGGATGAGTTTTGGTCAAAAGTGGGAATCCCCAAAGATAATAGTCCGCAGGTATCCAAAAGAGAAACGTCCACTCGAACAGAAGTAATAGGTGCTGGTACATCTTCTATGAACAGCTGGCCTGAAGAGGACAATGACACATACACATTTGAACCGTATTTTCCGAATGCTAATACCAAACGTATACAAAGGAGCAATTATACTTTTCCTGCTGATCTGAATGATGATTTTATAGTCAGAGAATTATCAGAAATGAGACTTGTTTTAGAGAGACTTTTGGACACGCAGGAGGTTGCTAATTGGGATGATCCGCGGAATCTACGTGAAATACTTGACATGCTTCCGGAAGATCCTCATCCCAAAGAGCCCTCTCCGCACTATCCTGTCGGAGAATGGGAGTTTGATGACTGTGGAATATGCTTTGAGTCTCAGTGGTTGTACCGTCGTGTTTGTTGCAGCTTCCCTGCGTGCTCGATATGTTTGCAGAATTACTTCTCGTCAAAAATTGATAATGGCCAAGTTAAGATTGAATGCTGCAATACAACATGCAGTTCCTATGTGCACCGGGATGAGATATCAGCACGTCTCACACTAGCTTACAAGGAGAAATTTCACAAATTGTTAATTCTGGCAAATCAAGACGCAAACACAAAAACTTGTCCCCGATGCAGCCATGTGACAAAGATCTCAAAAAAGCCAAAGCAGGATGGAGAGGACAAATTTCCAAGGTAGGGAGAATTACATTTCTTACATAAAAATTTGAATCGTTCTCGTAACCGTTATAACTACTTAACAGTCCACCAATCTTTGAAAAAAAAAATCCCTCACCAATGAAATTCTTTTTTCTCAAAATACTCTTTTATGTTTTTCTACCGCTTGTATCAATTTTTCACTCGCTATGTTTGGGACATCGATTTTTACCCGACAGAAAACGAGAGAAGTTGCTTGCGATTGCTTGTACTATAATGTGGGGCTCAGAAAAACATTCCTGGTCATTTTGGGAATTAAACTGAGTATAAGCGTTTAGATTTTGTGTATTGAAATACTTGCTTAAATGATGACTTATTTTTAGTGCATCGGTATTACGTATTAAATCATTTTTTTTGTTAATATTTGTTTTTATTCGAGGAACTAATAAATTCAAATTACTAGATATTTCAGTTAACATTCGTGCGTATTTCACTTAATACACGTGCGTTTTCTTTTAATATTCAGGCGTTTATTTTGCTTGAAGCAAATATGAAAATCTACACAACCCTTATTATATTGAACTACAATGCATGATTTAGTTGCTGCTTTCTCGTTTCAGTCAGTATTTAAAAAACTTCATATCTCATTCACGGGTCATTCCATGCGAAATGAGCAAATCAGCTATGCAAAGTATGGAAGTTTAAAAACTGTTTGTTGCTTTGTTATTGACATTAGAAGTTGATGCTTACGCTAAGCCTAAATTTTCGGAGTTCATTGCTGTCAGTTTGTGACTCAATAACTCCATAAGTTATAAACGTACACTTAAAAAATAAATATTTCCGCATTCTATAAACAAATCTGTATTGGGAAAAAGCAAAGTAAAATTTATTCGGATCTTTTTTTTGAATCTGAGATATTAACAAATATTGAAATTTTGCCAATTTACTTCAGATTTCAAATCACTCTTCTAGCTCTTATAATTGAAAATATAAGAGTAAAAATGATTCAGATTGAAAAACTATCTATAACTAACTATCTGCTCTAATTTAGTTATTGTTTATGAATTTCTTGATGACGAAATCGTACTTTAAAAAATCGAAAATTTCATTCTTTACTCTATTTCAGATGTTTTTTTGAAGATGAGGGAATGCTCTAAATTTACTCAAGTTTTTTTATGTAATATATTGAAGTGTCTTTTAGATGCTATTAAGTTTTAATCATTGGTATCAGCGTATTTTTGTTACTAGAGTAATTTGAACTTAGGCAAAATTTCATTAGTTAGTTCTTTTAATTGTAAGTTTAGCAAAACTAACCATTTCTTTCGTGTTTCATTTTATCAAAAGCATGTTTATGAAGTATTTGCTAAAATGTACATTTTTTTAAAATTGAAATAAATGTTAGATATACTTGCTTTTGCATCATTGAGTCGTATATCTAGTGTTTTGAATTCTCGTAATTTCACATAAAAGTCAATCCATACAGGTTCCATACAGTATAAACTATTCATTCATGTTCAAATAGTTCTAAGTTAAAAAATTAAAATAATTATTTTGAAAATTACAATATGCTTTTTCAGTATAATGTATTATATAGGGCACAATATACGTAATTTAAGAAGGTGCAATGAAGTTTTCACACTTTTTATTTCTGTTTTAGTGTGTGAATTGAATAGCAAAATTGCTCAATTTCAAAGACCTGTATCTTTTTTACAAACCAAATACAAAAAACAATATGTATAACATGCATAGTACTTGAATGGAATATTCAATTGGCCACGAAGTTTTATTTTGAATTCCATCCCCTTTTGGTTTACAGGGATCTAAAAATGTCATTTTTGTCATTTTTCCGATTTTTGATGGGCTGTAATCTATAAAGGGTGCACAAACACACAGCAACAGTTACATATTCTTTTTAGAATGGTTCCATTGATTAGTTTTTGCCGTATTTCATTTTGTGTTTCCGTCCCCTACGCGAGTTATCTCCCTTTGAAATGAGTAAAATTTTTACATTAGACCCTGAACTTTAACATGTTGCTGTTATTTTAATTATTAACTTACAGCTACGTAACTCAGCATGTAAGACTATCAATTTATGCACTTTAACATCAAAGCGTTAAAGTAATTGTCATAAATGTAATTCAAATAGATTTTGTCCAAAATGCAAAGATCTAAAAGTACCATTTTTGACTACGACAAATCCCTTTTGATGACCTCTAAAAAATCAAAGGTCCAGTTGAGAGGAAAAATAAAAGTGGTTTTAAACATTTTTCTTATCCAGCTTTTAGGGATATGAATTTCAAAAAAATTAAAAATGGTTGAGCGCACAAATCCATCGAACCTGTATGGATTGACCCATAAAACACAAAGAAAATGCTATTTTTCTGAATTTTATTTTACTTTTGGAAATCAAAAACCAATTTCGAGTTTCTTCAAGCAAATAGTAGAAACACAGCTCTATATTCTTGTAAAATTTTGAAGCTGTCTGAATTTTCCCTCATTTCAATTTTTGTGTGTATGTGAAGGGGAAAATCACAAAATGGCACCAAGTTTAAAACTGATTTTGAAGACAAAGGAGTTAAAATACAACTTCAAAAGTAAAGTATTTCTTTTATGATACTTTAGCACATTATTGGGCATTAATTTCATCAAAGCTAATGCATTCCTTAAAGATTGAGATTAAAAAATAAAATGCTTAATTATGAGAAAATTGAAATATTTTCAGTTTTTGGAACTCGGTTAAAAGTTAACTATAATAACTTTGAAAATTTTACTGACATCAGATTAATTACTCTACTCCATAGATTGCAACAATATATAACTTTTATGTTTTCATTAAATAGTTAATAAGATACAAGCCTTCAAAAATGCAACATTTAGCATTTATGAGAATGCTGTTCAATTTGACCAATTTTCAATCGCATGTAATTATTCAAATAAAAAATCTTAAGCAAAAATATTTTAGATATTTTTATATAGGCATAAAAGGAACCTGTATACCAAATTTCATAAAAATCTGTTACCATGCGGCCACCACTTTTTTGCGAATTTTGCTCATTTCGTACGGAATGACCCTCACGCGTATTTTCAGAAAAAGATGACTTCTAGAATTATATTACAAATATTAAAATCTATTTTTTTTTTGTTTCTATGTTATAGTACTACCACCATATTGTGTTTTGGCAGTCAGATATATTTCCTATATATTTGATCATCTGAGACCATAAAAATGAGCATACAGCATCTTAACCTTAAGCGATCTTAAAATCATTGTTTTTATTTTTCTCGAAGATCAATTTTAAGTTCCACATCAGAGCGCATGGCGAAGCTCAACTATTCATCACCACGAACGATATTATCTAGGAAAAGTTTAGATTTAAATGTTAACTGTAAGCTTAAGGTTTTCACGGGCTTTTTAGTATTTAATATTTTATAGCGCAATTATGCTTCAATCAAACAACGTACTATTAATTACAGTAAAAAACAAAACATGCATATTTTTCAACTAGTTTTATCATTTTTAATTTAAAATAATAGTATTTGAAATGTTTGCATGTTAAATGAGACTTAGCAATTATTCAACTCCTTTCTTCCCCCCGTCAAGAAAAAATATAATTCTCTCTCATCAAAGTTTTCAGTTGGTGTAAACAACAGCTTTGTATTTTGTGCGTACAGAGATTCGACATTTTGAGTTGTTAAATTTTATCAATTCCCCAAGGGATTAATCATTTATTATTTTCTAGTGCGGTTCAACTGCGTTATATTTTTGTTCATCCAGATTTCAACTAAATTAAATTGTATCTAATGCTTCTGAATGTAAAATAATAGATAATGTCGACTATTATTATTTTTTACTTAAATATAATATTAAATTCTACTTCTAATCGAATTTTTCAACTAGTGTTAATTATATTTTAGGTTTCTTGTAGTGCATAAGTAGAATTTTTTATTAAAATTCCTTCTTTAATCTCAGGCTGTCAGTAATTAATTAGTTGTAGCATTACTTTTTTTTTTACATTTTTTTGAGGAGGAGGGGGCAACCAGAAAGGTGATATAAATATGTAATTAAATTTGGTTTAAATTCCTTTTTTATTGAAGCTATGCATAAATTATAATAAATTTTACACATTTTAAATCTAATTTTAAATTTATTTCAGAACAGTTTGTATGAAGTAAAAATCACTTAAGCTTTTTAGTTTTGTAAGGACTTTTTTCTATTAACAATTGCCGAAGAAAAACCCATTTTCTTGCTTAAATAAAGTATTTCTTTTAAGAAATTTCTTTCAAAAATTAAATTACGGATAAACCGAAGGAAATTTTATTGCCAATGGTGAAAATAAGAAGAATTAATTTAGCAAGATATTTTTTACAAAAAAAAAGTTTTTTTTTTTCCTTTTTCAAAAAGTCTTAAAAACGTTTGTGATGAAAAGAATTAATCAGTTGAAAGACTGGCTATTTTCATCTAGGGCAGATTTAATTGGATTTAAAGTCATCTTTAAGTTTTTTAATTTTAACCACGCGTATTTTCACTGAAATTACAAATGTTTTTTTTATCGAATCAGAATATTTTTTATTTCATCAACAAATGCTCTTTAGTAATTTAATTGCAAATAAAGCGAACGTAATTCCACTTAAAAAAGGGAAATAAAGACAGAAACTGCTCTGGTTTGATGAGATTTTTGGAAAAATGTAATAAAAGATCACGGGTTTGTTAATTTGATTTTAAAGTAAAAGCATTAGACTATCCTACTCATTCTTTTATTCCTCCGTGTGCTTCCTATAAAAACGAGTTTCTTACGTTACAGGACTTCAAAAATATGCGTTTGTTTCATCTTCCTGATTTTCAATTCTTATGGCAAAAATATTAACCTACTTTAACTTATAATTACAAAAGAAAATGTGATTATATTTTGTTAATTAATAAAATTTGACGTATTAAAAGTTTATTTTGAAATTAACTTGTTGAAAAAAAGCACAGTTAACCAGAAAACTTATTTTCTCTCAGCCATTAAAGTTATAAATTTCTTTCTTATAATATTGAAAAAAAAGAAAAGAATAAGAAAAAACAAAGCAGAATTGATCAAAATAATCTACTCGATTGGCTTTTACCTTCCAATAGTCCACTTCAGTTTATGAAATGCAATTTGCAGTGAAGTATAATGTCTCGTACCTTGTGTTTCATAATGTTGTTAATACCGTAACGTACCGGTTATATCACTACTTCACGATAGCTGCTGAATATTCTATCAGCGACTGATTGATTCGTAAAATGCATAAATTGAGGCACTGCTGCTCATTTAAAATGCTCACTTAAATGCAAAACCTATACAAAATTCATATTTGAAACTAACATTTCGTTTTGTTTGTCTGATTAGACCGCAAACGAAGTACAATCCTTGTACTAAAAAGTGACATCTACATTTAGATCAATAACATATATATATATATATATATATATATATATATATATATATATATATATATATATATATGACGAATATTGTGACAATGCACTCAGTGTCAAGGGTTTTAAAGGAAGCATATATGTATTTTTGAAAACTTATAAAGACGAATGAAGGAATGTCATCTCTTTCTATGGGTTTCAATTTTATGCTGTGGATACTTTTGTTAAAAATAGATATTTAAAACAGTCTTTAGAGCTTTTTCTATTTCCGACTCTTGCCTCATGATGAAAAAATAACAAATAAATAAATAAATAAATAAAAAGAAAAAAAACTTGTCGAAGATCTTTAAAAAAAAAATAAAAAAGCTACAAAAGAAGAGATAATTCTTTTATTTCGTAGTGAGGAATAATTATATAAAGAAAATAGTTTGATATAAACCAAAAGAGTGTTTATAAACCAAGCATCATTTCCAAAAGTAGGATGTGATGGGGGTAAACGGTGTCATATTTGGATTCAGGGGTCATTTTACATAAGAATGGGCTAGAATGGTGTCAGAAGCATTTTCAATTGTTTTTTTTTTTTTTGCCGCATAGTGTTATTATTAGAATTAAATCCAACCACAGCTAAATATCTTGTAAAAATATGACAGACAATTTATCCAATTAATGATATTATAATCGCGAAATGTGTGCTTTACATTCGAAATGAAACATAAAGCATTTTTTCTTCCTTTTTACTAATTAGTGTGAAATGCTGAAGCTTATTTGCACATCATTTCTTTTGATGGAGAAAATGAAGATTTATGCAACTTAGGTACTAAGCTTCCGTGCGCAGACACTTTGATTACATATTCATTATACTTACCAAGTTTGCTTTTCGTTCCGTGTTTGTCTATCATGATTTTACGTGAGAAACGCAGATGATTTTTAATAACTCTCATGATTCTCTTGATTATATCGATATTATGCAAAGTTTTCTCGAATGATATCATTCTTTTTTTATATTTGCATGTTTTATTTCCACTAGCATGGGTTTTTATTTTACTTGAAGGATATTGTTGAAAACTCATTCTCGTGATACTATAATGCTTTTAATTTGTGCTTTTCATTTATCGCTAATAAAATTTTAGTCAATGTAGCAATTTATCTGTATCAAGTGTGCAACATCAAGTAAACAAAATCTTAGTCTTTTTTTAAAACGAAATCAATCAGATATTCCCTTCATTTTGTATTTTAGAGGCGTAAAATAAGTGTGAATAGGTTCATTGCGAAAAAATTGGAGGTTATGCTTGCATTAAAAAATAGTGCCTGTTTGCTAGCCTCATTTTCTTATACAAGGTGCGTCTGAAAAGTTCGATGAATGGAAGCATTAAACAAATGTAACAACATGTGGAAACAAAATATCTTTATTCCCCATCAAAGTAACATCCGTTGGCCACAATACACTTTTGACTTTGTTGGTGAAGTTGCTGGAATGAGTCAGCGAAAGCCTCTTTCGGCATAGAACCGATGTCACTCGTCGTCGAATGTCTGCAAAACGTGTGCTCTTTTTAACCCCCTTGGGGGGGGGGGACAAAAAGAAGTCTGCATTCACCAGATCTGGCGAGTACGGTGGGTGTGCTATAACAGGTACACGGCGGAGGGCCAAGAAGGTGCTTACACGTAGAGCAGTATGAGGGCTAGCGTTGCCATGCAACGCTAGCCCTCATACTGCTCTCCGTGTAAGCACAAAGGAGATGACGTGCTTTCGGACTCATTGATTCAATTAAAATTTGTACCGTTAAATCTGTGCCCGTATTTGAACTGGAATTATTATGGAATGATAACCGGGTTGGTGCGCAAAGTTGTCGAAATATCATTAAATTGTCTCCAACTGGTAGCAAAGTCCTTCGCCAGTTTTAGCGAGATATTGCCATTTCAAATACCGAATTCTCGAAGCCGCGTTTAAATACCGAAATCGCTGGGAGAGAGAACGAACATGGTATAGAGCACCCTATAATCTGTTGCTGCATCTGTAACAGGCAGACAATGACGGGTATCCTCTGTACATATTTATTAGAAGTACTAACATAGTCTACAAAGTATACGTATGTGCATGTTATACCGATGCAAGAATATCCAAGACCGTGGAAAGACAGAAAAGCCATTCTATTTCATTACTGTTGCAGGTTATAAGGAAGACATAGCCGCGACAGTTTTACTGCCAAAGGAAGTAAACGTACCTTCAACGTACGTACCCCGCTGTCAACCACCTAAATGGACAACGAATATTCCTCAATGAGATTTATATTTGAGAGCCTCTTAAGTCAAAATTCCGAATAAACACTTTATCAGTGAAAAAAAGGGAAGTTATTCATAAATCTAGGCTTGCACATGATGGGAAGTAATTATGGAAAAGTGTTTATATCATATAATAAGACCCTAATAAAATAAATCTTATTTATCTCTTCACATACTTTAGGGAACGTGATTCTTCTGCTGATTTCTCAGTCCTCGTCTTTGCGAGCCACACCCTATTTAACGTGTCAATCGCTTTCATCTAAGGTCTGAAAGGGGGGTTTAGTCATTCAGTTATGCACTTTACTGCACTTCACACAGACTGCACTATTGTATCTTATTCGGTGCCGAATTTCATTTAAACTCATATATTTCTTCGAAACTTTATGTGACTTTTTGCAGATTAGATGAAACTCAGGCTGTTTATGTATAAAAATAGGTTTTACAGAGGACACTGCCGTGGGTAGATAAACCGCATCTACAAAAATGTTTTTTAAGGTATTTGAAGATACGCGTTTTTAATCCCCTCAAACACTAGTAAAATGCTGGAATTAATGTTCTTCTTGTGTTTCATTTCAGCGGAGGCCGAATAAGTAAGTTTGTAAGCTATAACTTGAGTGAAGTAGATGACAAAATGTAAAAAAAAAAAAGAGAGAGAAAGAAAAATTTGCTGATACTAGTTTATACTTGCTCAGGGTCGTATAGGGCTCTCGTGCTTTTTTTGTCAGAAATGAAGCCCTGATCTTATTCTCGTGAAACTTAAGTTCTATGCTTGATTTACTAAATATTATGCTACTAAAAATACTAAATATCTATTTGTCGTAAATTGTAGGTGGAGCTATATTCAATATTTCTCCGTGTATGTGCACGTGAAATAGCGAAAATGAGCGAAATAAAAATGCTCCATGAACGATGTTCCGTTTCAAAAGATGTTATCCGTAAAAATCAGGTGGAATAACTTGTGAAATCGATAGGGAACATATTTTTGAGTCGATGCAAAATCGTTTAAACCTTTATGGGAAATTTCTATGTGAGAGGATGTCTATGTGTCTAGAAATGGGAAATATATGGGTCTGTAAAATAGATCTGTAGAGGTTCAACGACAATAGTCTTTGATAGCAAGATTTCTTTTTGGGGCTACTTGCCCCCAAAAGTAAGGACCATGGTAAGGACGCGTAAATTAGAGAAGCATCACAAAAAAAAAAAAAAAAAAAAAATCACGGCCTTTCACATCGTAGTTTGGGTTAAGTACACAAAATTGTTGAGATAGAGGAAAACAAAAAATTACATTGCTGTGCAATTTTGTGCTTTAGTAATGTTTTTCGTTTATGTTTTCTACACAAAGGATTTCTAAGGGAGTCTAAACTTTGGGAAAATTACCTCAAGACTTCATTTAATTTAGAATTGAGATTTTTTTTTTTTTTTACTGTACGTGACTGCATTTTGTTCTAAATATCCTATCTAGAAAGTACACAATGCAAACAAATACCAGACGCAAAAATGAAAGAAACAAAGAAAAGAAAATACATTTTATTAGTTTATTTAATCAACTTCAAAACAGCAAATTAAGATAATAAAAAACAGTCAATAGTATTAAGGAATAAGAAAAACATGTTTTAACATTAATATTTTTTTTTGTAGGCTTTTAATTTATATGCATGAAATAAACGCAAACAGATATTTAACGCTTAGAATCTGTACCATTGGACATAAGAAAAGACTCAATTTTTCTAAGGCCAAAAAAAGTCATATGTTTAAGATTTCTTCATTCATTCATTGTAGGGATTACGTTTTGCAAAGTGAAGCACAAAGCGTTTGCATTTCATTTACTGACTATATAGATAGTGTCCAAACAAGGCACGAAAGTCTATATGTATTTTTATTTAGGTTTTGTAACTGCGGACCTCTACTAAACGAATCTGGCAATATTTTGTTAGTTTATTTTCAAAAGTTCCCTTCCTACATTTAACTTTTTCCCGTATTTTTTAAAGTTAATTTTGCAGCGACAGTTTTTTTTTTATCTTAAAGTTCGAAGATCATAATGTGCGAAAGTCATCTTTAGGAGAAGCTTTTTTCCGTATTTCTTTCAGTTTATTTTGCAGTAAAGAGAAACTTTTTTCTTTGTCGAATTCAACGCACATGTTGTGTGAGAAAATTCTTTAAGAAAATCAAAATTTAGAAAAGAGTATTTCAAAACTTTGACACCTTTTACAATTGAGCACTTTCATTTGTAAATAATGATTGCATCACTCATTTTAAATTCTCAATCAAATGATTACAAGGCACTGATGATCAGATAAAAGTTAAAACGCTTTATTTACGAAACGAAATTGTTTTTTAGTCATTGAAAAGTAATAGCTTTTTCCTATCTTTAAATTTTACATTTTTCAAAAAATGTTTGATTCTTTAACCAGAATTAGTGATGTGGATCGGGTAAATACCCAGCGGGTAGGTAAATATTTTTTGGATAGTTACCCAAGTCCTGGGTAAATACCCAAAAACTGAGCATTTTACAAAAAAATGCAAAAAGTGAATGGGATTTTTTTAAAAATCTAGATATGAAATAATTGGTAACACTGCTACATACATAGTATATAATATTAGTACTTATTACATAGTATATAATTTTTTTGTTGAAAGACTTGATGAAATTATGAAAGAA
Source organism: Uloborus diversus (assembly GCF_026930045.1). NCBI lineage: Eukaryota > Metazoa > Arthropoda > Arachnida > Araneae > Uloboridae > Uloborus > Uloborus diversus. The sequence goes on along the minus strand of NC_072733.1, from coordinate 126,999,418 downwards.
ACATATCGTGTGAACCAAAGAATCTTTCTTTTCCACGTCATAATTGGAGAAGTATAAGCAATTCAATGATAAACTTCAGGATTTCAAAATCACAATCTAGGTTAGCCATATCCAAAATGAAAAAAAAAAGGAAGCATGAAGGATGTTTGGAAGAATAAACTGAGAAGTTATTAAGACACTATGATGTTATTTATTTATTTTATTGCTGTTTTAGTGATAACGTGGCAAATATAAAAACAGTTTTCACATTAATAAGCAAAAAAAAAAAAAAAATCAAAACGTTGTTTTTTGTTGCCTTGCTCATTTGCATTTGCTCCCCGGCACTTCATAATGAAAATTTATTCAAACTATTTTTAATACACGCAATTAGTGATGTAGGGTGGGAAGGAAAATATTTTTTGGGGTGTTTATCCGAAGGCAGAGTAAATCCCCTAGTAATTGCGCATTTTGCAAAAAAAAAAAAAAAAAAAAGGTGGTATTAAGAGATGATGATTTTCTTTTTAAAACATAAACCGTAAATTGACAGATTAAAAATATAAAATTTATGCTCTAAAATTTTTTTTTAACTAAAGACTTAATGAAATCTAAGGCTTAGTGAAAAAAAGATGCAGAATACGCCTGAACACAAGGTCAGGAGGAAATTTCTGCAAAAGATTTAGGTAAATAAATAGTAATAATAAATTGAGCGACATTTCGTTACATTTTGATGTCATGCAAGGACATATTACTAGGTTACAAAAGACTAGGACCTTAAAAAATTGTTTTTTGCTTTTTTTTGTAACCAGTTAAACTTTTTACTTCTTGTAGAATGGCTTTTTATGTCTGAAATTTGGCTATCAACATTGATTGGGCATATCCAACACATTTAATGTGAATATCATATTAGATTGCTAAGTTGTTTCGCACAATAATTCTTTAAATATGTGATCAAAATGCACTTTTTGGGCAAAAATGTATTGTTTTGAAAATGATTGGTTATATATATATTGGAATATATACAGAAAAATATTTTAGTTGAATATAAATTTGAAATGAAAAATAGTACCTCCCGAAGACAGACTGAGCAACTTGTTCTTGTAGTACCTCCATTTGTTTTTGGACAATCCTAGTTATTTGAAATGAATATGACGTGTTTAAAATAAAAAAAATAATTAAATTACTTTTTACGTACATAATTTAAGCGGAAGACTTATTACAAAGACAAGAACTTAAAAATTCCATTAAAGGCAATTCTATCTTTATGTGAAATGCACATTTTTTTGTTTTTCTCTTTGAATTCACTTACATGATTGGTTCATAGGTACACGATGTGTGCTCGTGGGTGGGGGAACCTTTTTGCACCTCTGAACAACTTTTCAAATAGATTTCTCTAAAAAATGTAAAAAATGTTTCTTTACTTTCATATTACGGTTATGGTTCTATGCCGAATATGAACATTTGAACAAGTGTTAGTTTTAAAACATAAAAGTTAAATACGCGAGTGATTTGTAGAGAAATTCAAAAATCTTCCTTACCTGAGTAATACTCGCTCGATTGGTTATGCGAATGAAATTATTACCTCATTCTCAATGCCATCATAGAAACAAGTAGTAAAGAGTTTAATGCTCTCGTATGGGCCTTTGTTGCGTTTCTTCTAGACAATGATAAATATCCATTATCACTATTAACCAATTTACATTCATTAAAGTTGTTTTTTTTCTTTATACTTGGAATAACTTCCAAGAATACCCACGCTGATATTTAAACATTGAAACGTTTTATCCGTAAATTTTGATAGTAGAACTAACTAGTAAAAGTTTTTAGGTTTATAGATTTGATACTCTATACTAGAAAGCTCACTTGAACTCGGACCACAAAGGTTTCGGACTCCAAAGGAAATTGGACTTCTGTGCAAAAAAAAGTTTAAATTTAAAGTAACTGAATAAAAAGTCTGACTTCAATAATGTTTTTAAATATCCTTCCGGTACAGGATCTTATCAAATGGATTATATTAGTGCAAAATATGTTCAAACAACCTTCAGCTGATTTGATTTTTGTGACAATGTTGTGAACTCAAATAATCCCGTTTTCAACTTGTTTATATTCATGGCACGGAATGCCAAAACCACCTGACACAATGACCGTTGCTTTACCGAGAATTTCTTCGGATGGCAGCAAAAAAAAAAAAAAAAAAAAATACGAAAACGGTTCTTTAGTATTTTCACCCCCCTCGGGTTTTCAAAGGCTTTCACCTATCCTTTCAAACGCCTTCTCCATTCAGGTAAAGCGAGCCTCCAATCCCCATATTTGTGAACGTTTTGACCTTGAACAAGGCTCTTTACTAGAAATGTGTGGACTTACATCTAACATCAGGGGGGAAAATTTAGGTTCTTTGAATACATAACTTCTGAAAAAGTATCAGAAGGAAAATAAATACATTCTTATGCAATATTAAGCAAAGAAATATAACCTTTGAAAAAAAGAAAATACAGTCGAACCCGCTTAATCGAATAGCAATTTTGCCACAAAAAATATTCTAAAAAGCGGGATATTCCATTAATCGGGATCAAAAAATACCACATTACATTGGTTTGGTGCATTGAAAATTCATTGTACTGGGCGGGATATTCTTTTAACTGATATTCTGATAAGCGGGCTCGACTGTAATAGCAATTTGGTTTTATAATGAACGTGTTAGCTGCTATTTGTTGTAAAATAAAATTGCTTACTATTTTCATCGTGACGATTTATCACGCTGCCTTTGAAAGATTTAACGCTTGAAGTGATCTTTGCTTATATTGTACAGATGTTAAAGATAACACAATAATTTCTGCTTACAATTGAGGCCGGGCGAAGTAAAGGAATGTAAATGCCAAAATTAAAAATCTGGACATAACCAGTACAAATGGTAGGTGAACGCCTAATCTGTTTTGGGTTAAGAGATTGTACTAGTACCACTGGTAGGTGCTGCTATGGAGCATGATTCAGAAAAACTTTTCAATGAAAGCCTATACCTGGTATCGGCACTTTAACGCGTTTTACTCATAACCTGAAAATGTCCACTTACATCCCTTTGCATCTCACTGCCTCAATTATATTTAAAAAAATTAAGGACAAAAAAATTGCCCATTGCTCACATTTCTTGGTACATCACGAAATTATTGTTAGAACTATGTACTGAGCCAGTTACATGAAACTTTCAATAATAAATTATAGATTAAGTTACAAATTATGTTAATAACTTTTTTGGAACAGGTTTCATACGTTTTCTTTCTGTTTTTGCGCGGATGTTAACTGATAAAATTGCACGGTTTAAATAAAACACGGTTTTTCACATCATGCATAAATATTTGAATATAATGCTAATGTGGCGTATTGAAAAAAAAAAAAAAACATTCCCCCTTTTATTCTCAGGGGTTTAAAAACGACATTTTTCTGATTTTCGAAAAGCTGTAAACTATAAAGAATTTAAAATCACACAATTACACTTAAATTTTCTCTTTAGTGTGATTAACACTGATTAACTATTGATATTTCATTTTGTATTTTTATCCCCGAGAATAGTTACCAACCATTGAAATTTGATACTTGCCCTTGAACTTTGGCCTGTTGCCATTATTTTAATTATTGAGTTACAGCAGTCTAACATTGTATGTGGAACCATTATATTATGTACTTTAATTTCCGAAATGTAGAATTAGCAGCCGTAAATGTAAGTCAAATTGATCAGGTAAAAAAATATAAAAGTCTAGCAATCCCAATTTTTGACTACGAGAACGACTTTTGATAACCATTTTAAAATCAAAGGTCCAAAGTAGATTTTAAAAGCTAACAACCAAACGGCACGATCTTCAGGGTCACGGATTTAGACAAAATTGTAGATATAGGTCCATTTCCACTAGATATGAACGCAGGTAAAGCGGTTTGACTGCATAAGCCCTAGTTTGGCTGCAACGAGGGATTCGAAGTTGCTAGTTTGGCTCCAAAAATTCAATGGCGTTTCCATTGGAATTTCCGACTTAGGTACAAATTTCGTTCTCCAAACACATTTAGTGTCTTTTGTAAGTACAACAAGTGGAAGGGAGAACACTTATTTATTTATAGGTATTATTTAAATTGCTTGGAACAATATAAAACGAAAATAATTTAATTTCATTTCCAAACGATAAATATCCCGTAACTATGCTATTTTAGCATTCAAGTTCTTGAAATTTAAAGTATTATACGATTTAAATTTGAGAACCACTTATTAAAAATAGTATTCAACGCAGTTAATTCAAAGCCAAGTGCATCTAAATGACTCATACTGTAGTAGAATAGCAATAAAAGGGGTAAAAATGGTGAATCTAAAGGAAATTCTATTACATTTCTGGGTCCGAATTAGCAATTTTGGACCCCCGTTGCGGCCGAACTAGGGCCTATGCAGTCAAACCGCTTTACCTGGACTCATACCTAGTGAGAATGGACCTATATATTCAATTTTGTCCAAATCCGTGACCCTCAAGGTCGTGCCGTTTGGTAGTAAGTTTTTAAGGGATCGGTGTATCGAAATAAATAAAAACAGGTCACCCCATGAATCAGGGTGGATTGACCCAAGTGCAATTTCTCGTAAACTCAACAATAGCGAAAGTGAGAAATTGATTGATTGAATCAAATTCAAAGCGCGAGAAAGCTGCAAACGATTTTTTTAATAGATAAATTGTTATTAATTCGTAAACGAAGCGACATTGCAAACGAAGAAACACTACTAGGAAGCTTAAAGAAAAGGAAAAATCTAGCTATTTTTTTCGTTCTGAAAAGATTTTTTCCCCCATATATATCTACAGTTCACTCATATGAAAACAAACCATTATTTTCTATTGAACGTTTGAAATTCAATAAACAACGAGGACTTCGGTGTTAGAAAGCAGACAGAATTCAGTTTAAAACCCGTTTTCGTGTCAGGTTCGTCAGTTTATTCATGAAAATTAGCTAATTATAGGGCATTTTAAGGTCATTTCCTTTATATTAAAAGAATATAACTTCATTTCGAGTAGAAGTATGCAAACTAGGAAGCAATATCAGCTACGTAGTTAAATTTCAAAAGAAAAAAAACCTACATACAATTGTCAAGAATGAACACTTACTTGACAGAAAATAAGCTCGTTTCTTTTAAAGAATAACTGTGGTCCCACAGAGAGTAGAATCATGTTTGAAAACAGTCAATTTGAGAATGATCCGTGATAAGCATTGAAATCTAGTTTTCGTTATTTTGCCTTTATTGATCAGGTCATGCCATGGCAAAATCATTAATGTAATCTTTGATGATTTTCACTGACTTCCTGACTATCTGCAACATATTTTTTAAATCTCTCCAAGCACGTTGAAGGATGGAATCTTTATTTGTCTTCATATCATTAATGCTTTGAAGTTTGATTGTGTCTTGATGTATTGAACTTAAAATTTTCTATTTCTGCCAATGAATTACGAAGTGCACAACTATTGCTACCCTATTGAATTGCCTTGTGACTTAACCTGACAACGATTTTTTTTTTTTTTTTTTTTTGAGGTTTCGACAAAAAAAAAAAAAAAAATCCTTTTGTCACAATGTGTTCAACGACTCTTTAATTTTTGCACTTAAAATGGAAGAACAAAGATAGTAAATGATCTTTTGTTATCAAAAATTAGCTTTAAGCTGAAATTATTCCTGTTTCTGTATTTAATTTCAATTTATATAACTTTGCCTTCAATGAGAGCAATCAATTCTAACTATGAGCGCTATTATTTGTTTTATATAATGTGAACATTATACAAATTAAAACATATAATGAAGTAGTTTCAATTTTTTTAATATCTAATCAAACCGCATTTCAGGTTGTTTTTACCCTATAAAGGGTTTCTTTGGAAAAGTCTATCATACTAAGCACAGCTACCCCGAAAAACAGTGAACCAGTTTATCTATTGTAAATTAACATTTTCCATTCATTGATAAAAGTTAACGCATTGAAGATACTCTAGCAAGCAAAATTAACAGCAAATTAATAGATCTAAATAGAAGTTCCCTGAAATCTCTGCGAATCATTTATAATTTTTTCATTAAATGTGCCTTTCACCGAAACTAAGGTACAATATCTTCACATCAGATCGAAAGTATTTTATTCACTTTCTGTGCTTTTGCATTTGTTGATATATATAAATATATATTTTTTAATTTGAAGAAGAATTAATTTATCAAAGGCGAAAGTTTCAAAATCACTAGTTGTTAATGTATTTTTTACGTCCCGTCTAGTCTGCGTTAACTTTATTTAAACGACTGAGAAACAAAATGCGACATTATTACTGTCATTTATATACTCGAAAACACGAGACGTCTGAATAACATCATGCAACATACTCTAGCTCAAACCAAAGACTAGTGTTTCCCAAAGTATGACGCACACCCAACCTAGAGATTTATTTTAGGGGGATATCCAAGAATGAGTTATTAAATATTTTGACTTTCAGTGATTTCAGTTTTTACATTATAATCTTTTAGTCGCCTTTTAGTTTTAAATGTTGTTTAAAAGCAATTTTAAACCAAATAAGTTAGGGTCTGGTGGAGTAAAGTGGGCATAAAATTGTAGGTTTTCAACTTAGGTGTTTAATAAATGCAACAAATTCTTTAAATACTTCAACTTTTTTTGTTGTTAATTTACAATGTATTATTAAAGAACACGGTACATTGAATTTTAAGAAGAAAAATATTGATTTTAGTAGTTTTATAGAATTTTCTTTTCCCTATGTTTTTATGACCACTTTACCCCATGGTGTGGGGGAAAGTGGTCATAGCATGGGGTAAAGTGGTCATAGTTAAAAATAAATGCAAAACCATTATAAAGAACCGTAATACTTGTATATTTCAGTTGTTTTTATAGCTACAAGTATATTCACGAGTACATGCGTGTATACACGAATATATACGTGTCGTGTTATGCACGAGTAAACACGTTCCTATATGAGTAGATACATGTATACATCAGATACATGCATGCACGTGCCTACTCAAGTATATACGTGTATATACGAGTATATAAGCATATATACGTGATTACCTACAGGAATGTATACGTGTCTACATGAGTACATACGTGTCGCATGTATATACGTGTCTCGTATATGTACGTGTCACGTGTATATACGAGTATATACGCTTATAAACGAACATCATATGCGCGTATACACTTATATCTCGAGAACATACGTGCATACTTGAGTATATATGTGTATAGTAGACGTATATACGCATATATAAGTGTACATACATACATATACGAGTATACACGAGTTAATTCGTGGAAATATTCACTGCATCTTTGTACTTGTCTACTCACGTATATATAATATGGAAGCACTAATATATAGGCATGTATGCGTGCAAACACGATTATATACCTGTATAGACGTATATACGTACATTTACATGTATACACCAGTACATGTATGTATACACGATAATATACGCTTATATTCATGTCGGTCTACAGAGTGAATCTAAGCTCTTGGACAAAAATCAAAGGGGTGTGAGAGGGGAGGATAAGAAGCCAAGAAACATAAGAAAGTAAAGTTATAATCACTGACGCGCTATATGCACACAAAGACAGAAACTGATGGATGCAAAGCAAGGCAGAAATTTGTTGCACAAAGATGATTTTACCTAACGTTTTAATTTTTAAGAAATATTTAGAGCAGTTATTGAAAGTTACGATCTGTAACAGCTCTAATACGCGCATCGCAACAAAGGCGCAGCGGCTGATGAAAGTGTTTAAAAAGTCTCGTTATTGCAACAGAGAGGGATCTGTAAATGCAATGCATGTATTACAGCTGAAGACCGCAAATTTCATCAATCGCTTTAAAACTTTCTTAGGTCCTAAAATGTTGCGTAAAATTGTATTTGTGTAATATATATATATATATATATATATATATATATATATATATATATATATATATATATATATATATAAATTTGTGATTTTTTTTTGCATCCATCAATTTTGCGTGCATGTTGCGCGTCAGCATTGTGTTTGTGACCATATGTTCCTTGTTGATTCTTACTTCTTATTCTCTCCTCTAATACCTTTTAATAATTTGCTCAGGAATGTAAACTCACCCTGTATACTTTTATATCATATGCTTGTATGTAAGTGTCTACTCGAATACGTACGCGTATATATAAGTGTTCTTATATATATATACAAGTATAAGCGAGCATATACGTGTATAGTAGAATGTATGGCTGTATAGATAAAAAATACTTGCAGATACCCATATACGTATTTATTGGTGCATTTATGTGAATACGTCTATGGACATGTCTACACGAGCATATATGCGTATATATACGCATATACTCGTATATTTAACCCCGTTTACTGTAAAAACAATACATATTAAGTAAAATTAATATTTAATTTGTATCTGCCTTATACCTAAAGATTAAGTGACATTAGAGGAACAATATTCGTTAAGCCTAATATTATGACCACTTTATCCCATCTAACTTAAATTGTTCTAAAAAATTATCTAAAATAGATTCAGCTAACTGCTAATGAGTAAGAGTTCTTGAGACATGTAGGAAGCTTCCTGTACAGTCAATCTGTTCCTAATTTTAACAAACAAAATTTCCCAATAATGTTAAAATAGGTGTTTAAATTTTAAAATTTTTCATGTTCACGCGAAATATTTTTTTTTACCAAATAAAATTTTGCCAGTTGTAAAATTTTATATTCAAAATGTAGTTTCTAACTGCCTTACTCTAAAATAAAATTTTCACATTCATTCGAACATTTATTTCCAAGATATAGCCATTTATTTGATGTATGACCAGTTTACCCCATTGACCACTTTCCCCCACCAGACCCTATCTTTTGGATCATTCATGTTTGAGTAATACGAATTGCATATCATCATACGGAGCATTCGCATTTGAGGGGTGGGTAAGGCCGAATGAAGGGTGGGCCTTAGACAATTTTAGACTTATTTTCTGTCTACTGCTTTTCTCGTGTATTTAATTTTTTTTTAAACTGTTTTTAAAAGTTAGTAAGTAAAGTAGTAAACTTTTCGGACACTTCTAGCACAAAATAGTAGAATGTTTATTAGTTCCTCGCGAAACTTTTATTCTTAACAGAAGTGGAAACCTTCAAGTGGTTGCTCAAAATTCAAGTACGTCTCCTAATCTTAACTCCCATAATTTCTTAAATGAAAAATCTGCAAACGAATGGCAGAAATAAGGCATAAAACACTTTTTCAATCTGAAATATTATGTTCATAATCTTAATTCGCATAATTTCCGAAGAGAAAAATCGGTAAACGAATGGCAGAAATGAGGCGTAAAATATGTTTCTACTTAAAATATATCGTTTTTCTTCTGGATTTGTGTACGCAACACTAAATATCTCTCTTTTCTTGAAAAGTTCACCCCTACCTCCCCCCCCCCCCAAAAAAATCCCTAAAAGAAGAGACAAGATAGTTTAAAACACGAATCAATATTTCAGTCCGTTCTTAGATTGAACAGAAAAGGTCCAAAAGATCAATGAAAAATTGAAATATTACACTGTGGTATTGACTTGCTGATAACAAGTATTTTACTTATACCAGAAAATATTTCCATCATTGTCAAGCAATCATATGTAACCCGCTCTTCGTCAGTTTCTTATCCCATTATTCCCTGTTAAAAAATGCATTACTTTAAGTTGTATATCAAACTTATTAGCTTGTAATTACAATTAAGAATGCAGTGCGTCTTGTGACTTTATAAGTAATTAAATGTGAGAAATAGTTTCCGACAATGATGCGTGATAGTTTTCACTCAACCGACAAACAGGAGAAAGGTAATTATCTTTCTGTTACGTAGAGAAAAGTGAACTGCATTTACCTAATTGGTTTTCACAGTGGTAAATGTAATCGTTGCTTGTTTTTATTTTAGGTAAGATCGCCCAAGTTTTTTTTTCTACTGTGATCGTATAACGCATAACTCTGCCGTGAGCAGGTAAGCGGCAGTATCTGCAAAAATGAGTTTTTGAGATATTTGAAGAAATGTGTGTTGGATTTAATGCTAACAATAGGGAAATGTTGTAATTAGACATTTTCTTTCTCGCCTTTTTTTCAGCGGAAACCAAATAAGCAAGCTTGTACGATGAAGCTAACGTACAATAGACGACAAAAATGCAAGAAAATGAAAAGTGAAAAATTTGCAGATACTGCCCTTTACCTGCCCATGGCAGAACTGTTTTGCCTTTTCTATGTACAATTGAAGCAATTTTAGGAAGTACCGTTATATTGGGGGCTTTTATCCTAATGCCGAAACCTTTGAAAGCCACCTAAAATAAATTCTAACTCATAGTGACGTCATAATATGGATCTATGACACATTGAGGCACCTTATAACTACGAGTATACACTGTTAAAACTGCGGGATACATATGGCACTTCTTAGGTTAAAACGGTTGACCAAAACAAATGGATGCCATGTCACTTCATGACCAAAAATGGCACCCTTAATGGTGTCATAGGGAGCCCAAGTTGCAACTTTAAAGGAGTTCCACTGGCGCCACAAACGTTTCCCCCCCCCCCCTGAAGACCATGTGCAGCACGCAGTTTTAACAGTGTATACAAGTTGATTTGAAATGCTTACATGGAAGAATATATATATATATATATATATATATATATATATATAATGCTACGCTACATTTTTTACATGACAAAAAAAAAAAGCTATGTTTTGCTTAAAAATGAATGGGAAATACATCACAAAAATATGTAGTGGCAATGAAACTCAACTAAAGCTGTTCTCTAAAAAGAGGGGGAAATATATCTTAAATAAAATGCTGCGATGGTAGTAGATACATGTGTTTTATCGATTGAATGACGTTAACTCTTATTCGTGATTAACTGGTGTTTTGGAGCATCAAACGATCGCAATGACTATGGTTTAATGATTACAGGAATTTTGTTGGACTTAATTGAAAATCAGAAGCAGCAGATTATATCAGTTGGAAAAATGCAGTTTTTTATTCTTTATTTCTGAGCATACATTACCAACTGTTATCTTTCTTTTATTAAGGAAAATAAATAAAGTGCATTTATTTTCCTTAATAAAAGAAAGATAATATGTAGAAAAGCTTTTATGAGATAAAATGGTAGTTTCTTCAACGGTTCTAAATTCTAACAAATTTAAAGCGCTCCTTTTAATCTAGGAGTCTACAAATTCGAATTTACTCAAATTTGCAGTTGTTTACAATTTGCTTTAAAAAAAAAAGTTCAGTTTCTTTAATGCTCATTTTTAGTTAAAATGGGAGGGTAGCTTTAGCGTTAAAATACTCAAAATGCATTTCTAATTATGCTGCTAAATTACTAATTTTTGCTGTTCGAAGAGAAAAGGAAGGGAGCCGGGGTGAAGTTTGGCAAACTGAGTCAGGATAACTAAAAGGTGGAGGAGTGCTGATCGAAGATATTGCACGATAACTGACAAGATTACGTGTTTGAAAATTGTAAAATTTGCAAAAAAATGATAAAAAACGAAAATACAAAATAAAACTTTTAAATCAAAAATTATACATAATGTTGTTGACCAGAAAGCTGAAAGAGGATGCTGATTTCTAAGAGACTTGTCTCGTCGTAAATAATCTGGACTTAATGATGCAAATACTACTAACTTCAATTTGATCTAATATATTATTTACTGGTTAAGTTATTTCGGAGAAACTTAATGAAAGTTGAAGTTACACCGTCTAGTCATGAGACCAATTTCATTCAAAATTGAATGCATGAATGAAATTAGCTGTCAAGAATTGTCATTATTAACTTCTCAATTTCAACTTCATACGAGAGTGGTTGGCGAACAAATACCATCCGTTTTGACTAAATGAAGTCTGAACTTATTTGTAAACTGATAGCATATATATGTAGATCGCATACCAAATCAGTTGCTCTGACTTTTGCTCGCATATCCCTTATTGAGATATTGAGGTTTTCTTTAAAGTAATCATGCTTAAGTAAATTGGATTGAGGAATTATTAGATGGTTTATTGCGTTTTGCCACAGCATTTCTTTGACTTTCACTGTAAATAAACATTTTGGGTAGATATCCGAACCGTTCTTTCAATTAAATTGTCCAGTTTGTGAAGTGGAGCAATGTATGCTGATTTCAAGCCTCCAATGATATCTTCCTGGGAACGTTCTCGCAAAACAGGAGAAACTCATATCTTTGTCATGTTTTATTTATGAAATGAAAATAGAGAAAAACCTTTTTTTCCCTTCACTTTTCTGTGTTTCAAACCAGCCAATAAAAACTTAAAACAAAGACCTAACTGAGTTACAAAATTAGTCGCTGCTAGCACTTTCAAATTTTTAATTATATTTGACCTTGATTTAAAACTAGAAGGTCCAGTACGACACTCTGTCGACAAGGTTATGAAATAAGTTCCCGATTCGTGAAATACACCGCCAGCTCAGTCATTTAAAGCCGAGGACTGCAGTTGAGTGATTATTAGCACTCATCAGCCCGACATAGGAAAGTGACTGAGCTGGAGATGGAAAACCTCTTAAGGAAGCCAAGAGTGCCAAACAAACTGGTAGCTAATACAGAATTAGCACTGACCAGACGAGTGCCCGAAGCAATGGTTCGGTTCAACTCGAAATTTTGAAGGCAAGACAGGTATATTCAGTAAGTTACACACCCTATAGCCAGGGCTAAGGCAGAAATACGTGAAATACACTGCCAGCTCAGTCATTTCCAGCCGAGGACTGCAGTTTCGTGCTTATTAGCACTCATCAGCCCGACATTGGAAAGTGAATGAGCTGGAGATGGAAAACCTCTTAAGGAAGCCAAGAGTGCCAAACAAACTGGTAGCTAATACAGAATTGATCAGTGCTAATTCTGTATTAGCTACCAGTTTGTTTGGCACTCTTGGCTTCCTTAAGAAGTTTTCCATCTCCAGCTCAGTCACTTTCCTATGTCGGGCTGATGAGTGCTAATAAGCACGAAACTGCAGTCCTCGGCTGGAAATGACTGAGCTGGCGGTGTATTTCACGTATTTCTGCCTTAGCCCTGGCTATAGGGTGTGTAACTTACTGAATATACCTGTCTTGCCTTCAAAATTTCGAGTTGAACAGAACCATTGCTTCGGGCACTCGTCTGGTCAGTGCTAATTCTGTATTAGCTACCAGTTTGTTTGGCACTCTTGGCTTCCTTAAGAGGTTTTCCATCTCCAGCTCAGTCACTTTCCTATGTCGGGCTGATGAGTGCTAATAAGCACAAAACTGCAGTCATCGGCTGGAAATGACTGAGCTGGCGGTGTATTTCACGTATTTTTGCCTTAGCCCTGACTATAGCGTGTGTAACTTACTGAAGTTCCCTATCCCTCATTGGCAAAAACAAACAAAAAAAGTAGTAATAATAAATGAATAAAACATTAATAAGTATATTTAAAAAAGCATAAATGTTCATATATCATTGTCCTCGCTTGCCACCAGAGCTATCAATGATTTTCAAAGTTCTAGTGCAAATAAAACAATATTTAACATCTAATAAAGTTAGAGTAAAAACTTTATTAGATGTTGATGAAAATAGTACTTTAGCTATGGACAATTATATGAAAGACTACCATTACATTTTCATTCTTTAATAATAGTAACGCACTCAAAAAAACATCATTGCCCACGCACATATCATTATATTCGATATTTCTAATATAGCAGTCAATAAAATCTTTACTTCAGATATATCCGCGGAAAGAAGTTTCAGTTATCAAGTTGGACATATTAATAGCTATTTTGCACCCTTTTCGTTTTTACCAAAAGTGAAGTTTCTAAGAATCATTTTTCTGACACCTCAAGACGATCTTAGCTGAGAAAATATATATTTATATTTTGGCACATAGGGCACTTTATTGGGTTATTTCAATCTTTACTAATAATAAAGCTGAAAGTCTGTGTCTCTGTGGATGTCGAATGTCTGGATGTCTATTACCCGCAAAGCGCCTAGACCATTCGACCGATTTTCATGAAATTTGGCACAGAATTAGTTCGTTGCATAGGGGTGAGCACCTCAAAGCGATTTTTCGAAAATTCGATTTTGTTCAGTTATATTCCAATTTTCAGAACATTTTACCGAGCAAATTATCACAACGTGGACGAGTAAACAACCAAATTATCATAACGTGAAACCGTAACATGGGCGAGCAAATGAATGTAGCAAATTGGCGAGAAATTCATCATCCGTTATTTGTAAATATACAGGCGAACCAAATAACCTTTTAATTTTTCTACTACGGGCAAAGCCGTGTGAATACCACAAGTTACTTATAATAAAGCTGAAAGTCTGGATCTCTGTATGTCTGGATATCTGTTACACGCATAGCGCCTAGACCTTTCCCCGACTTTCATGAAATTTTGCACAGAATTAGTTCATGGCATAAGGGTGAGCACCTCGAAGGGATTTTTCGAAAATTAGATTTTGTTCTTTTTTTATTCCAAGTTTACGAACATTTTATCGAGCAAATTATCATAACATGGTAGTTTAAATTACCAAATAACCATAACGCGGAACCGTAACATGGGTGAGCAAATCAACACAGCAAATTGGCAAGAAATTCATCATCCATTATTTGTAAGAAGTACAGGCGAACCAAATGGCCTTTTAATTTTCCACTACGGGCAAAGCCGTGTGGGTACTGCTAGTTGTGCATAAATGTTAACCCTACAAAATATGAGGAATAGGTACCAGTCTTTATAAACATCACTTTCTTCATCATCCTAGCAGTCACTGTCCAAGCAAATTGACCCTCTATAACCAGTCGGTAGTCGAGAATTGCATTTTAAACTCAAAGGACTTCCTTACCGTTATTGCTGCTTATACCACTCAAGTATCAGAGCCTGAGTAGACAATGCTACCCACTTTAAAGCAGAGACGTACGGCTTCCGTTTACAGAGCACCACTAAGGTGAAAGTCTAGCGAAGATGCCACATGATAGATGGAAGCACCATCTATCAACATTTCAATAATTTTGATCCAAACCAAAAGTCGAACAACTCCTGGTTAGATGTCTTACTGTTGTTCTGAGGTGACGATATATTCTGTGCGATATTATAAATCATAGAAATTTTGTGATGTTGTAAAGTGCAGAAAGGGAGTTTTTAAAGATTTATAAATTTTATTTTGCCGCACTAAAATTGCACTACTTTTATTAAAATAATTATTTTGCTTCCCATTTCTGACATGACTGAATGGTAGGATATTTTAAAATCGGGCCAATAATTTATTTTAAGTTAAATGAGTTTAATAAATATTATTTCTAAATTTTGGATTATTATTCTCTAGTTTCGGAACGTTTCTTCCTTTTCATACCAAAAAAATGTAATGAAACCATTAAAATATGAGTGGGGCAGTTTGAAATAAAGAAAATGTGGTTCAAAATTTCTTTGAGTTATTAGCTAAAAACCAAGCTAATAACTCATTTTAAAGGAACTTAATAAATAATCATTTCTAAATTTTGGATCTTTAATTTAGAACTGTTTCTCCCTTTTCATACCAAAAAAAAAAAAAAAATACAATAAAACTATTAAAATATCAGCGGGGCTATTTAAAAAGAGAAAATGGGACTCAGAAATACCCTAAATGGCTGTACTTTTAATGGTTGAAAATTAAATCATATGTTATTTTGCCTTCATCATGTACTTGAAAAGGACTGATAAATAGAAAAAAACCGTGTGTTTCAGCTTCCATGCAGTCAAATAGAGGTCATACGCTGGATGTTTGAATGTGAAAAACAATGGGTGGGTCGATGTTTTCCTTACATTTTATGTGCATTAATTTTTTTCGTCTCCATAGAATAGCTCTTGCCTTAAAGAGGTGTTTATTTCCTAGCCCAGTGCAATTAGTAAATTTTATTATGCATTATAATTTATTCCGTAATTTAGTTTTCATATGAAATTACTTTTCCTTTGTTGTATCCACGGCACGAATAGCCGACTTTTACTGTTTTACCCCACTAATATGCTTTTACAGTTATTAAATGGGTCATAAAATATTTGGTATGCGAGGTTTCATACATTTTCGATGTATTATTGAATCACTTCAATGATTACTAATCTTTTATTCAGCACTGAGCACGGATTGATCAATTGTAGCGTCAGAAACGCATTTTAATTTTCCGATTTCTGCATTGCTGCAATTTCTATAAATAGAACACGTTCTCTCTATGAAATTTTTCACTTTAGAGGAATTAACTTGGAGCAGAGCGTTTTCATTTTCACCGAAAATGTTTGAGGAAATTGCGTTTTGAAGCAAATAAAATATTGTTGCTTTGATTTCGTGTCAGACAGATTTATGAAAGTTTTCTGCGGGAAAAAAATAACCCGTAACGTATTCACAACAATCAAAAACCTTCCGACTTAAAGTGGCTATCATCACACTTCGAAGATAATTTACGAATACACAGTTGTATATTTTGCGTAAGATAACAAGTCGTAGTTTCAGTGCAATAAAAAAGAAAAAAAAGTGTAAATCGTTTAGTTTAATCAATCGTTTTAGGAATATATTTCTTTCTAGGTATTTCAAGAGAGAACTATGAACTATCACTTAAGCAGTTCTGAAAATTTTGAACTGCTGTCCGTTTTTGAAAGCCAAAACTGGCACTCGGAATCGACTCTATTTTTAAAAGGTGCGATAGGTTGAGGGTTGGCACTTTCAGCTCGCAATAGCTATTTTTTTTCGACGCAACTTTGGAAGAACTGCTAAACACGTTATTTGTCCTTTCTAATTTGCATCCTTTTACTTCCGGGTTTCCACCCATATTTTGATAAAATCAGAGCAGACCTCACGCATGCGTAAATTCGCCGGAGATTTCGGCTAAGGAAAACAGACAGTATGTGAAAATTTAAAGTGCATTATTTATTTACTATTCAAAATCTTTTCAAAGCATACAATCGTATTTGATAATGTTTCTCAAAAACATTAACTTTACCTACCTTAAGCGCGATGATTATGAATTTAAAAAAAATGTTACCTAATTTCATGACTTGTGAGTGAATAATGTATTTATCAACATTTTGAAATAGCTTTTTCCCTAATAAAGCATATGTTTACGAAAACAAATATTGTCAGAAAATTATGGGAAAATCTGGCGATACTAAAACCATAAGATAAAATAAAACTCATTGAATTAAATTTTATTTAGTTTCAAACGCGTTCGTAAGATTATTCATTGATTTTGAAGTGTGCTCATACAGTGATTTAGGACAACTTTAAGTCGTGTAGGTAAACTTTTCCCCATTTCATATTTTTTAGTGTATTTGATTTCAATGGCATATTTTCAAAGGCAATGAAATGAACCGACCTAAAACAATAAATAGGGATTTTCGATTGCATCCGTTTACATTGCAAACAGCAGTTGGGCAATAATTTGGGCTATGACCTTGCTAATGTTTACTCCTTTACATTGAATTTAGCAAAAAATGAACGTGTTACTGACGTGGATTCGAGTTGCAATACTTTTGCAAAGTTACTGTTAAAGTAACCTAACTCAACTCCTTCAATATTACAACGAAAATAGGTAAATATTCTCAAGATCATGGTTTAACTTATCAGAGCCACTCTATACCTTCTGAAAACTATCCTACTTCGAAAATTTTACCTGAAATGGTCTGCTTATTTTCTCTAACTAACGGGAATTTTCTTTTCACGGTTTGAAAGTACCTCCAATTTGCCGGCTAAACGGGATTAGAAGAAAAAAAAGGGTGAAAGATGGAGCCTCCAAAAAACTATTTCCAACTGTCAAGGTGAAGGGGAAGTGGGGAAAACTCTTACAGACAGATCAAATTATATAGTTGAAACTGGTGAAGGGTCAAGTTAGGTGACAGTAATATCATAAAGTGAAATAAAATTCAACCAACCAAAGTTTGTTTAGTTTTAAAAGTGAATCCAATATTTAGTCTGTTAAAAGTTTAAGATTATAAATAAGTGGAAAAATCAAGTTTTCAGCTTCTTCATATAATGAAAATCGATGACCGCTGAGAATAGCTTAAAACGCTTTATTCTTTTAATACCAGTTCGCAGAAGTAAAATATTGACGAAATAATTTATTACGTGCTCTGTTTTAAAGCATTTACGACAAACGTTAAATTATATTGTTTAAACAAACTTTAACAGAGAGACAAGTGCCGGATCCAGACGATCCTGTTGGGAGGGGCGATTTAGTAATGCATTAGAAAGGGGGGGGGGAGGCTGACTGATGAAAATCAATTTTTAAAAAGTTTAAGAACTGAATCATGTTTTTTTTTCTTTTTTTCCCCCCTCAATATGTATCGTTCAAAGAGTTTGAACGAAAGTTTAAGTGTTTTGAGTAATAAGAATAAAAAAAAAATACTTATATTCTGGATTTAAATTGAACATTTCAATTTTTGATTCGTTTGAAGACTCATGAAGTATTTTCAGTAGCTATTTAGGTCCTCAACTGTACTTCTTTCCTTATAAAAGAAAGTAGCAGTATCAATATGGCATGTCTATTTCCCAGTTTCCTTACCGAGCATAATGAAATACTGAAATTGCAATTGTAAATAAAATTTGAAGATAATTATGGATTTGTATGTTGATTGAGTTGGGTTTAATATTCGCGCATAAGTAGGAGTACTAGCTCCCCTAACTTTTTTGTTAGGAACGATTTTTTAGACTATTTGGTGGTTAATAAGAGAAAGGGAGACTTGGAGGTCTTCTCCGGATTTTTTTTTTTTAATTTAAGGGTATATTTTCGAAAGCACAATTGATTGCTATCTTTGGTTTCTTGAAGGGCAAGACTGAGATTCAGGAATTCTCCATAGTCGTTTTTTAATATTAAAGCTTCAAAAACACAATTTTAGATATCGTAAGTGATGCTGAAAACGAGGGGTACGAGGGCTTTCTCCCATTAAAAGCTTCGGAATTGCAGTCCTAAAAACGCAATTGTATACCTCCTTTGATGACGTAGAAGAAGACATGGGGTTCAGAACTTTTCCCCGAAACTTTTCGATGTAGGAGTTCTAAAAACGCTGTTTTAGACAATCTTTGAATGATGTTGAAAAATGAGGAAAGAAGGGCATGGGGACTCCTCTCCGGAAATCTTTTGAAATTGAAATTCTAAAAACGCAGGTGTAAGCCATTTTTATGACGTAGGGAGAAGGAACGGGGTTTGGAACTTTCCATCGGAAATTTTTCGAAATTGGATCCTTGAAATGCGATGGTTAGCTATCTTTGGTAAGGAAGGGATGAGGTCAGGAGCTATCCCTCAACTTTTCAATATTGAAGCTTCCAAAACGCATTGTTAGTGGTCTTCATTGATGTTAAGGGAAAGGGCTTGGAATCGGAGGCTCTCCCCCGGAATCTTTTCGGAATTGAAGTTTTATAAACGTAATTGAAGGCCCTCAAATGACATTTCCGAAAAAGTCTTCAATTCCGGGAATTTTTTCGAACTTGAAGCTCCAAAAATTCGAAATGTTTGACGATCTTCGATGGCATCGGAAACAGGTGGTTGAGGGACTCTCCTGTGGAAAATTTTGGAATTGAGTTTGTAAAAATAGTTGTAGGCGATTTTTTGTGATGGTGTTGGGAGGGGGGGGGAGAGAATGAGAGTTTGGTGACTTTTTATCAGAGATGTTTCGAATTTATAAACTTTTTTGGGGAGGGAGCGATCGCCCCAATCGACCCCCTGTGGATCCGCCACTGAGAGAGACTTGGTGAAGTTTGATAGTAAAACGAAGTAACATTCAGTCAAAATCAAATTCATTTAGTTTTAAAATCAAATCGAAAATTCAATGTTTGTAAAAGTTTCCCGATCACCAAGCATTCAGCATCATCATGTTATGAAATTAAAAAATCTCTGAGAGCAGTAAGAAGAGTGCTAATCTTTTAATGCTGATTCACAGACGAAAAATGGTTAATATATTTCTTGCTCTATTTAAAATAATTTATAGCAAAAATGTTAAACTATAATGCTAAAACAGACTTCAACAGAGACGCCTGGTCAAGTCTGGTGATGTTAGAACGAAGTAAATTTCAGTCAAATCAAGTTTAAAGCGAATCCAATATTCAATGTTTAGAAAGTTTTCCGATCATAAACAGATGCAAAAATCGCGCATTAGCATCATCATGTTATGAAAATCGAAAATCTCTGAGAGCAGCGAGAAGTGCGCTAATCTTTTAATGCCAATTCACACACCGCACACATATCTGATGTTCCATTAGTTTAGTTGGTAACTTCCTCTTTCGGTATCGATTTTAACTCTTCCCGCCAGAGACCACCACACTGTCCTCCAGACTCCGCTTAGTGCATTTATGTAATGAGATACGCGAGCGAACTTCCTGTTGTACTATTAGTTGCCTAAATAAACATGAATGACTCTAGTTTTCATCAAAATAATGTAAACTGCAGCAATTCCTGGGATTCAAATTGATGAAAAGTTTCCTGGAGAAAAGTGGGAATGTTGATCATTCCTTTGCGATCCGGGAAAGGGAATTGCGTGTCGCGTTTCAGTAACTGGGAAATGGTTTTATGTTTAGTCTTTCGGTTTAACAAATGTTTTGCGTAAGACATTCCTTAACTGAGAAATTGTGATCTCATTCCTCATCTTCTCTTCTTGTTATTACAAGTAGTTAGGTAATATAAACAGTAATTAGGTTAAAAAAATGCAATCGTTATGTACGACCGTACAGTCAGTCATTCAGGGTAACTTTTATCTACGTCTCTTTTAACGGCTCTATGTAAATGTTAATAATATTATTAGCGTAAAGAGTAAGGAAAAAAGTCCTAAAATATTTCATAAACGGCCAAAATTGATCAATAACTGTAAATACCACTTAAATGAATTATTAGTTTGACTCAAAGTTCACGCACCACTTGTGAAAACTTTGAACAATGCAAAAAAATTGGGTAAAATAAATTACTTTAATAATTTATTTTGAACTACATTTTTCATATGGCTACCACTTATATTCCAATAGTGTCAATGCATTTATCGTCTTAAAAAATGAAAAAAAAATGTCTTAAAATATTGTATGAATAGATAAAATTAATAAAGAATAATTATAAAAACCAGTTAAAATCAACTATTACTTTGGCTCAAAATTGTCCTGGCATTTATTAGAACTTTGAACCAAGTGAAAAATGTGATGCAAAATAAATTATTTTAGTAAATGTAGTGCCATTTAAGAATAAATGAAAAAAAGTAAATAAATAAATGAATAAATGTTTAAAAACTCCCAATTTCTATTTCATTGCATCACAAATTTTCTAGTTTATTCTGTTACGTAGAATATTACAACGTAAGACGAGAGATTTCAACAACTTGAAATCAGCATTCAAAAGTAACTTCTGAACAGTAACTTCAGAATTATAACGGAATTATCGTAACGGGGAGCACTTGCGCGTTTTCAAATTTGTTCTCCAAACTAGTCAAAGCAAAGCACTTATATGCTTGTCAAGTGTTGCCAAAATCAGTATTGCTGAAATTAAATTTAATATTTAATTTTTTAACGAAACAGTCCATTGAACAAGCTTATATGAACTACATAAGAATTTAAAAAATCTCACCAAATATTAAATAAAAGCAATTAAAATATTCGATAATATACGACAATCAAAAACAAGTCATTAACTAGGAGGAAAAACTCTCTTAAGATACAAAACTAAATTATGAGGAGCAAAAATGATAACAGTCATTTGAGCAGTGGGAAACTTTTCCGCCAATTTGGCATGTTTTTTATTATGATAATTAATCCAGAACTATTAATGGTAGGATGACCTGTACAGTTTGTATTGTAATCAAACGTACTAAAAAAATGAAGTGGTGCATAGTTAACCCACACAGGTTCAAAATGACCAGTCTTATTATTTTGGCAGGTTACATGAGTTTATTAAATTTAGCAGTAAATGTTTTTAAATTAACATGTTCTTTAAATTTTCATTTTTTTTTTTTTTAAAATAAAGTCCACTTCATTATGGTTCTGCATTAAAAGCTGAACATTATTAGATAGTAAGGAACTCCTTTTACTATTTCTCCCTATTTTGTAGAATAACAATCCAATATTTCATGAAATGCATGCGTTTATATGGCATTTTGTAATACTACGTGGTATACAATCTGTATGACCAGCACTGTAAGAAAATTCCAAAATATCACAGATTATTTCCGTTCAAAGCTGCGGGATTTCACGGGTTTCCAATAGTTTCCTGTGAAAAACTAGCATATATGTGGAAAAGTTGCATGAACATTTACAAGTTTCATTAATACACGCTACTCACTGTTGCGAGAAACATTTTTAGCTACCAGTAAGAAAATATATTCAACTTCTTTTATAGGTGTTTCGCCTTCTACTCAGTTACGGCCCTTTCACATGGAATGAGCCCCAAACGAACGCGAGTTGCAGTTTCTGGATATTATAGTTTTGCAAGAATTGTAGGAAATTGGGCTGTTCGGTCTCGTTGCAATTCTGCCTTAGCTGTGACCATACACGCTTTACACATTGAATTTTGATAAAATACATCACACTTTTGTGAGAAATTTACATAGTTTTTTTATTATTAATTTCGTATGGTTACTAATTTTTTGTATGGTTTTTCCTTTAAGGGGGTCTGGGACACAAAAATCCTCAAATTTTGCAATTTTTTTTTGTAATTTGAAAAATTGCTCCTTTTTTTTCTGCTTAAGAGGACGTTTGAATCTTGTTTCTACCTTAAATAGAACGAAAGTTATAGTTATTTTTGTTGCATGCATCTAACGAATGTGTACATAACTTTAAAACTTTAAACGCGTTTTTCTCCATGATGCAATTTTCCCCGATTTCTTGCATTCAAACTCTTATAAGTCAGGAACCGATAGAGATAAAGTAATGAAACTTGGAGCATATCTTTTTCAAGCAATTTACTTTAATTTTTATTCGGCGAATTTGAAAAAAAACGTTTACTCCAAAAATTATGATTTTTTTTAAAAAAAGTATTTTTGAATTTTTCGAAATTTTTATTCAAATATTTTTTATTTTTTATTGAATCAATATTTTTAAAATCGCCGAATAAAAATTAAAACTTAGATATTTGTGCATACTTTTTTGAAAAAAAATTGAAAATTGACCAACAATATTTTGAGTTATAGCAATTTAAATCAACCCCATTTTTTTGAAAAAAAACTAATTAAATTTAAATTAAAAAATAATTTTTTTTCATATTTATGTTATGATTTTGCTTATTAAATAAATGATGAATCAGTTCAAAAAATTTCAAAACTCTAAAGTACATAATAAAAAAATTTTCAAAATGTGTCCCGGACCCCCTTAAAATGATTTCAGACTACATTTGGAGATTCAGCTGGCCGCATGCGACCAGCGCGCTACACATGGCCTAGTTTGGTGTAGAATTTCTCTACCTACATCGACATGATGAGGAAATAACTAGGATTTTTCCATTCACCCCATAGTCTCCAGGGTAAAAGAAAGCACACTAGGGTAAAAGAAAACATAATTTCATTCGCTGGCAAACGTTCATGAAATTAAAGTTTTTATACCCAGTTCCTTTCAGAGCGTAGTCTTGGACACAATGCTCAAAATTTTATGTCTCAGTACATCCAAAAGAGGGAAGGATCCAAGGTGGGGGGAAAGGGGGGTGCAATAAAATTATGTTTATCTTTTCCCGAAGAGCAAGCTTCCCCCCCCCCCCCCCGAAAAAGTTAAAAATACCCCTTATAACAACCTATCCTAAAAATTTTAATTCCGCAATCTGCGCCATGACTGCCCCCCCCCCCCCCAAATAGGGTGCCGCTGTGTAATGGTTTTTGCAAAGTTGAAATGCAATCTATAAGATTTGAAAAGCTGTACATTGCTTGAATTGACCTGTATAAAACTTGTGTGACAATTTCCTTTGGGAAAACTTTCCAAAAACCTGTATTGATTGTCAGTATGAAACTTTCTAAGTTCAAATTTTCCTCGCAGTCAGGGCCGTATCCAGAGGGGGGGGGGCACCCTCCCCGAAATCCGAAATGTTTTGTAGCCAATATGAGCAAATGACGATGTGCTTCTCTTTTCTCCTCTTTCGTTTTTCCTCTTTGTTGATTAATGTCAACGATTTGTCGAGCAAGCAATTTTTATTTTGATTGATCTTGATTTGCAAAAGAATGCATAACTTATAAAAGACTTTGTTTGCCTATTTTCTTCATATTTTTGTGGTCTCAATTGCCCCATATAAGGCCTCAAAATACCGAGTTTTTTTAAATCTATTTTTAAAAAAATTTCCCGGGGGGAGAAACCCACGGACACCCTGAAATTATGGATGTCCTTCATCCGACTTAAAGGGACACTCTCCTGTTATCCTTACCACTACAAGGTGAATAAAAAAAATAAGAGATTAAAATAAAAATAACAATAATCCAACAGTGGAATCATTAAAAATCGAGACAAAAAACATCTTCTATGTAAATATTTTTATGCGTGTATGTGTGTATATATATATATATATATATATATGTGTGTGTGTGTGTGTGTGTGTGTTTGTGTGTGTTAGGACTATGTGCGAATCCGGGCCCCCACCCCCTCCTGAAAAAAATTTCTGGATACGGCCTTGCTCGCAGTGAGTGGATCTACCAATCAAATACTTGTGTTGTTGTATGCGAATTTAAAATGCTACGTTTTCCTCTCTTAAAACCTGTTGAAAACTTGAATTGTCCTTTTATTAAACCTGTATGCACGTTTTCCTTTCGAATAACCTGCACCAACCTTCGTAAAACCTGAACTTCAATACAAGTTTTATGCTGATATTTTTTCCTGGGAGTAATAATAGCGAAGCAACACAAAGCTAAAACATGTTTAAAAAACCAAGTTTAAAATGAAAAACATGAAACTAGGCTTTTGCGAAGAAGACATCGCGAGTTCAAAAAATATATTGGAATCAGTCTGAGAATTATGATTTGGCGAGAAATCTGAATTCGACGGAAAATCTGGAGAAAGATGCGCTGCACAGAACATATGCAAAGAAAGAAACTGAACTACAAAAACTTAGTTGTGAGCGTAATGTACTAACCACATAGGTTTGGGGTGTACGAGGGTTCTCCTCTGGAAAAGATTTCGAAATTGTAGCTTTGAAAACGCAGTTTTAGACGATCTTCGATATTTTTTATGGAGATAAGGGTTCAGTTGCTCACCCGAAGAAAATGAAGTCCTAGAAACAAGATTTTAGTCTATTTGGAATTAGTATTTGGGAGAGGGGAGAGAGGTCAGGGCGCTTCCCCGGAATATTTTCAAAATTGAAGTATAAAAAACGCAATTGTAAGTCATGTTTGGTTTAGAATGACTACTACATTATAAAAGTTTATATATGCATATTTACCTAAGAGGCCATTCATTAACTATGTAAGGGTGATTTTGGCAATTTTTGACCCCCCCTACCCCCATGTAAGGGTACGTAAGATGTTTCAAACTCCTTTCCCCTATTTTTACGTAAGATTCTTTTTCGTTTTTCAAAATTATAAAATGTTGTTAGAAAAGGATCAGTTACATTAAAACTCCTAGTTTGACGCAAATCAAATATTTTTATTTTTCAAGAGATAAGTATTATTATTTCATTGCTGTCAACTACATATTACCATTATATTATTTGATAAATATTTAGTCTTTGGAATACCATTTACCAGTAGTTTAAAGTAAATTTTTAAATAATCTTAAACATAAATCAGTTAAACAATCCATATACCAATAACAGTTTTAAAATAATGATCGACTAGTTTTTAAATAACTTCAAAGAAAATAAATTAAAATAGTTAAAACGAGATAATTTCAGATCATCAACCGTCTGAACTGAAGGGATTCGTTTCATTTCATTATATTTGACACTATTCATTCTTTGTAAAACAAGTAAAAAACAGCTCATCCTAATACGTTTTTTACCTTCCAGACGCAAATGAATTATGATACATGCCAATCCACTTGACTAAGCGATTTCTAATATGAAATATCGATTTGGAACATATTACGTAAGAATGGGTTTGACCCCCCCCCCTCCAAAGTAAGTATATGTAGAAAATTTTCCACCCTCTCCCCCTCGGTGCCCTTACGTAATTAATCAATGACCCCTAAAAACACATTTTTGAGAAACAATATAGTACATGATTAGTGCTGTAGAGGGGTTTTTTTCATCGTTTGAAAACTTGAAAACTTAAGGAAGCAAAGTTAAGCTACTGTTATACAATATGTTTTACACCATATAAAAACTCAGCTCTAACTAACTTTTAATTTCTAGGAAATTGTATATACAAAAAAGCTGAAAAATATACTATTTTTGCTATAAAAAGTTTGTGGAAAAAAACTGAGATGAAAATACCCCCACAAGTTTTTTTTTCAACAATATAACGTTCAATCCTCTTCTCATGAGTAGTCAAAGCATACCTAAATGAAAATCTTCCCATACGGTGTATAAGATAAACATGCACTTGATACGTATCCAGATATAACCCCACGCGATTTTTACCTAGGCAAAACCCTAAAAAGAAATTGTTTATTGAAAAGAGTAGGCTACACTGTTTTCGCAAACTCCCTGCCGTTTTTTAAAGCCTTGAGTTACCACGTTTATTTGCAAATCGTGACTTTCTCCCAAAAATATGAATCCTATCCCGTTTTTCTTCAAGTGAATATATAACGAGCAAAAAGTGTTTACACAATTTGTTTTTCTCGCAAGAAGAGCTTTTCTTCATAGTGGTTTGTGTGTTCAGTAAAAGTTGATTTCACGACAGTCAAGTGTCAACGCTTTCAATAAATGCAATCAATTATCGGCAACTATCATCAAATAAATTCTATTCCACCATATACCTCAGTAATCTTTCAAACATTTCCAATCATCTAACTTTGTTCGAAAATTTAGAAGAGCCTTTCTTCATAGAGGTTTGTGTGTTTAATAAAAGTTGATATCACGACAGTCAAATGTCAGCACTTTCAATAAATGCTATCAATTATCTACAACTAAAACATGTACTTTTCTCTCTTAAATGAATTCTATTCCACCGTATATCTTAGTAATCTTTCAAACATTTCCAATCTTCTAAGTTTGTTCGGAAGTTTAAATGGAAATAAATCACGCAACGGGGAATATCTTAGAAGAAAACTCACTTCTCGCGTGGATAAGTCAAAAAAGTTCCGGAAAATTATTGCTCCAGTTTATCTAGCAATCGAAAATTCATGTACTGCTAATTACTGTGTCCATATCAAGCCTACGCTTTGTATCCAGCGGATCGATAACGGAACAACTTTCAAGTCAAATATCGAGTGAAAGAAGCATAGTTGATTGGCTATTGGATTTCTACTCCTAGTAATTTTGCTGGTGGTATTTTATGCTGCACATCGAGCGTCTTGATGACAATACATTAATTAAAAATTATGTTGAAAATTTTATTCAGAAAAATATTATTTGATTGATTAGAAGTGACATTATTCTTTAAAACCTGTCCATTGCGTTCTGCTAAAGTTATCTTTAAAACAATATAGTGAAAAATATTTTAAACTAGAGTTCCATTTAGATGATAACTGTTAATCAATTTTTGTTAAATTTATCTTTAAACGATATACAGTGAAAAATATTTTTAACCAGTAATCCATTTTAATGGGAACTGTTTAGTTTTAGTTCATAGAGTTCTGTTAAATGTATCCTTAAAACGATATATAGTTAGAAATATATCTAATAGGAGTTCCGTTTAAATGTCTGTTTCTGTTTATGGGGTAAACTCACTCATAAATGAACACCTCCCAGTGAATGAATACATTGCCCCCCCCCCCCTTTTTTTTACTTCCTTTTACAAAAAAGGAAGTATTGTATTCGCGAAAAACAATTTCACTCAAAAATCGACCTTAATTTCCATTTTGCTCACCCCCGAATGAATGTAGAGTTTTTTTCGACCCGACCACACGTGCATATATACCTAAGAACGCATAGACCCCGAATTATCCATTTTGACGATTCCCGAGTTAATTACAACGAGTTTTCTCGTGACGTCTGTATGTACGTATGTATGTGCGTATGTACGTATGTATGTCGCATAACTCAAGAACGCTATGTCCTAGAAAGTTGAAATTTGGTACGTCGACTCCTAGTGGGGTCTAGTTGTGCACCTCCCCTTTTGGTTGCATTCCGGTGTTTCTAAAGGGGTCTTTTGCATCTTTGGGGGGGGGGGGGATCATTGTTAATTTCGATGCAAATTCAAGTGGTGTTATAATTTGGCGGACACTTGGCAATATATCGCCAGTCTTTTGGTCACCAAGTTTTGTCGCCAACTTGGCGACAAATTTGGGGATTTTTTTTTTTTTGAATCTGGTTTCAATTTGGCCACTGTTGGTGATATTTAGAGAGTTAACTATTGAGTCACATTAAAATTGCCAATAATGTGGAAATAACATTAAATTGGTCTAAAAGGAAGTCATGTGATGTACACATCAGCTAGTTTGAGTTAGTGTTTCAAAAGATTTTTTCTCAAAAAAATTAACAGTAGTAAGGGGTATCTTTCTATACATTTTCTATACATTTCCAAAATGAAAACGACGTTGTTTGTCCACTGGTAGGGAGAGTGAGAGTGATTCACTGGGGTGGAGCACTTTTATTCATTTCAACCAAAGGTAAAAAAAACTTAACCATAACTTTTAAAGTTCTCTATTAAAAAAATAATAATGACATGTATCAATTAAAAAGTTTACTATCATATGCGAAAAGCTAGTTTTGAACGATATTGTATTTTTTCTTTTTTTGTGATGAAAATGCGTTGAAGTGTTCATTAATTTGTCGTTCTACCCTATCTATCAAAATAAAAACTCTTTCCTGCTAAATTAAAGGTTAAATAGTCTTCACGTAATACCTTTTTCTCACTCAAATTTGGCATTCATTTTTCAATTCTTTTTCTCTTGGTTGTAAAATTAAATATATGTTTTTAGTATAAGTTTCTAATGTATTTTGTAGGCTGTTTTTTG
The DNA here is from genome assembly GCF_026930045.1 of Uloborus diversus. Classification (NCBI taxonomy): domain Eukaryota; kingdom Metazoa; phylum Arthropoda; class Arachnida; order Araneae; family Uloboridae; genus Uloborus; species Uloborus diversus. The sequence continues at coordinate 126,970,461 of NC_072733.1, read as the reverse complement.
TAACGACTGAATGCAGATTTTGTTCAATGTATGTGAAGATTTACATATTTTGATCAGTTACTGGAAATCAATCTTACGAAACCATCCTTGAAGTTCTCTGAAAATGATCTTTGAATAGTGGATATAGTGGATGATCGTTAGTTAGTGTTTCATTTACATGGCCTTTGCTCACATTTGTTAAAAATAAAATTGTTTTCCAACTAAACTGGTAGTTAAATAATCCACACACATTTATTTCTCTCTCCCTAACTTGAGATTTGTATTTTGGTTCTTTCTCCCAGCTTTTCAGAGTTTAATGTGCCATATCTTAAATAAATTATTTGCGTTTTGTGCGAGTTATCTTCACTGCTATATACTACTACTGTAACGACCGATTATTATGAAAAAAAATTATGTCTGAACATTATTTTTGATAACTTCAGCGTAAATCGTTTTACAGCATGTTTTACACAAAATATTCATTTAAGATATTATTGACAGAATCCTTTTTATTGTTTTTGAGATCAGTTAAGGACTCACATTCTGTTGATGTTGCTAAACTAAGAAATAACTTATTCCAGGGAGGTCATTCCAAGCTTTTTTGCTTTCGACTTCGACATTTCTCGTCACGTGATCGGCTCTGACGTAAATATCTCGCAATCTGCTATCCCAAAGTCCCATCTCCCAGGTGTCGGCGAGCGGGCGAGTTTAAGAGAAGAAACGCGAAGGGGGGAGAGGATTTTTCGCCGGTTACGGGTAGCATGAGAGGCGCGCTGAGGCACGTGACTTCTTCCAACCAGTGTTCTTTCAGCGCACGTAGTTTTTTTTTCGCTTCATCCGTGTACGATAAGGCGCGAACTTTGAAGAATCACTGAAAGGCCTGCAAATAGCTGCTTCAAAGTACACATTTTGTGTGACGAAGAATCTCATTTAAATCATCTTAGATTTTCTTTAAGAAAATCCAAGCGTCCATAAGAATAAATTCTCATAGGAATTCACGAAAAAGGATAAAAAGAAAAAATGGGTCGAACTCGCCCATCTGTTAAACCCCGAGGGCTCCGGTGCTTAAAGCATTCTCAAATGGCAAAAGGTAAGTCATGTTTTATGCATATTTCAACATTACAGTGTCTAAAACAATTATAGAAGAGGGGGGGGGGGAGCCAATACATAAATAAGTTGAAAATTAAACGTAAAATATGTTGATTTACAATATAACACCATCGATATTAGTAACTTTAATCAATAGTAATAATAACAACCTTAAAAAATAATCATGATATTAAAAAAAAAATCTTTACTATCATAAATGCAGATGAAGAAATATAAATTGTCCGTAATCGTGGATTGAATATATGTTGTTATTATTGTTGTCGTGTTTAATGAATTGCAGAGTGCGAAAGGTTTAGATGCACCCGAAAGTCTTCATGAAAAAACCTGCCATTCAAATTGAATATATAAAAGACTAAAATACAGGGGTGTGCGCACCGAGGAGGGGGGTTAAGTCATTTCGCTGACTGCACCATTGAAATTTTTAGGGGTGTTTTTTTCATTTTGGGGGCTCTTGCTTTTGGAGAGGGGAGTCTTCGTGATATTTGGGGGGCCCTTGCTCTTGGGGGGCACCCCATGCAAAATGTAAAAGGCTTGTTGGGCTAATTGAGCTTTTGGGGATGAGAGCAAACCATAACAGAGTATATAATCTTCCATATTATGATTGGTTATGTAAAAACCAAGACTGTTGGGGATACCCTCCCTTCCCCCCTATCAGTTGTAATTATAACAACAATCTCAGTTTCGAAGACATATTTCAGAGTTTTTTCTCTCTTATCTTTAAAAGTTACAATTTAATAAGTATATGCTAAATAAAAAATTTTATTTCTTCATTATTCCTGTTTTCAAGATCCCATTTCTTCTAAGTATTGCTTTTCAATTGTTCTTCAAAAAAGTACTTTTCTAGATTTCTTTTTTTAAAACAAACAACTTGTACATATGATTACATAATTCCATCTTTATTTTCAAGATTAAAAAGTTAAACCAGCAATCTTGGTTACAAGAGCAGTTTAAAATAAATAAAAACTTCGCTTCTGTAAATATATTGAAAAATATTGGCAAAGGAAATAATTTTTTTAATCATAGTTTCACTTCAGCTGATAAAGAACTTTAAAGTAAGTTCAATCAAAGGGAAAGATTCTAAATTGAAGAAGAAATGAAAAGGAGCGTTTTGATGTATTCTCTTTTCTTTCAAGTGCATCATATTATACAGCAGCCAATTTACAAATGCTTACAGTATAATCAAATACAGTATTTGTACAATATTGCTAATTTTGATGTCAGCGAAATAGAAAATCAAATTTTGGAATCAATTCCCCAGAATTACCAGCCTCGGTACTGTTTTGTAATTCGTTAATCAATATCAAATTTCAATGAAGAAAAGTAAATTTTCTTACAAATTGAATTCAATTGAAATCTTATGAAAAGAACTACACCCTCTTTTGAAATAACAGTGGGTATTTTAAAAAATTTAGGGGAAAAAGGGGAAGGGTATTTTACAACAAAAGAACGCAGAAAAAAAAAACTTCGTCAGTGGCGTGCCTAGCATGGGTCACATCCGGGGGGGGGGGCAGTAATTTGTGGTGTCATCCTTCCCCCCCTAAAAACGCAAAAACGGGATTGTAATATTCTGTGTAAACATGAAATTCATACAATTTTCAGAAACAATTACTAGTACTTTTGTGTTATAACTAAATTTTAAGAGAATGTATAGAAAACAAATAAAAATTATGAACGCTTTTTATATAATTTGCCCTAGACGCATTTGTGCTGGCCGTCGAGCTGTCAAAAAAAAAAAGCCTGCGTAGGAAATTTATAGCCAGTTAATTTTTTCAAATGCATTATCTCTTGAAAATAGGGGATCCCCGATCCCTCTCCCCCCCCCCCCCATCTTATTTCCTAAGTGATGGATTTGGTTGAAAGAAAATGAAATCGATGGAAATAATCAACCTTTGCCGAGAATGCATTTTTATTCATAAACTCACATCTTTTACATTGAAAAAGGAGCTCTTAATATCTCCGAAACACGAGTCTGCAATTTAATTCGGATGTTTGTGCATTATAATGTTGTTATTAGTTGGTTTAAGCCTTTTAAGCTTTGAAAACTTGTTGAAAAGCTAGAAATGTTGCATATATACCTATTTTATGTTTGCAGTTATAACCCCCCCCCCCCTCTGCATCCTGCACCATTTTTTGGGTTGGCCACATCCTAATTCGATTTCCTCGTGCAAATACCTTTCAAAAAAACTAACTCCCGTTTTTGTGTCACGAAAATGGAACAGAAAACCACTCCCCCCCCCCCCGGTACAGTTATAACCCCCCCCCCCCTTGCCACCTGCACCATTTTCGGCGTTGGCAAAATCCTAATTCCTACTTTGTTATCCTCCATAAAATAAATACCTGTCAGAAAACTTACTCCCGCAATTGTATCACAAATTGAATGGAAAACCACTAGCTCCCCCCCCCCCCCGCTCCCTGAACTATTTCCGGGATTGACAACATCCAAATTCGCTTTCCCCGAGCCAATACCTTTCAGAAAAACCAACTCCCATAATTGTATCACAAAAATCGCATAATCTCACCTGCTTTGGGGCAGTCGAGATTTCGCTCGCAAGCAAACGCGCGAAAAGTCGCTTTTTCCCCTTTTAGGGAAGTATCAACCTATCAAATATTCCAATTTTAACTATTGCACAATGTTGACAGGCTTACAAAACACAAAAATTCACCATGGCCGGATTTTTAAAACCAACGATTGATTTTTTATGAATTTTTTAAAGAGCGATGCGCAAAAAAGAGGTGTGGCCTAAAACGTCAGCAGCTGACGTCATTTCCCTGTTCCGATCAGAGCTCCATTTCCATGCCGTGTTGCGCCTACCAGGAGGTGAATAGCACTGTCTTTTTCAGCCTTTTTAAAGCATTTAACCAGCATTTTTTCCATCATGGGGCTAGGATTCACGAAAGGTCAATCCAATAACCTTCCTCAAGTAAAGTCATTCATGGTGTTTGACTTTTTTCGAAAGGACGAGAGATTTAATGTCCTAGAAGTACGAGGAGTGAGACAACAAAGTTTCACCATTGTTATTCTTTAAAATTGTACGTACATATCCGTCTATGTTTGCAGTTCATATTATTCCCATTAGTTTCCCTTATCAAGATTGATCATTTCCATTTGTGTGTCGATGGTTTTTTTTATCTGAATATATAAATTACAATGTAAGAGCGCTATTCCAGTTCTTACTTGGCGGCTTTTAATGAGGCGCGCATTTTTAACAACCCTACTGCAAGTGATTCCAGTACTAAGTTTTAGAGCAGTTTTTGCATGAAAATTTTTCGCTTTGTTGGCAATAAAAGTTGATCTGCTTTTTTTTTTGTGGAAAATTGTTTTAAATCCACTAATACATGTTAATTATCCTTGAGTTTTTGTGCAACTTAGCAAAAGAAGGAAAAATATATTTTTTTGCTCTTTTGATAAAAATAATAAATTTGAAAATGGTGTTCATTTCATAAAATAAGTACCTTTTTGCAGGTGAGAAAGGTCTTGTATATATAGAAACGCTTCTGGTGATAAACTGAAAATGTATTTTTAAATTATCAATTTGTAATAGTTAAAATTTGAAGATAGTTTGAATGTTAAAAAGAAAGTATTAATAGTTTTTGCATTGTTATTAAAATGGAAATAGTAATGCATCTATTACTTTCTATTTAAGTTTATTGTGCAGGGTTTAAATTCCTTTGTTTACTTGCATTTTTTTTAAAAATATCTCATATGCTTATTAAACATTTATTTATGAACAGTTGTGAACATATATTTCAAACTGTATTTCTCACTTGACATAGTTTTTAATTAAAATGAAGTGCAAATTTTCATTTTCAAATTTTAATTAATAAACACACTTGAAAACACTTCTTTCGAAGATCCTGCTGGGACGGAACAATAACAAATTGCTTGTGAGGAGTTTTTTTAGATGTAGATACGCATCCAGGAACGAAGCAATACTTGTAATTGATTCTACTAGCCATGACAAAGAAAATCAAATTAAAAACAATCGCAGAATGCATTAAACCCTACAGACAGCAAAGGATTTTCACTAGCCTTTTATGCGCGCTGCTGTTAGAAGGCTCTTGTTTTCCCGCGCCTTCCCCCAAAGATCGTTAAGCACTTCTTTGTCCTAGCCAACCCCGCCGCCTCGCAGCGCGGCAGTGACGTCAGTCAAAGGACTTACAAGCAAATGACGTCACTCGCGCGTGAACTTTAAAAAATTATTTTAAAAAAAAGTATTAGTCGTATCGTAAAAATTTTTTCGCAGATGATGTTCATGTATGTTACTCTATCAAATAAAAATAAAATTAGAAAATCGAATACTTCCCTGCGAGACTGCGATTTTCCCTAAAACGCCATCTAGTGAGACGATCAGAACTAATCTCGCAAGGTGAATTTCGAGCTTGGAATAAGCACCCAGAAAGATGAAAAAGCGCGCAAATTTAATGGAACATACGTATATGGAATAAAATGAAAGAATGGGATAGTTGTTGTTTTCGTTCTAAACTGGCCATGTCAAATTACCTTTCCAAAAGCACAATATTTGACAAATAAATAAACATGAAAAAATATTTTACTTGAAAAAAACTTACGCATTTGTTATTACAGCACAATGATAGAATTGTTTACATAAAAAGAGATATTCAGTGTACTAACTTCATAGCGTCGTGCGCATCGTACATTGTGTGTGCAACTACTGTCTCATCTGAACTTAAGTTTGCAATAAATAAGAGTTTCTGAAAAAAAAAAAAAGAATGCAAGCATACGAAGAGTTTCCACCACGCGTGTATATAAGCACGTACCTTGCTTTTACACTTACTGAAAATCCAAAATAACTCTCTAAACTAGAAAATATTCGACCGTATTTTTAATTGTTTTTGCAAAAGATTTCTCATTTAAATCACTCGCGTAATTAGGTTGACAGTAAAAATTCAAAAGTTCAAAAAAAAAAAAAAATAATAATAAATAAATAAATAAATAAAAAATAAAAGAAAAAGCGTTGCACTAACGAAATTAAGAAAAAAATGAATAAATAAACGACTTTGGCATAGTCATTACAAAAAGAAGAAAAAGAAACACGTGAAAAAAAATTACTTTTATTTGATTGGTAGATTTTATTTTAAAAAAAGCAAAACATATTTAAAAAAAAATAGATTCTTTAACTGTAGAAATAGGGACTTTATTGAATTATTAAATCGTTAATGAACATTTAAAGAAAATAAAAACGAAGTTTTTAAAGCACTATTTCTCAACAGGTTTCTGTTTCGCTAAATTTTTTACAATATGAAAATTTGCTGTTTAAAACATTTCATGAAATAATCTGATATTTTGTAACGTTTTTAATGATGTCGGGAATACGTTTTAAAAAGTTAACAAAAGGTTGTTTCTTCATTTTCTGATGCAATGTAATGCTTTTTTTTTTTTTGCTTGTAAAAGAGGTAGAATATTTTATCCAGAAAAAATTTCACAAATAAAATAATCTGTATGTTTCTCCATTTAATATTATTAGAATATTTCAGTGTCTACTTTACTTCTGGAAACACTTTCCGATGTTTGAAAAATGCTCTTTGTAAATTCTCTTTGTTTGCTGACATCGATGGAAGTAAAACACGCAACCTAAAAAATCTTGGAGAAATATTTTCGTTTCGTGCAAGTATATTGGAGAAAATCGAAAGTTTATCGACTTCCTATATTTGAAAAAATAAATATATTTTGATAAAAACTTGTACTTTTCTCTCAAGCTCTATACATAGATCATTTTAAGTTAAACCCTTTAGTGTTTTTGAGTTATAAAATTTGTGTTAATTTGCTTTTATGAATTTAAATTTTTCTGGTGATCTTTCAGCTCTAATTCTACTTCAAACAACTAAACAAATACGATTAAAATGAAAAAGACCTTTCTTTTCTTATCAATTTGGGTTTCATTTACGCTGTTTTTTTTTCATATTTTAACACAAAGCATATTTGACCATTTTAAATTTAACTAAACAAACACATAGTTGGCTTTTTTAAAAGTAGTTTCTTATGATGTAGGATAACACTATTTAAAGAATGGGGTGTATAACAATTAAGAAACTGGTAATAACTATTAGCTGGGCAATTATGTTTTTTATTTTCATAATATCACATTTTGCATATTTTGCTTACTGACGCAGTTAAATTATGACAAAGAAATGATGGACGGAGTGTCCGAAAAGTCCTTGACACATTTTAAAAATTCATAGAAAAGCAACAAATTATTGTATGAGTATGCGGTTTGCGCCATAATACTTCACAGGTTCAAGAATTCTTTAAGAGATGATAAAAAAGCAGGAAAAGGAAAGAAAAAAAAGCGCTGTATCGTCACAGTAAGAAAAACCAACGACATTGGAGGTGTTTACGCATTTTATTAATCAGAAAGCAATACCTTTCATTACTAGAATTCAATGTGAGTACCGTTTGTGGACATGGGATGAACTTGAGTACCGATTAGGCGTGGTTCGAGCTACATACGGTGCACACACTGAACTCTAGTAATGAAAGGTATTGCTTTCTGTTTAATAAAATGCTTTTCTATGAGTTTTTAAAATGTGTCAAGGACTTTTCAAACACCCTGTCTTACGAGTAATAAATGAGAAAATATCGTTTGAGTTATGCGTTCTTACTTTTTGAGAATATTTTTCAATGGTTTCAATGATTCGTGCCAACAAAACAATGCAATATTTAGTTGCAGCAAAAATGTTTTTAATTTCTTTCATCTTTTTTCTCCAACTCTAACAATTTTGATCGTCTGGGAAATATACAAAATAAGAATAGATCTTGAGGGCACGACAGAGTTATTTTTTGGTTAACTTGAAAGCGATTTTTACCTCTACCGTCACTATGTAGTTATTAGTCAAACCCACAAACTTAGTTGAACACGTGTTTTTACTTTGAATATTTAAAAATGGTTATTGCAGGTACACTTCCTCCAAATATTTGAAACATGAGTAATTATGAGTAGATATATCCAATAGTCAAAATTGCATAGAAATTTTTAAAAATGGAAGATTTTCTTTTTCTCTATATTAGCAAATTTCTGTATGAAAGACTGAAATAAAAAATATAAAATTACTATTCTAGAAAAATAGTCTTGAAGTGCACTTTTTACAATGTTTTGAGGGTTTCCAGTTTTGAAAAACAATGTTAAAATCGAAATATCTCTAAATGACTATTAAAGGAAAAGAAAACTTGCCCGTCTCTCATTAAATTAGAGAGTTTTGAAATAGGATTTAAAATCATGATTAGTTATAAAGTTTTGTGAAATTCTTTTATATGATAAAAAAGCATATAAAAAGTACCATTTGTGTTAGCAATCATTTACTGTTCAAGAGAAATGATTTTTTTTTTTTTTTTAATTTTAGCATGTTCTAAGTCAATTGAAGCTAGTAAATTTACTAGTGCATATTTCTGATCAAAGTTTATTCTAATGATTTTTGACTTAATTTTAAGCTAATGTTAAAAAAAAGCGACGATTGCGCTCCTCGTGACATTGAAAAAGTCTCAATGGCATGTTCAGTTGGATTTTATTGCGATGCTATGTCGTAACCTTGATTGCAGCTAGGGGAGAGACATCGTTCAAAGACACGAACTGAAATCAAGATTACGTAGTCACGGTAAAAATTTTGCAGTCTGTTATGCCAAAAAATGGTTATTGTTTTACTATATTTTGGTGCAATATGTACAAGTAAGCACCAAAACTTGCGTGTGTTGCACCAAAATACAGAAAAAAGCACGCACCATTCATTAAAGATTATGATTGGGAAATTTTTTTGGTACCAGTAAAATTATTCGTAATTACTCCTTTTTTTTCTAGTAGCCACTATCTTGTCACTCAAAGTAGCTAAATAACAAATCAGCTATTAACTTTGTACTGAAATATAAACACCATGAGTTTAAATAAAGGTTGTTGTAACTAATTAATTCCATTAGTGTTATTTGTATAATGAAGTGTTAATTGCGAACAGGAAATTATATTATTTTATGAGAAATTTTTCATGACAACTGATAACTCAGGTTTGATTGGGGCGAGCGGATACCGGGTGTCGAATTAAAATAATATTTTTAGTCATCACTTTTTTACTTAGTCACCATGCGGCGAGGAATGACCGCTAATCTAAATCATTAACATCCTTTGTAACCAGTAAACTTGCATCATCTTTTAGAGCAACATGCACTACAATTTCTCAAAATTGAATGGTGGTTCGGAGTTACAAAGATCACCCTTTTTATGGAGTGGATAAATGGAACTGCATGTTGTCCAGTTTCATTTCTACTCGCTGAAGGAGTTCCTCCCAACTCGTGCCTTATTACATTCCCTTCAACCATATGACAAGTTGTTTCCAACGTACAACAATTAGCTGGACGAGAAATTTCAACTGTTGTACATCCAACTTATACGATGCTCATTTGCGAATAACAAATTGCTTTTCGCCTCTGCTCCCTCGATTCTGTTCTGGAATGAAGTATGGCATTCTCAAATTGCAGTTCGCTTCTGTTCTCTATCGAAGATCAATCTTTCTCACAGTGGGAATGTATTTATATCTATTCCCCTTTATTCTCTTTTTATATCCTATTGTCGAATTGATGATGACTGGGAAAAAGGAAAAACCCTATTGGGCAGTGGTTAGAGACAATAAAATATGAGCATTTCTGAATGTGTTCGGGTAGGTTCCCCGAGGCTTAGGTCAAAATGGGAGCATTTTGCATTGTAATTATAACAATGAGTAGGTATGATATGTAATGCATATTGAAATAAGTACGCATTTTATGAAGCAAATTTAAAAAATTGTGATTTATGCGAAAATGCGGTAGCTGTTGCCCGATTTATTTGAAATAAAAAAAATCACTACTGGCGAACTATTCATTAAAAGGAAGCATATTTAAAAAGCGCACAAAACTTTTTTTTTTTTTTTTTTTTTTTGTGACTCAAAATTAATATATATATATATATTTTAGGGACTGAGAAGCATTCAATTTCGTCTGCCCTTTTTTTTTTTCTGTTTACCCCCTTTTTTTTCTTCCTTTTTTTTTCTTTTACTTACAATTGTGCATTTGTTTTTGTAGTAACTGTGCAAAATTTTGGCCACTCTGTGCTTTTGAGTGTAATGTCTTTACTTTTATATCTAGTTTGAGAACTGAATATATAGAAAAGATATAACTGAAGTATAAGAATTACTTTTCAAGTTTTAAACGTTCATTACTTTCTTATAAAATTTTAATAAAATAAATCCAGTTTTCTTTATCACACTCAAAAATACTATAAACGAAATCTTACAAAACTCTCAGTCTTATTTGGCATCTAATCTATTAATGTACTGAATAAGCAACGCCAATTCAATAGAAAAAGAACTCGGAGGTACAGAAGTAAGAAATATAGAAAATCATGGATGTAAAACTCGGTATAGAAACTAAAAACCAACACTTACGATTTTTTTCCTTTGCTTTGAGGATATTACACAGAACTTCAACTGTCCGCTTTCAAGCAAGGCTTATAAAATACTTATTTTAGTCTCATTTCAATGAGCTTTTATTTCCTAAATATGACCATTTTTTTATAATTACCAATAAATATTAATGCGTGATATAACTGAAAAGAGAAAAAGAAGAAAAAATGGAAGCATTTTAAGTCACTTTAAAAGGGCATGCGGCCATTCAAACATAAATTAATAATGCAAATGCTTATTTTGTTTTGACAGGTTATGTTCTTTCTTAGATAAGTGCCGTGCTGCCTCTGTTGTTTCGAGCTGGCGATTGTGTCCTTTGCAGTGTACACCTGAAATTACCCGTATAGTACAGTGCAATTAGACATGAACCCGACCAAGTTTCCCGTCAACTCCAAATTGTTGTATACTGTCCACATATTGTTTGGTAAAAAGTTACACCGTTTTCAGCGTCGGGTTTTGGGGGGAGGGGGGGGGGAGAAGTTGGTAAATTAGTAGTTTTTATCAGTTTTTCCGAAATATTTAGAAAACTATGGTGTTTAGCGCGAAAAGTGCAATATACAAAATAATCTACACTAAATTACGAACAAAATGGTCCTAAACATTATTTTGTTAAGTGAACGGTTCCAGAGTTACGGCTGGTGTAAAAGTAGAAAATTTTCGCATTTTTAAGATTTTTTGGAAAATGCAATTTTAACTACTACGTAAACAGAAATAACTAAGCAATTTTATTAAAAAGTAATATTGTACAATCGTATTCTAGTCTAAAAGAAACTAAGAGGCACCACATGGGGTTAGAAACGTAGAAATACTGGGAACGAGAACCGGTTTTCTGCAATTTGCGTGAACTGTGATAAAGCACTTGAAGTTAGTTTCAAGAAAGATTGAGAACAAAAGATTCACAGATACACTTGAAAAGAAAGTTAGCTGTTCAGTCTCTAGCCTCTATTACCAAGTCTATGACAATTAACAACACCACTGTATGTGAACCCTAATACCAGGGGTTTTGTGATCCGAAATTTTAGAAAATTCCAAAACTTTTGGGTTGACAACACATTCTTAAACTGAAAAATTATTAAAAAAAAAAAAAAAAAAAACTTTAAAAATAATTTTCATCCATGATTTAAATGATTTTTGTATGCATATTTGAAAAGTTTTTACTGGGGAGGGAGAAGGATTTAGCTTCCTCATACTTTCAGAAAATTTCACACTGCCTTCAAAAAAATTTTACTGGAGTCCACGTGCACTCTTGCCTAATACTCTTTCACATCGGATGGTGTGCACGGTAAGAAAATATGAGAGACTAAGAAATACTGTCGAACACGCTTAAGTGAATAGCCATTTTGCCACGAAAAAATATTCTAATAAGCGGGATATTCCAAAAACCGAGATAAAAATAACCACATTACATTGGTTTGGTACACTGAAAATGTATTATATTAAGCGGGATATTCTTTTAGCCGATATTCTAATAAGCGGGTTCGACTTTATTTTAATTCGAATTACGTGCATATCCTCCACCCTTGTTCGACGAATCAGGTTTGATAAGGAAGGGGAGCAAATCTCCTAGTGGTGTCTGTTTTTATTCCAGATTCAAATGAATCATCGGTCACCCCTTATTTAGAAAAAGCGTCCTATATCATTGATGAAGATCACCTTCTTCATCGTGTTTTCTGACGTTTCCCAGCTACCTTCAGACAGATTTGCGAGCAATACATAAATTCCGTAATTGCTCATTATAGGCCAGCAACTTGTTTTTGATGAATACGAGCAAGGAACCACAAAAGATGAAGAACAATTATGTAGATCACGTGCTACTACTAACATTTAAGTCAAAATTGAAGACTCAATCGATGTAACTATCAACCAAAGTGAATTTCTAGCTAACACTAAGAACAAAATGGGCCTAATTTCTCTCCTGACAATGTACTTGCAAAGAAGCAGTTGCACAGTTTATCAAGCATCGGGTGACGATGACTTATTTATAGTTTTAACAGCGATCGATAAAGCTAAGAATGGAGTTGAAGCTTGTGTGATCGGTGATGACATGGACTTATTAGTCTTGTTGAATGTTCACACACCATCAGAAAACAAATTGAAAATGGTGGTACCAAAGAAAGGCAATCAGCAGGAGAAGGTGTGCACTGTTTCGGACATTCAGCGAAGAATTGGAGATATGAAGGGTGTACTCTTTGCAATATACCCCTTCACAGGATGTGACAATGTACCATCTTTCTACAAGAAGGGAAACATTTCACCGTATAGGAAAGTGTAAGCCAACAACGCTCTTCGTACGAAGCTTCTAAATCTTTAACGATTCCAAAGCTGATCCCAGTGTGGTGGCTGACGCAGGAAAGTATTTCTTGCGATGTTTGGAGCAAAGAATACTGAAGATCTAGATAACTTTCGCTACCAGTGGTACTTGCAGGCTATTGCAAAGCAGCCCATACATTCATTGTTCACAAGTTGGCTTACCACCCTCACTTCAACAGCTACCAGGCAGCCTTCATATAGAACCTACCACCAGGTTCAGCAGCGGCTGGATGAGGAAAAGAATTTACCTCCAGTGGGGGTGGAAGAAGATTGGTGAATGCCTGAGACCAATTATAACAATGCCTTTTGCAACTCCCTAGGAATTACTTTCCCTCATAGTGCGCGTTTAAAAAGCCGAATGCGTCCATAACTGCGAGTGCAGAAGTAGTGGTCTGAACTGCTCAAGCATGTGCAGTAATTGCTCAGGTCTAGGAAGTAATAACAGGGGCACTAATATCATAGACGAAAATCTAGAAAAGGACGGTGGTATGCTTGAAGAAGACTGAATCCTGGTGAATACTTTACATCACAATATGGCGCATTCAACGTTCTACATTTTTATTAAATATTAGTATTAAACTCAGTTTACGAACGTCAAAAAGTTTGATAAAATATGGTTGCAATATACAGGCAACTATGCCTATTTTCTAAAGAAAAATCTTCCAAAGCTGCACTTATAAAAATGTTATTATTAAAAATGATATAACTATAAATCATAATTGTTTTGAATTTTTATAATTTTAAATCATCTATGTTTAAAATATATTCATTCTTTTTGCGGCATTGTCTAGAGAAAGTTTGGGTTTCTACGTGCCGCAGATTTATATAACCATGGTCCATGAATGCTTCTTTTCCCTTAAAAGTAGAGCCCCTTGAGTAGGTGGTGAGGTTGTCGTTCCTTCAAGGGCTAATCACAAACATACCACCGGCCCCATAAATCGCAATTTGCTTTTACAAAACACTCCTCATACAAAAAATTAGTTTCCAGAGTGATAATGAATTTTTTTTCCGAAAAATCTAAAAAAATACGAAAAATTTCTATTTTTCACCTAGGGTAGCTCTGCAACCGTTCACTTAACAAAATAATGTTTAGGACCATTTTGTTCGTAATTTAGTGTAGATTATTTTGTATATTGAACTTTTCGCGCTAAATACCATAGTTTTCTAAATATTTCGGAAAAACTGATAAAAACTACTAATTTACCAACTTCTCCCCCCCCCCCTCCCCCCAAAACCCGACGCTGAAAACGGTGTAACTTTTTACCAAACAATATGTGGACAGTATACAACAGTTTGGAGTTGACGGGAAACTTTTACTTTGGATGTTGAGGTTAGGCCTTTTTTCGGTCTGTTTGCACCGTACTAGTACGGTGTGTACCTGCTTGAGCTTTAAATCGTTGCTAGGATTGAGGGATAAAAAGTCTTGCAGTGAGGATAATATTATTCCAATCACGTTCTCGTAATTGTATGCAGTTTCTGTTCAAATCGTGTAGCTTATTTTTATGTGGAGACGCTATTTTTACAATATTTGAGTTAAGTTGTATTTTATAAAGTAAAACTATAATCGTGAAGTGGCATTGGGGATGTAGATTTTTCTCCATAGTAAATTGATCCTTTCAATTAAAAAAGAAAAAGATGAATTAGTGAGTCAGTGTGAAATTCGAAACTTGACTGAAGGGGATTGCACAACTAAACATGTGAAAAAAAATAAGATAAATTTGTGAATCGGTGAAAAATACAGAACTTGACTAAACGTGATTGAATAACTAGATGTTTTGTTTTTATTTTAATTTTAAGATGACGAGCTTTACACAAAAACGTAAATTGAGCTTGAATATTTTGGAAGAAAAAGCCGTTGCATATTGTTATAGCGAATAATTTTGGATATATATTAGCCCGACGTCTAACATCTGTAAACTAAAGATTATTCAAGAAAAAATAAAAACGTACAAATTTCATAGAACTGACTTATATAATAAGAGTTATTTTATTATATTTGTTATATTATTAAGGAATCAAGTTATTTTCCCTTAGAATGGACAGATAAAATTACCCTTCGAATCATACAACTGATGACTAATTAATTCATATTAAAATTTTATTTTCCACCCATTGGTTTTTGCTGAGTAACGGTAGAGCTACTAGCATAAAAGAAAAATTAAAAATAAAAACTAATTTCGTAATGGAGTACTTATTATATATTGCGCATACAGCTCAAACTGTTGTGAAAATTATGCTTTCATCTTGACTCGAATTTCATCAGGTTGAAAAAAAAAGGGGGGGGGGGCTATACTAATAAGAAGAAGTTTTCCTAGCATTCTTACATATGCACCTATTCCTGTTATTTTCCATTCACTGGAAACTATAAATAACACAGTAAGTTAAAAAATACATTCGACTATACATTTAATGTCGTCATTCATGGATTGATTTAAAAAGACTGGTTGCCATGGTTATGAGAAATACTAGTTTTGATCAATGGTAAGCAGAAAAAAAAAAAATACTTCAAAAGCATTACCATTCAATAAATTTCTCCCCAAATAAAGCTCATAACAATGACAAATCGATTTCGAACCTTAACTTAGTATAGCAGTGAAAAATAAAAAACTTAGATGATTTTTTAGTGTACAAAAATAAGAATCATGTTTTTTTCTCTGCAGACCAATTTTATTTAATTTATTTTCATAAATATTGCTTTCATACTTAGCTTCGAGAATAATCTTCAAAACAAACGACAGAAACAATGCCACTTAACAATTTAAATTATTAATTATGTATCACTTATTGTACAAATTTGTAGCATTGCCTTCCTGTTTAGAAAACCTATAAGAAAATGCTTCAAGAAACATTTTTTTGGTCGTTAAGAAGTAGAGTATGTATTACAGAGAGATAAATGGGTTTAAAGTACAAAGAGAAAATTCTAGAACTTCTAGAATGTAAGTAAAATTTTTGAGCGTGCGTAGTTTGATGAATGAAGCCTGTTTGCAAGGATGATTTTTTAAGACATCATAAAATAGATGAACAAAAGAAAACAACTGAATTCAAAGGAGCAAATATTTATTTTGAAAAAAAACATAATGCTGCTGAATTAAAAGCGAAAAATTTGAATTAAAAAATTATATTAAGCGCTGCAGAGAAATAAAAGGAGACAATTATTTATGTTGTTGTTATTTGTTACTAAGTTAGTAGTACTTAAAAAAACTTAGCGGCTCTTTCTTTTCAGCCTACTTTCTCAAAGTAAAAAGCAAGGAACTGCATATATCGTCGCTTTAGAGCAACAGTAAGATGTCCTACCGTTGCTCTGAGGCGACGATATGGATAACCAAATAAAAATAAGAATTAATTGTTTAAAAAAAAAATAGATTTTTTTTTTGACAGCTACAGTTGAGAATCCCATTAATACAAAATACCACGAATTCACCAATTTGTTCGTATTAGCCATTATTCCTAACAGCCGTGAATAAGAAAAATTATAAAATTTATCGTTTTTCAAAAAGAAGGAGGATAACCAACAATGGAGGGACAAATGATACTCGCATTGGCAGATAGTTTTATCTCTAAGACTACTGAACTTTCCACAGGTAACAAGAGTAAGGGGCTTTATTCTCTATGCAAGAAGATTGAACGTATGCTTTTTGATACATGGTAGGTAGGTCTTTGTACAGACACACAAAATGGTGAATCATTTTTATTAAAAAAAAATCAGTGTTCAATCTCGAACATTTTTTCAGCGAAGAGGTGATAAAGTTTCGTTCGTCTTGACCGAAACTTTCATTTTAAAGCACGTATTACGCGTAAAATTTTCAGTATAATTGTATTAAAAACAGATTTATCGAACAAAAATCTTCGTTTTAGCCGTGACTTCGTTAGAAAAGCGATCGTATTAAACGAGGTCAACTGTACTTCAAACTTTAGCGTGAGTAGACTTATTGTGATGAAGACATGTGACTGTTGGCCTGTAAGTTGACTTTTGTCTGTCTCTTGGTCTCTCTTTATTGAGGAACTCATTCAATTTAAATACAGCAACGTCTTGAGTTCAACGAGTTAATCCTCTCCCAGGCAGCACACGTAACGTTTAAACGTTTCATAAACGTTTTAAAATGGTTGTCACAACGTTAACAGCAATTTTTAAACGTTTATGAAACAATGTTTGGCGAATAAGGCAAGTTGAATAAATTTTCAATTCTCTAAACGGGTAACCACTTTTCATGTTTGATAACGCTGCAAATGGAAATATATATACTTTTTCTGTAATGAATTCTTTGATGCGAAACGTTTCCATCTGTCGAAAATAAATTCAAAGTTTTTCGTTCTTTATTTCTTTTTTCGCTTGGACAGAAACATCGTGACTAATTCTCATGCGCTAGTGATTCACCGCCACGACAGATAACAAAACATTTTTCTTCTTAAACCAACCAAATTGTCTACATTAAAAATCAATCTAGGATCCAGTTGAGAAATTCGGTCTCTAATCGAAAATCGTCGTAAACTCTGAAGATAAAGTCTGAAATCTCTTTAACGGTTCGTTAGATTTGTGGTCATTATTCCTCACATTACCATCTTTATTTACCATGGAATGATCCTGTGTTTTGAGAAGCTACAGGATCGTTTCAACAGAAGATAAAAACTCATAACTTCTAATCTTCATCGTACCTTGTGGTTCGATGAACTTTTCACGCTTTTCGTTTCTCAAATCATTCATGTCTCATCATCGAAAAAAAAATCACTATGAAATATTTAGTGAATATTTTCTCACAGAGGATATAAGGAGGTTCCAAACGAGTTTATTTCCAAAAATATGAAAATGAGCTCAGGTTGGTTTTTTAGCCAGTCAAAAGCCTCACAATAATAAAATAATTTGATGACGAAAAAAAAAATTCAAAGTCGCGCCAAGAAAATAATAGTTTTGTTCAAAACAGTTATTTCACTTCAGTTTTGAACGAAATTATTCCTAAATGGACCATTATTTCTCATGATCATTTGTCATAGGATATGCGTGAAAGAATTTTTTGCAATTTTAAGATGAGTGTTATATACAGCTTGTTTACTGTTAGAAAGGGCAGGTTTGTTTTTCATTTTAGTTTATGATACTGCCCTTTTCGGCAGAATAATAAACTAAAATAATATAAACGGTAGTGTCTGCATATATTTATTTTTTTCCTTCTTTTTTTTTTTTGTAACATTTACGACATCTTTCTTACTTCAGTTTTGTTTTGCAAACATGCTTATTTAGTTTCTAAGTTTCTAATGAAAATAAACTGAAAATAACATAAACTTCCAACTTTTTACTAATGTTTGTAGGGAAATAAAAACACGCTTCCGTAAATAACTCTGAAATTTATTTGTGTAGATACTGTTATTTAACTGCACTAAGCAGAACAAAACGTTAATAGAAAAAAATAATAGTACTTTTATAGTACAAGAAAGAGTTAAATCCGTTGCAAGCCGAATAAAATAAAATTCAATCTTATCTAGTCAATCAAAAGCCAGTATTTCAAGTTGAATATTTAAATCATTAGGATTTTTTTAGCAGAAATTTTTATAAAATCTTATTAAGTTTGCAATAACTGCATTTCCTGCTTATTCGTGTTGCATATTGGAATAAGTAATTTTCATGAACTTTTCAAAGCCGCCAGTTTCGAGCCTTGCCTTGATAGCCAGTTAAGTTACGCTGATTGGACTGCGTGAAAAATCGAAAATAATTTTTCTAAACTTTTCTGCTTAAATAAACTGTTGATAATATGATATAATACCCTTGACCAAATTAGCGGTGATCTTGGGATACTGTGAAGTTTTCTATTTCTTCGCGACGTTTCTGAAGTAATGGTTGCGAATGCAAATTAGTGGCCTCATGGTCGAATAAATCTTGTTTCATTCGTTCTGGCATTTCATTTTTTTTTTAACTTTCGTTAAAATTACTTAAGTTGTAAAGAAATTGGATGAAAGTATTTTACCGTCGATAATTTTCGTGAGGCCATGCAATAGTGAATGTCTCCACTTAAGAAAATTTGAAATTGAAAATAAATTTAATTTAAGCTTTCAAAATGCATTAAAGGCCTATGTATTGCTGTTAAAAAAGCCATTTATACTAGTTGCTTGCTTACTGCTGCACAATCAGCAAAATAAATAAAATAAAATAAAAGATATTTTTTTTAAAAGCTAGAAAAAATAAAACATTTTCATGCATATATTTTCTTTAATTTTTTTTTTTTAAGCTCTTCGTATTTATTATTGAACACAAATGTTTATCTTTCGTTTTTTTATTCCACAAAATTACAACAAAATTAAGTTTAAATCTTAATTTATACTTGCCGAGTTTTGAAGATCATTTTTTCCCTATACTTAACAATAAAGCAATATTATAAACAAAACTGAATTGTTAGATTGATACCCGACTTGAAGGATTTTTGTGTATTCTATTGAAGTTAAGTTTAGGTATATATTTGCTGAAAAATTTTCATGATATTTCCTACCTCTACCAAGGGGTTTCTGCGGTTAACTCTAATGCGGGAACCCTTCGCTCCCACTTTGCTTGAGCCAAACGGACGAACTCGAACTGTATCACTCATCTCAACACAAGGCACTAATTTAGATATTGTAACGAAATTTGCAATGTAAAAATGTGTTAGACAGGATTGTGATTTTAAAATTGGTGCCAAGTTGAAAATTTTTGCTGACAATCTACGATTTTTATTTCAAGTTGCTAACCAACGAAGAAATTTATAAGTTTAATCGATAAAAACTACATTAATATGTTTCAGTTCAGTTTTTGATTGCAATTAAGTAAGGAAATTCCATCTCGTAGTATTAAATTAGTCTTTTTTCTGCCTACGATATCGCAATTCAATGGGCACAATGCAGACTGTTTTTCTGACGAAATTAAAAGTAATAGTAATATTAATAATTAAATAAAAAATAAATAAAGATAAATTATAATAAAAAAACTTTTAAAAAAAGATAAAAATAAGAAAGTTAAGAATTATATATTTTGTGAAAAAAAAAAAAAAACTACCAATTTAATGTTTGAGAAAAATATAATTCGAAACCAAAATATAGTTTAATAAAAAAAAATCTTGTGGTTTTTTCATGTGAATACCAAAAATTATGGATCAAAATATGCAAATCATATTTGAAAAAAAAAAGGAAAAAAAAATGCGCATCATTACTGTTTCTGAGGCGTATGACACTGAGAATGAAAATATGAATAATGGTTGCAGCGCAACAAGAAAATTGTTCAACCACTCAAAATAATTAAGTTATTGTTTTTTAGATTAATGAATACAAGTATAGTTTATTCATACAATTTTTTCGAAAAGTCAAGCAAGTCAGGTTTTAGAACAAGAGCAGCATATTTAGGAAAATGAGCTTCTATTCTCAAATAGCTCTCTGCTCTTTAATGAATCTGACTCTATCATACTGCCCTCATAAACAAAAAGGGCGTACCTCGATTTTTTTTTCTTGAAACGCCTCTTTTTCATCGAAGGGTAGATTATTCTGCTTAAAAAAAGAAAAAACTATATATTATGTTTGTTTTTTTTTTATTTTAACGAGTAAAAGTTTTTATTTGATTTATTTGATCCTTAGTAGCAAAAAACAGGTCAGCGGTGTCTGAGTCAGATTGATTTTGGGATTGAGAAGTCAGAGTCAGGAGTTGAAAACTAAAATTCCAAGAGAAAAATTTTCTTTAAGAAAGAAGTTTTCTTGATAAATAATGTATGATCATTCGTCAACCTAAAAGCACACAAAAATGGCATAGCAAAAAGTGTAAAGCTCATCATAGCGCATAAACCGTCACCTGTTTCGCAGTAATGAAACCTTTTCTACTTTTTTTTCTCCTCTCTTTGTAACGATTAGTTGATGCCAGAGAAAAAAAAAAATCTTAACTAGCTCTTTGAGGGTCAGGGGGAAAAAGGGAAATCACTTAACCAAAGCAATTCGATTTTTTCCCCCTCTTTTAGATTCTTTTCCGGGTGAGTCGAGTTTCAGTCGTTCTGCGCGTTACGCAATATTGCACATTTTTGATGAAAATGATCTGTTTTTATCATAAGTTAAATCAGAGTCGTAAATGCATCTCTTGTCTTAAAATTTGAAGAAAATAAAGAGAGACGAAATGTAAGTAAAATTTGTTTCGTTGCAGTGATAATATTAGAGATCTTTTTTTTTTTTGATCTGCGTATTATTATTTGCGAGTACTTTTGAACTTCATCAATAAAACATTTCTTTATAGTTAGTCATTTTGTATTGTTGCAGTGATAATATTAGTGCAATTCTAATTGTAAGCATTTTTTTGCTCTGCCGATTATTATTTGCGAATACTTTTCAACTTCAACAATGAAAATATTTCTTTCAGTTAGCCATTTCAGTAAGAAGTTCTACTTCCGTCCCTCAATGCTAAAAAAAGCAACCCATTCACATACCTTTCCCTCAAAATAAAATATTTTTACTGCATATCGATTAAATATAGATTAAATTGACAAAAAACTAGCGCGTTAATGTCAAAGAACCACCGATTCCGCTCTCCCTTCCTTTCCTTACATTAATTGCTCACAAGCTCAACGACATTTTTTGAACGAGAAAATGAATTCCAAAATTGCGTTACCCTGCGTTAGATATCTGTACAGTTAACGCAAAAAAAGACCTTTGTCGTCAAAAAAGAAAACAAATAAATAAAAAAGACCTCATTAAACATATAAAGAAAAACGGCACGTTATTTAGTTACAATTAAATGTAGGGGAAGGTTGCCGTCAATGAACCACATAAGTTTTCGATTTTTTTTAGAAAGGAAATCTTACTCAAATTTCACGTTGATTATAGGAACAATTTCTCAGTATATTTCCATTTTAATAATAATATTCACTTTCATGATAAATATAAAGAATAAATAATGAAAATTAAAAATAAATATTTTAGCATGTGGTCCATTCATGGCTACCGATTGTATAGACTATCGACTTTCCATCGATGGACCACCTTCTCAAATTAAAAAATCAATGTGCATCTTACAAATATGTATAACAGGTGATCAATAAACACTATAAATAACAATAAGTTATAGAAAAATAGATTTATTTTCTAAAAAGTTTTATCAACCTGTGCAACACTGTTGTTATCTAATATCTTTTCAACCTCTTTTGAACTGTTGAGAATTTTGTTAAATAGTTTTTGAAAATTTTCGTGTGACCCAAAATTGTACTTGCTCCCTAAAATGTCAGAGAACATTTTTGACCATTTTATTACTCAAACCAGAAGTTTAAGTCTCAAACTACCAGAGACAATAGTACTAATAGACTTTTTGTCTTAAATAAATCTGTGAAGCATGTTATTTTTCTCAGTCTCTCGAAAGACCAATTCCCCCAATTTTTCGGAAGAAATTCCAAAAACTTCTTCTCTAGTTTCAAAATATGACTCAGTACTCATATTCCAATTTCGGAGGGCTTATCCCCTAAATTTTCAATAAGTGACTAAGGTAACAACAAACCGGTTTTTATTTTCCATGCGACTGTTTAAAGTTGCTTTCAGGACTCTATATTGTCCGGCAGACTTCGTTAAGTTCTATACCACCATTTCTGTAAACTACTGTAGCACGTTGCATGCTCTCACTTGTCCACTGGCCATATGGATGCCTCACTTGCCAAATCTATTAACTCCATAAAACAAAAAGTAGAGAAAAATTAAAAAGATGATGTTATCCATAGGAGTGAATAGGCACTCGTGTTACATTTTCTGCCATCACATGGTCAAAAATGTACTGAACCAAAGTTTTAATATAAATTCACATGCTAAGCAATGATAAAGCACTAAATTAAAGCAGAAATGAGGATTTTTTTTTTAAATGTGAGGTTAATCGATTTGGCAATTGAGGCCTTCATATTTTACTAATTTTTGCAATTTTTTGGGATTAGCATAAATATTTGAAACTATATTATTATGTTTTAAATTTTTAATCAATTTTATAAAAAAAATTGCCTTGAAATTATAACAAAGTAAAAGAGTTTTCAGGAATTACTGAGATCATTTTTTTCATTGTCATATTTATTTTAAAACAATTCAGCAATTTTCAAAGGTAATTGAGCTGAAGTTACAGCAATGTTTGAGATTTCCCGTGAATGAAACACTTTGTCATGTGGTCCATTCATGGAAACACCTAGTGGTCCAATGATAGCAACTGCGTCATTTTGAATATTCTTGTAGGTGTTACTGCTGTGACGAATCATAATGAAACATGAAGTATGGGGAATTGTACTTCAAAAGGCACTCTTTTAAGTCAATGTTCACAGCTGATCAGTGATAATCAAAGCAAGTTATAAATAAATGAAAATCTCAATAATTAGTAAGATAATGGTAGAAATCTTTTCTGACCAATTAACAATATGATTTAATAATTTTGGCTACTTGACGACTCTGCAGTAGATTGTTTTCAAACAAAGGAAGGTACTTAACCTGATTACGAGTCTGCACAAACTCTAGTACGGGAAATATCTTCGTGGTCTAGTCATGGAACCGGTTCATTGACGGCAACCTTCCCCTACAGATACAACTTTGACCGAGATTTACTTTAAATTTTTCTTTTAAATATTTTAAGTAATTTTTCAACGCGTGTTTTTTCCTTTTAATTTTATGTCACAGCCAGTGGCGGATGGGGCAACATGAACCGACCCTGGCATTCACAGGGCAGCCGGCCCCCTTAAGACTTGCTGCTTGAAGAGGAGACGCTCCCACCGTCCTTAATTTTTTTTTTTTTCCAGATATAAAAGATAGAGCGGATACATCTTCTAGTTTTAGTAGGGAGTCACCATTAGAATATGAGTATTCAAATTAGGAGAACTGCGTTTACGAATGTGAAGAAAAAGAATCAATAATACGAACACCTGCATAGTAAAAATTAATATTCTTGCTGATGATGGGGGGAAAGGGGGGTTCGGGGGTACTCCCCCGGAAAATTTTCAAAATTATAGCTTCAAAAACGCATTGTTAGACTTTTTAAATGATCTTGGGCGAGGTTTGCGGGAGGATGTATGTGGAGAATTCCCCCAAAACTTTTTCAAAATCAAAGCTCTAAAACGTATGCGTAAGCATTGTTTTGAAACACTAGGGGGAAGAAGGGCGTTCAGGAATTCTTTCTGGGCAAAATTTCTCAACTGAAGTTCCCAAAGCGCCAATTTAGGTGACAATTGACGATGTTTGAGGGGAGGGCTATATTTTTTGAAATTGAAGTTTTTCAAAAAGTTTGTTACCTATAAATTGCCCCTCCCCCCCCCCCCCTCCTAAAGTCAGTATCTGAAGGTCTTATGTGCAATAACGATTGATGAGGAATTTTTCACGCGATATCGCGTGAAAAGAGAACGTATAATTTTGATGAACGTCTTTAAACTGTCTTTGACAATGTTAATGAAAGCAAAGATCCGGTGTCCCCCCCTCCCCTCCGTGAATTTTTTTCAATTAGTTGTCTTAAAAATGCATTCTAGCTGATCTTAGGTAATGTTTAGGAGAGAAGAGGCTCGAAGGTGCTCTCCAGGAGTTTTTTCGTAATTGAAATCTAAAGAAAGGGATTGTAGGTCTTCCTTGATAACGTAAAGGGGGCAGAGAATTCTGGAAAACTGAAGCTTAAAAAACGTTATTTCATCGACTTTCAATGACGTGAGGGGGGGGGGATTTTTGGGACATATTTTGGAATTGAATCCCGTAAAACGAAATTTGAGAGGCCCTTTAGTGATGCTGGCGAGCGTGTTGGGAACGAAAAATTTTCTAAGTTAGCTTTTAAAACGCAGTTTTTGTCGATCTTCGGTAATGTTAGTGGGTGAAGCTGTTCGGGGGCTTTCATTCGGTAATTTTTCGAAATTTGAATTCTAAAACGTAATCGTAGATGATATTCGCTGATGTTACCAAGGGTTCAGGGGCTCTTCTCAGAAATCTTTTCGGGATTGAAGCCCTAAAAAAAGAAATTTCACACCACCTTTGGTGATACAAGTAGGAGGAGAGATTCGATGACCTCTGAAAAATTTCTTAATTGTAGTCCTAAAAACGAAATTTTAAATGATCCTTAAAGATGGGGTGGAGGCACTTCTGCAGGATTTGGGTGATCACTCTCCTGGAAGCTTTTCGAATTTGAAGTCCTAAATACGAATTGTAGGCCATCTTTGATAACGATAGGCGATATGAGATGGGACTGGGTTCCGATTTAGAAACTTCCCCTGCACTCTTTCAAAATAAAAGTTATAAACACGTTTCTAATCTACCTTGGAGGTGTAAAATGAAGGGTAAGGCCTAGAGGATGTCTCTCCCTTCCGCATTCTTTGCTAAGTCCCTATCTTTTTATTAAATTATTGATACAAATGTTATGGAAAAACCTTCCCCCAGTATATCTTTTCTGCGATCATTTTAGTTCTTTGGTTTTTTTTTTTTCATAGTGAAATTTTTAATTTCCAACCTGATGTTTGAAGTTGTTTGAAAATAAAGAGCTTGAGATTCGTTAAAATATTTTTTAACATTTTGGACTGATGTGGTACTTTTCAGGGACACCAGATCTTCCAACTTTATTTTACTTTAAATATCCTCCAGCTAGAATATCTTAATAAAGTTTTATTTTATCGTTTTATACATTCAAACACTTAGTATTCATTACGTTACAATGTTTTAAATCTCCCTTACTGCATTTTAACTTTTTTTCTATTTAAAACATGCTTCGGCGGCCCCTATGAAACCGCCATTATTATCTAGCTATTCATTCGTTGTATTAAATTAAAATTTGTCATAGGTTTTTACTATGTACTGAATACTTTTTTGGTTGATTTTTTTTTTTTAATTTGTCAGAATATCTCGAAAAATTTCAGCTGCCTTTAGTTAGGTAAATTATAATAAAGAACCGTGGATGTTCCTAGATAATATTTAAAGGTTTAATATTCAAGGGTTGCATTTTCTTTCAAAATTTTGTTGAGAAAATATTTTTTGTCACTGGAATTCCACTTGGCATTTTGTTACTTCTGTTTAATTTTTTTTAAATACTGAGAAGGTTTTCTTTTTCTTTTACTTTGTTCATCCCTAAATTAAAATTGGCAGCCACGGTTCTACGCCACCCCTGGAGGCGGCTCTGCCTTTACGTGTTCATTGTCCCCTACAGACTATTATCACAGGCAGCTGTTAGAGCCTTAGAAGGTCCTGGACAGTTATGCAACAAAGTTATCTTGTCGGCCGACCGATGAATTTACAGACACACGGTAAAGCATCTTATTGCTCACAGCAGAGCATTTTTTAATTGATTTTTACTAGGCGACACAAGTTTATCATAAGAGTAAAAATTATTGAGAAGTTTACAGCCTTTTTCTCAACAAATGTATGCATAATCGTCGCCTCAAAGTGGTATTTCTGTAAGTACTGTTTGTTCTGTGGCGGCTGTATAGGATTTCTGATTTAAAAGGAAGCCGATATGAACAAACCTTAAGCATAGTATTAACTCCGAAGTAAAGGGGGTCCGGGGAGAATTTTTCGAAATTTTTAGTTTTGAAGACGCATTTTAGACGATCTTTGGTAATGTTAGGATTGAAGAGGTTCGGTGTCGCTCACCTGTCTACACTGTAAAAAAAATTTGGAAACGTTTCTGAGTATATCGTGCAGCTGCAGTTCATGAAATTTTCAAAAACGTTTCTGAGTATTTCGGAATTCTCTTTCTGTAATGTCCGGAAACGTGTCTGAGTATTTCGGAATCCTCTTTCTGTAATGTCCAGAAACGTGTCTGAGTATTTCGAAATCCTCTTTCTATAATTTCCAGAAATGTTTCTGAGTATTTTGGAATCCTCTTTCTGTAATTTTCAGAAACGTTTCTGAGTATTTCGGAATCCTCTTTCCGTAATTTCCAGAAATGTTTCTGAGTATTCTGTGCAGCTGTGGTTCATGAAAGTTTCGAAAACGTTTCCGAGTATTTCGGAATTCTTCAAACAATTTTCAAAAACGTTTCTGAGAATTTCGGAATCCTTTTTCCGTGATTTTTTCTAAAAAATAGTTCTTTACTATAGTATTGCATGCCATATCAGTTTCAATTCTTTCATATCTAAGAGCAATGAAACAAGCAATTTTAGAATCATTCGTGGATTTTTTTTTTTCTGAATTTCTAATGACAAATAGCATGGTTAACAGCATAACATATGTACAGTTATAAATGTTTGAAAATTTTTGAAATAATATAGTAGTTTCATTCATAATCACAAAATCGTCGGGGGAGGGAAGGGGAGTACTTTCTCAAAAGTGGGATTGTTTGTTAAACAATATTAAACTTCAGTTTTTCTCTTAATATTTTCAAGACAAAATTAGCAACATATTGTATTTTTAATGCAGAACTTAAAAACATATCTTGTATCAAACTTGATAGCTTTTATTTTCGGATATAATTTGACAGAACTTACCTACACTTTGCGTTCCGAAATTCGTTCACGTCAAGTCAATTTCTTTGACGAACAAAGTGTACCGAAAAGTATCAACAGAGAAATTGATGAATTTAAATATGACACCAAAGTCCCCCTGCTGGAACTATTCGGGTTTATTCTTCTGTTCTTGCCCTTTTCCAGTTTATCACAAATATAGATACGTAATCAAAATAGGTTACTGATTTTATTTTTAGAGTGTGCGCAAAATGCATTATATATTTTATTTATTAAAATATTGAACTCTATTACATGATTATTCCATTTCATATATACGAGAGTCCCCCCCCCCCCACACCATAAGAGTGATGGTGCACCCATAAAACGATATAAAGCGCCCCCCCCCCCCTTAAAAAAAGCAACCTCTTGAAAATGTCAATGGCACAGTCTGCGTTGTGAACGCCCCTCGTCTTCTCCCCACATGTGCATTGCATATTAATAACATAGTACAAAAAAATGATCACTTTTAAAACGATGACATGAAATAATATTACTTTTTATTTTGGCATGTAAATACAGCTGTTCCATTTTTGCCACTGACTCATTCCTCCTGACTGTCCTACATTAAACTAGTATATCCACGAAGGAAATGTTATTTACCGAACAACTAATGTCAAGGAATTTTTTTATTGTTAACCACATTTAACAAAATGAATAAGCAGATGAATTAATTGCATAACTATGTTCTTACTAATAGATAACATGGTCATTTTCTAATGGTATAAAAAAATTTTAAATGAATGAATAAATTATAATAAAAAAAGCTAAATAATACTGACACATTTTTTGTGAAGCATATTACAATACTAGAAAATGTTTGCATTACCATATTTTTAATGAATTAAACAATTGTTTTTTTTTTTTCTTTTTGAACCAAAATGTATGTACATCCAAGTATTTCGAAATAACTTTTCTGTGATTGCTTCTCAAATATAAATCTTATTTCTTTTGCGTAATTAATCAGTTTCAGTTGGTTACCACAAATAGTACACCGCGCACATAGGTATGTAGGATAACTTTAAATTAATTCGATAAACCCAAAAACAGTTACAATTGGAACCTCATCAAATGCAAATTAACAAAAATATAAATGTATATAACAACATGTTTTAAAATATTCATTAATACTTACAAGTGAACATGAGCGAAAGAAAATCTAAGCACCTCCATTACAACTGAATAAGTAATCCAAAGGGTTTCGTTTCATTAAGTATAAACACGGGTGTTGAAACTATTCACGCTTGAACACACAATATATATCTAATTATGGTCGCATTGGAAATTGTAAAGAAATAAATGGTTATTAACTAACTTAATAGCCGCGTACATCGTCTAAAAAGTCAAGGGCAGTCCAAAATGCAAAGGCGTAAAATTAGTTTCGACTTATTTTACTACTCTCTAGACATGAAATAACAAGCAATCCAATGCTAAACAGTTGCTGACTGCAGCAACCATAGATAAGAAAAAAATAAATTATTGTTATTTCCGACTCATTGGCGCCCGAGTTGGAAGGATGAAATAGGTTTCGAAGCGTTGCGTCATCACTTCCGCTTCTAGATTTCTTGAAATAACAAAAAGCTTTCTGAATATTGAGGAGTTCGCTATTGGATGAAGGATTCCTACTATTTCGGAAACGTTTCCGATATATCTAGAAACGTCTCCGAAATTTGTTACAGTGTATTTTTCGAACTTGTAGCTCTAAGAATGCAGTTTTAGACGATCTTTTTGATGATGTTAGAGTGAGGAGAGATTTGAGGGTCTATATCCCAGGAAATATTTCTTTATTTGTAATCTTAGAAATGCATTCTGTCTTTAGTAATATTATGCGCTCGGGTGCGACTCCCTCCCCACGCCCGTTTTTCGAAATTGAAACGTTCAAAACGCAAACATTATGTCCAATAATGTTCAGAGGAGGGTGGTTCTTGTGTTGTCCGGCGGATTTTTTTCTGCAATTGTAGTGCTAAAAACGGAGTTCTCAACTACAGTTCTACTATACCGCACGACTACGGTATTCGAATTGAATTTTAATGTTATTAATGCGAAAGCGACAGAGGATTTCAATAGAACTAAATAAATAGGAATATCTAACCTATCAAATTACTGGTTTTAATCATTAGGACGATGATATTAAACAGCACCTACCTTGTTTCTTATCTTTAAGGTTTTTTGCCATAGTCGGGATTCAGTTTTTTAATCTTTTATTTTATTTAAATATTTTCCGTTTTAATCTAAGAGGGACAAAAAATAATAGCGTGAGTAATTTACGGTAAGCATTTTAGTTTGATATACAAGAATGGTAAACTTAATTTATTGCTATTACATACTACATTTGAAGTCGGTTAAAATATAGCCTATGTTACTCGGGCTATAATAGGGAATCGATTGACACCTTATTTATCAAAATCGGATGAATAGTTTAGGCACAACGGTGGATAATACGTAAATACAAAAACATACATAATCTGCTAAAATTATAACCCTTCCTTTTGGCTTCGCCGTAGCCGAGTGAAAAACAGAAAATTGTTCCGCCAAAAGTCAGTAACCTTTCTGAAACGGTTCTTGAAACTTTTTAAAGAATTGGGAAATCTCCTCTGGTAAAGCCAGCCATGTCTCGGGAACCTTCGAGAAGAATGTGGTAGGTGGGTTTAAAATAATTAATTAGAACCTCGCCGCTCCACCAACAGAGATCCAGAAGCATTAAAGCAGACACGACAGAACTGCAAGTAAGAACTAAGCATACTCCTGGCAAAGCTGAAGCGATCCTTGACTAACTCGCTTTTACCAATACATTAGTCAGTCTGAACAGACAGTAACCCTGGTAAAGCCGACACACTTAATAAACAAGCTCAGTCTGTCTTTAAACTGGTAGCGAAAAAATATTTTTCACAGCAGATGCATTCCATTTCAGATCAGGCAGGGTCTGTCACATGACCATCCACGATTTTTTTGAAAAAATTACAGTAGTTACAACTAAGGGACATATGAAATATCCCAAAAGGATTTTGCAAGAAAATTTTTTTTTCCTTCAGTTACAGCCTATTAAAATTCTGAACAAAATCCGCCATTTTGGAAAAAAACGGCAAAACACTCCTTTGAAATGGACACTATTTCAAAAGTATTTAACCTACTTGAATTATTCTTTTTTCTAAAAATAAATAAGGACCCATATATCCTCTAGACATCGTTTTTGAAAGTTTAGTTAGGTTTTTGATAAAGAAAAAAAATCATTTTTGCGGCAAAAAAACTGCATTTTTACCGATTTTATGATTTTTTTTTCTACATGAAAAAAAAGTTTTTTTCACTAAACGGAGATGGCAGTCTAAAGCCCTTATATGATAGTTTCATAACATATTTTATTATAATCCTTGGATGCATACAGTCTCGGAAATAAAATTTGAAATTTTAAAAATTTTCGAAAATTAGCAATTTTTGAAGTGATTTTACTAAAAAAACCCATTTTTTAAAAATCTAAAAATTGGCTCATTTGAACCCCATATAATTCTTAACAAGTGGATAGACACCGCATCCCGTATTTTTTCCCATAAAATGTTTTATGATTTTTTGAAAGTGACCTTATCGCCCATGGCATGCATGTAAAATAAAAATTTCTAATAATTTCAGTCACTGAAAATCTGATTATATTAATGCCTAATAGTTAGTATAATGGTGCACTTTATCAGCAACAAATAAAATTTTACTGACTTTTAGTAATATAGCAGAATAAAACCGCTTCTGATGACCCTGTCAATTCGACTTTTTGTGCTTCGTTACATGAATATATTTTTCTGCTGATCAGCGCCTAATTGTTATGGTAGCTGAGCTCCCATACTTTCTTATTTGTTTCACTCAAATTTTTGTATTTTTGAACGAATTCAGGCCACTTAAGCATTAAAATAAGTTCTGAAAACTATAGGGATCCTGCACTTCTTTTGTTAAAAATTGGATCCCTGGCTATAATAGCTACCTTTGGTGAGATCTGTTTGGTTACCTCAACTTACAACCACGTTCAATTGATTACTTCTCTCATAAAACAGGTGGACTTTTTAAATTCTTAAACTACAAGTGAGTTTTGCGGTTTGAATTTAGTATACATATTCTTACGTATAAAAGTAATCATACGAGGTAGGATCCAAAAATTATGCGACAACATTCGCCAATGACAACCAAAGCACGAAATTAAAATTAATCGTTTTAAATGCATTGTATTGTTCTTCCCTTTGATGATTTCCCCTGTCGCGTAATTGAGTTGAAGGGAAAGAGAATTGAAAGAGAAAAAATATGATTCGTTGCTTTGGAGACAAAATAAACTAATATTTATTTAAAAAAAAGGAAAGATTTTAACTGTTACTGATAAAGTACATCATTATCGTAGATATTAGTCATTAATATAATCACCAATGGCTCTTCTATCTAAAGGCTATACACAGAGTCTTACAAAAAGACGAATTGACTGGATCATCAAAAGCGGTTTGTTACTGATATATTATTAAAAGTCAGTAAGATTTTAGTTGTTCCTGATAAAGTGCACCATTATTGTAGCTATTAGGCATTAATATAGTCAGAATTTCAGCTACTGAAATTATTAGACATTTTTATTTTACATGCATGCAATGGGCGATAACGTCACTTTCAAAAAATCATAAAACATTTTATGGGAAAAAAATACGGGATGCGGTGTCTATCCACTTGTTAAGCATTATATGGGGTTCAAATGAGCCAATTTTTAGATTTTTAAAAAATGAGTTTTTTGAGTAAAATCATTTCAAAAATCGCTAATTTTTGAAATTTTTAAAAATTTCAAATTTTATTTCCGAGGCTGTATGCATCCAAGGATTATAATAAAATATGTTATGAAACTATCATATAAGGGCTTTAGACTGCCATCTCCGTTTAGTAAAAAAAAAATTTTTTTTCATGGAGAAAAAAAATCATAAAATCGGTAAAAATGCAGTTTTTTGGCGGCAAAAATGAATTTTTTTCTTTATCAAAAAACCTAACTAAACTTTCAAAAACGATGTCTAGAGGATATATAGGTCCTTATTTATTTTTAGAAAAAAAAAATTATTCAAATAGGTTAAATACTTTTGAAATAGCGTCCATTTCAAATGGAGTGTTTTGCCGGTTTTTTCCAAAATGGCGGATTTTGTGCAGAATTTTAATAGGCAGTAACTGAAGAAAAAAGTTCTTGCTTGCAAAATCCTTTTGGGATACTTCATATGTTCCTTAGCTGTAAATACTGTATTTTTTTCAAAAAAATCGGTGATGGTCATATGACACTTTTCATAACTGCCTGTCTGATTTGAAATGGAATGACTCAGCAGTGAAAAGTCTGCATTCGTGTAGGTTTTGACAATTCAGGAAACTGTTTGACAAATATACTGGATTTTCTCAATAAGTTGATGAAAACCTGCGAAATCCCGAAACGTTCCACTGAAATAGCCAGTAACTTCGGCCTTTTTTTACAGTGTAGTCATCCAAGTTTCGTGGGTGATTTTCGTATCGTTCGAAGATATTTTTAATAGATTCAGGACTGTAAGTGTCAAATGTAGCCTATGTTAGCCGGGTCACGATTAAAAAACAAATGACACCTTATTTATCAAAATAGGTTGAATAGTTTTGGCGCTGTGGTGAAACAATCGTAAATACAAACATACATAGACTACTAAAATCATTACCTTTTCTTTTGACTTTGCCGTAGTCGGGTAAAAACGAATAATACAATAGCTTGAGCACTATATACCTGCAAGCAAGCATTTTAGTTTGAAACACATGACAGATAAATTAAATTACAGTGTTACTACATAAAACTGGTAGACAACTTAGATTATAAAAGATTGCTCTTACTTAATAAGAATATAATAATAATCAACACCTAAATTGTTCTTTACCTAATGATGTTTTTTTCCGTAGAATGGTTACAGTTTTTGTTGTATTTATTTAAAACCCGTGCTAAAAAGAGAAAGGAATGAAATTGTTTAAAATCAGTATGTATAAGGTTAAATCAAATTTTCCTATTGCTGAAGTCTGCAAAAATATAGCCTATGTTACCCGGGTCTCAATTACGAAACGAGTCGTAAGTGGTTGGATTCCGTTCTCGTAAGGGTTTAGGGGGCCCCGGCCGAAAGGTCAGTACTCTGGAAGCCCACGATGATAGCAGAGCGGGGTTCCCTTTTGTGTACCTTATTTATCAAAATCAGCCAATCTTGAACGATGCTGGCGAAAAGGAGAGGTGGGGGACCCTCCCCTGGAAACTTTTACAAGTTTTTTTTTTTTTTTTTTTTTTTTTTTTAACGCAGTTTGTAGACGATCTTTGGTAATATTAACAAGAGGAGTGGTTTGGAAGATCCCATATTAAAAAGGGAATGAAGAATAATTGAATGCCGGACATAACGTCCAAATCCAAAACGTCCATGGACATAACGTCCAGGTCCGAAACGTCCGAGGGACAAAATGTCCGAGGGACAGAACGTCCGAAGGACATAATATCCAGCGGACATAACGTCCAACGGACATAATGTCCGACGGACAAAAGGTCCAGGGACAGAACGTCCACATTTTTGGACAGCTAGGACATAACGTCCAGTTTTAGAAGTTTATTTCTAAAATTTAATTAATAATAGGATTGGCATTGAACAATAGGTTATACTCAAATAATATTCATAACATCGTTCATTATTCCGTCAAACTCTGTTCTCTTGTGTGTGTGTGTGTGTGTGTGTGTGTGTGTGTGTGTGTGTGCGTGCGTGCATGCGAGGTGGGGGGCTGCTTCTAACATTAGATTATAAAGTATATTCATAAATAGAGCTGATTAAAAATTGTCTACTAAATGTCTCATGTATTGAAAGTAATAATCCTAGTTTTAAAAGTACTTTTAATTGCACACTGGATGGTTATAATCAAAAGAAGTAGTTTATAAGCACCCCCCACCCCTCACCTTTTTTAAATATTGGAACTACTACTCGTTTCTGAGTAACAAATTATAATCTTAGCCGACCCCTTATCTTCTGTATGGAGAATGTTTTGTCGCCGGAATGGTGTATCCTTTATTAGGAGGCATTATTTTTGGGCGGGAAAACTGCCTGCGCGGATCGCGGGATGTCACCTTTTCTCGGTAGTGGAAAGATTTCCTAGCCTAGATCGTCCCCCAGGCGAGTGGGCTGAAGGCTTAATGGGGAAGGGGGGAAGATTTCTGCTCTCTTCTTGTTGGGAGTGTAGTAAGGAAGGCATGGATTTGAGAATGAGCTTGAAACGATTCCGAAACTGTTGCGCGTTGCGCGTTCTTTCCCTGCGATGGAAATGCGACATTTAAATGGCGACTTTTTTTTCCAGGAAAACTGGATTATCATTATTATTTTCTCTTTTTTTTTGCTTTCTTTTTTTTATCAGTCTGGCCCCATGTAAACAAATTAAATTATTTAATGCTTTGAGAAAGAGATTGATGAAAAACCCTTAATAAGTTAAACAGACACATGGTTTAAATTAAATAATTAAATATTTATAAGAGGGTTTTAAAAATGTCTTACGTATTTTTCTTAAAATATTTATAAAACTAATTTTTAACATTTTGAAATAACTTTAATCTTTATCTTTACTTTAATGGGGTTGTTTTCTTCAGTCAAAAGTATTACTTTTAGTCTCTGAAATTAATAGAATATGCAAAAAAAAAAAAAAAAACATGTAACATGGAGAGAGAAAAAACTTTCGATTTCCCAACGCTTAATTTTTAACTTTTTTTTTTAAACAGTCCAATTTTGAAAATAGGCGTGGTTTTTTATGACGTCACAATTATGTACTTTGGCGCATCTCCGCTGGCATGGAATGCTTACGCTTGCTGTCTACCGCGTTTCCAGGTTATGATAATTCAGAAGCGAATTGAATACTGCGCTCTACGCTTGCTATCAACCATACCGTTTCAAGTACATG
This sequence comes from Uloborus diversus, assembly GCF_026930045.1. Lineage (NCBI taxonomy): Eukaryota > Metazoa > Arthropoda > Arachnida > Araneae > Uloboridae > Uloborus > Uloborus diversus. The sequence goes on along the minus strand of NC_072733.1, from coordinate 126,935,284 downwards.
TGAGTAAAGATGCTAGTTAAATATTGCGTTCTGCTCTAATGGCATCGGTGAATTGCATTTCATCATTTGTTATGTCATGTGCAGAAGCGAAGAAAATGAAATTGAACCAATTAAAGTATATTTTAAAAAATATTAACTTTGTCAAATTATTTTAAAAATGGTCAAATCTTATGTTTTTTAGCATGCTCTTGCAGAAAAAATACTTGTCAAATTTCGGAAACAACCCAATAATTTATTTCGTTTTCTTTCATTCTTTCTCCCTCCTCCTTTTTGTGTATCTCTTTTTTTTTTTCAAATCAATTATGATTTTGTTTAAATATTGTGACTCACCTTTGTTAGACTCAAAGAAACAAAATATTTATTTTATTTTTTATAAAATATTTATTCATTCAAAACCAAACTATTTAGCTATTTTTTAAGCGATCGAGATTGTTTATAATGTTTCACTTTGGCATAGAGTTTTATTCACTTAGTGATTAGTAGTTTGCGGCTTACGTAGTGTGTATGATAATTTATATATTTGTAATCTCATCTGCTTTCTTATCACGTTAAAAATACAGTACTGTGTGGTTTCACTTTCTTTCTTTCTTTGGTGATGCCTTTCGAATCGGAAATTCTTTGCACCTGTTTTTTTTTCTTTTTATTTCTGCATACATTGCAGCATTATTTATATTTAAATCCTTAGATACTATAACCGTTGCGCAACTTTATAAACGATTATTTTTTAAGTCATATCTAACCTAAGATTTTCTTGTGCGAAAGATGTTCAAATGAACTTATTTAAGTAGATTTTTCATTTTCATTTTGTCTGCTTTTTAAAACAAAAAGTTGGTTTTTCTTTTTTTTCAATGAACCAGTTTTTTATAAAGTGGCACGTCTTTTACATAATATTACAGCTACGGGCAGTTTTTACTGCATTAATTTTCTGCTAATTGCTTCCAGTATTATGGTATAACTTTCAACATTTCAACTTTAAAATAATCGACTACAGAGCGCAGATTCTCTAAAAGAAGAAACTCCCCCGGGCAGAAATACTCTTCCAAGACCAAACGCCTTGTTATTAGAGGTATACTGTATTCAACGTTAAAGACAATTTAATTGAAATGAAAAAAAAAAAAAGCGTGCACGAGTTTCGAAGATCCAAGAAACCTTTTCTTAAATGCTTCTAAGACAAGTGCTATTCTTTACCGGTTGTTCTCAATCTGGGGGGGGGGGGGAAGAGGTGCATCCAAAGGGTGCGTAGAAGAATTTCAAAGGGGCGTGAGGGTATACCGCTAAAATAAAAATAAAATAAACAAATATTAATTCAATTTTGCATCATGAATATTAAAAAGCAGCGTTAGCTCTCACATTAATGTTGTGAAAAAGTGAGTAATGGAGCACGCGACACTCACCTAGATCCTGAATTACCTCACAAAATTGTATACTTCTTTCTTTCTAGGGCCGTTATCTCCCCCCCCCCCCCCCCATAGCCCCCATATCTTTCATAGCTTTACTGACTATATTTATAATTCAACTTACTAGTTGCATTGCGTATAAAACTTAATAAATGAGTGTTCTGCATTTTCTACGTTTAACTTGCTGTTGTCCTTCATTTTTGTTTGCACTCTATTTCGGTCAACTTTTTTTTTCTTTTTTGTTCGAGAGAGAACGAACTTTAAGCGTCATTTTCTTACATCTAAATTTTGAATGAATTTTAACCAGCTAAATCCATTTACTTCAATACATAAAACCCAGACATTGAATACAGCAAGGTGTAATACATATTACATAAAACCTGCAACGATTGCGTATCGAAGTGTAAAAATCTCACATTTCAAGGATTTGGTCTCTTGACATTTTATTATGGAAGAACAGATAGTTCCCAGTAATTTGACCGCGAGTTATCCAATTCAAGTCCTTTTTTCACGACCTATTCGAAGTGTATATAAAGATGATTTTTAAGCATACTTTTCTTCTAATGCTATAATTCATTGTCTTACATGAATATGCCAATAAGTATGCTCATTTCTTTCTTACTGAAAAAAGCTTTCCTTGTAACGCCGAAACACGTGTCTGCAGTAACCTGAAATTTGCTTTTCGACGTTGATATTTCCTATTTTACTATTCCTTACGTTTTTCCGTATGAATTCTTCGATCAAGTTTTCAAGCAACTGAAGGACTATTTGTTGATATAATTGCGCTTAGTATGTGGTGTTGGGTCTCTAATTTCTATCGAAATAAAACTTTGATTTTCTTCCTCCATAGTTAGTATCTATTTGAGAGACATTTAAAAATTAGCCCCCACCCCCTTCTTCTCCAACGTTATAATTTGACTTTAAAGGTTATTGCCGTTTCCTTTTGAAAATGTCCTTGCAAATGTGTATATTTTATTGGAAAAATATATTTTTTATAAGATAATTACCATCCGTATAGCAATGAGCACATTTCGAATCATTTTTTGATAACTGTTTTTAATATTCAAAAGTTTCCTGAACAGTTAAGACAGCGGCGTTTTGATTCTTTAAAATAATGTCTAAATTATAAAGTTGGGGAAGAAGGGGGGGGGGGGGTCTTATTTTTAAATGTCTCTCAAATAGATACTAACAATAGAGGAAGAAAATTAAAGTGATATTTCGATAGAAATTAGAGACGCAACACCATATATTAAGCTCAATTATATCAACAATAGTCCTTCAGTTGCTAGAAAACTTGATCGAAGAATTCATATGGAAATACGTAAGGAATAGTAAAATTGGAAATATCAACGTCAAAATGCAAATTTCAGGTTACTGCAGACACGTGTTTCGGCGTTAGAAGGAACGCTTTTTTCAGTAAGAAAGAAATGAGCGTACTTATTGGCATAATCATGTAAGACAATGATGACATAATTGTTCTATATATATATATATATATATATATATATATATATATATATATATATATATATATATATGCAGCTAAAGTGTTAAATGTATATTATATATATCTCATTTAAAATCTCACTCGTAAGTGGCACACTAGCAAGTGTATGAAACAAAAACAAGAAACATATAATAATAATAACAGTATAAATTGAAAAACTATATGTGAAGTTGAACAATATGAACTTTAGAATTTTAGAATGGGCACTAAAGTTCATATTGTTCAACTTCGCATAGTTTTTAAATTTATACTGTTATTATTCTTATATGTTTCTTGTTGTTTTTGTTTCATACACTCGATAGTGTGCCACTTACGAGTGGGACTTTAAATGATATATATATATATATATATATATATATATATATATATATATATATATATATATAGAAAGAGAGAGAACAAAAGTACCGTAAAGTGGGGCTACTTGGACCCGAAATTTCATACTTTTTGCGAGTTTTACACTGAATGCTTTGTTAAACCCATAATCTGAACTGATAACCTTGTTTTTACCACTTTCAGACGTTCTGCTACCACCTTAAGCCTTTTTTAAACAACAATTTTAACTCGATATTTTTTTTCTATTTTTGAAAATTGGGTTCAAGTAGCCTCGTGCTAGGGCTACTTCGTCCCACTCAGCAAATCCATTAGAAAAAGCTATAAAACAGGTGGTGGTATCCAGAAAGACCAATGATTTTGAAAAATAAACTCAAAACGTATATTCTAGTGAGCAAACTATTTATATAAATTGCAAATTATTCATATAAGTTAATATAAAATCAACATTTACATAAAAAACATATTTTTAGGCAAACATAATTTCTCAAATAGAAACAATATCCAACTACAGCTAAAATTAATTGAAATGCTCTTTATTTAAACGTTACAAAGAATGAAAACCTCTCAATTGACTGGCTTGGATGATTCTGTTTTCTCTGATATTTTTTAATAACTGCTCTTCCAAGCTACCAAACACTACAGGATGCCCAGGCTTGTTTTGCGAAAGATATTTTAATTTCCTTTTAAGAGTTGATATACTGAAGTCAAAATGGGCTGATGCCATTCTCTAAGACATTTCTCCGGAATTAGTTGAAGCTGGACACAATTGTAATTTTTCCTCTTAATAATCAGCATTATTTCCTACTTCATAGGGTTCTCTTTTACTTTCGGACCCTTTTTATCCTTAGATTTTCAAAAAAAAAAAAACGGGTATAAATACTAACTAACCTCTTTATTTTAAAAGATTACAAACCTTACTTACATAATTTAGTGACGAAATGTGGTTTGAGGTTGTTTGAACGCTGGGTTCAAGTAGCCCCATTTTAAGGCAACCAGTGCACTTTTACTAACTTATATTAGTTACTGTGTTAATTATATAGCTATAACCTTAAAACACTGTTATTTTATTAAGAAATAGAATGCAAACATAAAACTATCTTGACCTTGATGATACCAGATGTTTCCATGAACTTAGATGTGAAAGTTTGCAGACACACAAAAAATAACTGTTAGACAACTTGCTATCATAACCTCAATCAGAAAAAGCTAGGAATAGCAGAAACTTTGTTTCATAATCCAGCCTCTACCTAGTACTGCTACCTGTCATGGAGAAAGTTTTTTAATTCTATACATTGAGTTATATAGGACAAGGAAGGATTTTAAACACTTTTTTCTCATGGGTTCAAGTAGCCCCTGGAGGCTCAAGTAGCCCCAATTTACGGTAACTTCAAAATGTCTTCAAACTTTGCATACAATCGTAGTTTGTGTTTCAAACCAATTACAGTGACCTTGATTGAAAACTTTCAAATTTTCCCTGTTTCCTCTTCTGGTGGAATCCATATCAAGAATGCGAGGATGAGGACAGGCCCGTCATTTCGAATATTTTTTTTGGCGGGGGGAAGGGTGTCAAAGGGTTTATACTCGATGCAAATTTATACCAAAAAACAATAAAACCACACCCACTTTATCCAAATACATTAATTTCTCAAAGCCAGAGGGGTCTTTTAGATGACGGGCCTAGGTTAGGAAGTAGTTTTCAACAGTTCTTTCTATGAAAATGCATTTTTTCATTTGTACACAAAATTTCTTATGGTCAAAGTAACCCACTCCACGGTTTAACTACATGTGCTAATAATTTTAAAACTATTTAAGTTACGGATTTTTAAATTTGGTAAATCGTAGTTCACTTAAAATGATTAAAAGTTACAAAAGGATTTTCTTCTACAACAGAAATGTTTCGCTAGGTGGTAAATTAAACATCGTTTTGGGTCAAATGGACTCGAAGTGGTTCTTATTTTAATGCAATTTTAATCAAGTTGAAAATAAATATCATTTGAGAAAAGTGAGAAAATGCCATGAGAATTAAAACTTCTACTTTGTCAGAATCGGAGAAATACGTCTTCGTAAAAAATGATTAAAATCATTAATTTATTTGAAAAAAAGGGGGCTACAATTACAGCCTGGGTTATTTGCAACCACAAAAGTTCATAAGCAATTGTATCTTTTTGCTTCTTTTAGGGACGCAAGTAGCAGATAAATCTATAAATATGACTTTTTCTTAATAAAATGTACATTACTGCCATTTTCGGGTGTTTTTCGATTTTTTTAACTGAAGAAAATAAGAAAATATTTTGTCAAATATTTTGCATTTCATAAGGAAAAGAAAAAATTGGACTACCCATGGAAAGCCATTACTTGAAAATGAATACTGCCTCTTCCAGTAGTCAAAAAAAAAAAAATAAATATTTTCAGTCAAAGATCCTGAACTATTTAGGGCTTGTTTAATAGGTATGGACGACTGAAATTTCTGAACTGCTAACTTTGTCATTCTTAAGAGTAGTTATTCTATTTTCCTCATATAAATGTGCCTAAAGCAGTTTAATTATATCTATGCAAAATAAGATTTCCGAAAAGAGTGGACCACAGAAAGAAATATAAATTAACTACGAAAGAAAATAAAAAGTCGATACAGGACAGCAATGGCATACCCAAAGGTTGCAGCAAAGGATTACATGCTGCACCCTCCAGGTTTTTTTCATTATATTAAAGACGGTAACACCGAGTTTTGAAACTCAGTGGAACTGTTCAAAATCAAAATGAGGGGAGGGGTTGGGAAACGTGGTAAATTTTCAAATGAGATCTTCACGAAAAAGTGCTTCATATATTTTTGAATGAGAAACACTTGATAGAAAAGGATACATATATTTTTGAGCAATCACGATTGCTTATTGCTTTCATTTGACTGTTTTTGATGTCCTATCATTTTTCCCACCGCCACCCTCCACAGCATCACCGTCGACCGGGTCCTCACGATGCTGCATCTCTAGCGAAAACCCTCTCCAGGCTTCGACAATATCCTACACTTACACGCATACATACACGCACCTACACACATATACATATATACACCTATACACACACAAACACATGCACACACAAACACACACACACACTCACATACACACAACTACCCACACACTCATGCCTGCACACAGACACAAACACATATGCCTACACACACATACCCTCCACACACAAACTCACATGCTTACATATACACACACACTCGTGATTGCGAAAAACATAATTTGAATTCAAGATGACAAAATTCAAATTAATTTTTTTTTTTTTAATATGAGGTGTTTTTTCTACAGGGGTAAAGAGCGCGGTATTACCCAGCACCTCACAAACATTTTGGGACATGTTTGAGTATCACAGCAGTTTTTGGCGTTGACCTCACTGTTTGCAGATGTTTTAAAGTTTGAAAGAAAAAAAAAATATGATCCCTTTTTCTTCCTCTAATTTATTTTAATATAATGCTTTTCAACAATTTTTCGAATGCTATTACTGTACATCGTAAAGAACGGAGAATGACCTCATTTCTGCACCACGTAAATATTAATCAATTAGAGATGCTGAAAGAGACTTGATTTTGAGATTTGGCAGATTATAGTATGTGTGTTTTGACTGTGGAGTAATTAGCCATGGGGAAGAACTTATTAACAATACAAATGAGATTAGCTGCTGTAACAGCTTTACAAGAGTGCAACTTAGATATTTTTCAGAATATAATTAACTAAAATTTTTAGCCAATTTCCTTAGCCAATTTTCCTTAAGCCAAAGCTTCCTTAGCCAAGCTTTCTTAGCAAAAAAAACCTTTCATAACACTGCGCTGCAGGGTGGAGCTTATTTTTGAAGTCTTCTCACCCCCTAATTTGGTTCCTTTTTGTGAAAAAAAAAAAAAAAAACAGGCAAGTTTTGGCAATTTGATTCTAACAATATTTAGAGGTAGCTCAATGATGGGAAAATATTTGATGCATATGCATACATTCATATATCCAACACATGGGAATTTAATTTAATGATAAAATCATAAAAATACATTCATTACTACTTCAGTTTTCTATTTAAATTATGTAAGGCATTACTAGACTATGTAAAACTATAAATAATAGGGGAAAAAAACAGATGAGCCGCTTTGTGTTGCTATCACAGAATACATGAACTACCGTTAAAAAATGTTCGAAATATTTTTTCTAAAACTTAGTTTTTAGAAATCATGAATATTTTGGATTAGAATTGAAGACTTTGTTTTAATTCTTAAGGCTAAACTTGGCTCTTACTTATTTCCAAACAATATCATTATTAGACGGTAGCAGTAAAACTCACTTAATTGCGCTAAAAATATAGAGTTTAATAAATTGTAACTGTGATAGAAAATTAATCTATAATCTTACTGAAGAACTTGATCATTTATTGAGCTGCTGGGAAAGAAATTTCTTAATTTTACGCAGTTCCTACAGAAAAAAGTGAGACTGAAGCTATTTAAGATTGGTAATGTTGATATGGCAGCATTTGTTCAATGATTTTTAGTCGCACCAGTCCAAACACTGATCCCAATAAACTAAAGAAACTTCTTCCACGTGCTAGCAAACATCAAATCATAGAGTATAAATAATTAGTTTATTCTTAAAAGCATGCATAGGAATTACATCCTCTCCTGAAGATTGCGCTGCTTAAAAGTTTTCAAAAATATTAGGATTTTTTTTTTTTTTTTATTAGTGAAGTGTGAGCCGGGAACTTCATTAAAGATCATTGCAAAACTAGTAGAAAGCATAACGTTAAAGACCATCGACTATGCAAACAAATACCTAATACAAAATAAACCAAATATAAGGAGATTGTAATGAAGTTCTGAAACTTATGAACATCTTTTTTTGTTGGTCCAGCTTAGTATAATTACATTTATAAGCTATTGTCACAGGGAGCAATCTACCATATATGGTCTTAAGTCGTATATTTCCTCAAGCTCCGAACATCCAAAACTCAATTTATATTAAATTCAAAAGGAGAAGGACTATGTCCAATGCACCTTTTCATAGTTTGTATATATTTGAAAGCTCAGATGTCTGCACTGCAAGCTTCCAAAGTTTCTTACAATTATCTGTTTCTGAAATCGCTACTTGAATTTTCATCAATAATTCAACATTTCTTAATCAAATTCAAATAAATTTTCAAATCACTTGCAATATTTATTAGGACTTGTGTGTTTAACTTCATTGGATAGTTGTCAGTATATCAACAAAAAGACTAATGTTGGTGGTGAATGATATGTAAAATTAAGTTTCTGCTAAAGTAGAAATTACACCAAAAAATCAGTGTTGAGTTGAATTGAATTAAAAACAAAATCTTAGAAGACTTAGTTACAAATGAGTCAATGATATTATTTCCATTGTTGGAATTTTCTTCTGATGAATATCTTGGAAGTAATCTGGAAGATTTAACAGAGTAAGGAGGATAACTTTCAGATAAAGGACATAATTCATGTCCTAGGAGCAGTAAATGGTCATACAAACAAAATGTGAAAATTGCTCTTATGGGAGACAGTGGGTTAACCCCAGTGGTGTAAACCAACATCAATTCCTGTTACAAGCTATTGAAAGTCAAAGTATACTGCTAGTAGAGACAAAAGTCTTAGTTTTTGCATTAATGATACATTTTTTATTTCAAATAAAAAGTTAAGTCGATGTGTACAATAATGTTTAAAAATTTTGGAATTTATACGGTAATTAATTGTAAACACATTTTGTTAAGTTTCGAGAAATCGTTGTTTTCGGTTATCTTTCAAGCTTTGATTCCGTTAATTTACCTCTAAATAATTTAATGCATTATTCAAACTGGCCTGCAAAAAACAGAAAAAAAAAATCGCGGCTTTTAAGATCTAACCTAATGCACTGCTGAAAAATCGTTTCCACCAACGTAATTTTATTTAAAAAAAATATATATAATGTTTAGTACTTTTGAGAAGCGTGAACGGAATGTTTGTTATAATATTACTAGAAAATCGCCCGTCAAGGTATGATGGGTGAAAATTTGCTCCTACATTTTAGCTCAGCAATTGCCTGTTTGGTGATATTTTGACGGTTGAAGTTTTAAACCCAACTCCAGTGGATTAAATCAAAACTCCAGTAGATAGAGTTCATTGTTGACCATTTAGTCTTTCCCTGCATGTTAAACATCACCAAAACGTATTATCAGATTGTCATGCCGTGGTGCGAGTTTCATTGTTGAAACACGCGAGTTACTCGATCATCCGCTATTATTTATATTAGGATAAAACTACATGGAGATGTGTCTCTACGTGGCTGAAGAAATCTTAATAATTTTGTAAAACAAAAAATGCGAATAGATGCAAATTTATAAAACCAAATGTGTACATAATTTTTATTTTCGACACATTCACTGCTTTGATCTTTTCATGTGACTGTATTATCAATTATTGAATGATTGATTTCCCAAATTTTGGCTAGTGCAAATTTTGTTCTTGTGGTAGCTTTATTATTTCTAAATAATTCATATTTGTTTTTTTTTTTATAATTTAATTTTTAAAAATCCTTAGTCAGTTTTCAACAGAAAAAAATTATAATACGGTAGTAAAAAATTATATTCAGCGAGTGGTAGTTCTAAAAATGCCATATTTTGTTACAAGAACAATATATGCACTTCACAAAATTAATTTCTTAGTACGCCACTGCAGGACAATGAATTTTAGGCCATTTTATCCGGTTTGAAGTATAATTTAAAAAACATTCCACCAATTTTCAATTTCGATAACAAATCTTGAGGGTACATGTTTCTCTCAACACCCCCTCTGGGTTGAGACCGGTTTATTGGGATTTGTTTAGAAGAAAGCGGGAGGGGGAATATGGGGCTTTTTGGCGGTCGCCGCAAGCTTGTCAAAACAGGTGGCAAGCACTTCCATATGGCTAATCGCTATGTTCTTTCCCCTATCCTTCTTTATCGGAATACAGACAAACCTTTCAAATAAAACGGATACTGAACATAAAGAAAGATAGATGAAAATTTATTCAAACTGTTTGTTTAATTCATAAATCTTCACTTTATATAATCGAAAATAAAACATTTTTTCCGCTAACGGAATAGGAAACCAATGTAAAAATAATTTCTTTAATCATTCGCAGTTTTTTTTTTTTTTTCTTAATATTTTCCATTCTATCCTCCTTATAATTTCTATTTTCATCTCCTTTCCTTTTTTCCCGCTCGAGTTGTAATTTTGAATTATTTAAAATGCTTAAAAAGCTATTGTTATATAAAACTTCAAATCTCCTCTTTGTAGGTGCAGCGAGAAGGATGTGTGTGGGGGGGGGGGGTCATCTCTCCGTTAGATGCCTTGGTTACAAGGTGGGCGACCACCCTTATTTTCAAAAATTATCGATTTTGAGATTTTGAAAAATTTAGAGAGCCCCCAGTGTTTTAGAGAGTTCTTTCTAAATCCGCAATTGTTTTTTAAATTGGTAAACGTTGAATTATTAAGAAAACTAGAAGAAATTTACTAAACTCAAATGCACAGATTATAACTGAAATTTACTTTTTCTTTCTTGATTTTCTCATAACCGCGTTTTTTAAGTTGCGTTAAGGTTTAGAAAAGTTACAATGAATATTAAAGAAAAAAATATTTAGGTTGTTCGCCTACCTTAACAATATTGTAAAACTTAATTCAGTATTTTATACATATATTCTCTCTCTCTCTCTCTCTCAGACAGTTTTTATCAAAAAAAAAAACCTTCAGGAGGTAGTTCAGGCTGCGCTATACTTGTAATGAATCTGATTAGTGATTGCATTACCGGTATACCGAATACCGGTATAAAGAGCAACTTTACAATTTCGCAATACGAGTATTTGCGGAGGTAAAATACTGGTATTTTCGGTATTAGCTGAAAATAATCAATAGCTTCAATTAAAGAATTTTCAACTTATTAAATATATCTACTTTATATTTTAAACGTATATTTCTTTGTCCATGATACAAGAACCAAAATCAATCAATTGATGTAAACATCTGGTTTCAAAAGCATGAACTAATAGAATATCATTTAACACAAATAGCGGAAAAATTGCAAAATGATACTGTCATTACTATATGTTGAGCTGAATCGTATTTTCGTGCGCTTTTGTGCACCATGTTTGTATTTTTTCCATTTCCCTGATCAATCACTTTCCCTTCTGTTGAAAGTTAAATTTCGAGTGTAATTTTGAATGCATATGTTCTGTGAAAAATTTATTTCAACTATCAATTGCAGTAATACTTCATGATTTTTTTACAAAAAAATTGTTTCAACTGTACTAAATTTTGACAAAAACTTTTTCTTGTTAGCATAACAAATAGGTAATTTGTTGTCACCATCATCAGTATTGTTGTCCTGTCTCGCTATTTGACTTTATACTTGAAAGATAATATTTAGAAATTATAGAATAGTGCTTGAAAATTTGCATACAGGTAAAACCTAATCAAATGAAACATACTTTCATATATTTGCACAATTATAATTGTAAAGAATTTTGAAAAGAAAGCGAAAACGAATAAGAGAAAATAACAAGATCTAATTTAGTTACGTATCGTAAATTTCAAAAGCAAACACAAACCTCTCCTTCTCAAGAGAAAATGATGTTAATATTGGAAACGTATCGTCTCTCGCAAAGAAATTACAATTAGCCATAAAGATAAATGTAATTAACAATAATAATAATGCACACAATACAAAACACACACACACAAACGGATAAGCAAGATACGAAATTATTTGAAGATGAAGGACTTCTAGACAATTAGAGGAGATGAATTGCACATTGTTAATAGTACCACCGACCTGCGTGAATCAGAAAGAGTACTTTTAAGTATATGAAAGTTGAGCACTAAAACGAGTTCCATGCTTAGACAGTTCAATAAATGCATTATGATTTTCACTATTATCGATTTTTTATTATGACATTTGTTCCTTCATTTTATGTTTTCCATAATACACGTTTTCGTAAATAATATAATTTTTGCACACAATTATGAAGTGTGGCAAATGGAACAATATGCTTTCAAGAATTGTTTGAGAAATTTCAAATAACGGTATTACGTTTTAAAATACCGAATACCGGTATTGAATTTTCTGTCCGGTATTGCAATCCCTAAATCTGATAGAGTACAATAAGATCAGTTGTTGCAATAACAAACATTTTAAATTCACAAGACGGGCCAATGGGACGGTTTTACAGGTTAAATTTTTCCCATTGAAGGAAGGGGGGATAGTAAAATGCATGAAATTTTACAGTAATTTAATATTGTTCTACAATTACCGACATAAATTATGTTTTGAAAAACAACTGACAGGTCTGACAATATAAAGGATTCACGAGGAAGTTGTTTCATAAAGGTTATGATAAGTCTGGTATTTCTCAAAAAAAGAAAAAAAAAAAATGCCGTTACGACGAAAATGCATAGTGTATAATTTGCCTCTTTAAACTTCAATAATCCTTTCTGCTTAGTTTATTATGTATTATTTCGTCACATAAAACCTGATGGACGTTATATGATAGAAAAAGATATTTAAGAACAACTTTTTATAGTTTTTGAAATATGCCGTTTAATGATTTGTTAAAAAGGTTTCATTCGAAAGTAGCTGTTAAATGATTGAATATTTCCACTAGCGCAGCCAGAATTTAACTTACTGGGTAAAGGAGAGGGGGTGGTAAAGCAGTCCCTCCACCCAAATATAACTCTATGATGAGATTAATAATATGGTTCAAAACCAAGCGTTCTCAGGGATTAACCCCCGAACAATCCCACCCTACATTCTCACGGGAAGTTTTCATTACAATGCGAGGGCGAGAAAAGATAAAAGAAAAAGAATTGACGTTTTCTCGCTTTGAAATTCTTTACACGGCCTGAAGTTCTCATTAGAATTTCAGGGTGAAAGAGAACTATTTCAATAAATTTGAACTGGACAATAAATAAATAAATAAATAAATAAATAAATAAATAAATAAATAAAATAAAATAAACTCGATGTTTCTAAAAAAAGCTTTTTTTTTAATTGTTTAAACCTTTTTCACATAATATATATGTACCCTTCCTCTCTGCCAGTCTAGAGAGACATCAGGGACTGGTAGCAAGAAAATTTTACGCTGCCATCATAAGCACCCCCCCCCCCTCCCCGCCCTTTCCCTACCTTATCAGATGAAGGCATAGGCACATGGAGTACCAAATCTGCAGCTAAATTTTTAAAAAATCAAGTAATTTCATATCGCACTACAGGAAGGCGTAAATATCAAGAAGAGTAAAAGAATTTTAAAATTGTAAACTCTTTAACAACTTGTATATTACTCCAAGCTGAACAGTATGTTTACGTTACTATTACATTTGAAATGATAGATACTTTTGATGTTTACTTTTTATTGCAACCAGGCAAAATTTGACGACACCTTATTTTATGATACATATTTATCACAAGTATATGAGGCAGTGAGAAGCAAAGGGATGCAAATGACTCTTTTAAAGGTTTGAGTACAACGCCTGCAAAATTTAAACAGTGAGTAGCGTAAGATGTTAATTTCAAACAAATTTCTTGTGAGATCACCAGAGCCCGAACGTCAGCTGAGATGGCTCGAAATTACAATTAAAGGGCTTGATGCAAAAAGGAGGAAGCTCCAAATTTCAATTTTCAAAAGTTCTGCATTAAAACTTAAAGCGCCATATCACAGATTTAATTTTAAAAAAAAATTATGACTCCTCTTGAAAAAGTCCTAAGAATTATATAAGGGGAGTTATTAAGATATAAAACAGAAAAAAGTGGATTGATGTTTGAGTTTACTTTTATTGTAGTGAATTCGCGAAGAAAAATATTTTCCGCTATTTAATGAAACTAAGGTTTAGTTAGAATTATAACAAACATCATTAGATCATTAGAATTATAATAAACATTTTCAGTTGTGAAGAAACGGGTGATACCTTTATTAACGCTGTATTTATTCATTTGTTTAAAAATGTAGGGTTGGTTGCAATAAGTGGGTACCCTAAAACAAATATAGAAATGACTTTTATATTTTTTTACACTTAGCATGTCACATTTCATCACAGTGATTGATTTTACATACATTTACGCTTCATGGTACGATTGATTTTACATATATTTAGGCTTCATGGAATTTTTTCTAAGTCATAGAACCTATATGTCAAAAAAAGTTTCCTAAAAATATATATTTTAGGGAGTTTAAGCAACATTTTTCAAAGAAGTGTTTCCATGTTACTTTTTGTAATTGTTTTGATTATTAAACTTTCATGTACAGAATTTAACCTAAAGTGCATTCTATATTATGAATTTTTGCATCAAATATTTTTATTAAGTATTTGAGAGGAGGGGCCCCACTTACCCCGTTTTTTTTTTTAAATAAAAGGTAAGTTGGTCCCCTCACTGTGGGGTGAGTGCGTTCTCCCCTAATAGTGACAATTTTGATATCAAAAACAATTCTGATGAAATTAAGTCTATTTATTAAATAATAGGTAACTATGAAGACCTAGTAGAAAGTGATAGTTTAGCTACAAAAACTGCTACAGATAATGAACATTTATTTAATGAAACTTCCATCAAAGAAAATCATAAAGTATTATATAGCTCTAATGTTGGAAGTTGATTATTCAAAGAAAAAAAATAGTGCTGAATTTACAAGAACGGATAAAAATAGTGAAACTTTTTATTGGCCTGATGCAAATGACGTTGGAATTATTATTGAGGATGAAGTGATAATGGTTCACGCTTATCCAACTTTAAATTGACGTCGCCATTTAGTCTCTCCAATTTCTTTTTTTACTTGCGATTTTTTTTTTTTTTGGCCAATTTCCAAAAATTAATCTCATTTAACTTTTTTATGTTCATTTAACACACTTTTCATATAAAAGTTAATTATATACCTATATGCTTTCAATAAATTTCATAGATATAATTGTTTTGTTTTTCGTTTTATAATCCTCCATCATACAGGTTTAAATGGTAGTAAATATCTCATAAATGGTTAAATTTATAAAAGAAAAACCCCCTTACCACATTTTTAGATGTGCTTGATTTAAATTTAAATAAAAGTGGGGTGACCCACTTACCCTTTTATTATGGGGTAAGTGTGCATGTATGTAAGTATGTGGTGTAAGTAACCTATGTGATTTTTTAAAAAAATGTAATCGTTAAGAAAATTTAAAGCCCTTTTAATAAAATAGTAATGAACTTTTGGTTATTACCAATATCTAAGATGAAAAATATGTCAGGAAGTTATTATTATTATTGCTTCAAAATATTTGTATAAGGTTTCAAAAACGAACTGTTCTAAAAAGAGGTCCCACTTACTTCAACCAACCCTTACAAATTTTATTGTTTACCTAGGCTTGATTTTATGAATAACGTTTGATTTTTGTTTTTAAAGAAGTAAAAACACTTTAAACTGTTAAAAACCATTTTTGTTATATCATTAAAATAAAATGTCACTGAAAAATATCAAGTACGGGAAAAGAAAAAAGTTGGCTGCAGTGCATCTACCTTTATTAATCGACGCCATTATCTCTCTTTTAAATACTTCCTCCCTCTCCACGCTATACAAAGACCAATTTACAAGAAAAAGGTTTGAGCAAGGTAATGAGAGCGAGAGGGGGAGGGAAACGGAGATTTGCTACTTCCTTTGATTTTGGCGGTCGCCCCAAGACATGTCTATTGACATTCACACCAATTCCATATGTGAAGTGTCATTTTATTGTCCTTGTTTTTCAGAGCTCGGAAGCTTGAGTACATTAGCGTGCGCGTAGTGGAGTATTGAGTACATTCGCGTTTTTCTCACGTTGATCCTTGATCATCTGTAGCAACGTGTCCCAAACTTATGATTTTCAAAATCTCAATTTTCAGTTAATAAACGAGACCAAAAACACAATCAAATTACTTGTTTAATTCTTGGAATTCAACTTTATATCAATGCATATATTATTTTCTATAGATTGAAAACATGAAATTGGGCTCTTTCATATCTTGCTATTATGAATTGACAACCATCTCGAATTTCCAACTCATCTTTATTTTCTCTGGGATTATAAATAACTATGTCATAAATTACGGGAAATTTTGCAAGTGAATTTAATAACAGCCAGAAGAATGATTTTAGAGCTATTTATTTTGTGTGATACGAAATCTCCTCTCCGAAACAGTAACAAAAAGTATGATTTTTGTGATTAATTTAAATTTTTGTAAAAAGTGAAAAATATTTCATAACAACTGGGGAATTTGGGGCATATGAGAGAAATGCATGATGTGATACAGATCAGAATAAAAATTTTCAATTATTTTTGATACTTCTTATAGGTTGCTTCTTAAAATTCTTACTGCAATTGCTATGCTATATGGCGTTTATTAGTGTTATGCACTTACTTTCCTTCATAATTCACAGGAATTAACTGTGCTTCTATCTTTTACTTGTAAGGTTTACGTTAATTTTTCTCTTCTTTACTTTTCTAATTGTTACTGTTATTATTATTATGCTGCCTACATCTCTTAAAGTACTTATTGATTCACTGTTTAGAGAAGTTATGTACTGTAGGGGAGACTAGGGATACTTGATCCCGGGGGATACATGATCCCTCAGCCAAAAACGTACCAAACTCATTAAGTAGAGCTTTGAAACCTGACCACAATATTATAATTCTCTCGTACATACAAACGGCAATACTTTGTCTTTTTCAGTCTTTTTTTTTTTTTTTTGGCTCAAGAAATGATTGTCTGAATGTGTCAAAAGAAACTTTTGTTTTTGTTAAGAAAAGCATTCTAAAGCTTACATTATCTATTATATACAAGTTAGAGAAAATAGCAAAGTGTAATTTTAAAGTACATACAGTCGTTAATAATTAAGACATTTTTTTAGTAAACTGACCCTGACTGTTAATAATAGAGCGAGTATGCTTGTAAAAATTTCATATTAGGGATCTTGATACCTTTGGTTTCAGGGATACATGATCCCAGGGAGTATCGGTATAACAATATAAACACAATGAAAACAATATAACTGTAGTTTCCTTAGTTGAATTTAATTTTAAAGATTCAAAACCATGTTAACACAATAAAATTTATCACAGAGTGTATAAACAATTACTGCAGTATATCTGCTGAATAATTGAAATCTCAGTTCGCACTTTGTTACCAATTTCAGGGTTTTCATTTACACATAACACCTCAAACATATGAAAATAAACTAACTCTACTGAAGAGTTATGCCACTCATCAGCCGAATGAGCATGAACAAGTTGAAATTGATTATCCTTGTTTGAATTTAAAAAATAAAATGATTTTCCTATAGTTAGATTTACAACGAAAAAAAGTTGCCCATTGTGTAATTTAAATAGAATGCAAAATTGGATTTCCAGAATTTGAAATAAGTTTTTTAAAACGAAAATGTAATGTGCTGAATCAACCCATTTTTCTTGAAAAATTGACAAAAGTGAAGTACATGAAAATGAATGTGTTAAGTGCCACATTCAGTTAGGTTTAGCAGAACTTTAAGAACTACATTAACTACAATGTTTGCATTTGATTTTTCAGGATTTGAAAACATATGCTAGGCTTTCTTTTCTTTTTCATAAGTATACAGATAGTTACTTTTTTTTTTCTTTTTTTGAAAATTAATTCAATTGAAAAACTCTTAATTTTATTATTATAAGCAAATAAGTTGATTTTCGTAGTTTTCATCGCAATTTGTTTATTACTTGTTGTAATTTTAGTATCTTTACGCTACTTTTAAAAGCATTATCAGTTTTATTTATGAAATATATTGTTCATAATTGTATTGGAGAATAAGTAACTGATCAAAAGCATTTGAGTTCATTAAAGCTGTTCACATTTTTCTACAAATTTCCTAGTTGAATTTAAAACAATGTTATTTTATTTTATTATTTTTTTTCTTGTTCATATTATTATTATCTTAGAAAGAAAATTAGAAACGTTGTTTTTTTTTCAGAAACATTATGCAAAAACTAAAATTTATAGGTAAATTTCTGATCTAATGAAAAGTCTATGTATTTTCTTAGTGGGATCAAGTATCCCCCTTGAAAGAATCAAGTATCCCCTGATGTGGGGATACATGATCCTTTTATAAAAATATTGAAAAAAAGGAAAATTCTATCAAAACTATGTTTAATTTCAACTGGAATAAATACTGTCAGATAGAGGGAACAACTACGATTGTTCACGCAATGTTTTTTTTTAAATTGATAATTTGCATTAGAGAAAAAAATTGAGAACTAAAGTGGGTATCAAGTATGCCCAGTTTCCCCTACACACTATCTAAATGCTACGAGATGCTTGTTTTCATTTTCAAGAGATCTAATGAGATTTCTAAAAATAATGTAAAAGATCCCCCCCCCCCCCCACCCCACACTGGAAAAATATATATTAACTTCATTTGATTTTTTCCTCCTGACATGCTTCTTTTTCTGGCTTTAATGATAAGTATTAAAAGGAACCAAAACTTCTTGATCTCTAACTTTAAAGTTTGAATAACTTTTATCAATTCAATATGCTTAAAAGAGAAAAATATAATTAGATTTCTATAGCGCATGACACATGTAAAAAAATCTGCTAAATGAGAATGCTCCCTAAATAAATTTAAATCTATATATATAAAATGGATGTATGTTTGTGAGTGTGTGGGTATATGTGTATGTTTCTTATACAAATCCACAGTTTTCGTCGGATTTCTTCCAAATTTGACACAGAGGTAAACTGTTACTCAGGAATTTATATAGGCGGGTTTTTGGAATTTAAAAAAGATCATAGGAGGTTCAAGTTCATATTTTTAATCATAAATTGCTCTTTTCGACACGAACAAATTTTTGTATAGTTATGAATTAAGTCTAAATGAAAAGCCCGTAAGACATTTATTTTTCAAAAAATTTCACGACCTGCAAATAATTAAAAAACAAAACCTAACACGGATTAGTGACCAAAATGCACTACACATCTGATACAATATGATGCAATATACATCTGATGAAGCATCTTCGCCGACTAGCAATAATTTTATATCTGTTTGCAAGTATGATGCAACTTTTGACACACAGATATTACTATTTAAAGGCATGATGAAATATTACTCCACAATATGAAGTTTTTTCGTCATTGTAAAATAAGTTGAAAAAAGCTGCATTCGCAATTAAAAAGCTAAGTTCGATAACTGCTATTGTAAACAATCGAAAAATATTGGAAGTTTGTAGCTACACTGTTAAAAATTTTCCGGAAAATTTGCGGTAATTGTTACTGACATCCATGTTGCCAGTAACTATTACCGTAAAAATCAAATGTTACTGTAAAATTTTACGGTTTCCTCGGTAGGCCACAGCAACCAGTTGGCTCGGGATCGCTTATTTCTCCGGTATAAATTACCGTAAAAATCAGCGATGCGTTAGCGATGCAATTTTGCAGTAACAATTACCAGAAAATCTTCCTGAATTTTTAACAGTGTACCGTTAAGCATTTCAACCGTCATTGAAGAAGTGCTGTGAGATATGAATGGAAAATTATTACTATAATAGCTTAAACCCACTTAAACAATATAGGGATAAGGTGAAACACTTTCTATCTCACGTGAAACCACATTGGACGATTAAGTGCTTTAAATGTATGTGAGATGTAACTATTTTCGACATATATAGCTTTATGTTACTTGCTCAAGGTTGGTTTCACTCACAAATGTAATTCTTCAAGCTGCTGGGAGGAGGACTAAGAACAATATCTAGGAGAAAGTTTTGAATTAAATTTATGGATTAGGAAAATTTGAATCATTTAAGTTTTAAATTTTTAAACTACTTTTCGAAACGTGAAATATATTTTGTTTGCTTTTAAGCTGTTGATAAGGGGAACAAAATATGCAACAAGATTCTGTAAAATGTAAACAAAAGATTTGTCTATTATACAATTGTAAGTACAAACAAAACATTTATTTTTCAAAAAATTTCACGGCCTGCAAATAATTAAAAAACAAAACCTAACACGGATTAGTGACCAAAATGCACACGCCTACTTTTTTCTCTATAACGCAGTTTAATTGACGGTTTTTAAATAGTTCGTTCAATAACTTCACGTCCACTTACTTCCATTTTTAATGTTTTACATACCTTAAAATAATGACTGTAATGTAGTCGGTGGACCCAATCCCACCTCTCACGACGATTGCATCCCTTTTAATTAAAATTTTGCTGCTCTCTAAGGATTACTCTGTCTAAAGCAACAAACTTAAATACGTGCTCTCTGTACCTGCATCAGTGTGAAATATCATGTATAACATTCACGGCAAGTATTAGGTCTTAAAAATTTGAACTAGAACTTAAATCTTGACAAATTTTAAATCTTTACAAGACATTAATATTACTGTCTAACTGTCATTTTTGCGTACGAAAATAGAAATTTGACATCAATATAAGAAAATAAAATGTCGCTGACGTGCGTCTTTTTAGGCAAGTTACACTTATGCAATTTTACTCTATGGCATGACACTAAATCACCATGGCAAGAGCGAGCAGACACATTTGATAACGTTTTTTTATACTAAGCAACTTTTTCTGAAAAATGTGCTTGCCTGAAAAACATACAAAATCACCTATCACTTTATACCTTCATTCTCAAAAACACCGCCAAAAAATCCGCAAAACGGAGTGTTATCGTCTGTTAAAAACACCGACTGAATTCTTTATTTTCTGTACGGTGGACTATTTGTTTAGCTTTTGGACATTGAGGATGATTTCAAATTAATCTGAAAATATTGTAACCGTGTCCAAGAAGACTATTTTGTATATATTTGTGCCTGATAATAGGGATTGACTTTCATTTTTTGGTAAGCTCACGACTATTTCTAAGGAAACATTCAATGATTTATTTCCGAATAAAATGTATGTGAAAAGTACTGTTGCATTTTTTGATGTATTGGGGAAAACAAAACCTACAAAGGCCGCCTAACGCTTTTCTTTCAACGCATCACGTAAAAGGTTGTCCCACATGATTTGCAAAAGACACTCATTTGTCTTTGCATTAAGACAATTTACGTACCGCCCGTCTGATTTAACCTCAGACAACGTACCAGTGGAGACTACAAATAATATTCCTCGTACTTTTTTGCTTTAAGTTGATGCTACCTTTTCGGCAAATGCTTGATTTTCTGTGTTATTTAAAGTATTTTGAAGATTTGAGCCTAGAAAGCATTGAGAATGTATTTTTTTACGCTCATTTAGATAGAATTCATTCAATTGATTATCCAAAAGATATGTTGCATTAAAAAGCACCCGGGCAACGCCGGGTAGTAAGCTAGTTTACAATAAATATCGCGCAAAACGTTTTTTAATGCAAAGCAAAAGCTATCACGCCTATCGTAATTGTACAAGTAGTATGATTTTATTGCTTATGTTTGGTGAAGCATGGTTACCAAGTGAAATCTTACCGCTTGTTGCAAACAGTTATCAGCCGCTTTTGTCGGATATCTCTTCATTCATAAGCTCGTTTTTTTTTTTGCATTGAAAAAGGCGTTCCTTGTAACGCGGAAACACGTATATGCCGCACTGCAGTAATCTGCCAGTTTTGTGCAACAGAACGTTTTTTTTTTAATTTTACTAACCATACTGTTAAACATTCTTCAAACACGCACACGCACAAACATTCATAAGCGTTTTATAACTATTTTTCACTCTTAATGCTAGTATTTAGTTGATTGAATCAACTGAATTTCGAAATTTTGATAACATTTTCTACAGCAGCTGTTTGACACAAAATATCTCTAAATAAAATAGCTATAAAATCTCGCGATTAGTACCTCCATATAGCTATTATCATTGTTAATTTTTCGGGTAATGTTATAAAATTCTACAACATCTAATTTGCAGGTAAGTGTATTTGAAACGTTAATTTATTTATTACAGCCAGGGGCGTGCACAGAAATTTTGGGGCTCGTCACAAATGACTTTTCCATGTCCCCCTCCATATTGTTTACTTCTACATTTCACCCCTAGTTTCAAAAATATTCTGCCCCCTTCTGGCTGGGGCCCAGCCCAACAGGTGTCTCTTCTCCGCCCCCCCCCCCCCACCCTGTGCACGTTTCTGATTACAGCTATTAAATATAGAATTAGGCCCAACGAGAGACCATGTCAGCCTAGTCGAAAACTAGGGTCCGGTCCGAAATTGAAGCAGTATAAATTTTATATGTGCATTGTAAGAGAGGAGAGGAAAAAGCGACCAAACCTCTCGGCTGCCCTGAAGTCCCTACTTCTATTTATTTTGGTAGGGCTTTTTACACAAATTATAATGTATACTTCAAACCGCCGATGAAGGGCAATGATATGGCGATGAAGGGTAATAATTGCGCTCACATGAAGCTGGTAAGTATTATATAACACCAGTTTTTAAGGGCACAAAAATATAGTAGGTTTCTTTTCTTGTGTTTCAGTTTTTTTTTCGGTATATCTCACATCATAACGATTTTAGTTTACACTATAGTTTGGGTTAGTGTACGAATTAGTATTTATGTTTGATAGTACATAACAACTGAAAATATACGTATTTTCGTGAGAAGGGGCACCAACTATTACCATAAGATATGGCTTCAATTTGGCATCATCGGCCCCTGATTGAAACCAATTCACATTGATGAATCTAAGCTGCCTGATGATGGATAGTGATGATTCAGGTGATTTGCTTCAAATCAAATAAGATATGTAGACAGAAATCTGCCGTCTTTCCGGAAGATGCAAAGTCTCTCATTTGCGCTAAGTCTATTTTTTTACATACATGTTGCAATAGTGCTAAAGGCACAGCCTTAAAAAGAGTAAAAATGCTTGAAAACATTTGTTTTCGGCAATTGCGTTGGTTTTAGAAAACGGTCAGACGGTCTCAAGAAGTTATCGTTAACCCCCTCCCCCTCCCCCTTTTTTTCCAAAGCTCAGACACTTTTTTTTACGACAAACAAATCGCTCCGATATAACGTAATCAAATTTTGAATGAATGAAAATTATTTTGTACGTTCCGGAGTACAGGGGTTCTCAACCTCAACCATTCAGGCTCTGTGCCCCCTTTGAACCCTGATGTTAGGTCACCCCCCCCCCCTCTCTACCCACGCACACACCACTACAGTGTATGGTTAATAAAATCAGACTTCAAAACTGAAGCTAGATACTAAATGAAAACATAGATAAGTTCGTGCACAAAATCTGATTCGCATTTTTAAACTTTTAATAATATTATTATTATTAGAGCAGCTGAAATCAAATAGCCAAAGAACTATAAGTGCAAGTAAATTAGCATCTAGGTGAAGTTGGCTTGTACTACCAGTATTTTTCACAACATCTACGTGGAGTAATATTACCAATTTGTCCTTCACAAGTTTTTGAACATTAAATTGTAACTGTTACAAAGCACTACTCAAATCAATTTCAATGTCCTTTTTTGACTGGTATTTATTCTGAAAATCTAAATTTAAAGACTATTGGGATAAACACTGTAAAACCTCAAAAAAAAAAAAAAAAAAAAAAAAAAAAAACGAGGTAATGTCGAAATAATTTACATGTCAGGTTTTTAAATCGAAAAATATTGCTTTTTTCTCATTAATTTCTAATGTGAAAATATCATTCAATATATTTCAACAAACAATTGCTATACCTCAATAATTATTCATTATATCATTTGCTTTAAAAGATCAATAATTAATACATTCGTATTGATATCAAAATGACTTCAAAGGGAGCAAAGGGGATAAACTAGTCAAGAAATTGTAGTTAGTGTTACTTTTTCATTGTATTTTTTTAATCGTTCAAGCAGCCCAGGTTGAGAATCGCTACTGTAAATAAATGTTCCTGAACAATTTTAAGAAAGACTTTCGTTAAATTCTTTCAAATTTGTTCGACTGTCCCCCCTCCCCCCCCCCCTCCCACCGTTTTTTCAATTTCAATGCTTGACTCTTGTAAAGTGTTGTGAAACGAAACGCTTAGAACTTCTTTTATTCCACTACGCTTTGTAGATTCAAAAATAACTGTTATCAATTTTTATTTATGTTATAGTATATCGGTCGGCAACTGGCGAACCGCGGTTCAGATCCGAAACGCGATCGGTCAAAAATTGTACCGCCAAAACTATTTTGGAAGTATAACTTCTACAAATAAATTGTCTTCAGATTACAATACCTTCGGGTACTTAAATTACTTTTTTAAAATATTCTACTGTGGATAACAATGACTTCGAGAAAAACCCTTACCATTTTTTAAATATATTAGTGTTGGAGCAAACTTAACCAGGCAGCATTATGAAGGCAAGGCATTTTTTATCACAACATTATGTTGCCAGGTTAGGTTAGAAAACTGTAAGTTTTCTAAATTCTAGTTCATCATGTTTTTTAACTTATTAATTGACTGATTTGAGCCATTTACTTGACCGTCATGTAAGGTTTACATGCGTTTGGGTAACTTTTGAATAATAAATATTGCTCAAAACTTACGGCGTCCACCTTAAAAGCTCTTTGCATAAACAAACTGCTTTTGCGTGAACCTCACTTGCAAAATCTGAGAAACATAAATTCTCTCACTGATTTTTGAATACAAATGAACCTATCGATTGTACTTAATATTAATTTGGGAGCGAAAATTAAAATAAAAGAACTGTAAGGCATTTGTTTTTCCTGGACCTCAATAAATTATTTTTCAAAAGTATCCGAATCTCACTTAAAATTACTTGCCGACTCCTGTTATAAAGGAATTCAAAAATCTTTTGTGAGATAGTACAGTTAATTTATCCCTTTGGGCCCCCAAAAACCAGTTACGGAACTTCCCTTGCGTTTAAATCAAATCATCAGTAATTTTACTCAGAAAGATTTTGTTATCTATTTTTTCATGTTTCAATTTTCCAAGAAATTTCAACAGCGTATGATAGGAAAGATTGACATTACATTGTTAGTAAGTAAGAAAGAGTTCATAATGTTTTTTTTTCTTTTTGTTTTACTAAAATTTACAAATAGACCTATCTATATTTGTTAAGTGAACTGATATTATTTTTATGAATTTCTCAGGAGCTCTGAATCAAATAAGTTTAGTTGCATTCGATGCGAAAGTAACCTGGCGGCAGTAACGAAAAGAGACGTTTATTCGTATAAGCTTTCCCGTTAAATGATTGTTAAAGCTTGACCACGGAGAGATGGCGGATGACCTTGAAGCGAAAACATCAATTTTTAAATCATTTGTAATAAGTAGAATCAATTAGAAGGTGCCGAGCAGTGAGGTGCGTGTTCTCGCTGATATTGCGAAATAATAAACCTATACCTATAATATACCTATAATAGAGAATAAAAAACCTATTACAAATGATGTTTTTGCTTCAAAGGCATCCGCCATCTCTACGTGGTCAAGCTTTGGAGGCATACGAAGAGTTTCTTTCAAAATACAGTATAACATGGCTAACTCTATCAATATTTTCATAAGATCCAACTAAATTCCTTTGTGTTTCGGATTATGTTTTTACTTTGCGTCTTTGAGTAAATGATTGGTAGCTCTTTAAATATTTAAATTTCTGATTGTATCTTGAAATAGCATTATTTAGTCATTTAATTACACTGGTAAGAAAAGATTTTGCCCACATAAAACATTTATTTATAGAGTTAGTGTTCCTAAGGAA
Source organism: Uloborus diversus (assembly GCF_026930045.1). Lineage (NCBI taxonomy): Eukaryota > Metazoa > Arthropoda > Arachnida > Araneae > Uloboridae > Uloborus > Uloborus diversus. The sequence goes on along the minus strand of NC_072733.1, from coordinate 126,909,377 downwards.
ATTATTGACTGTGATTTCAAATATCAAATCAGAATTTTTCTATCACCCAGTTCCTGTGCATGTTTTAAGTTTGCCTGTCATGAAGCGAATAAATGGGATGATAGATATTCAGGTCTGTTACTGCAGTGGAAACATGCTGGTGAGTCTCATTGACACCAACTTTCATGATGTATACATATACTATAAGAATTAAATAATTTCCTGTTTTTTTTTACATATTAATGCAAACATTAGGGTTTTATAGGTTTTTGCTCTAAGGGGAACGATTAAGGATATGTTTATAAATGAGCATCCAACAGTTTAGACAACATTTGATATCAACTCTTCCAAATTAGTTTAAAAGCTACACTATTACATAACAGTAACTTATTGCCCTAAGTATTAGTGGCATATTCAGTTAAAATGAAGGAAACATGTAGATTTTAAAGTTTTATCAGATAAAATTTGTTCAACACTAACTGTGGGACTGTGGCGTACCTAGAGGGGGTGCAAAGAGAGCTTCTCCCCCTTCCCCCAAAGTTTTCACTTAAGTGAACATTTTTTGTATAATTTTTTAGTGTACTTACATTCCGGATTATATAACTTGAAAATTATTAAGATATGCATGCAAATATGCACTACAAATACTTAAAATATGCACTAAAACTAAAAAGATTTGAAGCGCTATTTTTTTTTTTTTTTTTTTTTTTATTTAAATGAAAAGTTGTTACACCTGAATATAAAATTTTTGGTCTCTTTTTTTTTCGCACTGTGTTATTAGAGGGATAAATTGTTACCATTGCAATTAATTTGAATTTGAATGAAAAAATTGAAAATAAAAAAAGGAGAGTGGAAACGGGGGGGGGGGGCATTTCCAAAAAGTGGTGGGAAATGGGGGGAAATGGTTGTCATATTTGGTTTTGGATCAGGAGGTCATTTTACATAAGAATCAGCAGAAATTGTGTCAGAACCATTTTTCATGCCTCTCAATCTAATTAATTTACTCACAATGAAAAATTTAACTTTAAACAATTCTTTAGTTTTGAGAAATATGCGAAAACCTAAATATCGCAAAAGAACATAAGTTTTTCTTTTAGTAGTTATGTTTTACTTCATTGTTTACGTCAGTTAATTTAAATTAAAAAAAAAAAATCTTTTATATAAAAAGAAAATACATACAGAAAAAGAAAGTTCTATATAGAAAATTACAATCTTTAGACCTCCTGATAAATAAATCCATGACAAAAAGTAATAAAAAAGTACGGAATATTAAATGGGGTATTGGAAAACTTAAAACAATAATGGCAATAAATAAATGAATAAAAAAATGAATAAAATCTTTACAGAAAAACAATGGAGAACCAGCAGAAATTGTGTAAGAAGCATTTTTCATGCCTCTCGACCTAATTAATTTGCTCATATTGAAAAAATTTACCCTTAACATTAAAAAAATCTTTATTTTTGAGTAATATATGGAAAACTTAAATATCGCACAAGAACAAAAGTTTTATTTATTTATTTTTTTATAGTTATATTACTTCATTGTTCACGCCAATCAATTTAATTTTTAAAGAAAATATTCTTTAATAATAATAAAAAAAATCTGTATAGAAAACTACAATCATTAGACCTAGTGATAAATAAAAAGAAAAAAAATTCTTCGTAGAAAATTACTATCTTTAGAAATCGTGACAAATAAATTTCATGACAAAAATTAATAAAAAAATACGGAATACTAAAAAGCGAATTAAAAAATTAAATCAATAATAGTAATAAATTGCCTAGAAAATAAATGAATAAAAACTTAAAAAAAAACAATAAAAGAAAAATAACAATAATAAATACAAGAAAACGAAAAAAAGAAGATAAGCAACGCGCGTAAGCCGCAAATACTGAAAGGGGTTTGTTCCCCCGTTCCACCTCTGCGCTGGAAAAGGCATAGCAAACGCGAACCCCCTTCATCAGCAAAAATTTCTCCCCCACTCCGATCAATGACCTTCAACTGCCCTGTCTTCCTGAAAGAAAGAATGAAAAAACCTTCATGATGTATCCCTAACTATTCCCGCAGTAACTATCCCCGCCCGGGGAAATTCCGAATTCTCACCCACATCTGCGAAATAGGAAAATCACGTGAAAATACGGGGGCCATCCCTACGCTACATTTGCAGTAAAACACATTTTATTTTTAAAAAGGGGGGTCCTATTACTTAAATTATATTTCCATTTTGTCAGTGTGTGTGGGGAGAAACGGGGGGGGGGGTCTATACAGACTCAATCTTAATTAAAAAGACGTATTACACAAATAATTTAACAAAATTAGATGAGAAAAGGAAAAACTTTAAAATCCGGACGTTTTGTCCAGCCTGCTCAGAAAACTGGACGTTATGTCCTAGCTGTCCAAAAATGTGGACGTTCTGTCCTTGGACCTTTTTGTGTCCGTTGGACGTTATGTCCGCTGGACGTTATGTCCGTCGGACGTTTTGTCCCTCGGATATTTTGTCCGTTGGACGTTTTGGTCATGGATGTTATGTCCGTGGACGTTTTGGATTTGGACGTTTTGTCCGGATCCCAGAACGATTACATAGACTAGCATATAAAGCCAGTTTTGTTACTATTTCTAAAACATTTATGATCAGGGTCGGATTTAGACTTAACGGGGCCTTAAATTATTTCAGGTATGGGGTCCTTTTTGTAATTCGGACCACTTTGTCGGTGGCGAAAGAGGAAATGCTAAAGTGTTTTTTTTTTAATTATTAATGACCATTATTACTTTTTTTGCTCTATATTTGTCTTTTCCCCTGAGACACATAAAGTTATGCAGTATTTTCTTTCTTCCTTCCTTTCTTTTTCTTTTCTTTTTTTTTCTTTTGTCTGTTTTTTTAATGTGTGTTTGCCTGCCTTTTTGGATTTCCCTTAAGAAGGGGGAATAGCATCGAGAGAATGATGCAGGGCTCCCAATTTAGGGGTTCCCCCAGAGGGAATTTTGGAAAAAAAAATATATAGTAAAATTCTGTAGTTTGAAGATATATAAAGGAAGATTGGAATCAAAAATATTCGGAGGAAAAGTAGGCAAACAAAACTCAAACAAACTTAGGCAAACAAAATTATGTACTCTTGCAAGTTGAGATAATACACAGTAAAATTTTTTTAGGGGTCGACACATCGATGAGGCAGTCGACAGAGAGATAGAGCGAGGGAGGAGAAAGGATAATGCATTGTTGCTTGCGCTCATGGAGTTTCGATACAGCTAGTTTTTAATCACCTCTGCAACCCATCTACAAATTGCTTTAAAAGAAATAGGGTACACACTTAGAAAATAGGTAGCAAGAGAGTAACATACTGCCCATTTGAACAATTCATAATTTATACTCGTAGTAAGAAATAAAATTGAAGCATACTTTGACGAACATACATTGAAGCACACACCGAATTTAACATATTTTGGCACTTCTCCCCCTTATCAACTCCAATTTGTTAGAAATTTTAAAATTCAAGGCTTGTAGCCACATTTTTGCAAAATTTCAAGAATTTGAAAATGAAATTGATTTTTTTCAAGTATTTCCATTTTTTTTTAGGAACGACAACTCACACAACTTTTTGTTATAAGCAATAGCTTTCAACTAAAATGTAAATCCGGCCCTGGAAATGATAGTATAAATAACAAAAGTCTCCAAAATATTTTTACAAATTAAAAGCGGTAATGGATAACTAAAGTAAAAGTTTTAGAAATAAGTGATTTTTTTTACGAACCAAACTTGCTCTTCAAAATCCTTTGTTTGAATCATCAAAATAAATTTCAATTTCATTATAACTTTAAAAGGATTTTTAATTACAGCTAAAACGTGTTACAAATGACTCCATCATTCTTCAGTCCTGTTGCCTCGAAACTGGAGAAAAAATAAATAGATTGCCAGTGCCTACAAGTTTCAACGCGCGAATCCCTTTTATTCACAAAGCCATAAAAAAGGAAGTGGTAGGTGTGGTATAATCCTCAGTTACTCTAAAGCAAAAATTACTGAAAAGAATTCCAGGAAACAATCCCGACCCTTCAGTCTTCGGCTTCACTCTCGGGAAAATACCTCTCTCTTTGCATCTTCGAATGAAAAACAGCTGTTTCCGTTCCGCAAACTGCTTTTGCCGTCCCGTCCCAAGTAGTGTTCCTGTACTGGTACCTGTCCCTGTACACAGATGGCCGTGAAATGGTTATCGGCTATCATCAATGAAAATGCTAATGAGGTGGGGTGCTAATCGATTGCTTAATCTGGCGCCGAGTACGTGGTGGGCCAGTCCGCAAGGGAAGAAAAAGAAGGCTTTCGTCATGTACGAATCGACGTTTTTTTTTTTTTTTTTTTTTTTTTTTAAAAAAAGAAGGCAAGGGTCTTCCTAAGATTTTTACAAAGATTTGAAATCCGTTTACAAAAATGAGTGAACCAATTTTAAATTTTCCAATGTCGCAAAGTGGTTTGATTTCGCATCTTCTAGGCGACAGATTTTTTTTCACTAGTTTTTTAAGGAAGAAAAAAAAGAGTGTTTTTTTTTTTTTTGTACTATTCAATTGAAAGATTTAATGCGGCCCAAACCGAGGCGGCCCACCGGGCATTTGCCCGGCTGCCCGCCGGCCCCATCCGCCACTGGACTCACAGCACAGTATAAATAATTCATAGCAATAAAAAAATACATTTATGGGCCAAACTATATATATATATATATATATATATATATATATATATATAAAAAATCTTTTATCGTTTGTGTGAATTTCCTATCATTTTTTGAACCTTTGATTACAATTAAGTTCCTTTTCAATGGAAACTTTTTTTTTCAAGCGTAAAAATGTTAAATATTCGTGCACGAATAGATTTTTTTTGAAATGAACCATTGAGAAGGAATAAAATCTGGAGAAAGTGAAACTTTCAAATCCTGAACCAAGGATCTCAAGTCACGTGACACATTTTATAGTAAAGTATTCAAAGAAATCATGTTTCTTTCACTTGTTTCACGCAAAACGTGTCTCCCAGTCGTCGTAGTTGAGCCATGTGACTTGGTATCTTTGCCTCAACGTTTAGTTACTAATTCCTGCTCTAAGGAGTAATCTGCTTAATTCTGTAGTTCTAGCGGTCGTAAGTAGGAGTAACATTGCTTCTGCACTAAAAGCAAATGGGACATCATTTTCATGCATTGGTCGCTATATAACAGAAGATTCTTCTTCAATGAGGGTCGTTGTAAAGAATGTAGACAAATTTCGTAAGTAAATGGCAAGTACGTACATCAGAATTTAATATTTCTGAACTATCTTGATAATGCATTAATTAAAACCGGTACTCAAATACACAAAATTTGTGAGTATGTAAGACTTATCTGCAAAAGTTTTGCTATAAGTTCCATAGCTAAATTTTGTTATGTTTTAAAGAATCATTTAGCAGTATATAAAGAAAGAAATTGGGTCATCCTCACGAAAATAGTACAAATCATCTCCGAAACTTTTAAATTTTAAAAGAAAATATCAATTTTAATAATTACTACCAATTAATCTTTTTTTTATTATTATTTATTTTTCATTTATTTATGTATTTATGAGTATGAGTGTTTTGTTCATGAGTAATTTACGAAGGGTTTAAATTGTTTTGGAACAAGGAGAATGTTATGTGTCTCAGCTTTAAATAGTTAGGATTCAAATAGTGATTTAAAATCGTGCTGAAAAGCAACGACAACACAAAAAATCACATTTTCCTTTTACACAAAATAATTATAGCAATACAATTCGGAAAAAAAGCCTTAGAAAATTGCTTTTTAATTATATCACAACATTTTTAACGGTTTATATTGTCAACTTTCTTACAGTCATTTCGAAATTAAAATTATTACTACCGTTGAAGCCGGCAATATTTTAAAGAAGCTTAAGTAACTTATGAGTTTAGTTAGTTACTTTAAATTCTACAGTTCACAGACGAGGTGAGTTTAATTCTTTTTTTTTTCTAACAGTGTTTTTGAATTGTTAAATGCTATTGTGACTAGGACTCGACCGATGCATCGGCCTGGCCCATGCATCGGCGCCGATGGTTCAACAATTTAGCCATCGGCATTGGCATCGGCGGCCGATGCTAACTTGCAGGAAACATCGGCCCATCGGCCTTAAAAGACATCGAAAAGCCGATGGAATTGCCCGATGTTTTTGGGAAAAAAAAGGACCTTTGTTACTTTTTAATACAAAGTACAAGGAGTTATTGTTTTTACATTAAATTATTTGTTTAAATTTCAGTATGAATTTCTATTTTAGTCTCCCCTGAAAGAGTTTTTAATACTGCATTCAGGTACAGTCATAGAAAAAAAAAAAACGAAACACTTTTAATTATTCGGCCATTTTTCATGCTAGAAAGGAAAGAAAGATATCATCCGACTTAGTTTAAAGTCTTCTTTAAAACTACGTAGGTAAAATTTTGATAAGGGACCATATACAAAGCAAAATGAGCACCAACTCTTGATTTTCAAATAGGAACCCCTAATTTTTGCTACATAATTATGTTTAGACCTCAAACTATAGCCAGGATACGAAATTTCACTGCATTCCGTGCAGTAGAACAGGAGTTATTAACGAAAAACGTTTTAGGGACCATCACCACATTGAAAACGCTTCTTTCAAGGTCACGGTTTATCAAGTAACGGAAGGTGAACAATGAAAAGATCGAGATTATAAAGCTCAACTCAGGCTTTTTTGAAGTTCTCTTTTCTTCCGTAATCCGATACTTTTTAGCCGATTATGTTGCGGCAAAAAGCGATTTACGGTCGTTTTTTTTTTTTTTTTTTTTTTTTTTTTTTTTTTTTTTTTTTTAATGAAAAAAAAAAGTAAAAGTATTTACTGATTTTTGTCTATCTGCATTAACCTAAGAAAGACGGATGAGGTTTGGCTGGTCCATCGTATAGATCGTTCTTTAGTAAACCGAATAATGACAAATTAAAAGTAATGGAACTTTTTGACTTTTTCTAATATAAACCTTTTGGATTGCTCATATAATCATTCAAGCCTCATAGAAATGTAAATATTCGACCTTATACCTAGAAACATGATGTGAATATGTTTGATAAATGTTGCACCTATGTTACAGGTTTATTTTGGAATGAATAAAAAGTCTTTAATTGTAAAATGGAATTGCGCGTTTTTAATTTTGCAGAACATCGGCAGAAGTTTGAGCCATCGCACACAAAAATATAAAAAATATACCGCACAACGTGGGAAGACGCAGCATTAAATAGATTGGAGACTCGAGCGAAGCAAAGTCCATTTATTCCGTGAAAACTTGCTCTAAATACATAAAATGAAAGAAGTATCAATCTAAAAAATAAAGCAGAAACAGGAGAATATAAATACCCGTTAATGAGCAAACCCTTTATACTCGAACTTTATTTGGGAAAAATTTGGTTATTTGAATTAACCCAGTGGACAAACACAGTAATTGTTCTAGAGTCTTTTTTGTAATCAAAAAAAGAGAATTTGTTTCAAATCCTAATTTATGCGAAAGATCATAATGCGTGGTATTATTAAAAAGACATAACACAATCGGCGGTTTTAGTTAAACATGTAACATCTCTTAAAACCAGTTTAGGAAAGTAATTTCCCAATGCTGTTTCTAGCAACGAGATTCGAGATGGTTCAACCCGTAATAAAAAAAAAAAAAAAGTCATTTTAATTTTAACCAAGGTGAACGGAAATCTGACTTCTTGTCATTTCTCCGATTTTGTAACATTACAAACAAAACTTGGCTTTATTTGATATTGTTTCGCGCACTATATACTTGCACACGAGCATTGTCAACAGCATCAGGCTGGTGCACCTATAGCAATACTATAGGCAGCATACCCGACAGGCGGGTTGAACTATCCAGAAGCTACGATTTCGTCCTCGCAGCATATTTCGCAGACTGGAATCGGAACTAAGCGTGTGGGATGCGGAAGTCATCTTATTGAAGCTGAGAGTGCGAATAAACTGGTAGGCAAAGTAAATTTATCTGCTGTATGTTTACGGCATCTCACTGGTGAGATAAATTTTCTTCATCCACCAGTTTTTAGGCACTCTCGGCTTCAATGACATGACACCTGCTACATCATTCGGTTAAATCTAGTTCAGGGCTGTTGTGTTCATTATTAGGACTCACAGACAGCAGCCATGGAATGGGAAAACCAATTCGCAGTGAAGACGCGGGCCGCATTCAGCCCGCGACGTTGGTCCATGTGGCCCGTTGTGTGTTCAAAGAATAAGAACAGGAAGTAGAATTAGTTCCAGTGTCACAAAGTTGGAGCCGAATATCCAGATATTGGATTCTGAAAAAGATGCATTTAATAAAATAGGCACCCATTAGTTGATAACAATATTTTTTTTCACTTTCTTTCTTTGAAGATATTTTTCCATCTTATTCAAAAGAGAAGAAAATATTTTGAAATTTTATCATTGTCTTGCGAGAATTATTTTAATGTGAAATGCACGCCAATGACCGAGAAAGTAAATAGAAAAATAGTATTTAAATTATAATTAAGAATAGACAAAAACTCAACTTAATCTAACACGCAAATTAATGTTTTGTTAAATCTTTGACGAAGTCAAAAAAAAAAAAAAAGTTCACAATTAGCCACAACTACTACTTTTGTGCTGAATACAGCTCAAAGCACGCGGGCTACTAATACGATTGAGATTTCCTCTCCTAGATCCTAACACATTGAAAATTATTCAAACTCTATACAAAAAAAAAATTAATTCCTAAAAACCAGTAAACTTATCTAAGAGCAATTATTACTTTTTGACCCATTTGGATACTGTTAAAGGAGAAACTTCACACTGTCGGCTATTTTTCGAGTACTTTTTCGCGAATTAGACAAGGCAATAATTTTTCCTTTTAGCAAATTATCACCGGGAAGAGCCACTAATTCTACACTCTATTGCAGCATGACTGGCAATACACTGGGGTTTTGTTGTATGTTTCTGTGAAAAAGTTGTGCATGTTAATTTTTTTGAGCAATCACGATTGCTTATTGCTTTCATTTGACTGTTTTAATGTGATATCATTTTATTTTCCCACCAGCACCCTCCGCAGCACCATCGTCGGCCGGCCGCCTCACGATGCTGCTCCTCTGGCGAAAACCGTCTCCAGGTCACGTCAATATCCTACACACACACATACACGCACTCCTACACACACACATACACGCACTCCTACACGCACTCCTACACACACACATACACGCACTCCTACACACACACATACACGCACTCATGCCTGCACAGACACAAACACTCATGCCTACATACACACACACACGAACGCCTACACACACGCGCGTACTCACACATACGAACGTCTGCACGCACACGCGCGTACACACACACACACGAACGCCTACACGCACGCACATGCATACATACACACACACGCACCCACACGCATGCGCTTACACAAACACACACACACACGAAAGCCTACAATTACGCGCGTACACACACATACGAACGCCTACACGCACACGCGCGTACACACACAGCACTGCATAGACAACACGCACACACATGCGCTTACACAAACACACACGCGCATACATACACATACACGGCTCGTGATTGCGAAAAACATTATTTGAATTCAAGATGCCAAAAATTCAAATTAATATATATATATATATATATATATATATTATTTGAGTTATTGTTTTACAAAAGGCAATGGCTAAACGCAGATAAAATAAAAAATAAAAATAAAAATAAAAAAAATATTAAAAAAAAAAAAAAAAAAAAACAGAAGTATTTAAAGTATAGCTTTTGATTTAAAAAGTTCTATAAAATATTCTTTTATTAGACAATGAAGTAGTGTTTCGCATTATTTACACATTGACGTCTGAACGATATCTACAAAAAACTGACGGTTGCAATATTGTGTTGTTCTTCTGCAGAGACAGCGAATAAATTTATGCATTTAAAAAATTCATAGGCGTAACTCTAATGTAGAAAAACCACGTTATAATTGGTTTGCTTAGTTTGTTGAACAATTTTCTTCTTTTTTTACGAAGAAACCAACTTTCATAATTTCTGTTTTAAAAAAGTATACGGTCCCCTAAAGTAGGAAAAAAGGAATTTTTAAGCATAGCGCAAAAACTACTGAATATTTTGAGCTCAAATTTTGGATTCCCTCATAAAAGCTCTTCTAGATTGTTTTTCTGTTAAAATTTAATATGGTTTCAGATCATATTTTTTTCAAAAAATATTAAAATAATTCATAAAAAAACTAAAATTACATTTTGGGCGTTATAAATGATGTTTTTATTATTGGGTCGATTCATATTTTGATACAAAAAAACAATCTTTGCCGTGCCGAATCTAGTTTTTGTGTTATGAGTAAAAATATCAAAATACGTTTTAACATTACGAGAGGAATTTTTCAAAACTCGATTCTGAAGTAACGGCTGGATCGAATTAAACAAAACTTTGTATACAAAGTTAAAAAAAGATGCTGATTACAAATATGTAATAAAAAAAGGGGGTTCTCATTGAAAAATTTGAAGTTGATGCTCGTTTTAATATGAAGACGACCCCTTAACAACAATTTTTTACCATAATTATGTAGAACTTTTTATTCCTGAAACAATGACACCTTACACGTGTCTCTAGTATCAATAGTCTTTGAATACGGTCGAGTGTTTCGTTTTTTTTTTCTATGACTGTACCAAACAAGTTAATCATTGCGTTGTTTCTTGCGGCTGGATGTACGTATGTATCTCTTATAAGTCATGACTCAAAAATGGTAAGCTGTAGAAGGCTAAATTTTCGCATGTGGGGTGTACGTACGCTCCAGTTGTGCACTTCCATTTTTGTTTTCAATCGGGTGTTCTAAAAAGCCTATTTACTCATTTTTGTGGCTATTAATTACTTATTTCAATGGAAAACTAATATAGCGTCTCAGACTGACGATCATTTGGTGATATATTGCCGAATTGGACACTATGGAAACAAATATGAGATGGCGAAACCGGTTTTGTTTCATTTTGTTAGATTCCCGTTGAACCGACGGTAATATTTAATTTTTCGATATTTGTAATATGAATCACAGTAATGTCTTTTCTGTACCGCTTCGTTGGAGCTACAAGTTTGGGGCCCGTCGAAATACATTTTCGACGCCCTATTCCATCCGCCATTAGGGGGCCCTATTTCTCTATCACAAAAGTTGTAAAACACTTATCATAAGCATTTTTGTAACTCCTACGGTGCCCCTATGGTTATGGGGCCTCTCACGCAATTGCAACATTTGCTATATTTTAAATCCGCCACTGCACGTCAAAACAAACTCGGTTGCAAGTTTTAAAAGGGTTTTTCTGCTCAATGTTCATGATTATTTTGAAGTCTTATTATTTTATGACTATTTTTTTGTATTTCCGAGAACACTTGCGTGCCCCTCCTCCCATTCCCTCAATTTCTGAAATTAAACTCTAGTTATACTTCTTAGTTGTTTAAAACTAATACCATTCATAAAATTAGAGGGTTTTTTTTTTCAAGGTTTATCTATTGTTTAGGAAGAATGTAGAGCATTAATGTAAGAAATTGATTAAAGACGTTTTGAATGGTGACATATTTCGGAAATCAAAGGGACTTTAAACTTTTTCTTCGGAAGTGCTGAAGTAGATTCAGAAACTCCTCGAGGCATTGGTGGTAGCGGTTCTGTACTAAAAAAATGAGGCCGAAGTTGGGGCTGAAGTTTAATGTTGTGAGTTACTCCAAAATCAGAATGTGACCCCACTAACCAACCCTCGTCGTTTCAAGCATTTCTTAAATATTTAGCGATTATTTATTTTGCTCTAGAAATGTCATTTTGCGTATTTCTTATACTTGTTTCACCTATATTTCATAATGCGCCATCTTTTTTGCATCATTAATAGCGATCGAATTTTTTTCTGTTGTAAGTAGCTATTTTAATGTATTTATATAAAATCAATGAATAAGTTATTTTCGTTTGCATCATATTTTTAATAATATGTTATAGAAAAGTTTCAAGGATTTTCTATTATGCAATTTTTTAAATTTCAGAAAATTATTGTTAAATTGAAAAAATTAATTTGAACTTGTTTGTAGTGCTTCATAAAAGATTAAACAATCAAATTGTTCAATAATATGTGAGCAAACATCAGATCAAGTAGTATATGTATTCAGTTATTAACTTGGTGTAAATATTTAGTTTGTTTATTGTAACTGCGTTTTACGGACCTCGCTCTTTTCATGGCTATTCCTTTTTTACGCAAAATTTATGTCACTGTTATAGCTTTTATGAAAAATGCAAACATTTCTATTAATAAATTTTAAATAAGTATAAAAATATTCCAATTATGATTTAATATTGTAATTTATCTGTTACCTTTTTTGTTTGATGATTAAAAAATGTCTACGTGCAATCTTTCCACTTTGATTGCGTTTGCTGACGGTTTCATTGTTTATTATTATTTTTTTTTTTTTGAATGATTAAACAACATAATTTAATGTTTTTTAACTGTGTTTAGTGTACCTAAATGCATACATTATTACAGCATTACTGAAATTTTAGTTATATGTTCAACCAAAAAAAAAAAATCGGTTATTAAACAGTCTCTTTGTTTTTCTTCCTTGTTTTTTCCTTTCTTTCTTTCTTTTTTTTTTCTGGCTCTTGTTCTTCGTCTTCTATCATACAGCAGTCAAAAAAGGAGAAGCATAACTACACCCTATACAGATTGTACGTAGTACGGTCAAAAAGTTCGGAGGACAAGCTGTATAAAACCTTACCCAGAATAGTTCACATTACTGAAGCACATCCACCTTCAAAAGGTCACCTTGAGTCAGTATGTATTTCTGCCAGTGTTCATATAAATTTTGGAAACACTCCTGGAAACCATTTTTCGCTACCTTCTGTGATGCAGCTTTATCTTCTCCTGACGGAAGAAAGCGGCGTCCATGCAAATGTTTTTTTGTTGGGAACATTTAAAAATCACACGGAGCTAAGTCCGACGAAACGTTATGTTATTTGTTTGTCATATCAGAGTATTGACCAATCGAACCGTGCATCCTCAACATGAAAGTCGCCTTCTTCCCCACGATGAAGTTAAAGCAGCAGCGCAAGAGGCCTTACAGGAGGTTTCGAAAAATGTCTTCCAGGAGTGCTTCTAAAAGCTATACGAACGTTGGCAGAAGTGCATAGTCGTTCAAGATGACTATTTTGTAGATAGATGTACTTCGGTAATGTGAACTATTCAGGGTAAGGTTTTATACAATTTGTCCTCGAACTTTTAGATCATACTACGTACGTATGAGTTTTCAACTTACTATTTCCTAACGTTTTTGAGTGACGCAAGTTTACGCGCATGAAGACATCACAAGAGAATTAGCGATAATTAACTAAGGAGGCATTCAAAATGGATATTTCGGTCATCTATATGTTCTTAGGTACATATGCGTGTACAGATGTGCTGAATAAACTTGTGAAGTTTAAATTAGGTGATCGCAAAATAGAAATTTAGGTCGAAATTTGATTATTTTTTTTTCTGCGATTACAATTCCTTATTCATAGAAAGGAAGTTAAGTGAATTGAATCAATGATCCTTTAACCTCTTAACTGCGTAGCCCGAGCTGAGCTCGGGGTGAGGTTTATGTACCTTTAACTGTGTAGCCCGAGCCCCTTGAGTAGGGGCAGTGGACTTTCCTGCAGTACTCGAAGCAACTAACCGCGGGTGTCTTAAGATAAATTCCGAAAAAAGGAGCAACCGCGAGTAGGTGGAGATTCAGTTGTCGATCTAATTTATTTCCGCTCACTGGTCAGGCGCACGTGTTCGAGAGCTATGAGTAAGTTCATCCTAACGCTGCTTGAAATGGATGTATGTGTACTCAGAAATTGTGTATTTTTAGATTGAAATTAGGTACTAAAAATGAATATTCTCGCAGAATGCTGAAAATGAAGTTTTCATTATAATTAATTATCAAATACAAAAAGACCTGAATTAGAAATCTTAGTCTGAAATAAATATAAAAGTATAACTAGCGTCCCAGCATAAAATCTTTATTAAACTGTTCAAATATAAATAACCTGTCAATTATACTTTTTCAAAAATATCATAAATTTAATCTCTCTTATAAAATGAAAGTTCATGGCACTAGCGTCCCTAAGAACTCTAAGTGACACTATTGTCCGATGGAATATGAACTTAATCTAATAATGTGGGTTATTTCATGTATCTCTTATTTTTTATTATTAATTCTTTTCGATTTTTTGCGTTAAATCCGGAATTGAGAGGAAAATTTTCTTGTCACACAACACAGTTCCGTAAAATTAAATTTTTAATATTTGCAAAAAAGATCATGCTTACAAGTGGTTTTAAAATAATGAAATAAAAGCACCATTTTGGTTTTAAAAAAATGCAAAGTCCCCCCCCCCCAAAAAAAAAAATGCTGTCATCTGTTTTGGAGTTACAAGCCCGTTTTTCAAAGCAAAAAGATACAAGCTTATTGGTATAAAATGCATACTTTTCCATTAATTAAATTATTTTTTATGAAGTATGTAATACCATCACGAAACTCTTATGCTTTATCAACTCTTGAAGAGAAAGTATGAAAGGTTTTTAGAGCAAATTCAATGTGTTCAGAGTACTCCCCTAAACATTCGAGGTAATCTACAATACTTATCACTTAAAATTAATTCTGAACTTGGACTGATATTTGCAATTTAAGTCTTCTGAAATATATTTATTTACGAACTCTTACGACAAACCCCTCTCAAGATAAAATTCTAACTTGTTATACCGATATCTGTTTTGCGCTTTTCTTTTCTCTACAGAATGCCTTTCCGTCAAGCTCTTAATAAATTTCCTAGTATGAAATAAATAAATATCTGAACTAAAAAGTAAATGGGGAAAAAATCAACAACTTTGGAAACAGCACAAGTTTACCAAAAACTCCAGTTACATGTTTCGGGAAAGGGGGGGGGGGGGCAAGGAAGACCTTTTTCATAGAAAAATTTTTTTAACTTAGATATGGACTTTATTGGATGTTCTGATTACCTTATAACATTCAAAGCTCACATCTTCTTATATTACAAGTTTCTCATTGCAATCCTCCTCTTCACTGCAATACCCTTCTATCTGCACCTTTTTTTTTTTTTTTTTTTTGCAAATTAGTGCTGTTTTAAACGATGTTAAACTTATTAATCACCTAGTGCTTCAAGTTTTTTTTTAAAAATAGAAAAATATTACATATTGCACCTTTTATGCAAATGTTTTCAAAGGAAAATATTAATTATTTTAAGATGAAAGTGCGAAACGCTTCTCATACACCTGGTAAAGCTCGAACTGAAAAAACTGCAGAGAAACATGATGCATTAATATATATGCAGGGTGTCTCAGTTAAATGTTTCAGAGCTCCTAGGAGGGGTGGGATGCATCCTGATGACTTGAAATTATATCACATTGCGGGGTCGGAAATTCTTTCTCTACCCGAGAAATTCGACATATGCCAGAAGTATTGTGCAAGTTTTGTTGGCAAAAAAAAAAGCATTAAATTTAGATTTAAAATAAATATCTAGTACGTTTTTCTCAAATTTTGAGTTGTGTCACTTTCCTTGCAAGAGTGCGAGAGATAAAGATATAATTAGAGAGAACATAAGCAGCTGGTGCACAAAAAAGTTGGAGATACCTAAGGGGAGGGGAGGGGGGTAGGTAGACGGTGCCTGTACAGAGTACAGGTGACTTTTTCTAATATTTAATTTTAACGTTATTATTGATTAACAGACCTTTTCTCAAAATGTCCGGGGCACGACCTTAAATATTGGGACTAATGGTCATATGGTACTTCTTTCAATTCGATGCTACATTTTTTAATTTTTATAAAATAATAGGAATTTTTTCTTTTTGAAAGAAAAGAGGGCAGTTGTCCCCCATACTAGTCGATTATAAATATATGTAAACAGAGAGAGAATCTAGTTGGACGTTTTTATTTTATTACAAAGAGTCAGCTGAATCTAAACCAGACATTATGTTTATGAGACCTAAGGAATAGTATTTCTTCCTCGTCAAAAGTATCATCACTTCACCAGTAAAAACTCGACCTGTCTCTTCGCCTCAAAACATCTTTAATATAAAGTAAATTTCAAGTAAAGTTTATTTTAATATTTTCAGTTAAAGGTAAATGAGGTAATCCTGTACTGCGTTTTTTTTTTCTTTTTTTTTCAATGTGCTTCAAATCAATATGTGCTAAAAAATTCTTTTTCTTTTTTTTCCCTTTAACACATTTAGTTCTCTTCCGGTAATACTTTCCATAAAATTAAAAAAAAAAAAAATCTGTTCGGAGTATCCGAAGATTCGGACATGCAAGGTTCTACTGCATATAGTAAACAATCTAGAATGTAAAATAAAAAATAACAACGTCAAAAAGCACGATTGCAGACTACTGCAGACACGTGTTTCGCCGTTACAAGGAACGCCTTTTTCAACGCAAAAGAAATGAGCTTATGGAGGAAAAGACATCCGAAAGCTCTTTTTTTTTGCGTTGAAAAAGGCGTTTCCTTGTAACGCCGAAGCACGTGTCTGGAGTAATCTGTAATTTGTGCTTTTTTGACGTTGTGTCACTTCTTATTTTACTTTTTGACACAAAGGTATTCCTTTTACTAATCTTGGATGTATTCAAAACGAAGCAATATTCCTACAATTCACGATATATTTTCAATAAATATGAACAAGAAAATTAAATGATACATATTATACACATAAATTGGATCGATATTAGGAGAAGAATACTTCTTATACGCTCTTTTCGTTATTCCCCTCCCCCTTTTATTCTCCTCCCTTTTAACAAATGTTGCAACCGAATCCAAGCAATTTAATTTTTATCACGATCAAATTTTCACCGTCACTTGGGACGATGCAAGGGGGGGGGGGGGTATTTAGCCAAATACCGCCCCCCTATCTCCGCCGAAAGAATACGTACTCCCACGACCCGACAACGATACTTGAGTCGCTAGTCACCATCTTTATTTGTGGGTCCTCCCTCCCCTGCTTGAAGGTTGGGTGGTTTTGATGAAGTTTAGCCATGAAGATGAAAAATTAAGAAACAAGAACAAATTTTAATAGTTTGAAGGAAGAAAGGATAAAAATACAAAAATGTATGCTTTTCCCTCTTACTTATATATTCACGTATAATATATGTGCATTAGTTTAAACATATACTAACACAACCCAGATCTTTTTCGAGTACTAATTCTAATCACAGAAACTAGATTCTAATCCTCGTTCAAGCACGAATTCCCACGTTGATTCTTCTACAATAGTTCAGGTTTTCTTTTGAAAGGGGATTAATTCTTTGCTCTTGCTTTTCATGGGTGCAATGTCTGACTGATAAGGTGTATACTGGCTGTGCATGCGCACTTCACAGTAGCTACATTGTTGTATCTACAACGAGAAGGCCTTCATTCTTTGTTGAACATTCGATGCATTTAGAACATTTTCTTCTTAGCGAATACTTATATGCTTCATAATGTCAGACGCAGATTATTCGAGCAACGACAGCTCTGATTATAGTATTTATTCTAATGACCAAGAATCTTCTGATGAAGAAAACAGCGCAGATGACAATTTAGCCAAATACCCCCCCCCCCCTATCTCCGCCGAAAGAATACGTACTCCCACGACCCGACAACGATACTTGAGTCGCTAGTCACCATCTTTATTTGTGGGCCCTCCCCTCCCCTGCTTGATGGTTGGGTGGACCGGTACCAGTAAGGAGGAAAAATTTGCCGGTCCTCAGGGTTTTTTGCTCGTCCTCGATTTAAAATCTATATAAATAAAACAGTCAATATATATATACGTATGTGTGTGTGTGTATGGCGCCCTATATAAATCCACAGTTTACGTCGGATCTCGAACAATTTGGCAGGGAGGTACTTGAGCAACCAAAAAAGAACGTAAGGGGGTTTTCGAACGCGAAAAAAAAGAAAAACCAAACCGTTTGAATTCTAATAATAAGATCCAAAAATGGCGTTTTTCTATAATATGAGGGCAAAAAAAAAAAAAAAAAAAAAAAAAAAAAAATGCTCACAAAAATTAGAATAAAATATCCATGGAAACCACTGATTTTTCTGCATCATTTGTTCCAATGTCCCAAGGTGATTAGAACGTGAGTTACAACTGTTTTTAACTAATTTCAATCTTAAGATGTAGGTAAGCCTTCAATTTGAAATTCGTTGCTGCTTACGGTCATTGTTGAACAATGATTTTATAAAAATTAGTAGCGTGACGAAAATCATTGAGAAGAGAGATCTGTTGCCCTTTTTTTTTTCTCGAATATGAACAAAAAAATTCTACCTTTTGTTTTGAGGCTTTTTCAATAATTGGGGGATTTAAAAATTTTCTATTTTGGTAACCTTTTCTCGCTTCGTCAGGAAATTTTGAAGATTTTTAATATTATTTAGCCTGATCGTTTGACATAACTTTTATTTTCGAGGTAGACCGATTGAAGCCCAGGTGACGCAGCTATGAAATAAACAAATTAAAAATTCTTTATTCAAAAACAAATAAAGAAATAAATGTAAAAGTCTAATAATATCCTATGTAACGGTTTTTGCATGAATTTGGTGATTAATTTTCAAAATTGTCTGATTTTTCTCAAATGCTCACTTACTTATGGATAGTTGTTACAACAATTAGCTATCTACAACCTTTGCTATAAAATGTTTTGCAATAAATCTCTAATATGTAGTAAAAAAAAAAAAAAACTCGACTACCCACTAACTTTTTCCACAACAATCCGCAAGTCAAAAATTTCCCTTTTTTTTGAGAAAAAAAAATAAAATAAAAAGAAAAGGAGAAAAAAAAAGGGAGGGGAGATTCTCCTGTCAGATTAGATTTTTACCAGATTTTTCAGGTTCTGCGAGTCATTTTCTTTTTTTTTCATATAAAAAAATAATAATAAATAAGGCAAGAAAAAAAACTGACCGGTCTGGGAGTTCTTTTAAAAAGATGTTGCCGGCCCGCGGGTCAAAAAAGGTTGAAAGAAAAATCAATTTAGTGCTTAGGTATTATAGCAGTCACTGGCGTAATCAGAATTACCATCTGGGAACTGGGCCGTAGCCTACGGCTCCTGCCTTTGAAATGCTCCCAAGTGACTAAGATTTTGATTTAGCCAATGGCTATATCCAGTGGCGCACATGACAACCCCGCGGGGGGGGGGGGGCGCAAGAAGTATGAGGGCGTACGTTCAGAAAAATAAGCACTATGTTGAAATTTAAATCTTGCGGGGGGGGGGGGGAGAGCATCAAAGTCTATCTACGCCCCTCTCCCCATATTTTAGTCGGATCCTGCATTTGATTTTGATTTCAGCTACAGTTGAGGTAAACCTAACCTGACAGCGTCGTGATGTTATCATTAGGATCTGCTCAGCCTTCAAAATGCTGCCAGGTTAGGTTTGCCCCATCTACAGTTACATTTTGTAAGCAAACTCTTCTTCAATTGTAAGTTTGTAGACGTCGGTTCCGAATGACAATATAACATATACGAAGCATTCAAGTTTATCGTTTAAAAAAAATACAATCGCTATTGAATTTTTTGCCGACTTGAAATTATTAATATAGAACAGGATAAATTATAAATGTTTCAGTCTGAATTTCATTGCTAGAAAACATTGGTTTTAAGTTGGTTGGAACCAAGGAAACAGTAGCACACCCAAGTAAATGGGTGTGACTCAAGCCATACGTGATGAAAGTTAATGCCCAAGCTTTTGGCTACTATATTAAAATTTATGCAGTAAAACTACAAACCGTTAGTTTGTAAAAAAATAACATTGCTTATCATAGTATAATCATGTAGCAAATACTAAGCTTCACAGTTTTAATAAGCAATCTAATTATCCATAGAATATAAAGAACTTCATGTTAAAGTTTGTTGTAAGGGAAAGCATCAATTTTTGTTTTTTTTTTTTTTTGTTTTTTTTTTTTAATCTTATTTTTTCAATTTTTAAATTAAATTGATTTAATTGCGCAGTTTTAAAAGTTGAACAGCAAATTTCAATAACTAAACTAGTTTGATTAGCATTTACAAAATATATAACGTCTGTCTGAATATAAGTAAATATTTCGGAATTTCGTAGTAAAATGCTTAGAGGTCCTTTTGAAGCTAGGAGAATTTCAAAATGGTTTCCAGAACAAACCTAAGAAAAGAGAAAGCCAAAATGAATACATTCCAGCTGTCATCGTCAACCTACCCCTTGCACCTCAGGGACAACGTTCCCTCCCACTCTTTAGAAACCATCGCGCGCTGGATCCCCATAATGGCTAGATTGATCAAGCAGAAGCTCCTTTGTAAAACGAAAGGAGTAGCAACCCAGGAGGTCCCGGAACCAAATGCATTGCTGGGAAGTGAACATTTCTCTTCAAAATGTTTACGCATAAAAGGACCTTTTTTGGCGAAGAAGTTCTCACAGTAAAGAGGTTAAATTCCTGACAATCTTATCAATTTATTTCTGTTAGGTTTTTTTGAGCAATCACGATTGCTTATTGTTTTTATTTGACTGTCTTTGACGTTAAGCTGATTTTATTCACCCCCTCCCCTGCCTCCCTCTACAGCACTCCAACCCACCGTCATCTGAAGGCGCGGCCCCTCCGGTCCTGAGCAATGTCCCCCGAAATCCGCTTCTCCTGGTCGGTGGCGTCCATGTCCTACAGACGCTTATACACACTCACACACACACAATCGCGCCTATATGCATACACAAGTCTATGCACACACAAGCCTACACATGCACAAGCGCCTATACACACAGAGAGATACACATGCCTACGTGTATACACAGGTCTACGCACACACAAGCCTACGCATGCATGCGCGCCTACACACACACACACAACTATACACACGTAACCTCCCAGGAGAAGTGTCAGATTTGGGTGGACAGGAGCAGTTTCTAGAAACTAACTCCAATGAGTAGGGTCCTGTCGCAACTCGTGATGGCAAAAAACATAATTTGAGTTTAAAATATCAAAATTCAAATTATTATTATTATTATTATTTTTTTTTTTTTTGGCCATCGACCAACGGCATCGGCCATCGGCCATTTGGAGGAAAACCATCGGCCATCGGCTATCTTTGAACAGTCGGCCAACAATCGGCATCGGCCCATCGGCCAAAAAATGCCATCGGTCGAGCCCTAATTGTGACAAAGGTCCACATTTGAAATAATGATTATGTAAAAAACAGTGAAATACTTTACTATACATAAATAAATGAAGCACCAATAAAAAATATTAAATGGAGGCAGTTACTAAAACGGACAAAGATAATTCAGAAGTGTTGGAAATTTTGTTTACTATTTTCGTAAGAATGACACCTGCTTCCTTTTACAAACACTTTCACATTTCTTTGATAAGGTGCCACGATAAAGCACTGCTTTAGTCTGCAGTTAATTGGACTCCTTACTGAGATTACAGAAAGAAAAATATCCGACTACAGAGAAATCTGATAATCCAAAAAAGATCGCTTTTATACTCTCGCCAATTTACCTCCATCTTGCTCGAAAGACTGAAGAGAAAAAGTTCGACTTATCGATTATTTCTCTTTTGGCCTCCAAGTTTGTGGTCGCCAAACTACGCCGGTGTAAGGTAACGGTCAAGACTCGCCCGTGAAAGGAAGATATGCCAGTAAGTCAGTGTTTTTTTTTTTACACCTGAAGCTAAAAGCTACTGCCACTTCCTTCCGTGCATTTCGACTTTCTCTGTTTGCCTTGACCGCAGAGCCCTGACCTGAATCAGTTTCGCGAACGTAGGGGAACAAGAATTTATCGGCCGAATCTGTCTTATATCGTCAGAAGATGTATTTTTGAGGCTATTTTCATGAGGCAGGAAGTGGTTATTTCTAGAATTGAATAGCTGTTTGACCTTTCTTTTTTCGTAAGACTCGTAGATAACCCGAAGCTCGATACACTTTTAATCTAAGACGTGGTTTCCCAGAAAAAAAAACTAAATGTAAGAGTAGTTCTGGTTTATTATTTTTCCAGAATTAGGAGCGAAAAAGTTGTGTGGGAATTTGAACACCAGATTCCCTCCAAGAATTTTTCCAAAATTTAGAGAGGAAAGATTGTGTAGGAATTTGAGCAGCAGATTAGCCTTCCAGGTCTTTTGTTTTATGAAATCATAAAACTGATATTGGTATGTCATAGGATATTGGTTGTCGCAGGGCCGATCCTAGGGTGTCGGCCGCCCATGTGCAAAGACCTAATGTGCCGCCCTGCAAGAGTAATTTGCATATTTTGACTAATCTTTAACGTCTATATAAATCTTTCTTTGAATTTGTATGCCAAGTTCGAATTTAAAAAAAGGGGGGGGGGACAGAAGAATGATCTTATAAAAAGGAAGAAATTTTTTATAGTAAGAAACTCCTTAGGTACAATTTATATCTTTGCAGAAAGTAATAGATACCAAAATTTATTAGTCGTAAAAACGATTTTATAGTAAGATAAAAAAATACCTTTCTGCTGTTGTAAAGAAACGAAAAGTAACAACGTATAAAAAGCACAAATTCGGCAGATTACTATCTGCGAATTTGTGCTTTTTATACGTTGTTACTTTTCGTATTTTATAGTGTTTCTTCGGAGACAACAGAGAAGGGACGGAGGAAGGGGAAGCGTGGGGGAGGTGGCAGGGGTTCAGGGGAGGGGGATTGCTCCAAGAAAATTATCGAAATTGGCGTCTGAAAAATATTTTTAGTTAATCTTTAGTTGTGTTTGGTTGCAAGGACAAAAAAGTCAAGTATATTCAAGGTGCATGGAAATTTTTTCGAAATTGCCGTCAAATATCGCAATTTTAGGAACTTTTTCGAGACTTTATAGGTGAAAGTAATGTCGCAGTTCTTTCCTAAAATTCTTTCAAAATTGAAATCAATTTGAAGCTATTTTTTAAGACCGTAGCTTAAGAAGGATCGGCGTTCTTCCCGAAACATCTCCGAAACTGAAATTTTAAACCCGCAATTTTGGGTTACCTTTGTTGACGTTGCAGAGGGAGGGAGATTCAATCGTCTCCTATCGAAAGATTTCGAAACATAAGTTTTAAACGCAAGTTTAGGCCGTCTTTGGTGACGGTAGGGGACCTGGTGGCTATCCTCCGGTAATTTCTCGGCACTATTTTTTCAAAAACCCGTTTTTGGCTAGATTTGAAAAAAATAGGGGAAACGTGAAAATATTCCAAACCTAAATATTTTTCGGAACTGAAATCCATTATAGGCTATTTTTAGGAAGGAAAGATTTTGGAGCTCTTAAGCGGATATTTCTGAAATCGCAATTTTATATTATCTTTGGTGACGTTAACAAAACTGGGAAGTTTCTACGAATCTTTCGGATATTTTTCAACATTAATATCTGAAAAATATAACTATAGACTCTATAGTCCACCTCACCTCGACGATTGATGGACATGCCCTAGCGCCGTAAAAAGTTACATAAGCCTGGCAGTTCTCCTCCGGAATTCTTTAGAAATATAAGTCCCAAAATCGTATTTTAAGCTTTGTTTGATAACGATGGGACTAAAGAGCGGGCGGGGGTTCAGTGTGCCCTCACGAACTGTGTTTTTGAAACTGAAGTCAATTTCAGGCTCGTTTAGGCAGGAAGCTGTGGCTCCACGGAACCGTCTAAAAACGAAATTTTAAAACGAAACGTCTTTCCCCAAAAGTTCTTGAAACTGATGTTTGAAAAACGCAATTTTAGTTTGTTTTCCAATACGTTAAGTGAAAGGGGGTGGAATTTGGGCTTCTCTGAAGACGCTAATTGAGACTGTCTTTGGTACTAAGATTTGCGAATGGATTTCGGGGTCCTCCATTGCAAAAATTTCGAAAAATGCCAAAGCAATTTTATATGACGTTTGATGATAGGAAGGGCTGTCGTCTGAAAACACATTTTGGATTTTGGACCCAACATTTTTAGGCTATGTTTGATTGAGTTAAGGTGGAAGAGGTGAATCAGAGACTTAATTGGGTCCTTAATATCGATAGTCCAACCAGCGAAATTTTCCGAAAGTAGTCCTAGAAACGCAATTTTAAGCCTTCTTTAGTTTCGTCAAGGTGGTCACGGCATCCTTTTGGATCTTCGTTTTGGAGCTACATTTAAATTTGTTTCCCGGGGCAAGGGCCCTGTCCTCCTACCTGATCTGAAACCGGGCAGTTCATTCAAGTTTTAATCAGAAAAATTGTCGTAAAGGGGGAAAAGTACAACATTTTAGTTCGTCATTCATATATGTTACTCTCAAGGGAGTCGCAATTTTCCTCTTTCTCTCCACGCATCCACAATTGTTGAACACAGAGTTTGTTACATAGTTTGTTGTTTGAATTGCTTGCGAGAGTAATCTAATCAGTATAGCTTTTTTTAAATAAATAAAATATGTCTTCAATGTTAAGGTCTATAAATGCTTGGGGGGTAAACATTAGTGGTCGCCCTCGGTACTCCTTTTAGACGGCACCATTTCATGCTTCAGAAGGGGGCCTTTCCACCTCCCCTGTAGCCATGCCTGATTACCGGTTCTGTCATAAACTTTGCAACCAAATGAAGCATGTGTGTTAAGAGCAGATATTAATGGACAATAAACCAACACAATGTTCCGTAACATTCTATTTTTCTTAAACTATGCTATGCTGTCGGGAAACCGACACATACTTTGACAATTGAACAGTTAAAAATCAGCATATTTATTCTACTTATTATAAATTATTTTATGAGAAATTCTTGAGGAATTTTGCTTGATTATAAGAACTATATGATGCGGCCTGTGGCCGCCCCTTGCTTTGTCCGCCCTTGTGCGGCGCACACTCTGCACACCTGCTAGGATCGGCCCTGGGTTGTCGTAGACTGACAAAACAAGTAGATTTTGCTCAAAACGCATCTTTTAGTGGGCAAACTGGCTACAGAAATTACATTCTTGCACGAGAGAAGTGGAGTCAAACGTTAGTAATTTTTTTACTTCATTTCACAAATCTCTTATTAGCGTTGATGAGTTTCACAAAATATTTTATTTAAGTTGTTAAGCTTCATAAAATCTTCCGCTGGTTTTGTTGAGTTTTTCATAAAATCTTGAATTGGTGTTGTTCAATTTCGTAACTAATTTGAATATAAATTAAAGTGTAGAAAATTAGTGAATGTACTCAATGAATGTTTCAAGAGCTCAGCAAGTCTCAAAGTGGAAAAAGAAGCAACCTGATCAATTGAAGAACAAAAATCTTCCATTAGAGATCAATCATAGTTTTTCGTTAAAGGAGAAGGAGGAAGAGAGGGTGTTATGGATAAGCACTTGGCAATGGTGGAGGGAGAGTTTATATCAGAGTATTATTGAGTAAACTTCTTATCTGGAGACATATCTTTGTGTAATGACTTTATGTGATAATTGATGTTTGTAAGGGGAATATAATTAAATAAATAAATAAATATATATATATATATGTGTGTGTGTGTGTGTGTGTGAGGGTTATATGGAATGGCGGGCGATACGGAGAACCGAGGTTTTAGCTCTGTTTGGAGCTGTTATCACATGAAAATATCATGAGTTACTCAAAAAGGACTCTCATGGTACAATGCTGTGAAAGTTGACCGCTTGTTGATATTGTATTTACTCGCTAGAGAACAAAGTGTGTTTGATGGTATTTTCAAGAGGTTCTGCAAACAAGTTTTCGAACATTTCAATCAGCTAGTATATTTGAGACTTACACATCGATATTAATCATAAGATACATAAAAGGGATTGCATTGTGTTATACTGTGGTCGTTTATTAGCTGATAATGCTTTGTTCATCGGTTCAAGGCATTTTCAAAGATGGCTTGCCAGGTATTTTATAATAACTGATAATCCGATATGAGTTTGGCTGTGGCTATTCCTGACACGTCAAAGTCAACAAATGTTTACCAAAGCATACACCAATACCAGCAGAAAAGTAAAGTCAAATAACGGCAGGAAACCTGGGTTTTCTTCAATACTAACCTACTCCCTCTTAAAAAAAGTCAAAGGATCAACTGAGAGATAATTTAAAATAGAAAGAACCCAAAGCTCTATATCAACAAAAGAAACCGAACTTTCGAAATTCATCAATGGTTTGAACCACCTGTTCCATATTAGCCTCCTCTTACTTTTTTTTTTTTTTTTTTGGACAGCAAAATAAAAAGCATTTTTTTCTGCAAGTTAAAGTTCATTACAGATTGCTGTAGTATGCGCTTATTGTGATTCGGAAATTTCTATCCAAAAGCTAGTTAAGTTATTCATAGAAAAGTAAACGGTATTGCATAACACTCCCTATTCTTATATATATATTATATATGGTATATAAGAGATGGAAGTGAGCATAATTAGTTGCAGCGAGTAAGGGAAGTAAGGGAGGAATGAACTAAAATAAATCAAAATGTATCTCTCAAAATTTCTTGCATACAAGCTGAGAAAAGCAAATTCTTTTATAAATGCGGTTGAGTTTATATAAATGTTGGGACATATTTGAATTTTCATAGAACGAACTGAATAAATAAAACTGAGTTGCCTCCAAGCAACTTCGAACTTATCAAACTCCCGTGTGTTCGAAGAATAGCTGAGGCTTTTTCAGTTAATTTACGTTTGTAAGTTATAAATAATTTACAGTCATAGAAACTAAATATTCACACTTCAAAAAATTATTGTTTGTCGTCATCAGTTAACAAAATTATTCCATGTCTGTTGTCTGAAAGACAAAATGTTTGTTACGACAAAAGTTAAGTAATGGATTTTTTTTAGCTAAGGGTAAATTCATTTAGTTCTTTAATTGTTTTAAAATAATCTTTACTCGCTACATCAGATCTCGAAACAATTATGTTTCCCCGTTAGTTAAACTTACAACACACAATATTGTATGGACAGTAATTTCTTGCGTTTTCAACTACTTTTTTTGATGCAAAAATGAAAGAAAAAAGCATTATGCATAATTGTTATGCCTAAATTCCCTTAGAGAATTTAGGCATTAAATTCAAAACAAAATAAATGTTTTCGTTTATGGGGTTAAAATTAGAAAAAGTTGGAAAATACATTGATGCTTTATGGATCAATTTATTAACGCCATTTTCATCAGAGATATGCTCAAAAATATTGTAAGAAGTTTTGTAAAATGTGCAAAATCTAGTTTTAGGCATTCTTTAAATTCAATTATAAAAGCTGTTGAAGCTTGAGAAAAGTTGGCGTAAACACCTTACAAATTGTCTGCAGATGATCATGATTGTCATAATCGCATAGAAAGATTCTTTGCTAAAGTATTGGTTCGGTATGATATGAATAAATATCCCCGTGTTAAACCAGAAACGCAAATGTTCTACCTCGAAGTCTGTCTTCCGAACTCATTCTAGTTATCGTAGTACATAATGTGAAAAGGACCATGAAAGGACAGCAAAGAATTATTGCTTTTGATCATAAACCAGCAAATTAAATGTACAAAATATACACCATCTGTTAAGAAAAAATATTTTCTCCCGCTTATTTATCTTTTGCCATTACGTAGACTCAAGTTCAAGAAAAGTATTAAATAAAGCAAAGTAAATGTAAAATTAAATTATTCTACAATAGCACTGACCGATTTAATGCTTAGTAATTTTTTATATAACATGATCTTGAACTTATTTTTAAGTCATGGTCTGAAAATAATGGGATTTTTAGTGTTATACTGGAAAAGTATCATAAATAGCAGGGGTTCTCAAACGGTGAGTCGGGGGTTCGCGAGATGTCGAAGAAAATTAAAAGAAAATTAATTTATTGCAGTGCTTTTATTTAAAAAAAAAGAGTACACAAAGCTTTTAAAACACATACAAGTTGGTTTTTGTGTTCTTTTAGTTAATGGGATACATGAGCTTGTGTGAAATTAACCATTTTTTTTAATGTCTAGAATGAGCTTTGTAACACACAAAACCATGTCATTTTCCAGTGTCAAACGATTTCTTGATTTTGTTTTTAAATTCATCATTATGAAGAATCCTTGTTCACAGTCATAAAACTACTAAAAGATTATAAAATCAGTAATAACTACTACTATCTCTTATTATAACATAATTCAAGAGACAAAAATCCATGTTTATTTAACTAGTTACTTGTGCTTCTAAGGATAAAACTTAACCATTTGTGTAGTTTTCAGTTCTTGTTTTAGGGTTTAGACAGAGTCAAAACTGGGGGGGGGGGGGGTCGCCAAAATACTAAGTCTAAAAAGGGAGTCGCAATGTCTAAAAGTTTGAGAACCCCTAATCTATAATAGAACACGAGTTAAAAATTTCAGCAAAAATTGCTAACGAAACTGTTTTGTTTATCTGGAAGGATTAATTACTTTCCTTTTCATTCTCTCCGGAAGAAATGCAATTAAAATGAAAGATATTCCTCAATACCCAAAGCTCTTTTAAAACTGCTTCTATTACCTACCGAAGAGAGATGATTTTTGTATTTTTATTGCTTTAAATATATAGATTAGCTGTAACTTTTTATTGGAAAGAGTGCTCTAAATTAGGCAGCCCTTCACTAAAAGTAAAAGACACAAAAATCGATAAGTTGGGCGTACAAGAGAACATGCTTTTACAGATATCTGAAAAAGAATGAGTTCCTGAAAAAGGAACGACATAGGTACTGATTCCTCAGCGCTTCCTAATTGAGTTTCAGCAAGATGCCAAATTTGTTTCACTCCGTCGCTTTTACTTAGGTTTACAAATGACGGTTGTGGGTTAAAAACAAGCAGAAGACGCTTAAATCAAAATATTGATTGACGTTTGTTTGGAGTTAACATGTTTTTTCGACAAGTTAAGCGAAATGGATGATAGCAAATGTTGATAAAAGTTTTCTTGGACTGAATTATAAATTTCTGAGATGCCTGTATATAAAACGCATTCATCAAAAAATAATGGGGTAAGGAATGTCTGGTGGATATTGTTTCCTAAGCAAAGGGGAAAAGTTCAATAAGAGACTGCTGCAGAGATTATTTTTCATGTTTCAATACCGACATATCATGGAAAGTTCGCCATTCCAAACTTCAGTTGACTGCATTTTTTGATTCAATGAATTTGAAATATTTTCTTCTGGTGCTTCCATATCGTCTGCATGTGTTGGAGGGCTAAAAACGCCCCACAACCTGACACAAATATTGCAGCTACCAATTTAACTTGCTATATTGTCGCCTCAGAGCTACAGTAGGATATCTTAGTGTTATTTCTAGGATTAGATACCTAATTGTTGATCTGAGGCGACGATATAATGAGTCTATGTGATGCCATATTATGACACACAATGGGGGTCTATACTATGAACCTGTGCGTATTTGTGTGTCGGTAAGACTATCTTCTCTATGAATGTCTACCAGATCAATACTGATACCGTTGCATGCAGGACATCCAGAGGAATCCATGCCGCTCTGTCTCACCCCTCCAAACCTTAAGAGGTCGGTGATAATGGACCGGACCTCCAGGGGTAAATCATAAAAATCATTAATTGTCACCCTCCCCATGCGGCATTGAGCCACCACAGATGGCAAGTGGGGGGTTGCTGAGCGAAGCCAGCAGGGGACGGAGTCCCCTAATTAGCAAGATGAATTGCGTAATTTGCAAAATCGGCGAACTACTATGACAATAACTCTCAATACATACTTACAACCTGTAGTGGTATCTTGATTCCCGAGAAAACAGCCCCAGTTAAAATTTTTAATTTAAAAAATTTGCTATGTACAAGGTCATCGCACGCAGACCATCGCGAAATACTTTAATTCTATAATCCTCCATTTTTTTCAAACCGCATTAGAGTGAGCAGACGATTCTGATGTATAAGTTAGTTTTTACGTATATTTTATACTTATTAGAATGGCAACACGGTATGTAGAGAGCGATAACAAAAAAAATATTGCGAAAGTTTGTTTTTGAGCACAGAATTCGATAAAGCATCGAGTAGGGTTTTCCGTCAGTTTATATTTAACTGTAAATGTGTAAGTTAGTTAATACTTGTGAAGTTTTTTAAATGATGGAAAATTTTCTTAAGGCAACACGAACAAATTGCAATCCAATTTAGGTGTCACCCATCAGAAGGGTGCCCCCACTGCGAATCACTCCCCCCCCTCAAGAAAATATTTTCTATGTGATCTTAAAGTATAGTAACGTCATTACATCTAAACAATTTAGAGTTAATCTCGGCATTCGTGTTTTCCTGTTTTGTAAGAAATTGCGCCTGAAATTATTATTTTATGGAGAAAATACGACGAAGATAATTTTCTTCTGAAAAAACATTTTTTGATTTTCCAGAAGTTCAGAGCTTCAGTGTTCTAACAAAATATCAGTCATCTTTTCTGTCTAAAATATTAGGACAGCTGTTCCGACTAAGTTAACTGATAACAGCTGTTATTTTCTGCACTTGATCTGGATTTTCGCTGAGTATCGGGAACTTGCGGAAGTCTCTAACGATAATAAACTGTTAGCACTATTAGTATGTACATTTCAATGCCAAATTTCAATCTGAGGATGAGCTTAAAAAAATCTGGCACAAGTTTCTTTTGAAATGGACATGCACATTGAATTAGTAAACAATAGATAATAAACTATGCTCAATTGCTCCACTTGTAGTAAATCTGTGAAGAAGTCAGGGGCAGCATTTGAATCTTCAGAGAAGTCTCCTTATTTATTAGATTAAGGTATCTTTCTGCAGAAAAATTGTAGTTGATGAACAATAACTGTAGGGATAAAACTTTCTTTAGGAGAACGTTCATTATTGATGAATGTTCAATATCCTCTTTAGTTTTTTTATAGGGTAAAAAAAAATAATCAAGAAGGACAAAAATCATATTATTGAAAGCATATTTTTCCTATTAATCAAAGCAAATTAAGTCCTCATTTCAGAATGCATTTTCGACGTTCAGGAGTTTTTAACTTATAAAACCTTATTTCTTGATAAATTTTTGCTATAAACACGGATAGTAAGTCACAAAATAACGTTTTTATATGATAGCAGCAGTAGTCTATCTCTCTCTTATAGATAATTGTATTATAGGTCCGAAGTCAGATCTTCTCCAAATTTGGTACATAACTATTTTGGCACCCGGGAAAGGTCATAAGAGGGTAGTGGCGGATCTGCAAACGTGCTGCCTATTAACTAAATCTAATCGTCGCCTACAGACTCAAACTAATCGCCGCCGACATGCAGAAACGAATCATCATATAGAGGCTGAAACAAACTGCCACTTACAGGCTAAAACAAAGCAACAAAACTCTTTGCCGGTAGCAGGCTGTACCTCACTCGCCTATTCAGAAATCCGCAAGGGGGATCCTGTAGGAGGTTTTTAGACGGTTAAAAAAAGTAACGAACCGTTCGAATTTTACAATTTAAGACCCAAGAATGACGTAAAATGTTTCTCTTTACAAGAAATAGTTGTCGTAGAAATTTGAATTTCGCACCATTGAAAAGCGCGTAAAAATACACCTTAGATTTTTCCTGCTCTGTAAAGTTCGAAGGACGTAAATAAACTAGGAAGAAGTTATAAGCATTTTTTAGTAAATGAAAATTAATTCTAATTGGAAATTAAATATCATTTGCGTGTGATAATTTTATGAGCATGATGAAAAAATTGAATTCATATTATCTGCTGTTATTTTTTACTCGAGTGTGAACAAAAAAAAACAGCATTCTTTTTTCTTCGCATTGAAGCTTCTCCAATTATACTGGGGAATAAATATTTTCCCTTTTGAACATGTTTTCCGGGAATTATTTTATTTTTTTTCTTATGCATCCGACAGACGATTCATGTGTGTCTGATTTTTAATTTTAAAGCATCTGTAGACTTAACTTAAACCTATTAACTTAAACTTAATACTATCAGGACTTTTAGATTTACAGGCAATGTTACTTGAATCGTTGATCCTGATGTGGATTTAAAGGGACTGATGTCCTTATTCTAATGGGTACATTTGGGGAAGATTTTGTAGTTTTATTCAAAAAGAGATTTCTTTAAAGCTATTCACCAATTTTGCTGGTACTTTTAACCGAGACTGTTGATATCATTTTGAAAGTTTTCTTTATAGGGTAGATCGGGGCACGTTTACGCAGTGCCCTTTTTTCAATACAAGTTATAACTAGAGAGCGAACAGTCATAACAGATTGATGCTGCTCCCTCGCAAATATCCTCACAAGTTTTTGAGCATTAGTCGAACTTCTGTCTAGCATGCAGAAATAATAATCTGTTTTCTGCAAGTCGAGTAAATTTTAAGTGGAACGTTTTGAAGCTTATTGTGAATAAATAATACTTCGTTGATTATGTGTCAAAATATATGTGCGTAAACGTACCCCGTGTCTGGGGCATGTTTACGCAACCGACTTGGACTCAAAAAGTACTTTTTTTAGACGGTTAAAAACACAAACTGAGCAACAACTGAATATATCAGTTTTTACTCTATTAACTGCTTTATAAAGCCGCAATGTCTAAAAATTCCTAAATTAAAACATTAAATTTATAAAATTCATTGAAAAAAATCTGCGTAAACGTGCCCCGGTCTACCCTACTGAAAGATGTTTGAAAAAAATTTCCTTATTTAGATAGGGATTTTAGAGAGAGGGTTGACATTGTGTGAAAACTGCTGCCTTTATCTACCACGGATATTTTGTGACTGATGTCCTTATTCAGATGGAGAACAAAGAAAAAAAATTGAGGTACTGCTGTCGCCTTTCTAATGAAAACTTTTGGAACTAATGTGATTGTAATAGGAATTTGCGGCAGCTGCTCTCCTCATTTTAGTAAAGATCTTGTTGACGCTATTTCGGGAGTTTCTCTTTATTTTAATTACAATCTAGACTATATTTCCTTTTATTTATCCAAAAGAGTGTTGAACATGCATCAGGTGACCTTAAATCCTTTCTTCTCCAGAGAGTAGTAGAAGAACCAAGATAGTAGTGCCTGGCACAGTCAGAATTGGGATTTTTAAGGATGCTTTTGACTTTATTCGCGAACTGTTGTACTTTGTCGAATGATAATTTTTAGGAACTTATAATCTGATTCCAATGAAAATTTTAGGCTTTGTCATCATTCTGTTGGAAAAAATTGTGACGAATTTTTTCTTTTGTTCTATGTAAATCCGAATATTGAACACGAGTCACTTGACACTTTTATTTCCAAGGTATTCCGTGTAACGCCAGGTGACGCAGAGAGTTAGATAAACATTTAATTTATGTAAAGAAATGTTAGTTTTTGCTGTTTGAGTCAATAAATATGTTTATATAAAAGTTAAGACATTTTATTTTATAAAACTCCGTTCTTCTATCAATTATATTTAGTAAAAACCAGTTGATACACCAGCAAAGATCATAAGAAAATTTTCACCTTTTATTAGTTTTTAGTGATAGCGTGATAATAATTCAATATATATGCGGTTCGGTCAGTAAAAAAAATATAATCGGCAGCAAATTACTAGCAAATTTTATGTTAAATAACATTAGTTTGCATATGGCCCATGAAAATTTTTCTCGAGAAGGCAAAAAAAAAAAAAAAAAAACTGATTTTAGAGCTTCATAGCTCAGTAGTCAATTTTAGTGGCGAAAGGATAAGACTTTTTTGAAAGATGTTAAGAGATCTACCAAAATTACAACTCTGCTCTAATTGTAAAGCTATGGTGACAAAAGCTTCTGGACGGACTCTTTTAAACTGACGACGAAATTCTGCATTATTTGAAAAGTTTTAAAAACCCAAAATCCACAAACTTATTCTTGTTAGTTTCAGATGATTTTTTTAACATTATTAACAATTAAATTGAAAGTTACTTTTATTCATTATTTATTTTTGGCAACGATTAAAACGTTTGCCCTACAAGCCATTCAACGACACAGAAAGTATAATGAAAGCTAATAAAAAAGCTTTTGTCCTCTCGTTCATTTGAAAATATATATATAGTTCATTTATTCTTCTAGTTTTTCCTTGTATACTGTTCTGCATGATTGAAGTAAAAGTTAATCATTGGTGATAATATTCATTCATTCAAAAATTTAAGCTTCGAATTACTCTGTTTATTTTATAGAGTTTAATACGAATAATTGAAGAAATTTTTATCATCAATATTTTTTAACAGCAAGATACGTATTGAGCCTGTGTGCAATATTTGTGGTGCATGCGAGGATGTGTTATGTGTGAGAGGTGTGCTGAGCCAATGTGAAAAATCTAGAGAATGCGGGATTATAAAAAATGTCGTATTTTTCAGGCGAGGTAGGGATTATTTATTCCTAATGAAAAAGTGAAAAAGTGAAAAAGTAGATATTTCTCGCAAACGAAATATAGTATTTCGCTGTGCCAAGAAAAATTGATTTTTCATTTTGTTATTGAAATATTCTTTATATCTTGTTTTATATCATAACCTATATTTTCATATTTAATGGAACACCTTTTACAAACTAGTGAATTATTTTCTTGTAAAACAGAACAAAATAACTTGGCTTCAAGCATATCTACCTTACAAGACTTTATTCATTTGCAGTAAAAAAAAAAAATGATTTTTTTTTTTTTTTTAATTTCTAGCTTTAGCATATTCTTTAACTTTTCCATAATGCGAGTTCCAGCATTATGCAATAATTGAACTAATTCATTTCTGCTGATAATAAATAATATATTCATATTTATTTCGTGATGTAGTAATGGACGACGTTCCAAGGTAGGAGTTAATCATTTCGCTGCCTGATTTGGACACTGGAAGTTCGACTGAAGTATAAGTAATCGATTGCAATTTATTGACTGCAGCATGAAGGTCACATAAGAAGTGCGTTTATCTGCTAACTGTGATTATTTCCCATCCATTCAACTGCTCTACGTGAACTGCAGCCGTTCGTATCTGGCGCAAAGAAAGAAAAATATTTTCTGCAAAAGATAGTTTATGTCAAGTAATGAGAAGCTTCTAAAATAGGGCTTTTTATATTTAAAAATTAAAAAAAAAGAAAAAAATACAGTGGAAGCAGAGTTGGAACCACACTATTTTAATTATTAGTTTATTTTTTATTTATTTTTAATACTGTTATTGTTCAGAAAAAAATAAATACTTTTGTGCCGGGGAATAACAGGAAATATTCATCGTTGTTTAGCACAAATAAACAGATTACTGAATACACATGTTTCGGGGTTTCCGGGAACTCCTTTTTCAATTCAAAGTTGTGGGCTTTTGGATGTAAAGAAATCCGGTAAAAGCAACGAAAAAGAACAGCAGACAGCTTAAATAGTAAAATAGCAATTCATTTTTGCTGCTTTTACTGAATGTCTTTATATCCGAAAGCTCACAACTTAGAATTGAAAAAGGGGTTCCTGGAAATTCCGAGACACGTGTATTCGGTAATCTGTTTATCTGTGCTAAAAAACGTTTGATTGTTCCTGTTACTGTAATTTAATGCATAAAGTCTGATTCTGAAAACAGTGCTGCTCAATATGGTGAAAGATACTATTTTCACAATATTCCACTCCCTGGATAAAAATATATATTTCCTTTTTCTCTGGATAAATATTATTCAATTTCGTGAATTCAATGTTTTGAGGAAATGTAATATGAAAGTATTTTGCTTCTGAGTTGCTCCAACTTTCAGACAATAGCAATAAAAAATAACTTCCTATTCTTTTGTTTAATAGAATCCCCGTTGAATGATAAATACGTCATCCCAGGAAACAGTTTAACCATTCAAATGACACAGAATTTTAGAAAATTATCATACTTTTAAATTGTAAAGGTATGATAATAATTGTAAATTAGCGTAAATCCGAATGAGATCTTAGACTTTATTCCGGTTAAAGTGATTTCGCCAAAAAGTAGCAATTATGCTCTTATTACTACCCATAATAACAATGATAAACGTAAAAATGATAATAGTAATTTTATAATTATAATAATAATAGAATAAGAATTAGGCATTAATTCTATGCATTTATACGGGTTTTTACGCATACATTTGCACTTAATTCTCAGAATTTTCAATTTTGGCTTTTAATTTTGTGATATGCTCGAATATGTAAGGACCCATTATGCATCATAATGTGAAGTATCAAATTTCTGAAAATATGCTTTGTACTTGAAAATTAATAACCTGGACGTCTTGCGGGTATGACCGTTTGGTCACGAATGCAACACGTTCTAATATTTAATTTTAAAATACAGTGAAACCTGCGTCGTGGATCACTTGCGGTGCAGTTCTTTAGTGCTCAACTTAGATTGATGGTCAACTTATAGAGGTTGATGTATCTATATATCCAAAGGTGACGGTGTTTGTTTCTTTTTTTGTTTGTACCCGATGGCCAGAAGACCCCATAGCACCCACAACACCCACAGCCCTGAAACTTAGCACAAAATTCGAATGTATACCGAGGGTCCACACCTCGAAGCCCGAATTCTAATTTTCTAATTAGTTTTTCATAATTAACTAAGCTGAAATCTCACGTTTTTTGCCTAATTAAAGGGTCAAAATCCCCCCACCCCTTTACATTATATGTCGTTGGAAAGAGCTTTCATTTCCGAACAAGATGATGTTTGTTTCATTTCTCTCAATTAATTAGAACAGGTGATATATGCGAATCTAATTACGATCCTAATTGAGCCAATTTTCTAGGCTAAACTTGATTTTTGTTTCTGCAGTGACGTCATCTTCGGTATACGGATTAAATGTGCTTGCAGTGACGTTATCTTCGGTATACGGTTGCGTTCGAATAGTAGAATCGGATGTTGCGCTGTTGTCTTTTTTGTTAAATTCATTGTGCGAATGTTAATTGATTTTCTTTTTAATTTGAAAGTTGCTTGGCGAATTTGGCGATAAACAATGGAGTTGCGGATTATTTGTGTATTTCACATTTGGGTTTTTAAAGGGTGTTCACGCATTTTAGTTAAAAAATGTGATTACTGATTATTTGACATCAGAAGGGGAGGGGGAGGTATTTTTTTCTTAATTCTAGAGGGTTTTTCCTTTTCTCAAACGTTAGCTTTTCTATAGTTAAGTTTTTCATATGGGGTGCGGTATTTCCTTTTTGTCCTAGATGTACCGTGTTTTTTAATTGTGTTGTTTTTCTGCTGGGGAGTCGAATCTTCTTTCGTACAGGATACGGGATTTCCTTTTTCTCCTAGATGCACCGTGCTTTTTAATCGCAATTGCTTATCGGCCAGAGTTCGTTTCGCTCGCTAATTGGGTGGGTTACTGTAGCACGATCGCTTCCTCCGGACGTTTCGCTGTATTTCTATTTTATGTTACATATTTGAGTACGGTAATTTTAGCCTAAAAAGGTGAATGACACAAAACGCAACTGGAAATAGGTATAGAAAATACGAAAAAGATAGATATTGATTAATTAATACCGTTGCCAAATTTATTTGAACAGCCGCCGTAGGCGCCAAACTTGGCGTAAAAACAGGGGGAAGGGTTGTGGATTTTTTTTTATTCAACGGACTTCCTTTTAATTCTTAGCACGGGCATCGCCGTGCGGGTACAGCTGGTGTATGATATAAGACAGATTCTATACCTGACAATAGCGATCAACTTAGACAGGCGGTCAACTTACAAGGTGTTCAACTTAACAGGTTTTAATATATTTCATATTATAATACATAATGAATCCTCATATTCGAATATATGATAATTAAGAAGAAAAGTTTAAAATGCCGGGAATAAACTGCGTAAAAATGTTTCATTTGTGCATAAGAAGTAAGCATAGTAAAATCAATATTGCATTTCATTTGTCCACTTTCTGTAAACTTTATCATGTTTAAAATGTACCTACATAATAACCAATGAACTATTGAATATATGTACCTGCACATACAACCAATGACGTGTAGCAACTTTTTAATAAAAAAGCCAGAAGTATCAAGTTGCTGAAACTTAAAAGAACATTTTTGTCATATTGTTCGAAAAATGTGCTAAGCACATGAAAAATTCTGCAAACAAGCAGCAAAACTAATGTAGTGGAATATACAGGGCGTTCGAAAAGTTCTTGACTCATTTTTAAAAATTTATAGAAAAGCAACACATTGTCGTATCGATATGCGGTCGGCGCCATAATACTTTACAGGTTTAAGAATGTTTTATAACATCGTAAAAAAAGGAAAAATAAAAAACAGAAAACAGAAAGAAAAAAAAATTAAGTAACTTACATTGACGGCTGTATCATCACAGTAAGAATAAGTTTTTCTATCTGTGACGATACAGCGGTCAATGCAAATTACTTATAATTACACTTTTTTCTTTTCTTTTTTTCTTTTACGATGTCACATAAAATTCTTAAATCTGTAAAATATTATGGCGCAAACCGCATTTTGATATGACAATTTGTTGCGTTTCTGTGAATTTTTAAATGTGCCGAAAACTTTTCGGATATTCTTTATATATTCGTACAAGCATCGTAAATATGTGTTGCAATTTAAAACAACAAGCAACAATGAAATATTTTTATATATTATACCCTTGAATATCTGCTCTTGAACTGTAAACTTCCAATTCTTTCACGAGTTGAATCGGAAAATCTAGAGCCGATGCGTGTGGAGAATCAGTTAGTGGGCTATTTCTAGTTGGTATGCTTCCAGAATCTTTCCGTATCAAACACAGAATTCTTCGAATTAAACATGTGGGTGCATTTTCGAAGTCACTGGAGAGATGAGATATGAATCAGTATATAGCTTTTACCGGAAGCAAATGTGATTGTGGTGAAACGTGACTTCCATATTCATCGATACTTTTCGAAGCTTCGTACTGGGGATCCCATGAAAAAATTAACGAGTAAGGTATTCGAGCAAGCGAACATCTAAACAAAGTTTCATTCTAAGCTCCAATGTGCTCAAAAAGCTTGGGTAGCATTTCTTCTTTGTTTTAATGTTTATATTTCAATGCATTTTTTAAATAGCAAATTTCGGAATGTTATGCATTTCAGCTAGAAAACATGTATACACTGTTAAAACCGGAGGAGCCAGATAGGTGCGATTTTCCGCCTTAGGGTGCAAAGACGGAGCCATAGAGAGTCACAGAGGCTAGGAAATATTGTTCCGATATCTTTTAGCACCTCAGTGGATGAAAGAAGGTAATGAAGGGCCATCAGCTCACGCAGTAGCCAATAGCGACTCTTTTCCTCCGCAAAGTGTCTCGCTCGCACATGCGCTGTGCACTCCGGGATAAGTTCAATTCAGCCACTTTAATGGCGGACGACGATGCTGCAACGTAGTTGTTGATACATTTAAATTTTCACATTGAATTGACAACTAAACTGGATTAAAATTCAACATTTCTGGGACAAACCTTCAAAACCTTGCGTAAGTACAGTCATTTAATCATGGTATAACATTTAAGGCTTTCCAACAGGCTTTTAGTGTTTTCAAAGTCGAGTTTCAACAAAGTAAATTGAGTACTACTTCTTATTTATAGTTAACCGTTTTAACATAGTGATGTATGGCTTTTTCTATCATGTGTACTAATATATGCTGTTACTTGCTTGTCGCGTCAGCGGCAGGGCCGATCCTAGCAGGTGTGCAGAGTGTGCACCGCACAAGGGCGGCCAAAGCAAGGGGCGGCCGTAGGCCGCATCATACAATTCTTTTAATCAAGCAAAATTCCTCAAGAATTTCTCACAAGATGACATAATTAGTCGAATAAATATGCAGAACTTTAAATGTTCAATTATCAAAGTAGGTGCCAATTTTCCAACAGCATAGCATATTAGGAAAAATGGAATGTTTTGAGCACATTGTGTTGCTCCATTATCCATTAATATCAACTCTTTACTCACATGCTTCATTTGGTTGCAAAATTTGTGACAGAACTGGTAGTCGGGCATGGATACAGGGGAGGGGCACTGACGGAAATCCCCCCCCCCCCGAAGCATGAAAGGGTGCCGTCTAAAAACCACTAATGCTCATCCCCAGCCTCCCCAGCTTTTATTGACCCTTAACAATGAAGACATATTTTATGTTAAAAAAAAAGAAAACTCTGCTGATAGAATACTCTCGCAAGTATCTCAAACAACAAATTCTGTGTTCAGCAGTCGTGGATGCGTGGAGACTGGAGAGACAATGGAAAATTGCAACTCCCCTCAGAGTCAAACATATATAATCAACGAACTAAAATTTTTAATTTTCCCCTTTACAGCAATTTTTTCTAATTAAAATCACAAATGAACTGCCCGGTTACAGATCAGGAAGGAGGACAGGGCCCTTGCCCTAGGTTACAAATTTTAAGTGTAGCTCCAAAACGAAGATCCAAAAGGATGCCTTGACAAGACTAAAGAAGGCTTCATATTGCGTTTTTAGGACTTTAATTCCGGAAAATTTCGCTGGTTCAACCCTCGATTTTAAGGGTCCAATTAAGTCTCTTATTCACCCTTTCTACCTTAATGTAATCATACATAGCATGAAAATGATGGCTCCAAAATCCAAAATGTCTTTTCTGGGGACAGCCTGTCCTAACGTCATCAAAAATTGCTCAATGGTATTTCTCGAATTTGTTTTTTGAAACTTTTGCGGTAGAGAGGGCCCAGAAATTCATTCCCTAAGATCACTACCAAAGATGGTCTGAATTAGCGTCTCTAGAGAGGCCCCCAATCATACCCCCTCTCACTTAACGTATTCAAAAACAAACTAAAATTGTGTTTTTTCAATCATCAGTTTCGAAGAACTTTTGGGGAAATACCACGGATCCTCCTTTTTTCCAACGTAATCACTATGGCTCAAACTTTCGTTTTTATAGGGTTCCGTGAAGTCACCAAACCCTACCTACCTAAACTAGCCTGAAATTGACTTCAGTTTCAAAGAACAATTCTTGAGGGCACACTGAATCCCCAACCGCTCTTTGTCCCATCGTATCAAACAATGCTTAAAATACGATTTTGGGACTTCCATTTCCAAAAAATTTCGGATGGCTTACGTAAAGTTTCACGGCGCTAGGGCATCCGGCATTCCCCATCAATCGGAGACAAATCTTTAGTTGTATTTTTCAGATATTAATATGGAAAAATATTCAGAAAGATCCGCTGAAGCTTCTTGGTTTCCTTAACGTCACCAAAGATAGTACAAAATTGCGCTTTTTAGAGTCCTAAAACCATTTCTTCACAAAAATAGCCTAAAATTTATTTTAATTCCGAAAAATATTTCTCTCAGTTCGGAATTTTCCCGTTTCCTCTATCGTGTCCAAACCTAGCGAAAAATGTGTTTTTGAAACAATAGCGTCGATAAATTACCAGAGGAAAGATGCCAGACCCCCTACCTTCACCAAAGATAGCCTAAATTTTAGTTTTAAACTTCAATTTTGAAAACTTTCGATAGAAGACGACCGAAGCTCCCTCCCTCCAGCAATGTCAACCAAGATAACCTAAAATTGCTTGTTTATAAAACTTCCGTTTCAGAAAATTTCCCGGAAGAGCGCCGATCCTTTCTAAACTAAGGTCACAAAAAATAACTGCAATTTAACATCAATTTTTAAAGAATTTTAGGAAAGAACTCAAACATTACTTTTCCCTCAAGTCTCGAAAAATTTCCTAAAGTTGCAATTTTTGACGTCAATATTGAAAATTTCTCCATGGACCTTGAAGGTTCCCGACTCTTTTGTCCTTGCAACCAAAAACAACCAAAGATTAATTACAGCTATTTTTCATACGCCAATTTCGAATATTTTCCTTGGGCGATCCCCCCCCCCCCCCACCCCACCGTTTCTCCCTCCTCCGTCTTTCCTCTGATGTCACCAAAGACAGACTATAAAATGCGTTTTTACGACTAGTACATTTTTTGTACATTTTTTTCTTTTAGAGCTTAATACAGAAATTTGAAGAAAGATTTATATAGATTTATATGGGCGTTATAGTCAAACATGCAAATTACTCTTCAGGAGCGGCAC
This sequence comes from Uloborus diversus, assembly GCF_026930045.1. Classification (NCBI taxonomy): domain Eukaryota; kingdom Metazoa; phylum Arthropoda; class Arachnida; order Araneae; family Uloboridae; genus Uloborus; species Uloborus diversus. The sequence continues at coordinate 126,867,561 of NC_072733.1, read as the reverse complement.
ATCAGGTCTTTGCACACGGGCGGCCGACACCCTAGGATCGGCCCTGGTCAGCGGTCTCGCGGATTTCCCCCAAAATGTTTATTGTTAGCAATACGAAATAATTAATAAGTAACCGTTATGAAAATTTAACGATGTAACTTAACTGCTACAGCAGATACACTAAATGTCTTTATCTTCTCAATAAAATAGTTGCGTAGACGAAGCAAAGGAAAAAAAAAAAAGACGCTTGGAAAAGAAATCTCTCTGTGTGTTTCATGCCATGACTCATTACGTAAAAATATTTCGTTGGTGTTATTTCAAAAAAAAAAAAAAAAAAACGAATGCATTGTCTAGACGCGTTTATTATTATTTTTTTTCTGATTTCTCTTTCCAATGCTTTTTTATTATGTGGGCTGCGAAAAATTTGTTTTGATTTTAATGTCAAAAGAGTTCCTATTTAAAAAAGAAAAAAAAAAGTGCTTTTTTAGATTACTTATGTTCAAATAGGATATTCAAATGTCGAACCATATATGTATACGTATCAATATGTTACTCTTGATTAAAATATTTTGAACGTTTATAAAACGCCTGCAATTTATGAAACGATTTGATTTTTCCGTGATTGTAATATAACTGAAAAATGTTGAATGTGTCCGTAAATTATCCATAGATGCCTACATTCTTAATTTTTGGTATTATGCTGTAGTAAATGTCAATATCCATTTAAAACTACAGAGCAATCCAAGGGTTTATATGAGAGTTAGAACTCTGATAGAGGAATTGAAGTCATGAACGCTTCTAAATTATGTTGGAAAGTCTGAAATGTGATCAAATGCCTTAAATGACAAATTTTAACCCAAAATCAATTCAATGTGAAAAACGTACCAAGACTTTGTATATCATAAGCACAAACAATAAACACAATAATATTCAAAAATGCACACAATACGGGGGAGGGAAGATGATCTACTGTAGAAATCAGTAACGGTGCCATTTATCTCTCTGAAGGTTCCTTCTTCTCACCGCCGCTGTCTGTCTTTTAAAAGGTGCCCGTTTTTCACCCTAATAAGAGGTGCGATTTCGGCTCCGTATTGGGTGTCGCTGGTGAACAAGCGTTTCACCCCTGAAAGGTGCCAAACGCAACCTGTAGTTTTAACAGTGTAGCTGAGTATGTTTGATAAAGTTGTTGCGTTATTTCTACCCGGGAAGCGTATTGGCTCCTTGCCATTTGCAGAACTAATGATTTCTCAGGGCTGGCATTCTTTTTCTTCATGTTTAACCACTATTCACGGATGTCATTACCAGAATTTTGACAACCAGTTTCCCGCCAGTGGAGGCATCTGAGCTCTGACTACGTAAAGTAGCACTAGAATTTAATTTAACAGTGAGTGTGCAAATCAAATAGCACTTTTTTTAAAGGACTTTTAACATACCACATAATCATTCGGCATGAGGACACTAACGATTTCTTAAAGATCCATCAAAGTTAGGGTTTTTTTTTTTTTTTTTCATTTCAAGATTATTGGACATTCCGTAATAATTAAGGCATTTGGAGCTAAAGTGGATCAAGTCTATTTCAACTTGATCTACTTTAGTTCCGAACGTATTAGTCTATCAGACAGTCGTCATTTCTGTGATAAAGCTGGGTGAGGTGTCATTTTCTTCGGTTTTTGGCGTAGATTACGAATATGTTAAGGCGGAAATCAAAATCGGTAGCTTTTGTACAGTAATTGCCAAGAAAAGCATCAAAATAATCAGTTTTTGAAATTTTGGCTTTTGTTATTTACAGTGACTTTTACCAGAAAAAATCCAAATGAAAGTTAGTCAGTCTTTAATTATATACTGGGGGATCAGCCTTCTGCTCGATTCGCTCGCTGATCCCCGTTCATCGCTACCGGCGGTGACTCAATGCCGCATGCAGCGGGTGACAATTTCTAGCGAAAAAATACCGACTTGTTGCATTTAATAGATGCAACATGTTAGTCAGCAATTAATCACATACTAGGGGCTCCGCCGTCTGCTCGATTCGCGCGCTAACCCCCGTTCGCCACCTACGGTGGCTCAACACCGCCTGCAGCGGGTGGTTAATTTTTAGAGAAAAGAACTGACTTGTTTCATTTAATATAACCAAAAAGAAGAAAAGATTTTTTTTAAAAGTTATTCAAAAAAGTATGCTATTTGAGTTTTTAATACTACTTGGGGCAAACACAACCAGGTAGCATTGTAAAGGCTACGCTGATTCTAATCTCAACATTATGACACTGCCAGGTTAGGTTTGCCCGAACTATACTTATGTTGAGTTTTAAAAAGATGCACTGTTAAAGAAGAAGTGTATTTAACATTATCTTACTTTAAATTGGCTTAAAAATCGTTGTCGTCGTCATTCCCAATCTCCTCATAATATCCAGTATTTATAAAGTCGTGATCATCTGCATCAAGTTCTTGTTTGTCACATAAGCAGTAGCAGATGTCAGTTCATGGCAGGATGACATCCGAGCATGGACATATTCTTTGTTGGCAAACTTTACATTTGTTGCACGATATCGTTTCAATGACTTCCTCGGGTGAGGGTCGACTCCCAAGACAAGTTATAACAATTTCATCGTTTTCAGCATTCCAACCATGTTCGTGTGGCGTTGAAACAAATTGAAATTGAACAAGAGATTTTTTCTATATTGCAGCCTGGAAGTTGGCTCTCTTAATATGGAGACTCAATGTAGATTTACAAGGAGGCAAGCGCTCAGGCCGAACATGGAGTCCTTTAGAGCAGTACCAATCATACCTCAGTTTATTCATGCCTCCAGTTTTTGAACCGCGGTACATTTCACCTACAAAACATTCAAGATTTACATTCGAGCGTTCACTTACGGTCCATTCTTCAGCGAGGTTTTTAAAGGCTTCAATGCAAAATGATGCGGTGACCATTATTTTGAATGATCCCTCTTTATCTTTTCCATAAAAATCCGAAGTGCTGTCACAGTTTTATTTGAGGTTGTGAAATCCAAGTATAGTGTAACTTTCATCAGATCAACACTGGTGCATCCATCTGGTAGCTTAGCTGTTTCTGACAACATTCTGAAGGAAGATCATCCGGTCTTTATTAGCTTGCTTTCCCATTCGAACATAAACTTTGCAGTTCAGTTTATGAATGAACGCCATCAGAATGAGAAGGACATCCGTGTCATCCGAAAGAACAACTATACTGCAAGGATGTTGCTCTAACCAACATGTGAGGCATGTATTGCTGTTCTTGTGTCAGACTCTTCGGGGTCGCAAGCTAGTTCCATGCATTCAGTAGTTTCATTTGATGTTATTTTCCAGCATTTCTCATCACTAGCAAAGAATAATTGTCTTCCCTGTAATAGACACTGGTTTACAGGTGTTTTCCACAAATCCAACAGGAACTGAATAAAGTTAGTTTTATTGGAACTCACTGTAAGAAACTGTAGCCACGATTTAACTTTGAAGCCTCTTTTGATATTTACATACAATGCTAGAATTGTATCATCCTGACGATGAGCTAGCTCAAAATCTTTTATGGAATTAGTTTTATACTTATCAAAAACTATATCACCACTTTTTCCAGGACTATGAATTATCTTTTGGAAGATGATTTCGTCAACTTCGTTGAATGTCTGATCGTCAAGGATTTTAACTTTTCGGAGCAAGGACATTCAATTAAAAAGAAAACGCTGTATTTTGTGAATACTCGAGTTCAACGAGTAAATTCTTTTCTACAAAGTACCGAATTGACTCTTAACCGTCTTTTAGTGGTAACAAGGAGTATGTCCATGCTCGGATGTCAACCTGCCATGTATTGACATCTGCTACTGCTTAAGTGCCAAACAAAAATAAGATGCAGATAGTCACGACTTTATAAATACTGGATACTGTGAGGAGATTGATAATGACGACCACGACGATTTTTAAGCCTGGAAGTGACATAATGTTGAGATTAGGATCAGCGTAGCCTTTACAATGCTACCCGGTTATGTTTGCCCCATTGAGAAGGAATAGATGGAGAGAGTGCAACCCTACTATCCCGATACCGCAACAGTACCATGTGACCTGGGCAGCAATATCGAGTTGACCGTAATCGCTGAAGAAGTATTCATTAGCTAAAGTCATGAATGATAAAAACATTGAACTGTAGAAGGGAAAAATTAGATTTATAGCATTAGTGCAGTGTTGTAGTATTATAAACTGAAAAAAAAAAGATACACCAGAAGGTCCAGTAACTTTTCACAGGTATGTACGAATGTTTTTTTACTTCTAAATAAAAAAAAACTTATCTATGCATTCAACGAGTACATATCCCACAGTTTCTATAATTTTTAAGTTTTTGTACTGATTTTATCTATAAATGTAATAAAACATTGTATATCATGAATGCAAATAACATTTTAGTTCCAAACAAAAACACTTTCTACTTAACTATTAATTAATTTAACGGTTCTCAAGTATTTTGTGTATATTTGCTTTGTTGGCGAGTAGCTTCTCGCCAAGTTCCTGTGAACAGTTGATGCGTTTAAAACAAGTTTTAGATTTGATTGAATTTAAATATTAGTATGCCTGCGTATGAAATCATTTCAAAATATTGATTACAAGACATAAGAATCCATAAATTTTCCGTCAATAACAAAACATTTTAAACATATATATCTATATACCCGTCAGTACAAGGAATAAACATCAAAACACATGAAAAATGCAGTTACATTATATTTTAAAGTCCGGGAAGAAGGGGAGAGGGGGAGCCCAAATGACCAGTATCTGTTATTCTATTCGTTATTGTTTAAATCTGGAAAAGGTTCGTGGCGTTGCCAATGCCAGTAACAATAATCAGAAACGATACCTTTTAGAACTTATCTTTCAGCATTGCTCAAAACTCTGTTAATCTTCTAATAATTCTTATAGGGAAAGTTTCAGTACTAATTTTTTAAAAAAACACACACACGCGCTCAATTTAACTATAACGATGAACAACATAAAAACTCATCAGAATAATTCAGGCTGAAAACTTTCGCTTACTAACAACACAATTGGTCGATCTAATGTTCTCAGAAAAAATAACATACTCTTATTTGTTGAAACGTGTTTCCAAAACATAATAAAAATACATTTACGCAGACGATAAATTAAAAAATTGGGCAGTTGAATAATTCTACTTTGTTTTCTTCTTGCTTGGCTTTAATCTTTTTTAATAATATTGCTTCTTGGAAGCAGACGATATTTTTTCACAATTCATATTCATTTGAACTGAACAGAGACGGGCAGACTTTACCAAAATAAAGAGATATTTTTAATTTTCACAAAGTGTCTCGATCCACCTGAAAATGTTTGTAAAAATTGTATATAAATTAGTAATGCTAATAACTGTTGCATATTTATTTACGTAGATAATTAAAACAGGAAGAAAGACACATTCTAAAAACCTTCTGGTAAACAATCAATGTTTTAGAGTCGAAGTTCAAGATAATAAAATCAACAAACCTAATAAATCTTTACAATATGTGCTAAAACACAATTCAAAATACAATTCATCCAAAATCAGTCCTTATTAAAAGATTTGCACTGCATATTATTTGCTACTTTGGTAAGCTTGGTGTACAACTACTGATTGCTAGTTTTGCGTGTTCGGAATCCGAGTCGGCTCTAAAATTCCCGGGTTTGGAGTCAGACTCAGTTTGAAGTAAAATGGTCGGAGCCAGGGTTTGAAGGTTTTGAAACTTCCGAGTTGAATTCGGAGTCGGATTGCTTTTGGAATGAAAGAGTTGGAGTCTGAGTCAAAAAAGGCTCTAAAATTCCCTGAGTCGGAGTCGGTTCTTTTTCTTTCGACTCCGCAACCCTAATTTGCTGCAGGACTGCGGAGTTAGAGTCGGAGCCGGACTGATTTTGGAGTTAAAGAGTCGGAGTCAGAGATCAAAGGTTTTGAAACTCCAAGTCAAAATCTGAGTCGGACTGCTTTTTGCGTAAAGGAGTCGGAGTCGGAGGCTCTAAAGTTCCCTGAGTCGGAGTCGATCATTTTCTTCCGACTCCACAACCCTAATTCGTAGCAGGGCTGCGGAGTCGGACTGATTTTTAAGTAAAATAGTCGGAGTCGAATGCTCTAAATTCTCGGAGTTGGTCATTTTACTTCCAACTCCGCATCCCTAATTTGTAGCAGGGCTGTGGAGTCGGACTCCGAGCCGGACCGATTTTGATGCAAAGAATCAGAGTCCGACGGCTTTTAAACTCTGAGTTGAAATCATAGTCGGACTGTGTTTTGGGTAAAGGAGTTGAAGCCAGGGTCTGTTATTTTTTCTACAACTCCTCAGCTCTGATTTGTAGCCCGACATCATAGTTAGTCGCATGAAAAATGTTTAAAGCCAAAAGAGCGATTGCGTGCCAAAACGCGACAACTTCCCAGCCAAACTAGTCACCTGACCTGGGAAACATCGGGTGCCAAGCTTATCTCATTGAGACATTTGCTGTTGCTCCCTCCATTAGTATTCCTTCTCAATGGTTTGGCCCAAGTATAGTTAAAACTCATATAGCATACTTTTTTGAAAAATTTTTAAAAAATATTTTCCTCTTTTTTGTTTAAATGCAACAAGTCAGTTTTTTTCCTCTAGAAATTAACCACCCGCTGCAGGCGGCATTGAGTCACCATAGATGGCGAACGGGGGTTAGCGAACAAATCGAACAAAGGGCGGAGCCCCCATTATGTAATAATTGCTGACTAACTTGTTACATGTATTTAATGTAACAAGTCAGTTTATTTTTGCTAAAAAGTGCCACCCGCTGCATGCGGCATTGAACCACCGCCGGTGGAGGCGAACGGGGGTTAGCGAGCGAATCGAGTCGAGGGCGGAGCCCCCTGTGTATAATTGAAGACTGACTAACTTTCATTTGGATTTTTTTTTTTTTTTTTTTTGGTAAAAGTCACTCTAATTGACAAAAAGCCGAAACTTCAAAAATGGATGAATTTGATGTTTTTTTTTGGGGCAATTACTGTACGAAAGCTACCGATTTTGATTTCCGCCTTAGCATATTCTTAATCTACGGAAAAAACTGAAAAAAATGACACCTCACCCAGCTTTATCACAAAAATGACGGCATTTGTCGAAATTTTGGGTGCTAGCTGATAGACTATATGGGAAGACCGCCTATATTGGACCACTACTTAAATTGGACCGGGGCTTAAAATTTAGCATAGAGTTATGTGTTATTTTCTACCGGTGAAAACACAAAGATTGGTGTCTGAAACCTTTGAGGATGAAGTTTTGTCACATTTCGATCTGCATAGCTTTAGTTACGATGTGATTTGTGTTGAAAATGTGTTCGATCTTATTTTGAGAACTTGTATATAGCAGAATAATAGTAAAATTTCTGAACTGAAAATATTGCTTTGATGGTATTATAAACAGTATTTTATGGGGATTACTGCAATGTATTTACATGCACGTTCGGGAAACTTGTTGACAAGGTATAAATAAAAGAATTAAAAATGGTGTATTTTCCTTTATTGGACTGAAAATTTTTTCCTATATCGGACCGGTGGTCCAATTTAAGAATATGTAATTAAACAAGTCATTTTACTTATCACTTTATAAAATAAGGGATTAGTGTAACTTAATAACGTAATTAGAACTATTTTGAGCACATTTTAACACTAATTCAGGAAATTCATTTTGATCTTTCTTCATGCACACATTCTAGAAGCTTCCACCCATAAAACTAGGTGTTTATCCAATAAGCTTCAATTTCAGTTTTGTGAAATATAGTTTTTCAATTTGACTGAAATTTATGCTCGTTCACGTTACTTGTTCACTGGTTATTTTATTAATCACAAAGACCGGTAGTCCGGTTTAAGAACATGAAATTCAAACTAAATGTTTATTTTTTTTTTACAGATAATAATTTAGTGGTGACATTTAAATGCGTATTACGGATTATTATAAACCTAAATAAAGGCTTAAAGCATTCACACTGGTTTTTATTAAGCAAGTTGCTTAGACGCTTCAACCTCATAAAATACATTTTTTTTCTTCTTTTCTTTTTAACCAGATGCTTCAATTTCAGTTTTGTTAGATAAAATTCCTTACCTTTTTTTAATTTGACTGAAATTTGTGCTTTTTAACTTTTTTTTAGCTGATTTCTTTTTTAATTTCAAGCTACATTAATTTCTATTATTCTTGGTTTTGGAAAATATCTAAAAAGGGGAAATATGGTTCTTAGCGGGAAAAATAATGAAAAGAGCCTTAGCTGTTTGTAACAATGATGATTAAGGGGCTATGCTATAAAATTGGCTAACGATAACGGTATAATAATGCTTTCTCTTCCAGCGTACACTACGTTTACAGCCGTTAGACGTAGCCATTTTCAAGCCTCTGTCCACATATTTTAATCGAACCTGTGATACGTGGATGCGAGAACATCCAGTGAGATCCATTACTCAATGTAAAATAAGAGAACTGTTAGGTGACTCTTGTGGACATACTGCAAGCCTTGCCCCAATATTCTGTGAATGGATTCTCTAGAACAGGAGTTTGACCAGTTAGTACAATTGTGTTTAATGACAGCGACTTTGCAGCAACCGAGAAGTTTGTAGTCCATATGAGACTACCAAAATAAACATCATACATGTTCGGTGTCATCTGTTCAAGATGCACAAGAACAATGTACGGATAAAATTAATACAAGTTACTAGGAATCAATGGTTAGTTCTCATCAAGCTATGATCGTTGGTTCTATTAATGATTTTGTTAAGGTGGTCCACATATTATCTTTGCATATAAAAGGGAAGGCAGAAGAATGAATCCTATTTCAAGAAACGTTTTAACGTCATCGCCACAGAAAAAGGACCCAGAACAGAAAAGGCCGCAAAAGAAAGAGCAAAAAACCGCACAAAACAACTGGTATTGCAATATTTGTGATAGAGATGAAGTGCAAAGCATGATTTAGAGTATGAAATGCGATCAGAGTGGGTTCATTAACACTGCGCCAAGATGCCCAAATCAAAGGAAATTCTATTGCAAATCCTGTAAAAAGACTGTACAGTTCATATGCAAGTTATTATAAACTTATTATATCATTTACTGTTACGGTCCAATTTAGGAAGCGCAAGGTTCAATATAGCCGTATATATTCCTAAATTGGACTTTTGCAACTTTGTCAAAAATAATTGTTTAAAAACTTATCGTCTTATTTACAGAAAATTAAGTACGTATGGCGGTTCTTAATTGAATTTAGCTTCAGATGCCCTATTTTCTTATTTTTGTTTTGCTTCACATTTAGTGACACAGGCCTCTTGTTCTTGGGGGTCCAATATAGGAGGTCTTCCCCTAGTAGATTTTGGCAACGAAATATTGCGTTCGTAAATGAGGCGTTCAGAGCTAAAGTGGATTAAGTCAAAATTGACTTGATCCATTTCAGCTCTGAATGCCTTCATTATTAACTGATACGTTCGGAAATCCTTTTCAAAAATATTGAAGGAGTGGAAATTGTTCTTTTTTAATCAGGAATTAATTTAGTTTAGCTACTTACGAGGTAAAAATGTACAAGCATTAATTCGATTAATAAAAATAGTTTTATCTAAAAATGTTTAAAAGTTGTGGGAAAAGCTTCTTTTTTTTTTTTAATATCCAATTTTGGAATTGCAATATTTTTGAGTGTTTTTACACGTTTTGTTTCCAATATTAATTTGCAAATTAATCACTTCACTTGAAATTCATAAGATCACCAAAATTTAAAGTCAATGACATTAAATCCACACATCGCTATTTACCAGAGAAAAAAAAAATCTATCGCTTTAAAACCAGATAAGCTGTCACTTTCCGGATAGATTTTTTTCTCCTTTATAAACGTTTCTATGTTTTTTTTATTTTTAATATAAAATAGAAAATATGTACACAAAATAACTTGGTACAACAGAATAAAATTTCATTCGTATTTAACTCTAGAATCAAATAAGTAGAAATGAAAAAGAAGAAAAAACCACGAGATCAGAAATAAATCAATCTTTTTTAAACAATGATAACTTTAAATTTCTCAACAGATTTCCGTTTTCTAACGGTTTTAATTTCATATATTGAAGCGTTCGAAAATAAAGAAGAAAAAAAATCAAGGTAACTCGATGAAATATCACGATAAAGCTCTCTTTTTCCCTTTTTTACACTTACATTTTTTTACCCCCTCTTTTGTAAAATTACATTCTTCTTGTCTTTCACGCTTATTATTCTAATGTTTGTCATCAGCAGCGAGCAGCGAGCAGCAGCAATAAGTAATTTTCTCCCCCTTTTTCTCTAAAGGAGTGTAATATTTGCATTCGGAGCAGTTGGTAGATGAAAAGGGAAAAGAAGTAACAGCTTTAAATATGCAAAGGGCTTTTTCAAATATTTTTCTAATATATATTTTTTGAATAGCTGTGCATTTTCATTTTTTGAGAGTTTTCTTTTTAAGTATGCGTTATTAATTTAATATAATAGATTAAGCTAAGGTGGTCACGTTTGTCTTTTTCTTTCTTTGAAGTTATTTCATGTTTTTCTTCAGGAAATATTTTTAGTAAGTAAGTTTTTATTAAGTAAATATTTTTTTAATAAATAAATATCATCACGTCGGCTTGTCAAAGTAATTGAACATGCACATAGTAATCGGAATTTTGCATGCATGGCTTACTCAATTTATACATATTTATCTAAACTTTTATGCTTTAGAAACGTAGAGAAATATCAATCACGTTTATTTTTTCAAAATCCATTTTTTCTGTAGCTTCTATACTATGCTTTACAATAAGCCCATAAAAAGCAAAAAAAAAAAAAATGAGCCCATAAAAATATCAAAGTCTCAGCTCAAACATTGAATTTTTCTCTTTGTTATGTTTTCCATATTTTTACAGGAAATATTTTTAGTAAGTAAGTTTTTATTAAGTAAATATTTTTTTTAATAAATAAATATCATCACCAGGAAAGATTGCTACCTGTAAATAAAATTTAGAGCAATTAAAGATTTAATTAGCATTCATTCTCTGAAAGAAATTATAAAACTTTAAAAGAAAATATTTCAAATATTATTATTGCCTCTGAATATTGCATATATTAAATGCTAAACAAATGTTGTATATATATATATATATATATATATATATATATATATATATATATATATATATATATATATATATATATATATAATGCATGTGATTTCTAAAATTTCTGCTATTGGAACGCCAATGAGAAACAGTTACAAACTGCATCTGATTTTGAAAATTTTTGCAAATTGCAAACATGCATCTAGGACTAACGGTTGCGAAAACAGAGGTCTTGCAAATTAAAACGGAACATTGATTCTTTTTTCACGTCGATTATTTTTTCAAACTGATTATAGCTCGCACTGAGGATGATAAAATAATCGTGTTGAGCCGTTATTAGAAATAAATATCTCAGGCATTTAATTTTGTTATAATTTCATGTTCTTTTTGCTCGAGTGACCTTTTTGAAATAAATATATTTAAAGAAAATATTTTTAAATTACTTTTTCTTTACTGGGGTGAGTCATTCAAATTCACCGCGTAGACAGCTCGACGTCGGCTTGTCAAAGTAATTGAACATGCACATAGTAATCGGAATTTTGCATGCAATGGCTTACTCAATTTATGCATATTTATCTAAACTTTTATGCTTTAGAAACGTAGAGAAATGTCAATCACGTTTATTTTTTCAAAATCCATTTTTTCTGTAGCTTCTATACTATGCTTTACAATAAAAATGAGCCCATAAAAATATCAAAGTCTCAGCTCAAACATTGAATTTTTCTCTTTGTTGTTATGTTTTCCATATTTTTACAGTCCTTCGAAGTGAGTTTGTTTTGCATAAATTGTGACGTATGTGCGTCAAATTAGGTAAGGGAAGTGTTATTGTAAACTGTTTCGAGTCTGCTAATTTTTGTAGTAAATTTTGACCTTTCAGTCTTTAAATAATTTTAGACTTTGAATGCTTCTTTTTACTTCCTTTTACAAAAAAAAAGGAAGTATTGTATTCGCGAAAAAATTTTCACTCAAAAATCGGCCTTAATATCCATTTTGCTCACCCCCGAATGAATGTTGAGATTTTTTTTCGACTCGACCACACGTGGAGACATGCCTAGGACGTACAGACACCCGAAATATCCATTTTGACGATCCCTGAGTTAATTACAACGAGTTTTCTCGTCATGTCCGTATGTATGTATGTGTGTATGTGTGTATTAATCTCGCATAACTCAAAAACGGTATGTCCTAGAAAGGTGAAATCTGGTACGTAGACTCATAGTGGGGTCTAGTTGTGCACCTTCCCTTTCATTTGCATTCGGATGTTCCTAAGGGGGTCTTTTACACCTTTTTTGGGGGAAGTCATTGTTAATTTCAATGCTAACTCAAGTGGTGTTATAATTTCTCACACACTTGGTGATATATCGCCAAGCATTTGACCGCCAAGTGTTGTTGCCAACTTGGCGAAAAATTTGGCTATTATTATTATTATTTTTTAAAGTATTAAGTCAGGTTTTAATTCGGCCAATGTTGGTGATATTTAAAGAGTTAACAACTGAATCACATTAAAATTGCCAATAATGGGGAAATAAATCTGTGTAAAACGTTTTTTTTTTTTTTTGCTTCGGTTCGCAAGAAACTAGGAGGGAAAATATTCAATGTTTCCTTGCTTACTCCATGGCGCTATTAATATTCAATTGCCGTAAAAGGAAGTCATGTGATGCACACATCATCTCGTTAGTTGAATTTTTGGAAACAATGATAGCTGGACGTAAAAAGTAACGTTTGTATTGTTAATTATACTGTTTCAAAAAAGAAAAGCTACAAAATATAGGATAATAATCGTGCAATGTTTTTACTTCCTTTTACAAAAAAGGAAGTATTGTATTCGCGAAAAAAAATTCGCTCAAAAATCGGCCTTAAGTTCCATTTTTCTCACCCGCGAATGAATGTTGAGTTTTTTTAGACCCGATCACACGTGGATATATTCCTAGGAACGCATAACTCAAAAACGGTATGTCCTAGAAAGTTGAAATTTGGTACGTAGACTCCTAGTGGGATCTACTTGTGCACCTTCCCTTGTGGTTGCATTCGGATGTTTCTAAGGGGGTCTTTTACCCCTTTTTTTGGGGGGGGGGGGATTCATTGTTAATTTCGATGCAAACTCAAGTTGTGTTATAATTTGTCGGACACTTGGCGATGTATCGCCAGTCTTTTGGTCGCCAAGTTTTGTCGCCAACTTGGTGACAAATTTTTCGATATTTTTTCTTTCTTTTCTTTTTTTTAAAATTCGGTTTCAATTTTTCCACTGTTGGTGATTGGAGAGTAAACAATTGAACTACATTAAAATTGCCGATAATGAGGAAATGGCATTAAATTGGAGTAAAAGGAAGTCATGTGCTGCACACATCAGCTCGTTCTCCTTGTAATGCTTTGGAAAAAAATATTTTCTAAATAAGTAAATAAACAACCGCAACTTTGATAATTCTCAAATAGGTAATCATTTATGTTTCAACGGAAAGATTGTGAGACGATTCAACCAGGTTTGTAAGTAAACCAAATTACTCTTTAACAAACTAATAAGTAAGTGTTATGTAAAACATTAAACAGTATGTATTCATTTCACCAGCATTGAAAATTGAAACAATATTTTTTTTAATTAAATAGATTATTTTTGGACTTAGTGTATGTTTGAGAGAAGCAAAGCTGTAATGCATTTATTCATAATCAAAATTGCATACATTCCTTCCGAAGTTAACCAAAAAAAAACTTGTCGGAGTATGCAAAATGGGTTTTACGACAGAAATAATTTTTAAAAAAGTTAAAAATTCTGACGTTTTGAATTGCAAAAAAAAAAAAATAATAATAATAATTAATTTAAAAAATCAATTGATAAATATTTTGTTTTAAAACAAAAGAAAGTGCATCCTACTGTGCTGTTTTCAAATTCTAAAAATGAATGCATAATATGTAGTTTTGCAAAGAATAGATTATTGTGAGATTTGTTTACTTTCTTTCAGAAATTTTTTAAACATAAGCTTAACCTCGTTGCTAATTAATTTAAAATTTTCAGTTTCATTTTGATTTAATGTGTAAATATTGCTACACTTTTTTTTCCACAGTTTCTTAGCTACAATAGATTTAATGCTTTAGCAATTCTTCAGCAATTTTTAAGTCGATGGATCTTGAGTTTTTTTATTTTTGAAATAAGGAGAAGAGAATATACAAATAAGAAGTAAATACCTACAAAAAAACGAATAAGAAAAAGTCGGAATTTTTTCAGAAGTTGTATGAGTTAGCAGTTTGAATTTTTAACTGATGTGCATAGGAAAGTAAATGGAGATCAAATTTACTTTTGACTTCTGGTTTCTCTTTCTCTACTGGCGTTTCCCTCTTTCTGAATTGTTTTCTAGCTTGCTTTTGATATATTTTTGTTCTTTGAACTGAAAAAAGAAGTGATAAAGCTGCGAGTAAGAGTCGAGAAAAAAGAAGTCAGCGAGAAAGAAATATTTCTACACAAGTAAGTTAGGAATGAGTTCTTTTTCTCAACATCTCGGAATAAAAAATATTTTATTTATCAAAAAGATTCAAAAGCATCCATACTACATTGAAAATTATTCTTCAAAATCGTTATTTATTTTTACTTAATTACTTAAAATGAATGTATTAAGTACACTCCTGTTTGTGAAAAATGCAACTCATGAAGGAAGCATCATAGTTGAATGAAATTTAATACACAGTTGAGTGGTAATAGTACAAATAAACGATTACATTTTCAAAACAAACAAACAATAAAAAGAGATAGAAATTAATATTTTGCATGGTCACCACGCGCAGCAATAAGAGCTGCTACATGACTCGGCATGGAGTGAAACAAAGTTTGAATATCCAGGGCCTGATTAACGCATGGTCCGACTGGTCCGTGGACCTGGGCACCACAAATTTAGGGGCACCAAAATAGCCTAGCCTAAATTAACTTACTTACTTACTTTTTTTTTTAAGCTCCTTTTACTTTTTCTTAACTTTAAGGGAGAGGAAGCTCAAAAGTTTTTTAAAATCAGCTCAAAAACTCGTAAAATAAAAAAAAAATTCACGTCAGCAACAGTTCCAGTAGAAGTTCTTTTTCATTTTTGAAAAGA
This sequence comes from Uloborus diversus, assembly GCF_026930045.1. Taxonomy (NCBI): domain Eukaryota; kingdom Metazoa; phylum Arthropoda; class Arachnida; order Araneae; family Uloboridae; genus Uloborus; species Uloborus diversus. Next base: position 126,852,435 of record NC_072733.1, on the reverse strand, counting down.
ATCAAAAATCGTTTGAGAAGCTGCATTTCTCAGGTTAATATCAAAATTAGGTTTCGATGATGTGATTGAGACATTTGCCTCTGTTAAAGCGAGCAAGAAGCCTTTTTAAAACTTAATGTCAAAATTAGTATTTTTTTATGCAGTTTAATATTGTTTTTAAACTCATTTTCACCTTAAGGTAAGACATTTTTAACTCTGATTAGTAAGGTGACTAGACTATCAAGCGTTTGGGGTTTCTATTCAAATCTCAGGTTTCCTTTTCAATGTAGTTTCTATTCATATAAGGTTTCTAGTATAACACACTGAATTTAAAATTGTGCGGATTCTCTCATGGAGGGGGGGGGGGGCACCAATTTCTACTCCTGATCTGGGCACCAGTTTGGTTTGATCGGGCCCTGTGAATATCTGCCTGTGGAGGAGTATTCAATATTGTTCGTATGCGCAACCAAAGTTCGTCTGTCGGAGCAACAGGACGAGGATCACGAGCGAGACGCCGCCCAACAAAATCCCACACATGTTCAATCAGTGAGATATCCGGAGAATATGCAGGCCAAAGAAGAAGCTGTACCTGCTGCGAATCAAGTTAGGATTTGACAGTCCTGGTGACATGTGGACGGGCATTATCCTGCTGGAACACAGCCCCTGGCAATCCTTGCGGGAAAGAAATAGCTTGGGGTTGTACAACTTCGTTTATGTATCGGGTATTGTTCAACTTGCCCATAATTCATAGCATTTGTGATCGTCCATGATATGCTATGGCACTCCAGACCATAACTACGGGTGTTCGTCCACTGTGGCGTTCGATAATGCACTTCGGAATGTGCCGTTCACCGGCATAGCGCCTGACACGAATTCGGCCATCATGGTCCCACAAATTGAAGTGGGATTCGTCAGAAAAGACGACCTGCTGCCAATCAGCACGCCAGTTCGAAAGCACATTGGCCCATAGTAGCCACAGGCGGCAATGGTTTTGCATGAGAGAAATCCTGTATAAAGGAATCCTTGCGCGCAGTCCACGCTGCAGCAGACGTCTCCGAATCGATGAAGCACACAATGAAACATCTGTAGCTGTTGACCACTGTGCTGCCAATTGTCTAGAAGAAGCTGTGCGGTTCGTCAGCGCCATACGCACCAGCTGTCTGTCATCGCGAGCTGACGTCACATTTCGGGGTCCACTCCCGGATTTCCGAGCTGTCCGACCCTCGTCCGTCCACTGCTTCCAAACACGCATGATTGTGCTGCTGTTACGCTGCACACGAGCGGCTACTGCACGATAAGACAATTCAGCTTCACGAAGGCCGACGATTCTGCCCCGTGCAAACTCCGAAATTTACTCAAATTTCGCTTTTTTTCGTCGAAGAGGCGTAGTAAAGATTCAGTTAACGTTTACTCTAGCATACAACCACCGATAATCATACACTCCTCGCTACAGCCGTCTATTTATATTCGGTTCGATCCGCCGTTCAGAGGGCGCTGCTCAGCATACGCATGCGCTACCGGTCTGCTATTCTAATCATTTGCATATCATGCCCTACTTTACATTTCCTGCAATTTTCAGTTCACTCGCGTAAGTCCGACGTGGTGTTGCAATTTTCACAAACAGGAGTGTATTTACAAAGAAAAATGTTTGAAGTTTGATTTTACTAGTTCTTCAGTTTAATAACTATTAATACTGGTTAATCATTTGTCGACATATTTAGAGATTTAGCTACACAAAATAATAAACCTATTTTTTTTCTTTTTATTTTACTTTGATCATAACTTAACTCAGTTTTATTATGCTTTGTTGAATAAAGATGTATAATTGAAAAAAAATCTTAAAATCAGTGTAACTCATGAATTAAGTAATGCAATTTAATAAGGAAAATATGCAACTGGAATATTTTATCATTACATGAAAGCCAGGACAAAATTTCAAACGCAAAGGTGAAAAATTCTTGATTCCTTGAAAAGTATATGCTGTTATGTTCATTTAATTTTTTAAAAATGAACGACTGCTGTCATTAGTGTGATCTTTAGTTTCTTTATTTTTCAAAATTGAATAACAAATGGTAAATATTTATTAATAATGAAAATTCTTTGCTTATGAAACTGTTTCGGGTTTCACCTCTAAAAATGCTCCTTATGGGTGACAAAAAGATCCCTGCTCATGTCTTTAGCTATTTTCATTAACCTTTATATGAACTAATGAAAAAAAAAATAACTACTGTCCATCGTGAAAGATATTTTTCTACAGTTAAAATTTTTGGATTATTCACGCAGAAATTTCTTATCGACTGATTTTTATTTTCAGAATGATTTGAGTTCTTTTTGAGCACATGTTTTTTATATTCAGCCGAGTCATTAAATGTTGGTCTCTCGTGCATAGAAATTCAAAAAATTTTCAAAGGCCTCGATGTTGATCTCTTACAGAGGAACGAGTGGACAACATAGTGACCTTCCAAGATGATTGAAAACTTAAGGCAAATCGCTATTTTAGAAAGAAAAGGTAAAAAAAAAAAAAAACGCGTTGAAGAATCCACTTACTTAGGGAAAGAGTAAAAGGAGTGGTCAACGTTCAAAAACATCAGAGAGAGAGAGAGAGAGATTAAAGGTCTATTTATATAGAGAACAGTGTTAGCCTCCGTAGCATCTTCTAGATGAATTTTAAAGTTTAATCGTGAGCTACTGATTGTTAGTCAAGTTCGATAACAGACCCTAAATATGAAGTAAAGGAAAATAAAAAATGGTGCTACATCACAAGAATAAAAGACTTCGATTTGCACCAGTAACACGTCGCAGGAAACAATATGGAGTGCAGGTGTCTTATCGATTTTTTTAAAAAATAAATTTGAATAGTCCGGACGGTTTTAAACATAAAAGCTAAAAAAAGACAAATATTTAGCCGAAACTTTAGTGATGGCCTGGGCAATGACATTCTCAGTTAGTTATTGCATCTTCATTAAATTAAACTTCTGGACGCATCGTCTGAGATTTTGGCTTTTTCACCGTTGCTAACGTAAGGAAAACTAAGTGTATCAGATTTAATATAAATTTACCGATGAGGAGCGAATCCTTGGTCCGGTAAATCGTTACTTTAGCATATGTTCCTACAGCTACCTTTTAGTATATGATGTCTTAACTTCGTCTACTGTGATTTCTATGTTCTTTGCAGAGCAGAGTATTGCTTCAAAACGCACGTAACTGAAAAAGGGGCTGAATTGAAAAACCGACAGAGGGGAGCATAAAAGTTAAGTTGCACAGTGATATCTTAATGAAGGCGAACCGCCAGGGGTGGTTGGAGATCAACCCTCTAAAACCCTTGGTTTTAAGTCATATTGCCAATCCTATTATGGTAGTTTATATATATGTAAGGACTGTTGTGACCAAGTCCCCTATCCCGGAGATAAATTCCGACTGCGCTATTAATACTATGTAGGATAGTATTAATATCAGTGGAACTGGAAAGTAATGTCACTTTTTTTAAACATATTTACACTAGTTAGCAACAGTCTTTTACTATCTAGCATGCAACTTTTTCATTCCGGATAGATAAAAATAAATTAGTTTTTGGAGCAAAATATCTGGAAATGACAACTTGGATACAAGTCAAGGTTTCAAGTTTTTGTCTTATAGAAAGTGTTTTAGCGATCGGAAGAAAGGGAAATCAGAAGGTGCAATTATTAGCGAGAATATTTCCACTGTCATCAGCAGAAAAGGAGTGATCCTGAAACATGATAATGCAAGACCCGCTGCTCTAGGCAAACACTTAAAAAGTTAATTAATTGTGGTGGACTGCTTCACCTACCATACTCACTTGACATTGCACCATTTGATTTCCCAGTTATTCTGATCTATGTGTGAAAAAAAAACAATTAAAACTAGTACGATTCATAAAATCCCATCTCCAGATATTTTGCTCAAAAACCGATTTATTTCTAGCCACCAGGGATTGAAAATGTGTGCACTACACGGGAAAAGGTTGTTGATAACGAGGGTAAATACATGGTTGATTTAATAAAAAAAACTTTTAAACTTTATTTGTTTGAAAAAAATAATAATAAAACACTACATTACTTTCCTGTCCCCCAAATATTCGTAAATATTTTCTATACTTACCGCTCAAATTTTGAGGTTCGTTCGGGCATCAGTGTGCAAAAAATCTAGTTTTGTCATAATGGAAGATGTTTTCACATTGTACTTTTTTCTTTTTTTTTAAAAAAAGCCAAATCCTCTTTCAATTGTTCATCGACACTCACACATTTACACAAAAGGATATGAGTTGCCAAACCGCACCTTTTTTTTTACTTCTTTTTTTCAATCCATCCGTAAGAAGCAAACAAGAGTTTTCCATTTCAAAACAATTTGACAATTATACAGCTTTCTCCCTCTGATGCTCGTTAGTAGAAAAGTCCGAAGCACGAAGTTGTTCAAACCGAAGCCACAAAGCTTTTCTCCTTTTGGTCGTTATTCTGAATTCCAGCTTCTCAAATAGCTAGTATAATCGCCTCTCAATTTCTTTTCAAATGCCTCAAAATGTTGATTATAGGACATTAAAAATGATAGCTGTTTCTGAAGTTCAATTATTCTTTCGAGCTTTTGGATACGAGTTATTTTAAACGAAAGGGACAATTACATTTCTTTTTTATCCTTCTGTGCGACTGTAAAATCAAAACTGAACCGCTCCTAGTCTAACCATGATTTTCTTTAGCAATTAACGTTGCACGGCATGTGGTCCTGTGAGCAGGCTACTGGCAGCATGAACAAAGCATAGTTTAGAGAAATTTGAAGAAACGAATCCATGATATCCTGTAAACATCATTAAAATACTGAAATTTCAAGTTGGACCATTAGTTTAAAAAATATTTTATTTTCAGTTGTTTCTCGTACCCTCTCTTATTGGCTGCTGTAAATGGGGGATCCATTCGCAAGAAGTTCAATCCCCTAAAAGAGCAGAAATGAGCTCTTGGAATCTGAGTAAAAGGTGGGGAAAGGGGGGAGGGTAAGACATTCCTAGAAGCAGAACAAAAAGACAGACATTCTTGCTATTAGCATCACTTCACTTCAGAAATCTTGATTTTGAAACTAAAAAAATGCGACGCTGAGGGCAGTTTGTGACTAATTATGTTTGTTATTGCAGTTCCTAAACTAATGACAGTTACCATTGTATTCTCATACCACCGGCCGGGACCACGGAGGAAAACGCGTGTGAGTTGTTATTGTCTTGTGCCAGTAGGGCTGGCAGTTTAGAGTGCGCTGCTTCACTTTTCCAACTGTACCGTAATTTGGTGTGAAGTTTGAGTTCCACACTGCACACATGCCATAAGGACCCGTCTATAGAGTAGGAAATCATTCACAGCACAATACATTAACACAAAGGATGAACAAGGACAGCAGAGAGAAAGTACATCCATGCCCGAGTCGGGATTAGAACCCGGGACCCTCACCCAGGGCGGTAATTTATGGTGTCCACCCCTCACAAACGCCCAAAAACAAAACAAAAAAAAGGTTTTAATGTTTCGTGAAAACATGAAATCCATACAATTTTCAGAAACATCCATACATTTGTGGAATAATAAAATTTTAATAGGGGGGAGTTAACTAGAAACTATTTTTATATGACTAGCACTAAACGCATATATGACCCCTTAATTATTCCTTACGTATCTCAAACACAGGATAAAATAATGGGTTTAGGTTTTTTGGTTTCAGAGGAAGTCACTGCTAGGTCTAAGTTTAGACAATTAGAACCTAATCTTAAGCATAATATTTACTCCATGATGTGGGTTGGGGGTTAAGGGGGATGCCGGGGAATGACCCACCGGAAAAGTTTCAAATTTGTAGTTTTAAAAATGCATTTCAGCTTTATATTTTTCAAAAACATGCAATGCCACTTTGGATGTCGCCCCCATAGACGGTGACACCCAGGGCGAACCTCCGCCTCCCCCCCGCAGTGATGCCATTGATTAACGTAAATATATTTTGCATGTTTCGAAATTACCCGATTTTACTTTTGGGTTACTGAACTTAAGAAGTGGTTAGCAAATAATTTCTCAATCACCGCTTCGGAACCTTGAAAGAAGAGATAGACGTTTACGAAACATAGCTTGTGGAGAATTACAGGCAAGGTCGCCAAAACTTCTGAAGTTAAATGACCTTATTTTATTCATTTACTTATAATTCAAAGAAGATTACTTGAGGTTCAATCCCGAACATTTTTCTGAAACTTATTTCTAACTTCGTCGTAAAACGCTTTGTTAACCTTGATGTCACGACCGTCAAAGAAGGAAAGATGTTACTGCTAAAGATGAAACTATAAACCTTCATGTTTTAAAGAAGAAAACAGGAAAATAGTGTCGTTATTTTTCTTCCTTTGATAAATAACAATAATTGTCAGTAAAGGCGAAGCACATCATTGAATTTTGAAAACAAGATGTTAGTATTTTCTTAAACTTTTTGAGACTCATCATGTTTTAATGTTAGACTTATTTTTTAATCCACGATATAAAATGATTGAAATGTTAAGAACACGTAGTAGGTTAATCTTTACTAATAATAAAGATGGAAGTTTCTCTGGATGTCTGGAGGATGTCTGGATGTCTGTGGACGCGCATAGCGCCTAGACAGTTCGGCCGAATTTCATGAAATTTAGCACAAAGTTAGTTTGTAACATGGAGTGTGCACCTCGAAGTGATTTTTCGAAAATTTGATTTTGTTCTTTTTCTATTCCAATTTTAAGAACATTTTCCCGAGCATAAGATGAACGAGTAAATTACTAAGTTATCATAACGTGGAACCGAGCCAATTGGCGAGAAATTCACCATACATTATTTGTAAATTGTAAATACACAGGCGAACCAAAATACCTTTTGATTTTTCTACTACCGGCGAAACCGTGCGGGTACAACTAGTGTACTGATAAATACAAAATATATAAGCGATATTTTTTAGTTGATCTATATAAAAAATTTTCCAATATGACGTGATATCTTAACACTAGAAGAGTTTATTTTGTCCAGATAGTTTAGATAAAGCCTTTTTACTTCCCTTTACAAAAAAGAAAGTATTGTATTCGCGAAAAAAAATTTCACTCAAAGATCGACCTTAATTTCCATTTTACTCACCCCCGAATGAACATTGAGTTTTTTTTTCGACTCGACCACTCGTGGATAAGTGCCTAAGAACGTATAGAAACGCAAAATATCCATAATGATGATTCCCGAGTTAATTACTTCGAATTTTCTCTTGACGTCTGTATGTACGTATGTGCATGCGGATGTGCGTATGTGCGTATGTATGTCGCATAACTCAAAACGGTAAGTCCAAGAAAGTGGAAATTTGGTACGTAGACTCCTAGTGGGGTCTAATTGTGCACCTCCCCTTTTGGTTGCATTCGAGTGTTTCTAAAGGGGTCTTTTGCCCGTTTTGGGGGGAAATCATTGTTAATTTCGATGTAAACTCAAGTGCTGTTATAATTTGGCAGACACTTGGCGATATATCGCCAGTCTTTTGGCCGCCAAGTTTTGTCGCTAACTTGGCGACAAGTTTGGCGATTTTTTTTAAAAATCTGTTTCAATTTGGCCACTGTTGGATGTGATGCCCACATCAGCTCGTTTTTCTGTAATTTGATAACTTATAAAAGTAGATAGAAGTCCAATAAGGCCGGTTGACCTATTTGAGATTCCAACCTCCTTATTAGGAGACCAGAGGATCGAATGGATCCTGTGCTTTATGTGCTGAACAAATGTGCACGAACTGAGCGCAGGAGTAACCAAAATACAGAAAATGACTTATTAGTGACCTAAATGTGCGATTGATCTTTTTACCTTGCATTGAAGTAAATATGGAATTTTGATAATGTTTTTGAGTTTATCAAAAGTCATTTTAATATATTTTTCTATTGACAATCAAGAATTTTTATTATTTTTTTTTTTCAGTTTGATAGTGCATTTTAGCGGGGTTTTTTTTTTTTCCCCAGAGTTGACTTTATGAAGAACGCATATTCCTAATAAGGTCAAATTGCCTTTCTTTGTTAAAACTGCTGACAGTCGTAATTGAAATTCAAATTTTTGCATGGAATTATTTTTTTCTTATTTTTTATGAATCATCTGATGACTGTGGAAAAGTTGGATTTAGTTGCATCATACATGTAAAAAAAAAAAGTTTCTCCTAGATAACAGGGCACCCCTCAATATTTTTAGACTTGTGGATAGTAATATACTGGAAGAATTTTAGCTTCAGATTTCAACGGAAAGAGGGTGCTCAACCCCCTCCCCCAAAATTCATACGTATGTGAAAGGGGTTGAAAAAATTCATTGAACTAAAAAAACAATGCTACTCATTATAATATACACGAGTAATATGCATATACATTGCAATAAAATAATTATTTACAAAAAAACAGCTGAGGAAATTAAATGTTTCTATATTTGTGACATTTTCTATGCTACGCGGCTAATGTTAAATTGAGGGATCATTGAGCACCTTCTTAAAATTAGAGTAAGAAGCTAAAACTTTTACAGCATAATACTATTAGTTAAATCCAAAAAAACAGGGGGTGTCCTGGACTCTAGCTGAAAAAAAGTTTTTTGAACCACCTAGTGGGCTTAGTTGGCAAACTTGGCACAAAAAATAAACGTTAAAAAAGAAATATTTTATTTAAAAAAATAAATTGTACGTGTTGCATGACTGTTCGCTCACACCCGCAATACGTAAAAATCATTATTTTTAACTCAAAAAAATTATTTTAGAGAGTTGACACTTTGTCAAAGTTATGATACATAATGGTTCTTTATGTTCAAATATATAAAAATGAAGACCAAATTTTAACATTCCGGGAATGAATTTCGATATTGTATATTCGCAAAACGTCACACCCGGACAAAGAGATTGAGCGAAGTATATAAATACTTAAATCACAGTAACCATATATTTGAGTCATTGGATCCCTATTCAAATAACACAACGACTAACTAAATTAATGGTGTTTGGTAACTAAATAATGAAGTGCGTTTTAAAATTTGTCAATACAGTAGTTTAACCATTAGAAAACGTACGTCGTTGATTGAATGATGAAGGTTTTAAACTATTTATTCGGGAATTGATTTTTGTAAATGGCTTTGTCCACGTGTTTAGGTAAAGCACTCGACACAGAATGCCTGCAGCATGAGACAATTAATTGATTACAAAATACTAAGCAGTGTCTAGACTTCGAAATTAGTTTCCTAATATCTCAAAACAAAATTAGACACGGATTAACCATTGAAAATTTTAACTGAAGCAGTAATTTAGTAGTAATTAAACTGAAGCAGTATTAGTTTTTCAGCAGTAACTACTACAGTTCTCGTGATTTTTTAAGTGATGTTACTTTAAAAATTTCTCTAAAACTTTAATAGAGCAATTTGGAACTGAGACCGTTTCCAAAAATTGTTCATAAACGGAAATTTTCTTTTCAAAAAGGTGGTCATAAATTCATTTTTTTTTAAAAAAGTCTCATTAATGTGAACATAAAGCGTAAAAAAATTTTTGTGAAGTTTTATAGCCGCTTTTACTTTGATTTTTTTCAACAAACTTATTTGCAGTCACTAAAATTTTAGCGTATTATTAAATCTTTCTTTGCGTTTCTTGACTTGGTACCGCTCAAATTTCGAAAATCGATGTCAGATCGATTTTTCAATTTTGTACTCAACATGCAGTTTGACACGTCTAGTATGACTGAGAAAAGTTTTCAAACGATCTAATCAATATTTATGTAGTGAAAAGGTTTTCAAGGGGATCAACAGCATTGTTTTTCTTGTCGATTTGCGTTTTCTAAACTGCATTTTCTTGGTTTGAACATTTTCTCAAAATCGAAGTATTTAAAGCAGCATTTAAAGTGATTGCACTTCGAAACATATGTATTTCAAGTCACTTTTTTTTGTATCTTCGGAAGCAATATTGAAAATGTAATAGTAACAGAAATCATGTTTTTTGCCCTATGCTTTTCGATTAATTCAAAATTTTAAATAAAGTTCTCAACAATCTCAACAGTGAAACCCATTTTGAAAGTTGTGAAGCACGCTACTTTTGGTATAAAAAAATCATTTTAGTTGCAAAATATTGATAAAAGAAAAAAACTGTTAATAGAGAAAACTTAAATTTTAAAATATTTGATCAATTTAATTTTTATTTCTCATGTGAGAATTATTCTGTTTGGTAATAACTCTTAATAATGTACACATATTATTGGTAAAAAATCTTTAACAAAAAATGTGTCATAAGTTTCCAGTTCCCAAAATTTTTAGGTAGGGCTTTTGGCAGCAAAATGCAGTGAGAGAATTCGTGTACATTAGCCATTTAATGAGTTTCAGATCAAATCTTGGGAAACGACCTGCGATCCGCTGAATGGCAAGATCAAACAACAATGCTGCCCTCTTTATGGATGTACGTACACATAGTTCAATTCAATCAATGAAAGCTGCGTTTGATCAGACAGCGGCTTTTCAGTGTAAGATCAGAGACTCACCCACACGTAGTGATGTGGATCGGGTAAATACCCAGCGGGTAGGTAAATATTTTTTGGGTATTTACCCAAGGCCTGAGTAAATACCCAAAAATGGGTATTTTACAAAAATTGCAAAAAAGTGAATGGGATTTTTTTTTAAATCTAAATGTGAAATAATTGGTAAAATTGATAGATACATATATGTATTACACAGTTTATAATATTTTTTTATTGAAAGACTTGATGAAATCATGAAAGAAACATATGGTGAACCAAAGAATCTTTCTTTTCAATGTCATAATTGGAGAAATATAAGCAATTCATTATGAACTTCAGGATTTCAAAATCACAATCTAGGTTAGTCATATCCAAAATGAAAAAAAAGGAAGCATGAGGGATGCTTGGAAAAATAAACTGAGACGTTATTAAGACTATCGTGTTATTTATTTTATTGATATTTAAGTGATAACATGGAAAATATAGAAACAGTTTTCACATTAATAAGCAAAAAAAAGCAAAATATTCTTTTCTGTTGCCTTGCTCATTTGCATTTGCTCCCCTGTAGGGTGGGAAGGAAAATATTTTTTTGGGTATTTTTCCGAAGGCAGGGTAAATCCCCTAATAATTGCGCATTTTGCAAAAAAATTTTAGGTGGTATTAAAAGGTGACTATTTTCTTTTTTAAACATAAATCCTAAAATAAAAGATTAAAAATTTTAAATGTTTATGTATATTATGTGTGTGTGTATATATGTGTGTGTGTGATACAGAATACACCTGAACAATTGAACTAAGTTTGGAGGAAATTTCTGCATAAGATATAGGTAAATAAATAGTAATAATAAATTGAGAGACATTTCTTTACATTTTGATGTCATGCAGGGACATATTACTGCGTTATAAAAGACTAGGACCTTAAAAAATTGATGTTTGCTTTTTTTGTAACCAGTTAATCTTTTTACTTTTTGGAGAATGGCTTTTTATATCTGAAATTTGGCTATCGACATTGATCAGGCATATCCAGCACATTTAATGTGAATATCATATTAGATTGCTAAGCTGTTTCACACAATAATTCTTTAAATATGTGATCAAAATACAATTTTTGGGCAAAAATTTATTGTTTTGTATATTGTTGGTTGTATACAGAAAAGTATTTTAGTTGAATATAAATTTTTGAAATAAATACCCGGGTATTTACCCATTTTGGGTATTTACCCGGGTATATACCCTGGGTATTTACCCCTAAAAATAAATACCCGGGTATTTTACATCACTACCCACACGTAAGTTTTAGACAGGGCGGCAATTCTCAATTTAATATTATTAGCTTGTATGATACTCCAAATTTTACCTAATGACTAAAACGAATACATATTTACATCTTGTGGGAAAGACATTGGTGTTCATTAAAATATGGATTTAAAAACAATCATTGAGAAATTTTCAATAGATATTTTCAATTGTCTCCATATTGTAATCGTAAGTCAAAATTTTCAGAAAAAGACCAGAACTTTTGGGCGGTCTCATTCAGTGACCTCTTCTTGGGGCACCCCGTTTAAGACTGTACCGAAAATGAAACGGTTTTAAATAAAATTAGTGAACAACGTTGGCTTTCCTATCTGTGCAGTGGTTTTAAATGGATGAATTCACGTTTTGATGAGACTTCTTTCATCTAAAATCTTATTACATAACATGCATTGCATAATGCTTGCAGCTAGATTTTTACATAAAACAAGATAGTATGTACGAAATGAGGGACAGCAGTAAGGATTGCAATACCGGACCAAAAATTCAATACCGGTATTCGGTATTTTTAAAACGTGATACCGGTATTAATACCGGTATTTGAAAATTTTCAAAAAATGCTTGAAAACATAGTGTTTTGATGCCACATTTCTTAATTTTTTGCAGTGGTTTTAAATGGATGAATTCACATTTTGATGATACTTCTCTCATCTAAAATCTTATTACATAACATACATTGCATAATATTTGCAGCTAGATTTTTACATAAAACAAGATAGTATGTACGAAATGAGAGACAGCAGTAGGGATTGCAATACCGGACCAAAAATTCAATACCGGTATTCGGTATTTTTAAAACGTGATACCGGAATACCAGTATTAATACCGGTATTTGAAATTTTTTTGCAAATGCTTGAAAACATTGTTTCGATGCCACATTTTTTAATTTTGTACAAAAAATTATATTATTTATGAAAACGTATTGTGAACAAATATAAAATGAAGGAACAAATGTCATAATAAAAAACAAAAAATAGTAAAAAACATAATGCAGCTATTGAATAATCTCTAATCCTGGAACTTATTTTAGTGCTCAATTTTCCTACAGTTGAAAATACTCTTTCTGAATTCACGCAGATCGGTGGTACTGTTAACAATGCACGATACACCTCCTCTAAATATATTAGAAGTCCTTCATTTTCAAGTAATTCGGACCCTTGCCTGTTATTTTTGGATAAATCGTTTTGTGTGTATTTCCTTTGTATTGTGTGTATTATTATTATTAATTTGGTTTTTTTAATTTACAATTACATAGTTGTAATTTCCTTCTGAGAGACGATACTTTTCCAAAATTAACATCATTTTCTCTTGAGTGAAAGAGATTTGTATACTTTGCCCTTTGGTTCGAAATTTACGATAAATTTGACTAAGCTTGAGCTTGTTAGTTTCTCTTATTCGTTTTCGCTTTCTTTTCAAAATTCTTTACAATTAATCAATTGACACTTATTTTCAGATATTTACATAATTATTATGTAAACATCTGAAAATATGTTTCAATTGATTATGCTTTACCTCTATGCAAATTTTCAAGGCACTATATAATTTCTAAATATTGTCTTGCCAAGTGTAAAGCCAAATAACGAAACAGGACAACAAACCTGACACCAAATTACCATTTGTTATGCTATCAAGAAAATTTTTTTTGTCAAAACGTAGTACAGTTGAGACGAATAATTAGAAAAGGAATCAAAGAATTACTGCACTTGATGGTTGGATGAAATCGTTCATAAGACAAATGCATTCAAAATTACACTCGAAACAAAGTTTCACAAAAGGGAAAGTGAGTGATCATGGAAATGGAAAAAATAAAAATAAGGTGCACAAAAGCGCACGAAAATGCGATTCATCTCCCCATCTCTTAATGACTATCAATTTGCCATATTTCCACTACTTTTGTTGAATGATATTCTATTAGTTCGTGCTTTTGAAGCAAAATTTTTACATGAATAGATTAATTTTGGTTCTGTATCGTGGAAAAAGAAATGTACGTTTGAAATATAAGTAGATATTTAATAAGTAAAATAGAAATTTTTTTAATTGAAACTATTTATTATTTCCAGCTAATACCGAAAATACCGGTATTTTACCTCAGCAAATACCGGTATTACGAAATTGCAAAATTTCTCGAAATACCGGTATTCGGTATACCAGTATTGCAATCCCTAGACAGCAGTCGAGCCTTAAAAATAAAATTGAATTTGTACCAGTTTACAACCACAGAAATTGGCGAAAGCAACACTGCTTTATAGCATAGGGGAAAACTAGGGAGGTTTGTTGCTCTTTTCCAGCCATTTTGAACTTTTCAGGCCAAAAGTTTTTTTTTTTTTTTTTGGTTGCATGTTCATCTGCCCTCTGTACTATTCGTCACTAATGTACACAAAAGTAAATTGAATTATTTGTGTACTCAGATATATATATTAAAAGACTGATTACTTATTTTTTACTTTCGCTTTTTATATTAATGTGTTTTTTAATATTTTTTATAAAATCGTTATTAAGAGAGACTTGACCCACATCAATTGTTGGAGGTTTGATCCGGTTCTAACCTCCTCATTTAGTTTCATATGATGTTGGGGAGGGTGGCCCAAAGCGACTATGCTTTTGTATGTTGCTGCACTGTGTGCAAGCGACGATGCATACGTATATGTGGTGTTTTCCCGAATACCCCTGAGTTTTAATCAGTCCTAGATTATTAGCGGTGAAGCGGAATAACGTAAACAGACTTAAAAAATACAAAAAATGATACATTTCTAAAAAAACTGTAGATATGAAACTTGTGATTAGCCGAAGACCAGTTCTTTTTTTTTTTTTTTTTTTTGATTTTATCGTCAGCAATGTTTCGTTATCCTGACACCATCTACGTATAAACAAAAATGGTCATTCCGTTTTTTTTTTTTAAATTAAATTTATGGTTATAATTATTGAAATAAAAGACGTGCTTCCGGACAAAGTGGGTAGGGCAAAGCGGGTATACCTGTTTTCTATACGTTTTGTTGGCAAATGTACTGGCTTAGATTTTCTTTTTAAATAGGATAATTATAACTTTAAAAAGCTATTTTTATGATGACAATTAGCTAGTCTATTGATTTAGTCAATTATGTCTTTATGTTATATAAACAAATGTGCTGACTTAGGTTTTTAATTAAAACTCGATAAGTGTAACTTTATTATTATTTTTTTTTTTATAATGGAACTTAGCTAGTCAGCTGGTTTAATCATTTATTACTTTATATTTGATTGACAAATTTACCAAATCACAATTAGTTAAGCATACCCGCTTTATACGAACGACTTACCTGCTTTAGGCCCACTGGTAGACCAAAGCGGGTTTTTAGAGTGTTTGATAATTAATAAATATTTGGTTTAAATTAATGCAAGAATCACTTTTAATTTTGAAATTCAAGATCCCTTCTAGCAAATAAAATCAAAATTGTTACGATAAAAAGCCAAAAACTACAATTTTTTACCTTTCTTTGTTAACTTATACCCGCTTTGGGCCACTCTCCCCTATTAACGATTTGTGCATTGTACACAACATCTAATTAGTTTTAAAAAGAAATGTCTTTAATTAAAATGAAAGAAGGCTTTTGTGCAATCTGTTAATGTATTATTTTGATCAAACTAAAAACAAATGAAACTTACTTTTCTCATTTGTTAGCAAACTCAAATTATCTCTACTCTCATCAATTAGTAGCTAATCTTTATTTCATTGTAACTGAAGTACTTTTTGTTTAATAATATGAAGATCAATAAAATAACGGCCTAAAAAAGGCAAATTTAGTTTAAAAAAATACTTACGAAATAAAGGATTTTCACAAATAACCCAGCCAAAACTAATATCAAAAATATTCACAGTATGGAAAAGATAAAGAAAAAATTCTGAGAATATTAAGAAAAAAACTGGGAAACAAACAAAAGAGTGAAAATTAGATTTGCCTTAGGGTAATGGATCTGAAAGAAAATAATTTATTATCTCGAGTTATGTAGATGATTATTTCAAAGACTTCAAAACAACTGTTGTATTTACGTAAAATGTTTGACCAATTAAATTTCGTACACTACATTGATTGCTCCATAAAAGTAACATGAATTTTCTATAAATTTTCTGGGGAGATCGATTGCATGTAGCTTCAGTTTTATTTGTCCTGAAATAGATGTTGCAACAGTGTCCATAACAGATGTCATTAAGCTCTTGTATACAATAAGCAGTAGAGGTACAGAAAGAGTTGCTTTGCATATGAAATTTGACTGTGACATTTCTAGCAATCGTAATCTCTACTGATAAAATTAAATTCATTTAACAATATATGGTATTTCCTTACAAATAATTATTGCCGGTTCTTTTAGTCGCAGCTCATTAGACATGCAACTATTTCAGCGTAATTTTTTCTCAATTTTTAATCTCTATGAGTCAAACCTTCCTTACGATGGGTCAAACTTCGATCGAGTGGGGAGGTTTGACCCAGTTTGAACACTCTTGAAAAATTACTAATAAAAATATTGCTATATAATTTAAATAAAATATGATATAAAAAGTACAAGGCATCATATGGAAGCAAATAAAGTCAGTTTGGAATTTTCTAATGGTTAGAAAAAAAAATAGAAAATGTGTTTGTAAAAGTGGGTCAAACTCCCGAGTTTCCCCTACGTAATGAAAACAGAAGTTTCCGAATACATGATCAAGTTTTCGCCCCAGAGCAGCAGTAAGGCATCTAGTCCCAGTAATAACATTAGAATATCCAACTGCTGCTCTGAGGCGACGAAGTGTATTGCAAAGCCAAAGTGCGGACATTATAATAGCCTTTTTTCTTTCAAGCTGCAACACATCACATATTAAAATCAGTCACCCGCTGTGCCCTTCCGCATAAAAGTACTTGGCCCCTCTCCATAAAAAATCATGAAAGTATAGCATATATTTCCCTTTAAATACGAGTATTTAATGGCGTAGGTATATATCCTATCATAATATTTTATTCAATTTAATTGCATTAAATGCATTCCACCAGGAATTAAGTATGTAATATAGGAAAGTACCCAGCAATTTAGACGTTATTTACTCTAATCTATTTCCCATTACTCTAATTAGTTCTCTAAGTTTAACACGTGATGAAAAACAGCAACAGCACCAGTGTTAGAAAAACAAGTAAAAAGGATTCTGACGCTAGAGGCAAATTGTTCATCCGTTTTGGTTTTGAAATTAAAAGCAGCGAAATGAAGCTTTCTAAATATTAAAACCCAACAATTACTAGCATTTAAACTAAATTAAAGAGACTAAATCTGAGGGTTTACACAAAAGTAGAATTGCGAAACAACTGAACAATAACTATTGAATCATAACAATTGAATGTCCTGAAGCTTGTTAAAACTTTCTTAAAACTGTTAGTCATACTTTTTCTATTGTTAATTAGCAGATTAATCAATAAGGTAATAGTTAATTAGCATGTTTATTGCTCCTTGTTGTGTATTATGCTTCACTTTTTAATACTTACAAATGAAAAATAACAAGAATGTTATTAAATAATTTCAGTAGCGTATCTTCAAAATATGTTTTAAATAAAATAAAATTACTCACAAGTTTTGTGCCGTGTTTTTCTACTAATTTCTAATAGCTGAATTTTTTCTAATCAAATTAGAATGCGTTTAGTATCATAAATAAGTGCTTTTTAAAAGTCCCTTTGTCTATAATTATTCTTGTATATTAGGGTGGAACGAAAAAAACAAAGTTTTTATTTTCGAATCGTAATAGTGCGGAAAAGTTGCGATTGGTGAAGACTTACAAAACAAAACAAAGATTTTTAAAATCGGATAATATCTTCCGATCCCGCAACGAGCCTGAATATTTGAAAAAATGGAAAATTTCGTGTTTTCTTAGTGATTTTTCAAAAATTTTGTTTTATGTTTCTTTTTAAAGCTCTAAGATGGAAAAGCTACGATTGGTGAAACCTTCAGAAATTTAAAAAAAAATTTGAAATCGAATAATACCTTCTGATCCAGAACTAAGCCTAAAAAATCGAAAAAGTTGAGAATTTCAGGATTTTTCCGAATTTTTAACATTTTTGGATCAATGTACTTTTTTAGGCTACAGAACGGAGAAGTTACGTTTAGTGAAGACTTCAAAGTGAAAAAAAATATCTTTTTGAAACAAAAAAAATATCTTCCGATAGCGCAACGAACCTACATGTTTGAAAAAATGTAAACTTTAAGCCCTTTTTTCAGCTTTTTTTTTCTTTTAGTTTAACGATCCTCATAAGTTCGGTATGAAATACTAATGGAAGAACGTTTGTTTATAAAACAAATGTGATATTTCAGTACTAGAGCCTGCCTGTAAATTGTTCACATGGCCCTTTAATCCCGCGATACTTATATTTGTTTATGTCGCTTAGTACAGTGTATTCATCTAATACGCCCCATTAGCGAAATAACCGCAAAAATTTCACAGACGATGCCATTCATGGTTACTGAACAATTCAAATCTGTCGATACTTACCTGACAATCTAAAATAAGTTGTTTACCCTATCATTGAAAGAAACTCTTTCTTTGCGCATCCCGAAAACTTATTAATGGCAATGGTGTTTGATGAAAGGGGGCACATAAGAGAACTAGCATTTAAAAACGTCTTAAAAGCCAGAGAATCTGTTTCTAAAGGCAAAAGCATTAGAAACTCTGTCCTTCCATCTCTAAATTTCGAAGCAGAAGGTTACACAGAGATTATTAATTGGAACACGGCAAAGCTATCTTCTCCACCTTTTCTTCGAAAAGTTCCTAACAAAGATATTGAAAATTTTATTGT
Source organism: Uloborus diversus (assembly GCF_026930045.1). Taxonomy (NCBI): domain Eukaryota; kingdom Metazoa; phylum Arthropoda; class Arachnida; order Araneae; family Uloboridae; genus Uloborus; species Uloborus diversus. Next base: position 126,833,875 of record NC_072733.1, on the reverse strand, counting down.
AACAGGCACTATACCCGACTGGGATATAAAACTATTCCTCTGCCATACGCAAGCTGTCGAAAGATGTGTGAAGCTAATGACGGAGGTTTCACTCAATGTGTGTGGATTTAAATCGAAAGATGGCTACATAAGAGCAACATTGAAATCCAGATCAATTATGCCCGAATTTTCCAAAAAATCTGATTATAAATTAGCTTCAACAATTAACACTTAAAACAATAAGACTTGTATACTGGATTGTAAATTTGGTAAATATTTTATAACTTTTTATTATTTGAAAATGTTTCATTGTTGTAAAGAATGGTAGTTTTGCATGTTTCGAAGATACCTTAAAAGTCAAGAAATAAATTAATGTTTATGTGTAATATAGGGTTTTTTTAAAGGCTTTTCCCTGTAACAGCGGGGAAAAAAACAAGAAGAACAATTTTATTTTTAATCACTAAGAAAAGATGAAATTCTCAATTTTTTTACTTTTCATGCTTGTTCCTGGATCAGAAGGTATTATTTGATTTCAATATGTTTTTTTAAATTTCTGAAGGCTTCACCAATCGTAACTTTTCCGTCTTAGAGTATTAAAAAGAAACGTTGGAGCAAAATTTTTAAAAAATCTCTAAGAACACATGAAATTTTCTATTTTTTTTTCAAATTTTTAGGCTTGTTGCGGGATCGGAAGATATTATCCGATTTAAAAAAATTTTTTTTTTGTTTTGTAAGTCTTCACCAATCGCAACATTTCTGCACTATTACAATTCGAAAATAAACACTTTGTTTTTTTCGTTCCACCCTAGTAAACAAATTGTTTTAGATTGTCAGGTAAATATCGACAGGTGTGAATTGTTCTGTAAACATGAATGGCACCGTCTGTGAAATTTTTACGGTTCTTTATTTCGCTAATGGGGCGCATTAGATGCATACAAGCAGCATAAACAAATATGAGTATCGCGGGATTAAAGGGCCATGTGGACAATTTACAGGCAGGCTCTAGTACTAAAATATCACATTTGTTTTATAAACAAACGTTCTTCCATTAGTATTTTATACCGAACTTATGAGGATCGTTAAACTAAAAGAAAAAAAAAAAGCTGAAAAAAGGGCTTAAAGTTTACACTTTTTCAAACGTGTAGGTTCGTTGCGCGATCGGAAGATATTGTTTTATTTCAAAAAGATATTTTTTTTTCTCTTTGAAGTCTTCACTAAACGTAACTTCTCCGTTCTGTAGCCTGAAAAAGTGCATTGATCCAAAAATGTTAAAAATTCGGAAAAATCCTAAAATTCTCAACTTTTTCGATTTTTTAGGCTTGGTTCTGGATCTGAAGGTATTATTCGATTTCAATTTTTTTTTTATTTCTGAAGGTTTCATCAATCGTAACTTTTCCATATTCGAAGCTTAAAAAGAAACATAAAACAAAATTTTTGAAAAATCACTAAGAAAACACGACATTTTCCATTTTTTCAAATATTCAGGCTCGTTGCGGGATCGGAAGATATTATCCGATTTTAAAAATCTTTGTTTTGTTTTGTAAGTCTTCACCAATCGCAACTTTTCCGCACTATTACGATTCGAAAATAAAAACTTTGTTTTTTTCGTTCCACCCTATTGTATATATCTAGTCGAAGTATAAATACTTAATTTAAGAAGTTAAAATTTTTCAAAATTTATTATTGAATCAATTCATATAACTTTTACCTTTTAAACTTTTTTTTTAATACTTTGAGTGAAATATCTATCTTTTTTTTTTTTTTTTTTTTTTCATTTTTTACGAGTTTTATTTTTTCTAAACAAATTAGAATGTGTTTATTTTCTTAAATAAGTGCTTTTTAAAAGTCCCTTTATCGATTATTTTTTTCAAAAGATTCTAGCAGAATGGAAATAAATATTTAAGAAGTTAAAATGTTTGTAATTGTAATGATTGAATCAAATCATATAACTTTCACCTTTTAAAAAATCTTTTTTCTTTATACTTGGAGTGAAATATCTTTTTCCTTTTTAAAATCTGCCACAAAATTTGAAATAAAAATTTTTAAACGAAAAGCTTTCTCTTTCTGTAACCAAGCAAAAATAAAGTTCCTTAGCATCATCCCATTTGCATAATATTTCTTTTTGAAATAAGAAAATTTATGCAAGTTCCAACTCTTTGAATAAAGTGCTGAATAAGACTTACAAGAAGGAAAGTCCAGAGTTTCGCCAAAAATTGAACGCCTTTATTTGCATCGAGTTCACAAAGCGAATTTTACTCAAACAGTTATTTAGCTAATGATATGCGTTTTTCCTCTTCTGATTGCTTATTTTGATAAGAATTTCAAATAGAAATTTAATAATATGGCAAAGAACAAAGCAGTTCTCATTACGAGTAAGTTTCACTGATAATGAAATCTACATTAAAAGTATCTTCCAGCTTCGTCCTTATAGACTAACAAAGCTCTTTATTTTATTTTGTGTTTTTATTTTTTAAATACAATAATTTCTCGGTTATTCCCGAGCGGATTATTCGTGTTGCGGATTATCCGCAAGTCAATCGACAATTGGAACATGTGTTTTCGAAGCAAAAAGAAAATAACAATAAACTGTTCTTTTTTTTGTCAAAGAATTGTGAATTTAAATTCAGTTTTTTTTTTTTTTTTGGATTTATTTTTTGTGCTTTCTTCATCGTACGTATTTGCTCTTTATTGTTGCTAAGTTCTGTTGTGCTAAAATACAAAACATTTTTACAATACTGTATATATTTTCACTGCTTGTGGAAAGTATTATGCACCAATACAGCTACGCTTTTAAGGAAGGACAATTTTTACCTTATTTATTCCTGATTTTTAGCTGTTTGCTGTTTATCCGCAATTTTTATCATCCACGGCAATTCCATGGATAATCGAAAGTTTACTGTAGATAACGTTCAAAATCCAGTTTTATCGCGGATTCTCTGTATGGCTCGTCGTTGGGTGAACTGAAATTTGTATATGTGGTGGCTATTTGGAATCAGCAATTATTATAGAATCCTCCCCTCTCCCGTTCACGTGAGCACAACTCTAGGAAAGGAGGCTACACTCCTACTAGGTACTGATGACGCTTGAAGTCTTAACGAAATTCCAACTAAATTATTACCATTTTTATTATTACTTTTATTTGTGTAAAGGATAATCGTTAAGGGTTCAAAAGCAGAACAAGTGTTTTGAATACTAAATATTTGGGTCTATAACTAGGGTGGGGAATTTTTTTAGAAATATTACCAGTTAAGTATGTTTTTGACCAGCCACCAATAAAGTGGGTGCGCCAAATGAGGCTATGTAGACCAATAAGGCTAGTATGCCGTGTTTCCTATATAAGATTACAAAAATTATCTAGATTGTAATTTTATCGTCATCAGAAATCCTAACTGACGATAAAGCATTATCAACAAGGATGTGTTATCAACAGACAAAAGTGTAGCAACGGTTATGACAGAGTTTTGTCAAAATTTCCTGATCTTATTATACAGTAAATTTTGTTACTTCATGGTTTACTGTAATTTACCAGCATCAAAAAGTTGTTAATTGCTCTAGAAAACTTAATTTATGTAATTGACGAATCCAAAAAGAAAAATATCGCCATGCTCAGTCTTTTTCTCCTGCGATTTGATAACTCTAGAAAAGTAGATTGTAACTCAATAAAGCCATGGCTTTATTGGGACTACAATGTCCTTATTACGACACCGATGGTTCGGATCGTAATGATCTTGCGTCGTTATGGTCGGGATATGATCTTACGCTGCATATGCTGTACATATGAGGCAGCGTGAAGCAAAAGGATGCAAGTGCCAAAATTAAAAATTAGAAGATAACCAGTATAAATGGTAGCAGAACCTTTCCTCTATTTTAGGGCTAGAATAAGTACTAGTAGCTCTGGTGGGTGCTGCAGCGTGATTTAGCAAAAAATTCAATTAAATTGCTCCTAGGATCAGAATTTTTAACGTGTTTTACTCGGAACTTCAAAAAGACCACTTACATCCCTTGGCTTCCCGATGCCTCATATGTGCATGAATTGTGTGCAGGAGTGACCAAAAACTGAAAATGACTTCTCAGTGCTCCGAATTTGAAGATTGATCTTTCTTTTTTTTTCCATTGAAGTAAATATAGTATTTTTGATAATTTGTTCGAGTTTATCAAATGGGATTTATATGTTTTTATATTGACGATAAATAACTTTGTTTTTTTTCTTTGCTTGATAGTACGTTTTGGGCGTTTTTCCAGAGTTTGCCTTATGGGAGATCCCTGTTCCTAATCAAGCCAAACCGCCTTTCTTTCTTAAAACCACTGAAAAACATAACTGAAACTTAACTTTGTACATGGAATATTTCTTTTTCTTATTGTTTTAAATCATGTGATGAATGTTCAAAACTTGGAGCCAATTACGTCACAAATGAGTGAGATACTAGGACACGAACCTTAGGTTGCCCTTAATTAACACATTTACCTTATATAATGCATAAACTATAATCTTAGTTAAGAAATACGACGTATTAAGTTAGGTGAACTGAAAGTTATTAATGCAGGATCGTTTAAGAAGAAATTTGGTGCAAGTATTTTTTTTTATATACACATTATTAGAGCTTGTATTTATTGATGACCTAAAGTAATTAATGCTAGTGGCCGTAGCTAAACACACCCTCAAAAATATGATAAAGAAGAAAAGAACCTTTATAATGTAAAAGATCTATATAATTAACAATTTGTATCGAAATATTATTACTTTTCTAAAATTTACGTATACTAAAATATTTTTGTTAAGAGAGAAAAAAAGACATCCCTAAAATATAAAGAAGTTAAAAAAATGAAAAATACATAAACTCACCATACAATGTTTTTAAAAACACTATAAACTGAAAACATTCTGGATCAAATGATTCGAATTTTGAGGATTTTTAATTTAAAATCTGAATCTTAGGTGATGTAATTTATTATTATTATTATTATTTTTAACCGAAGGGAATAAATGTCTTCGTTACATACTGCAGTGCATAGGACTGCGATTTATAAGGTCGATGCCAGTGCTATGGCATCGACGATTTACTGATTAACTTAAAATCCACTCGCTATGTCAGAAAAAAAAACACTCAAGTTTAGCTAGTTAACTCAAACAATTCCACACCCCCGTGTATAACAGTAATGAGTACTTGAAATACCATCGGTTAATTTTTCCTTATATTTCTTTTTTCCTTATGTTATACATTTTTCTGCAACTAAGTTCAATCTCAAAAGCTAATAACTTAAGCATTTTTATTACCTGTTTTAACTCTTTTACTATTTTTGGAGCGTTTATTGATTATTTCATCACGCTTTGCTGACGTTTGCGCTCTTCCTTACGTGCTCTTATGGAACATTAAAGAATTAATTTATTCACTAACGTTTGACGCATAGAGCGAAAAACTCTGCAAACTAGCTCTTTTTGACTTTGATTTAAATTGACTCATTTGAACGTTTAGTGCAAGATATGAACACTTGAAAGGGAAAAAGAAGCATTAATCAGTACGTTAAAAACATTGAAATTAAATTTATTTTCTTTTTCTTGTATAACATCCTTCCTAATACGAGTTCCGTCGCTGATAATCTTTTGTTGAAAGTTTAGTTGCAACTTTGGTTATGATTTTTGAAAAATATTGTAAGATTAGAAAAGGTCTACAAATGATATCACGCTTTGGGGAGGGAGGGGTTCCGGGAAATTGTTTCAACTTGTGACAAAGAGGAGGTAGGGGGTAACAGGAAGTGGAGGTCCACAAATGATAGGGGGGCTTTGAGGGGGAAAGGGGTTTCGGGAAGTTGTGACAGTTTGTGACAAGGAAGATGGTGGATGTAAGAAGTGCGACATCACACGTTTTGTGTTAACAATATGCTTATGAAAAACTGTGTGGCATGTGATAAAGGGTGGGAGAGGTAAAGTGAACTATGACACTTTGTGACAAAAGGGGGGAAAGGGGTCAAATTCGTTGAAATTATGCGTGACATCATAAATGGACTGCCCGTTATGATTCTTAATGTGAAAAAAATCTGAATGTAGGTACGTTTACTTAAGTGTTCAAATGTATAGTAACAAAGATTTAAAAGAAAAAAAAAAGTTTGTAGTACTGATTTATGTTTTCTTCAAAATGTAATCGATTGTTATGGAAGCTATTATGATTGCTCAAAGTTTTATTATGCTAAAAACAAGACAATGTTCTCAAAAAAAGTACGATTATATTATCATATGTTTCTTTGCTGAAATTAAACTCTCATCATCATTGAATCTTAAGCGCACTATTCAAATTAACTGATACTTTGTAATGCGACTAGAACCATTTTCAGTAGCTGTTATAAAGATGATTAATTAGCCAAAATGATTATCATTCCAAATTTTTGAAAAAGTTATTATAATTAACTCTAATGGAAGAGATTACTATAGTTATGCAGAGTTTGATTCATTAAGAAAACGAGCTGATGTGTGCCTCACATGACTTCCTTTTGCTCCAATTTGATGTCATTTTTCCATTATTGGTAATTTTAATGTGATTCAATAGTTTACTCTCTAAATATTACCAACAGTGGCCAAATTAAAACCAGATTTTTTAAAAAAAAATCGCCAAATATGTCGTCAAGTTGGCGACAAAACTTGGCGACCAAAAGACTGGCGATGTATCGCCAAGTGTCCGCCAAATTGTAACACCACTAGAGTTTACATCGAAATTAACAGTGATTCCCCCCCTCCGCAAAAAGGGGCTAAAGACCCCTTAGAAACACCCGAATGCAACCAAAAGGGGGAGGTGCATAACTAGACCCCACTCGGAGTCTACGTACCAAATTTCAACTTTGTAGGACATACCGTTCTTGAGTTATGCGACATACGTACGCACATACGCATATCCGCACATACACACATACATACCAGGGTTGGCTTTCTGCCGGCAGAAACTAGTTTTTGCCGTGCCAGTGGCAGAAACTGGTTATGACCGGTAAAAACCGGCAAAAACTTAAAAGCATCTTTAATTACTTAAGTGATTGCTAAATGATATTTGTTTAAGTAAACTAAAAAATTAAATTTCATTTCATCATTTAAAAAAAAATCCTATGCTAATGCCCTTGATTTAGTTCGAGAAGGGAACTTTTCAATTGCAGATGCTCGTAATGTTTGGATTAATCTAACAAAGGACGAAGAATCATATAGGTGCTCAGGAAAGAGGAGCGACATACAAAATTAAAAGGCATTTCTGATTTTAATTTGCTTATTTATATGCTTCATCTAAATTGTTTGTGATCGAAATTATCACGTGCTTCAAGAATAAAGTGCCAGAATTTTACTTGCCAATATTAACATATATTTTGTACCTAATGTCATAGCTTTGCAAAACAAATTGGCCCTACTTCACGAAACTTATTTTTCCAGTTGAATTTCTCCCACTACCCCAGTTACTACAGTTAAAAAAAAAATACAATAGATGAAAGTTTCACGAACATTGCTTCTTCTTTCATGCATTGCCTGCTAGCTCTTCTGTTGCAGGAATATTTTAAAGTTTCTCATTTGTACATATTAGATTGAGAAACTGTTTAGATTTTAGAAACCACCTTTTCTAAGAAGCAACTGTAGGGTCCAAACAATGTAACATGTGATTTTAAATTGTGGTAATATCGTAATTAAAGTGTGCTTTGGTTAAAAATTATTTTTTCCATGCACATTCCTATTGCATGTCAATAATTTACTTTTTTTTTTCATTTTGTGAGTTTTTGCCAGTTTCTGCCACAAATGTGGCAGAAAGTGGTTTTTGCCATGCCGGTTCTAACCGGTTTCTACCAGTGGTTTTAACCGCCTCGGCAGAAACTTGCCAACCCTGATACATACGTACATACAGACGTCACGAGAAAACTCGTTGCAACTAACTCGGGAATCGTCAAAATGGATATTTCGCGTGTCTGTACGTTCTTAGGCACTTATCCACGTGTGGTCGAGTCGAAAAAAAAAATTAACATGAGCAAAATGAAAATTAAGGTCGATTTTTGAGTGAAAATTTTTTTGCGAATACAATACTTCCTTTTTAGTAAAAGAAAGTAAAAACAGATGTCTTCAACTGATGGACTTGATCACCAAAGGCAATTAAAGAAAATTGATTTTAACTTGGTTGGGTTGATTGAAAAATGTGAAACGTAGAATTTTAAAATGGATATGAATTAAAGTTAATGGCGATTGAAAGAATGATCTAAAATCATTCAACTTGCAGTTGCACACACGTGTACGAATACTGAAATTAAGTAGGGGAAGCAGACGTTACTGTAATTCATTTTGTTCATTTTTTACGTTTTTCTGAACCATTAATCCATGACTATGTTGAAACAAACAACATTTGCAAAAAACAAGCTGTATTGCCAGGCGTTTTCTCGAAAATAAAAGTTGAATCAAGTGACGTAAGTTCGACAAAGGTTTAAGTAAAAGAAAAGAAAAAAAAAACACACACACACACACACAACATCCAGCATCCAGCCCCGGGGAATTTATTTGAATTTTAATACCTTGAACTGAAATAATGTTTTTAGCATTCACGAATTGCGATAGGACCCTTCATTGCTCCTATTGCTGTCATAATTGTGAAAAACATATTTTGAATTCAAATGTTAAAATTCAAATGAATGCTAAGGGCTTGATGCAGTATGCTGTTTTTGTCTAAAGAATATTGTGTAAAGTCGGTCGGGTGGGGATATAAATCAAGTAGATTCTTGATTTATATCCCCACCCACGGACAAGGACACCACCGCGCAGGAGAAGGAACTGCTCGCGGATGCTCGTAGACCAGAGGAATTTGCAATATGAACAAATAAAATTAAAGCCGAAGAAACTTCAACAACGGTTAAGGGAGACTAGTAAACAAATCCTGAAAAATATTCAAAAAAAAAGAATAGTGTCAAATTTTCCTTTAAAGTAGAAAAAACCGTTTTTATAACATAAAGTTTAAATTTAGATCGTTATAGATGTTGCACTAAATTCTAAAAATTAAGTCATTGTTGTAAATAGGTGTAAACATTCCTTTTCATGGATTTTCTAGGGGGGGAAAGACCACTACGGTAATTCCTGGGCATCAAAGGGACCTCTGTGCCAAATTTGACAAAGATCCGACGAAAACTGGATTTCTATAAGACTCAAAAAAGAGGCACTATGTATTGCGTATCATAATATGAAGTATCAACTTTCTAAAAAGTTTACTTGTGTTTTAAAAATAATGATTTGAACGTGTTTTGGGCACGATCGTACGATCACGCCCGAAACACGTGCTAATTATTATTTTTCAAGCACGATTTTTTTTTTCTTTGGAAAGTTGATGCTTCGTATTATGGTACATAATGTTTCCTTTATTCGAATATATCATAATAAAAGCCAAAGTTTAAAATTCCGAGAATAAAATGCAAATATATGCCCAAAAATATCAAACTCGTGCAAATAGATTGAGCAATTAAAAACATATGCACCCGCACATACATCTATTTTTATATGTCTTTGCCTCAAAGCAACAGTAGAATATTTTACTCTTTTTTCTGGGCATAGATGCCTTACTATTGCTCCGAAGCGACAACATATGGGTAAATATTCTCTGAAATAAAATTCTAGTTTTATTTATTTATTTTTATTATTTAAATTTTAAACGCTGTAAAAAGGTGTAAATAACTAAATGTATTAATTTAATGAATACAGTTATTCAGCCAAGTCATTCTAAGAAAAGTAATTGATACATCATTATTACAATTTTCGATAATTACTATGATACATCACTTTATTAGCATTATTCTGTAATTTATTACCATTTTTTGCATAATTACATATCGATTATTTCCTATTAAAAGCATATTTCTCCCGTCGTCTTTTAAAAAAAAAGCTTATTAAAATTTAACTTACTTGAATGAAAATGATTTTAATAAGCAACGACTTCGCAATAGTAAAGAATTTGTGTGATTAATATTACAAAGCTTGCATCAGCCCCCTTCAAATAAGAGACATAATAGACTTTGAAGCTCAGCCAAAAGCTATGAATTATTCAATAAGGGCAGGACGGAAAAGAACGATTTGCTCTTAATTTAAGCTTTCTCCCACTCAGCCTCACCGTTACTTGAATCGATTTTATTGATATTGTGGTCAATCCTTTTGTATAGTTTTCTAAACTCTAGGGAACTGATGAATTTTTAATGTCGAATATTGTAAAGTCTGACTTAGTATACATCTTAAATAAATTTCTGAAGGGGGATATGTAGCTTATGCATGCTAAAAAAGTGAAGTTTTTCAAAATGTTATGCGAAAGGTGATGAAGATTTTTTTGTGTGTAGAAACATAAAATAATATGCAGCATACAGGCTGAACAATCGACATCTTTCGTTGTGCAATTACTAAGTACTCATGTTATAGTTCAGAAAAATCATTCTCAATAAAAGACTTAATAAATACGGCAAAGGAAAATTACGCTAGAAGTGGTGCCCAACCATTTTTTCCTGCCCGCGGGCCGGATCCCATATTAAAATCATTCTCATGGGCCAGAACATACTTAAAAAAAGGCAAAATATTTCATTCTTCTCTAAATATGGACAAGAAAAAAAAATACAGATCAATAATTGTTGTTATCAGTTATTTAAAGCTTATTTTATTAGCACTTTTCAGAAACCGATTTCTGAATATTTGGCTCCAAGTTTGGGACATTGTCACTAATCGTGCTTTTCGATTTGTAACACTGAACAAAGCAACGAACCACATGGATCAGCTTCACGGGCCGGATGTGGCCTGCGCGCCGTAGGTTCGGCACCAGTGCGCTAGACCATTTAAATGTTATTCAGTGTGAAACCATTTTGGGATTCATTTGAGAGCCACTAAAATTTTATAAATTTTCTAAAAAAGTTTTCCCAAAGAGGAATTCATAATCTACGATAGTAAATTCTACGCAACAATAGTAATCATCATCATCTTCAGCAAAGACCAGGTTAAAATCCTGTATCGGCTTCTTGGTCCATCCACCGTTTGCTAGACTTGCCAGAATCTCGCTTAGCTCTCGATAGTCTTCCTCTTTTCATGCGTTGGACATAATAATACGAGGCAAATTTTTCTCTTTTGTTTTTCTTGTTATACCAAGGAAAAGGACAAATGGAACTTCAGATTTTAAATTACGATTCAGTTTCCATTGCAGATCTTACGCTGCAAAAAGGACATAATTGGTATGTAGGCTGACACTGGAAAATGTTAAGAAATAAAGAGTAGGTATTTAAAAGACTACGGAGAATACAATCAGCAGAAATGAAAAAAGAGACACTAGAAAAAACAAGTTAAATTTTCATTGGAAAAATTCACAAACATATCTCAAACTTTTATGCAAAAAACATTGCGCACTATAGCACGTGTATCTTGATTAGAAAGGAGTCATGTGCATCTCCTGATATAGTTTTATTTCGTTAAAAAAAATTTAAATAATAATAATTAGGGCCCATCAGCGGATTTCGATCATGTATTCTGCTTACATGTAATTTGAACTACTTGAGGAATGACGTTACTAGATGAAATGATCAAATAAAAGTGAATTTTTAATTTCAAATTATAAAGTGTACTTTTTTATATTTTTTAATGAAAATCACGATGAATATTCTTGCTTCTTTTCTGTGTTTCAATAAATGTCCACTTATTTATTCATTTATTTATTTATTTTGTAGTAAGTCCTGAGTTCCGTTTCTAAAATAAAAACTAACTGTCCGTGCTAAGGGGAAAGAATTATCTTTAATGAATCAATGTTAAAAATGGCTCCGAGATTTTCAGTTCTTTCTTTAGACCAGTTTTAAAGGTACCAGAAATTGGTAACACAATGCTCTAATCTTTTTGAAAAGATCAATTCGATAACTGATTGGTTTCTCATGGAACGAAAACTAAGACTATACGATACTTCTTGACCACGTAACATTACCTAACTGAATTCTGTTCTGTATCAAAACCTGTAAAGTGATTGCAAGATAAGCTAAAGAGCATTTCATTCAAAAATAATAATTTGCATTAATTTTTGTGCATTCTGAGATCATGCGAACGAAGTATGAGTTAAGGGGTGTAAGTATATTGCTTTGCGAAATCACTCTTTTAAATATATAAAAATCTTTGAATTTTTTAACGGAATCGCTAAAAATTGAAGAACCTATATTTCGTTTTATTTAAGTGTTTATTTAAGTTCAGTACTGGGGCATTTAAGTCAAAACCTTTCTCCCAAGAAAAAAAAAACTTTTGCCGTCGCCTGTAAAGATCTTTTTAATGTGTAAATATACTCAAGAATCGGGACTTAGTGTCACTTCTGAAACTTCAAACTCTGTTTTAGTCGTTAAGTTCATGGCGTTAAGAACCTCAGGCGCCTAGATGTGTTTTCAAACTCAGATAGGCTAAGTGAGCGGATAAGGAGTTGGGAAAAGTTTTCAGAAGAAAAACAAAGCAACTATTTTCCCCAAGAATGTTAAATTCACATTATATTTTCATAGAATCTGTAGGGTTCAATGAAACTTTAAAATATAAACTTTGAACTTTCCTCTAAACCTCATTTGATATATATATATATATATATATATATATATATATATATATATATATATATATATATATATATTATATACCAAAAGTTCCACCCCCTTCCCCGGACAATAACGTTTAATACTTGAACTAAAATTACTTAATCAAACAGAAAAGTAGTTATCTCATTGACTTATAATTAGTGTAAGAAACATATTGGAAAGCGAAACGTATTAACTTATTGCAAATCACAGTTGAATGAAGTAAATTGTTGAATTATGCAAGGATTAGGAGAAAAACATGTTATTTTAAAAGTAAACCTTAATTTAAATAGTGAGCTAAATTAATTGCAGATTCTTGGAAAGTTTGTCTAGTTTTTACTGAAAGATTTTTTAAACTTTCATTTAGTATTATTATTTTCATTGTAACCATTTATTTATTTGTATAACAATTTGTCTTGATGACATAGGTACATTCACTGCATAATTTAATTTCATGTCAGATTCTGTAATATGCATCACTCCATGTGAAATCAATTGGCAGTCAACCTATTCATCTCTGATTTTCATCCCTTCATTTGGGTGTATTATCAAAGTGCATTTAATTTCTTTTTGCAAAATTTTTAAAAGGAAACTATATGAAAAAATGTTTAAATTTTGTGAAACAAAATTTCTTCAGAAATTTAAAACTATACATGTTAAATTAAAGGGAATTTTATTTTCTTTAAAATGAGCTAACATGCAACTCTGTACAACTTGATGTATCACTTTTTAAAGCAAATTTTTGCATAAATTGTAAAAAATTGTCCTACATTATTTATTTACTGTAACTGTTGATTCATTTATTGTCCAACTCTGAAAATTTGTGAATGTATCCATTAAAATACATTTAAAAAATTGTTTTTTTTTTTCTCAAAATTTTTAAAAGGACACTTTTCTTCGCAAAGGTTTGAATATTGAATTTCTAAATTTTTTGAAAAAAGATTTTTTTGAATATTATTCAAATAATAAATCAAATTAAAGTGCAAATAATTGTCATTTAAATGAGTTGTTATATAACTATATAGATCCCATACAGCTTGAGGTACAACATTTTAAATTACTGCTGGTAAGTAAAAAGGGTATTTAATGAAATTCCAAAAACAACTACTCATCAATAATAAAAGGTAGATTTTTTATGAAATTACGGTTGAACTCTGTTAATACGACCACGGTTAATACGGAATCACGGCTAAAACAAACACTTTTTTAAACTAGTTAGGTTTACTATTTAATTACATTAAAAATGTCACGGATATTACGTAGATCAAAATGAAAGTTTCGGTTAAGACGAAACGATTCTATTCTGAAAGCTCCTCTGCTATTCTGAAAGAGTCAAAGCTCATTACACCTGTTTACTTTTGGATTGGTCAGTCTGCTTGGGGATAAAACGGTCGATCATTTCATTTGGGTTTTGCCATTTGCTTTACTCAATAAAAACTACTGTCCCACTATTTCCTACTCTTCTGTTTAATTTCTTCTCGAATATCGATAAAGCACGTTATTTCATGCCGTAAATTGGCTTAGCCTTTTCTAGTTCGTGCAAGAAAAAATTTCGTAGCGTCTATCCTGCCTGTCAGTCCTACGTTTTTTATAAACTGAATGCTGCTTTATTTGGTAGCCCATAAAAAGCTAAAGATGGGAGAGCGTAAAAAAAAAAAAAAAAAAACACACACACTCTAACAATTCGTAAAGACAGACATTGTAAATGAGTTGCAAAGCAATTCTGTTTTAAATTTACGCATGCATTTTTTTTTTATTTTCCCTCATATTACTTATCATGGATGTTACGAATAAAGGTTAATACGAACAAATTCGTGAATCTTTGACAGTTCGTATTAACCGAGTTCAACTGTATTTGAAATGTCAAAGAGTAAAATTTGTGAAAGTTTCATGAAAAACGGAGATTGTCAGCTTGAGAAATATATATGTATGTTACATGGAATGATCCATAAACGAATTCATAATTTAATACCAATTCATTTCCTATTCAATTAAAATAGCTCAAGTTACTAGGAAAGTGATTAGGATATATTTGTTGGCTTCAAGTTTCCAGAAGCCAACAAATATTTCCTAATTAGTGAGGAATCTGTAAAGCGACAAAACAATTGTGTAGTTTTGCATCCGGTAAAGTAAGATTAGAACTTTTGTAAGGTTTCTTAATGGAGGCTGAATTCAAATGCTTGCTGATTATACACTGACTAACACGTACTTGTAATACGATTTTCATTTGTTGCGAGGGCGTTCACTAAAAATGTTTGTGCGAAAACGGGAACTGTGCACCGTTGGCTTCTGAAAGAACGAGAGTCTCTACTCAGTGCGCTGAAATGTTTCGTAAGTGAAAACCATGGACTAAAGATAAAATGCTGCTCAATGTAGGTTTTGGCTGTTCTATGCCGAGTTTTAGGGTGTAGAAATTTTTCACGCTTCGAGCAGAAACTAGGACCTCTAAAATGTGTCATTAGCGTGAGAGTCAGCCTCGGGCTTCCTCCGAATCAGACGTGCTTCCACACGCTCCGCATTCCATTTGCCATAGCTACAGAAATATAGCAGCTAGAGAGTCATATTTTATACCAATTCAAAGATCTTGTTGAACCCTTCCCGTAGAGTAGCTGCACACGGATTTTGGACCATCCATTCATTTGCAATCCGTTAATTTCATCTTTGAACATGTCCCCGCCCTGTTTTAGCACATTGTCTGACTGAATAAAGAATTGGAAAACATCGCGGGCCACCTTGATCCACTTCCTGTCATCGCACCACCACGGACGACCTGTCAATGGAAAGCTTATTTTGCAAGCTCCAAGAGGATACTGGTTATTTTGCCCTAGCGCCAGGGGCCTAAACAGAAGGACACCTTAAATTATCGTTGAGACTACCCGGTTCTTTCAGCGCTAGAAACACCCCGTGCGACCTTCGACCCCGCCGTGCAAGCACCCCCGCTCCTGCGGGATCCCTCAACAGCGTAGGAGATGAATGCCAGGGGGACATTTAATGTAAACATCCAGCATCCACAGTGAACGCTCACGCCTCAGCGAACCCAACACCTTCCAGAGGACCACCCGCAGAGTATTTCTGCATTGCGCATCCAAGGGATCTTCCTCACAGTGCATCATTTACTTTCAGTGAACATTGTGTATTCTAATGTGCCCAGAGTGTTAATCCACCTCACACTTCAGAGTCACCATATCAGACTTTTATGGACTTTCCCTCTCCGGCTGACTAGGGAACGTGCTCTAGTTGCCCCGCTATATACACATTCGTCATTCCTGCTATCATCACCTGAACTGTCGCTCACATGTGGGCTAATTACTGCTCTTCATCCAAGGAACTGTACGTATAAACATTTTAATAGTGATTTATCAACTATCTATGTACATTTTACTGGTTTTACGTAATTATTTTTCACTTTTGGAATTTATTATTATTATTTTTTTATATATATATAATTTTTTTTTTATATATATATTTTAATTAACATTCGCTGTATACTGCAAAGTATATCTCCGTACATCTTACTTATTTTGCACAGTTACTTTTCACCAATGTGTTTTATTATACATATATATCTATATTTTAACATTTACTCCTTATAATTACCCCTTTTTTTTTTTTTGATTTAAGGTGCCTCAAGCAGAGCGACGCTAAAAAATTTTAAATGCATTATGCCTGGATTTCCATTGTTAATTAAATTATTGTAATTAATTTTTTATGCAATATTTTTATGCGTCTTAAAAATTCAAAAACTGTTGAAATGTCAAATATTCATTCTACTCAGAATTAAGAGAGATTTCAGTACTCTTTTTTTTTTCCTTGGGCTAAATCATAATCTCAGGAATTATTAGCTTAAATAGTCTTGTCCAATTAGTATACAAAATTAGAAGCTTATTGAATCCTATCAAGTAGACATTCATTCAGCTCAGATTTCAAGACAACATTTTTTTTTTTTTTTTGAAGTCACTCTTCTTTTTATTGATTAGCATCCGAAATATTCGTTAAATACTTATCGTTTAAATACGATGGAAAATACACACGAGGTCGTACAAAGGCATTCTCCCCCTCATTGGGTGTTACAGAAACTGGACTCTAAGATGACCTCCTTGGGTAAACTTCCTCACCCAACCTCCCCACCCCCCCCCAACAGTACACCACCAACACCCTCACTCTCCTTGCAATCTTCAAATTCCGCAGATTTTAGTGAGATTTACATTGGTCCTTTTGAAGACCATTTTCATAAGACCACCCAACCCCCAATAAATTTCATAACATACGAAAACTCAGTAGACGATATATTGGATTTCTTTGACACCATTATCTCGGGCAAGGATCGAAACCGTCACATCTTCTTGAAGATTGGACTACGAGAGCAAGTCAAATCTGCCCTTGCGCTACTACGATTTAAGCTTAAGGATAGCCAACAGAACCAATTAACTTCTTCCCCCACTGGAATTTTGCCCAACGATGCAAATAATGTCATAAACTTACAACCTGAGCTCAATTTGACTGAGAGTAATTCCCAGTGTGACCAACCAGAGATCACGTATACAACAGTTCGCACACAGACAGAGCTAATAGTTGATTCCCCCACCATCCTTTCGCCTTCTCCTCTCCAACCCGTTAAAAATCCTGCCTCTCCCCCCTTTAATGACCCCCCGTCCTATGCTTCGGCAGCCAAAAGAAATGTACACACCATGTTAGTGTACCCCACCGACCCCAATTACACATCATCTAAAAACCTCAGGAAGCTCTTGGAGAATAACTTCGATCCATTGAAGGACGGAATCAAAGTCTCAAGGGTCAGGTACGTGGCTAAAGGGGGAGTGGCTATTGACCTGCCAACACAAAATGATATTTCCTCTCTACAGGAGAACCTCGCAGAAGTCCCAGTCCTAAAGGACAAAATTAGCGTGCGAGCACCGAGACTCAGATTACCGAGAATAATCCTCTACGGTGTCACACCTGACTTTGACGGCCCAGTCCTACAAGATATTCTCTACAACGATTTTGACATTCCCGAACATGAGGAGGTCTCCCCGTGTTTTAAACTTTCAGGGAAAAACGGCACTAATAACTGGGTTTTCCAGTGTTCCCCAAGCGCCTACCACTTTATTATGTCCTCCCCCAAACTAAGCCTTTCCTGGCGGGTCATCAGCATCCGAGAATTCCTCGGAATTCGACGATGTTATGCCTGCCAGGGCTTTGGCCATGTCGCCTCGGACTGCAACAAGCAACGCAGTTGCTGCTATTGCTCTGAGGACCATGGCAATGAACCTTGCAATGCAACCCGACCATTTTGCACGAATTGCATCAATTCCAATATAAGCAAACACACAAACTACTTTACCGATCACGCAGCAAACGACTCTAAGTGCCCTTTTTATTTGAATATTGTTAACAAAGTTAGATCCCAAACGAAATATGAATAAAACATATCAAAATGCAAACTCTGAGATTTCCCTTCCATCCACTAGATTGGCAAATTCTTCATCTTTCAACCACTTAAATCTTAAACAATTTTCAACAGTTTCCCCAAATTCATTCACCTCAGTCTCCGCTCCCTCTCTGAAGATTGTTCAGATAAACCTTCAAAGAGCGGCTGCACCTACATCCTTACTTCAACAATTATTACCAGAACAAGAAATTCATGCATTCTTGGCTCAGGAACCATACTTGGTCAAGAAACAAATTTGCAATATCCCTTCCTCCTGGGGCCGAGTCTTGTCAACCAGTGGTCGTGCGGCAATTTTCCTACCCACAGATAAACTTAAAACTATAAGTGCCTTCCAGTCATATGACTTTGTGGCAGTAAAGGTCTCAATGGACACCTCCCCCTTCATTTTGCTTTCAGCATACTCGTCCCCGGCCGAACCAATCGAAGAACTTCTTCTCGAGCTTTCGAGTTTCATTAACTCAATAAATCTCATCCCCATCCTCATCGGAGGGGACTTCAACGCCCCTTCTAGAACTTTCGGTTATTCCAGAGACGGGGCAAGGGGAGAGGCCGTCCTTGATTTTGCCGCTACTTTGAATTTAAACATGTTGAACTCTCCCCACTCCCCTCCCACCTTTCAAACAGCACATGGTCATGGTTGGCCAGACCTAACCTTTTCCAAAAATATTTGCAGCAACATTAGCTGGGATGTCAGCAATATCATATCAGCAAGTGATCATAATTATATTTTTATTAATATCGACAGCTCTTTTTCAACCTCACGGTTCATCCGCTATAAAACTTTATATACTACTATACCATTTGAAAAACTGCTCAAAGTTAAACTGCCACCAATAATTGCCCTACTTCCAACCCTGACCACATTTGATGATCTTGATCGATTCACAACAGCTCTCACACTCACTATACAGGACTGTGCAGAGCTAACTTTCAAGAAGAAAAATTTCGCCACACCTTCACCGGCAAAATGGTGGCATACAGGTTTGACTGTTCTAAAAAAGTGTGTCACTGCTACGAGACGCCGTCTCCAGCGCAACAGGGGTTCCTCACTGGAGAATCAGTTCAAAGTCATTTACAAAAAAGCACTAGCCAAATACAAACGAGCAATACGCCAAGCTAAAACCTCTTCCTGGAAAACCTTCTGCACACACAGCAAAAATGTGTTTGGCAAACCCTACAAAATCTGCTTCGGCAAAGCTTTCTCCCCAACTTATATGCATCAATCATCCGCCACTACTGATACCGAAGATTCTTTTTGTCAAAAGATCCTGAACCATTTTTACCCAGAAGACCAACCAGATCCTCCAGTCGATCCCCCTGTCCCACCCTCAACCTACACTCCTTTTACGAGGGAGGAGGTTGAACATGCAGTTCAGCTCCTCCCTCGCAAGAAAGCACCAGGTAAAGATGGCCTGGACTACATTATATGGACTGCTATTCATCGCACCTTCCCCAATTTCCTTAAAGACTACTTTAACGCCTGCCAAGCACTAGGAACTTTTCCAAAACCTCTCAAAGAGGGAGTATTGATACTTTTCCTGAAAGCAGGTAAGGATCCTTCCCTCTTTACCTCCTTTAGGCCAATAATTCTTCTGCCAGTGCTTTCAAAAATCTTTGAAAGAATCTTACTTTTCCGTCTCCAAAGCCACCTTTCCCTTAACAACCTCCACCACCCAAACCAATTTGCCTTCGTCCCGCGGCGTTCCGTTAATCATGCCTTGGCCGCACTATTTGCAAAAATAGAGGAAGGAATTGCAAGAGGGCATCAAATGGTGCTCATCTCCCTGGACATTGTTTCAGCTTTTGACAATCTTCCATGGGATAAGATCATGTATTACCTCACCGATTCCCACTGCGATGAGGGCATTTTAAATATATATCGCAGTTTCCTCTCTCACAGAAAAATTTTCATTCAAACAAGCACAGGCTCATGCTCTATCCAACAGAAAAAAGGTTGTCCGCAAGGTTCCTGTAGCGGACCGGAACTGTGGAATCTCGTCGTGGCTTCACTACTTCGAATTCCATGGCCAGATCACACCCACGTGCAGGCCTTTGCGGACGACATTGCAATTCTCGTTTCAACAAGGCGCACGCATGATCTGCAAACCTTTGCGCGCGACACTCTTTCACTAGTCAACACCTGGCTGCTCGAGCATGGCCTGACTGCTTCCAATTCCAAATCAGCATATATGCACCTTAAAGTCCCAAGGAATCTCAAAAGAGCCCCCACTCTTCTAATGGGAGACTTCCACATCATCAGAAAAAATAACTTAAAATATTTGGGGGTGGTACTCGACAATCGCCTAAAATGGACGGCTCACCTCGACTACCTAAAAACTAAATCAGTAACACTCCTTAGCAAATTTCAAAGATTAGCGGGGGGTAATTGGGGCATCAGTTTTCATCAAAGACGTCTACTTTACAAGGCGGTGGTCGAATCCTCCCTCATGCATGCAGCTGGCCTTTGGGGTAATTATCTAGGAGTACGTCTTGTAAATAAAATCCATTCTATCCAACGCCGTTTCCTTCTTGTTCTTACAGGTGCATATTCCACAACCTCACATCAAGCCCTTTACATACTATCTGGGATCCCCCCTTTGGAACTACTAATAAGGCAACATATGTGGTCCTTCAACATTCTAATCAAACAAAAACCAATTCATCTTGACGGAATCGAATTCCAAAGTACGCTCTTTGAAACTGACGCTCCAAAATGGTTCAAATGCTCCTACGAACAACTCGTAGACACTAGCTTCATCCATACTGAAGAGATCCATCCAAACCAACTTTTACCCCGCAGAATCTACACAGATGGTTCAAAAACCATGACTGGTGTGGGCTCCGCGTTTGTTTCCTTTTCGGGTAGCACAATTACAAGTTCCTCTTCGGTGAGACTTCGGGAGGGAAACTCTGTCTTCCAAGCAGAACTCTTGGCCATCAAAAATGCAATTGCTTATACGCAAAGCCTTCCTCAATACCCGTTCCAAATTTTCTCTGACAGCCTATCATCTCTATTGGCCCTCAAAAATTCTTTTAGCAAAAATCAATTAGTCCAAACAATTCAAAAACAGGTACTCAGCTCTACTAAAAATTTTAACATCTTTTGGGTTAAAGGCCATTCAAACAACAGAGGGAATGACGAAGCTGATCGTCTTGCCAAATTAGCGGCAGACACTACCGGACTTCAGGAAGACGCGAGTGTCCCATACCCCGCGTCACACCTCAAGAGGCTATTAACGACTCAGCTTTGTATGGATTGGCAATACCGATGGGACAACGCGGAGACGAGCAGAGGATTGCACGATATGCTACCAACAATCAAGCTCTACCCGCGCGTCTCACACCGTTGCCACACCATTTTCTCAACAGGTCACGGCCCATTTCCTTCATATTTGAATAGATTTAACATTATCGACTCTCCTCTCTGCTCTTGCGGAGAAATAGGGGACAGCCTCCATTACATCTTTGACTGCCCACTGACAGAAGCCCACCATCTCCGCTGTCCTCCGGGCACATCCCATCAACAACGCCTGAAGCAGGCACTTAAACTGCGGCATAGCACCGCGCGTCTTAACGCAATCTTCCATTCTTTATCAACCGAGGGTTACCTGTACCTGAGCTCAATCTAATTTCTTTTACCCATGCATTTTTATTTACCCACAGCTTTAGTATCTAATGGTTGCCTCTTTAGACATTCTGTCCTTCTGCATGTCTCCTATTACATTGTACAATCTAATGATTGTTGGCTTTGTTTTTGGTGAATGTAGCTGAGTGTATTGTCTGTTTGTGTCACTTTGTTGATTTGCTACCACTATTCAATGGTGTATAGCTGTGTACCCTGTGTAATGTGTGTATATATATATATATCTATATCTATATGTATGTTTGTATATGTGTGTGTATGTTTTATTATCATTATTATTATTATTATTATTATTATTAATCTTTATGTGAGTTTAAAATTGTGTAAGCAAAATTCCTGTCTGTCGGAATATGATTTCATGTATTGCATGCATTATGTACGACATATACAATGTATCAACTCACCGATTAACACAGCTGTCTCCAGGGCCCCATCCAACCGTTTAAACCACACATAGTGGTAGGTACGGGGGACCCTGGAGTGTTATGTTATGTCATTAGCGTATTTTTGCGTCACTCCAGTCATTTTTCTTTTCAGCGTGGATTTATTGTTGATGGAAAAATGGCGTTATTATTAAAAATGATTACTATGCTCTGATTCTAAAAAAAGCTGGTACTTAATGTAAGTAAAATTTCATATTTCGAAAGCTATGATTCACCTACCCAAAAACAATATACCTTGGGGAGGGAGGGAGAGAGGTGGCCTTTGGTAAAAAAAATCCTCACTTCTGTGAATTACTATATTTGGATTGACAATAATTTTAAAACTCAGGTCTCTAAAGTAGTTGTCCACTTTTTCTTGGATGGGTATTATGTGAACTAACGAGATTTTGCGTACTTAAATTAGTGAAATTATTCAGAGCGTAAATTTATAGGACATTCATTTTCAAAGATTTCGCACTGCTAATTGCTACTGGCATTCCCCCTTTTGTTCTGCACCTTCAGCACAATTGCTACTGCTAAAAATCATTCTTGTATAAAACAATATATATTGTTTAAATAGTTTTAAGAGATATTTCGTTGAATATGGAACACGAAAATCTTGTCACATTCTTAGAGCGACACATAAATTTCTATTCGAGACAATAATAACTTCCCTAGAGCTTAGATAATATTTTCCTTGTTCAAAGTATACCTTACACTCTTACCTTCCCTTCCTTATCTCATACCATACTGAAAATTTCTCTCCAAAATGCTCTCTCAAAAATAAGACGACGGGAAGATAGTTCCATGGCATGTAATTCAACTGTAACCATAAAATGAGAGTCACAAATATTGCTTAACCTCAATTCTGCTTGCACAAATTTAGATTAACTTATATCAGGAACGAAAGGAACATGGAGAAATGGATGAAGCGGGAGGTGTTAAAACCATTGATCCCTAGTCACAACTTAATCTGGGTTCTAAGGTACTGCAATAACTCAAGCCAAAGAAAACTATCGTACAAAAAAATAATACTTTTTCTCTTTCATTAACCGTTTTACTATCTCTCTCTCTCTCCTCTCTCTCTCATCTATCTATCTGTCTGTCTGTATTTTAAAATCCCAATTTCCGCCCGTAATTTATACTTGTGACGGTAGTACCACCTACTACTATTTTTTCCTGTGATTTTATTAAAAATCAAAATTATAAATTTTAGAGGTGAGAGGGATGGTTTTATGAAACTAGGTGAAATTGCTCAAGGTGCACGATAGCATTGTACATTGAGCTACTGTGATGTGTGCCTTAAGTCAATGTGTACTTCACCTTGACCCATGGCTAAACTTTCTTGCATAGCACATAAAAAACGCCGTTAATGTAGTAGACATTTCAATCAACTCAATCAATGCGGCTTACCACCGATTACAATCCTTAACTATTCTTCCGTGTGCTGGTAAAGAGCAGTAACTGCAAAATTTTCATTTTTTTTGTCATCTATTGTACGTACGTCTGTATTGTACAAGCTCACTTATTTGGTTTCCTCTGAAAAAAAGGCGTGAAAAAACGTCTAATTCCATCATTTCCCTATTGTTAGCATTGAATCCACCACGCATTTCTTCAAATATCTCGAAAACACATTTCTGCAGATACTGTCGTTTACCTGCACACGGCAGTATTCACTCTACTTGTTCACTCGTTTATTTCAAGATGTTTGCGAATGATTTGATGAATTTTCAGACCGGCTTTAGGGCAGCTAAATGTGCACTACATAGTACATTTAAAACGAAATAAGGTCTTATATTTAACTCATTCAAAATATTAAAGTGTAAACGCCCCAATACAGTGATAACGAAATCTTTATTAAGTTGATATTTTGATGATTTTTAAGATTATCACTGAAACTATTAAAAAAGATCGGAAGTAAAATTTAAAAAAGTTTCTTCGATAGTCAGCATTTCTTGAGGTATAACAACCAGATCACTGTAAACTTGATTGTCAGTGCAAAGTTAATGTTATACCACTTCGTACTAAAAGCAAACGCATAAATCTATGTTATTACGTTTGAATTGTAGGGGGTCTCAGGAATCAAGGTAGGTGTAGGTACAAACTTGCCTCAAGCGCACCACCTTCCCCTATATATGTATGTATAATATATACGTGCATGCTTCTGGCTTTAGAACGCGTATGTTAATATAAAGGGTGTTTTTTTTAGAAGTAGAGAACTTTCGGTTCAAATAAAACACAGTTAAATGTTGTTAATTGCCATGAATTTTGCTTTATTCGAAAGATGATTCTTTGCCATTTTTATTTAAATATGATTTCTGGCATATGGCCACCTCGGCTGGGTCGGAGAATGTCCAATTTGAAAGTCCAATTTTCTCACTTTTTGCAGCAATAGAGGCTGTATGTCAGTAATAAGGTGGCGAATGTTCTTTTCCAAGGCATCAATCGTCTGTGGCTTATCGGTGCAGACCAGAGACTCCACATAACCCCACAAAAAGTAGTCCAGCGGTGTTAAATCGCATGATCTTGCAGGCCAATTCACGGCTCCATTACGCGAAATTATTCGTTCACCGAACGTTTCTTTCAATAAATCAATTGTGACACGCGCAGTGTGACATGTTACACCGCCTTGTTTTCTATTTATGATGAAATGGCAAACCGAACTGAACATAAAACAAGTGACAGCTATCAAAATGGCACACATATGAAACAGTGTTGCCAACTTAAAATTCTATACCTCTAAAAAAACACCCTTTACAAATTGATTTGAAATCGTTTTTAGTTTTCTTCTCTTAGTTTCGTATTCATCTTAAAATGATAGCTCGAAAGTAATTGAAGAGCTTGAATATATGTCTTCTATATAGGTGTTATTGGTGTTAAATCATCTTTTGCCACATGATTCGATAATCTAAACTATCCACTTATTTTTCTTTTTCTATATACGCATCCAATATTTAACTCTACAAAGTTTGGATTTAAAATGAAGCAAATTCAATGTCATTTGTTTGGTTGTCAATTTAGATATTATATATGCTTAAGAATTTAGTAAAAAGAAATGTAGGGCTTTTTTGTGATTAAGCATTTTTCTCTCCATCACCCCTTTCGTCTCTTTGTCTTTCCTTCTTCTTTCTTCAAAATTCCTTCTTCTTCCTTCTGGAAAATTAAATCTTTGATCTTCTCAATTACGACTCTACACGTGGATAAAGTTCAGGTTGAAAGTTTGGTGACAGACGGCCCTTAACGCAGATTAGCGTTTTCTTCTAAGAAGTCGACTTGATGCTTTTCAGAGTCAGACAAAAACAAATAAAAATGCGTATAGCATGTTACCTGGTCAATAGGTAGTCAATCCTTTCAGGTGAACTTCTATTCATTCAAAATGAAATAAACTTCTATCAATGCACTTGATTTCAAGATCTTTTGACATCGTTTACAAACTTGCAGACTTAAAACCTCGTACTCGAGGTGCATTTTCTTTTATCAATTTCCTCAATCAAGGATCAATTTTTGTTCTTGGTCTTTTATTGTATTTATTTGATTCTGTTTCAGTTATTTTTTTTAAATCCTCAGAAGTGCTCTTTTGATAGTTTAAATTGTCTAAAAACACTTCTCATTACTTACTCCCTTCGTCCCAAATTAGTTGCTATATTAAGGTCGAAAAATTTTTCCCCGAATTGATACAATCGAATACTCTTGTATTAAGGGGGGAAGGGTAGTGTTTTAAGTGTCAAAAAATTCACTTTTTTTTAAAGATTTGATTAAATTTATTAAAACCTTTTGTGCACTATTATGTATGATTTTAAGAATGTTCTATAAATTTTTTATCAAAAAATATCCACAGACGAACCGGTGACAGAGCTTTTCCCAGAGCACCTTTGGAGAAAGATGATTTGCCGTGTTCACTGCATCTCAGCTGACATTTATCTGAAATCAAATTCCATTTGAATTTATTCAAAGTATAAATTAAACTCCCTCCCCCTACGTTCTCAGATCGTTTTTTGTTTGGCTGCATAATTTTTGGCTGCCATTTGAAGTTAAAACTGCTATTTTTCACGAAAAATTCCGCTATTTTGTTGGTAAAAAAACCATTAAAAATTAAAAAAAAAAAAACTCAAACTCAACATAAGGGAGGGGGTTTATATGCAAAATGTGTGTACTAAGTTTGAAATGAATCGGTCAATTGGTTTTAAAATTGGAGAGAGCACAAACTTTGAAGAAGTGGTTTTGAGGAAAACGCATTTAAAGTTTTAGAAGCCAAAAAGAATCAATTCCAGCTCCACAGAGTACAGTCCCTGTAGCAGCTTCGATCTCCTTTTCCTCTTTTTTATCGTTATTTATTTATATTACATTTAACTAACCACAAGCAAGCAGCACTGATATTCTGAGCGTCCGCAGCTGTCAGAACTGCTGCATTCTTCGGCAGCTGTCGGAGCTACAATTTGAAGGAGCGGAGTCTGAATACTTGATATATTTGAGAATTTTGCTCGAAACGAGTTGAAATTTTGGAAATATATTTGTTGTGTGTTTAGCGTTAAGGGAAGTTCCGCTGCTTAAGTTTAGCCTTGCTCTGAATTGAATAATAACGCAGACGATTTTTATCTGCAGACGAGTTTTATTTTGGCATGCATTTTTCATTCTGTTTTGTTTTTAAGTCGCAATAAATGGTGGAACAAGGATGATGTGTGGTCAGTTGTCTTATTTTATTCATTATATCGCATAAGTTTCATCACATCGCAGAAATATGAACAACCCCGCATCTACCAGCACCTTTCCGCATAAAATTACAGTCCGCTATCGCAGCTATCGAACAAATTGGTCCGTCTTCGCAGCAGAACATTGATTATTTGCATCGCATTACAGAACTTCAAAACAGTTGTTCTCAGTAGAAAATGGCGAAAATAAGTGCCTTAAACCGCCAAAAGGGCGCACTAAAAACGCAAGTAACTAAATTAAGACTATTCTTCGAGGACAAAGAATGGACATTTTCAAAAATTGAACTGGCGGATATTAAACTTAAAGCCTTGAAAAGAATTCAAGAAAGTGCTTCAGAATTGCGTTCTCAGTATTATCAGCTAATTGAAAAAGATGAAGATTTGCCTCCAATTGAAAAGGATCTCGATGAATTAGAATCGAAAACTGAAGAGTTAGAGGTAAGAATTTATACATTTCTTTCAACGCATGAAGAAAATAATTCTACCAATGAAAGTAAAAACAATGCATTAGTTAGATTACCGGAACTTTCGATTTCAAAGTTCGCAGGTAAAATTGAAGAATGGAACAATTTTAAAATGCAATTCAATAGTATAATTAATAGTAACAACCAATTATCAGATGTACACAAACTTCAATATTTACAATCTTGCTTAGTCGGTGAAGCAAAACATTTAATGTCAGCAGAAGACACTTACGACTCATTATTTAAAGCTTTAGAAGAAAGATATGAAAACGAAAGAATAATTGTAGAAACACACGTAAATTCTATTAAGTATTCTAAAATTCAGCAACAATCTACTAAAGAACTTAGACATCTAATTGACACTATTAATAAAAATATTCGTGCTCTTAAAGTCCTCAAATATGAGAGAAATCATTTAAGTGATATTTTATTGATAAATATCATCTTAGAAAAACTAGACATAGAATCTCGCAAGCAATTTGAGCTAAACGCAAGCTCCAAAGAAGTTCCGAAATTGGAAGAGCTTCTATCATTTTTAGAAAAAAGGTGTCAAGTTTTGGACAATGTATCGAGGAATGTTTATCATAAAACCTAAAAAAATGTGTCAGAACAAAAATTTAACTCAAAATCGTTAATGATAAATAGTGATAAAAATTTGTGCATTTTATGTTCATCTCCCGATCATGCAATATTTAAATGTAAGCAGTTTTTACAGCTTAATGTTCAAGAAAGATGGAACACAGTAAAGAGACATAATTTATGTACTAACTGTCTAAGCTATCAGCATCAACTAAATTCATGTAAATCCAAACATTTCTGTTTTACTTGTGGGAAAAGGCATAACAGCTTATTGCACAAAGTCAGAGAGACTACGAAACCCATACCCTTTCTCCAGTCTTTGGATACAATTGAAAAATTGCAGTTCCCAGACAATGCCCCTGACAATGGTTCTCCCGCTGTCCAAGACGTTAGGACTTTCGCTGGCTACACTCTCTCAGCAGAGCGAAATGTGATTTTGTCAACTGCACTTGTTTCAGTTTTAGATGCTTCTGGAAATCCAGTTATTGGACGTGCTCTTCTAGATTGTGGTTCCCAAAGCAGCTTCACTACAGCTGCATTCGCTGATTTATTGAATTTAAGGAAAGAAAGGTTTCACGCGTCCGTTTCGGGCATCAATGGTAGTTCAGTGAAACTATTTTCAAAAATAAAAGCAGTAATTTCGAATGAAAATCGCACTTTTAATAGAAAATTAGATTTATTAATTCTTTCAAGGATTACTGATGTCATCCCATCCTATGTCATAAGTACAAAAAATATGACATTGCCTCCAGGTGTAATCCCAGCAGACCCGGGTTTTGGCACTCCAAATAAAATTGATTTATTAATTGGCGCAGAGTTGTTTTGGGAAATCATAAAAACTGGACAATTTCGAACCCCTTCACCGGATTTAAGATTTCAAGAGACAGTTTTTGGCTATATAGCTACTGGAACAAGCAAAAGTGCATCCGAATTTAAATTTTGTGGTTTTGTTAAAGGTTTGGACTCTCTTGAACAAAGTATTCAGAAATTTTGGAACATTGAAAACGTGGAAGACGATAAGCGCATCATTAGCGAAGAAGCGAAATTTTGCGAAGAATATTTTACGTCAACGTATAATCGAGATAATGACGGTAGATTCATTGTTTCTATGCCTCTTAAAGAAGAACCTTCCTGCTTAGGAGTTTCCAGAGCAAATGCAGAACGAAGACTTGAAAGCCTTTGGAAGCAATTGAAAAACAAACCAACAATGATGCAATTATATCAAAACTTCATGCAAGAATACGAAGATCTAAATCACATGGAAGTTATCTCAGATGAAGATATCAAAGAAAAATCTTATTATCTGCCGCAACACGGAGTATATAAACCAGAAAATCAGACAACTCCATTACGTGTCGTCTTCAACGCATCGGCCGCAACAACTTCTGGAAAATCCCTTAACAATATTTTATTGAAAGGTGACGTCCGAGAAGATATTTTTGACATAATGGTCAGATTTCGCAAACATAAATACGCATTCATAGCCGATATTAAGAAGATGTACAGGCAAATTGGAATTCATCCATCTCAGCAAAATCTCCAAAGAATTTTGTGGAAAAAGACGGCAGAAGACCCTGTTCTCACATTTAAGTTAAAGACCGTAACATACGGAACATCAAGTGCCCCTTATTTAGCTATTAGAACACTTCAACAACTTGCATATGATGAAGCATCAAAATTTCCTTTTGCGTCTGCTGTAACTCTAAGTGATTTCTATATGGATGATGTGGCATCCGGAGCCTCAAACATTAAGGAATTTGAAGAGGTCCAAAAACAACTTTTGGAAATGTTTAAAACCAGTGGCATGTTTTTTCATAAATGGAGCTCAAATGTCAGCAATTCCATTTTTAATTCGGCTGGAGAAAATCATAGTTTTGACGAGAAATCGGAAAATGAGAAAAAAGCTTTAGGGATAAATTGGAACCCAACAGAAGACAAATTTTCCTTCAAGGTTTCCTTGAAACCCAGGATAAATTACACCAAACGAGACGTTCTATCTGACATTGCAAAATTGTATGATCCTCTTGGTTTAATTGGCCCCATAATATGCAAGGCAAAAATCTTTATGCAAAGACTGTGGCTACTTAAACTAAAATGGGAAGACAAGTTACCAGATTCAATCGCAACCGAATGGCGTAATTTTGTGATATCCTTAAAGGAGATAGAAAATATTAAAGTGCAGCGTTACCTAGAAAATGAAGACGGTGACACATTAAAATTACACGGTTTCGCAGATGCTTCAGAAGCTGCTTACGGAGCAACTATTTATCTTCAGAGCATTTCTGAATCTCATGAAGTGTCCTCGCATCTAATATGTAGCAAATCTCGGGTAGCTCCACTGAATAAAATGTCAATTGCCCGGTTAGAACTCTCCGCTTGTCATCTACTCGCAGAATTAACACAAAAAACCTTAAAATCTTTGAAATAACATATCAAGGAAGTCATCTTGTGGTCAGATTCCACCATTACACTTGCGTGGATCAAAACTCCTTCGCATCAATTAAAGACCTACGTTGGCAACAGAGTTTCTACCATTCAACAACTTACTGAAGCCTACCAATGGAAACATGTAGCATCCGAACAGAACCCTTCAGACTTGATCTCACGCGGAGCAAGCAGCTCTCAACTCTCATCTTTGTGGTTTAAGGGTCCAGAATTTCTACAACAAGACATGTCGGAAGAGAAAACGACAGAAACCTCTACAAATTATCTAGACTCTAACACCTATGATATTGAACTCAAAAAGAAGATTTGTTTGACATTAACGAAAGACACTTCGCTTATTGAGACAGTCCTAAATATTTCTAATAGTTTTTCTAAAATTATTTGCACATTATGTTTTATTTTCAGATTTGCTAAGGGCCGAAGCAGCTCTAAGGGTCAGATAAGTATCCAAGAGTTGGAGCAATCCACTAAATTCTTGATTAAATCTGTTCAAGAAGTGGAATTCGCAGAAGAAATAGAACTGCTGAAGAAAAACGAATCAGTAGCTCGGAAAAGTAAACGTAAATTTTTAAATCCATTTCTAGATAAGGACTCAATTCTTAGAGTGGGAGGTAGGTTAAATAATTCCAACTTAAATTTTGATCATAAACATCCAATTATTTTACCTAAGAGTCATAAACTCACTTCAATAATTTTTGAATATTTCCATAAAAAGTACTTACATTTGGGTCCACAATCATTGCTGCATCATGTTCGCATGCAATATTGGCCAATTAATGGTAAAAGTACTGCACGAAAGATAGTTCATGAATGCATTACGTGTTTCAAAAATAAACCTGTTACTGCACAACAAATTATGGGTAATCTTCCATCTGAAAGGACCAACCCTAATTTTACATTTAATGTTGCGGGAGTTGACTTTTGAGGTCCGTTTGAAATTATATACAAGAACCAAAGAAAGGGAATCTATTCCAAAATTTACTTAGCTTTATTTATTTGTTTGGCTACAAAAGCTATTCACATTGAATTAGTCACAGAGCTGACTTCAGAAGCTTTCATAGCTGCTCTAAAGCGTTTTTTTGCTCGCAGAGGGAAAAGTTCAACTATTATGTCAGATAATGCCACTAATTTTAAAGGTGCAGATTCGGAGTTAAAACGATGGTTATCACTTGTTACTAAGCAAAATAGCAGTTTTTCTAATTATTTAACTTCTGAATCAGTAATTTGGAAATTCATTCCTCCCAATTCCCCAAATTTTGGAGGTTTGTGGGAAGCTGGTGTTAAGTCGGTTAAATACCATTTGAAAAGAAATTTAAACAATGTTACACTTACAATAGAAGAATTTTTGACTATCGTTATTCAAATAGAAGGCACATTAAATTCGCGTCCTTTAACTCCCTTGCCATCAGATTCTAATGAATACGAAGTTCTCACTCCAGGTCATTTCTTAATCGGTCGTCCAATTAACGCAATTCCAGAGCCACAATTAATTGATACTAATGAAAATCACTTGTCAAGATGGCAAAAACTTACAAGGTACTCGCAATTGATATGGAAAAGTTGGCTAAGAGATTATCTAAATCATCTCCAAAACCGTACTAAGTGGTGTTTCAAACAAGGTAATATTCCTATTGGTACTATGGTTCTTCTTAAAGATGATAACTTACCCCCAGGTAAATGAACCTTGGGCAGAATTATACAGACTACACCTGGTTCAGATGGAAATATTAGGGTAGTCGAAGTAAAAACCTCATCAAATATTTACACAAGAGGGATATCAAAGATATGTGTCCTGCCAGGACAAAAGGAGTGTTAACAATTTCTTTTGTGAAAAAACTCATCTCATTTAATGTGACAATTATTGAAAATTCTTTCAATGCCGGGCGGAATGTTGTGTGTTTAGAGTTAAGGGAAGTTCAGCTGCTTAAGTTTAGCCTTGCTCTGAATTGAATAATAACGCAGACGATTTTTATCTGCAGACGAGTTTTATTTTGGCATGCATTTTTCATTCTGTTTTGTTTTTAAGTCGCAATAAATGGTGGAACAAGGATGATGTGTGGTCAGTTGTATTATTTTATTCATTATATCGCATAAGTTTCATCACATCGCATAAATATGAACAACCCCGCATCTACCAGCACCTTTCCGCATAAAATTACAGTCCGCTATCGCAGCTATCGAACAATATTTTTGAAACGTTTAACTACAAGACGAAATAAAAAAGAAAAAATTATTTGTTTGAAACTGCAACCCCCCCCCTCCCCCCTTAAATATTGAAACTGATTATTTTGGTAAACATTTTCCAGATATTTCAAGGTGCTATGCAATCAATCAACAATTTTTGCTTACTAAGTATTACCTGCTTCCCACCTTAAAATAGTACCGAATTAGTTTTTTAAAAAAAAACAGGGTTCGCACACTCTTAAGCCACCGCTCATTTTGTAAAGGCTTTTCCACCAGTAATCGCATGAAACTATCTCCTAACTAATGAATCATGACATAACTAAAAAGCAAACATTTTTCTACTAGTTTATTGGTGGTAAAGTCCTTACAACGCAGTAGAGTCCTTGTAAAATGGGGGCATGGCTTAAAAGTGCGCGAATCCTAGTTTTTTGAAACTAATTTGGTACTGATTTAAGGAGGGAATGCTTGGTAAAGTAGATCCTATTAATTGATAGCATAGCACCCTCAAATCTTTTAAAACTGTTCAAACAAAATCATAAAATCATCATTATGAATAATCTGCACAAAAGTATTCAGATGTATCAACTAATATGAAATGGTAGGATTACAATATTATAACCTTTATTCTCACATTAATAGATTTTTTAATTTGAACTAAACTTTAAAACAAGTTAAAAATAAAAAAAACTTGGAAACTTGCAGTGAAATGAAATGAAACCAAAATTACAATTATTAAATCAGAATATGGATATTGTTTTAAGAACAGCTGTTCTTATATTCATTTATATTTCTTTCGCAAACGTAAACAGTAAAAAACAAAGAATCAAAACGATAGATAATGGAACTTGCTACACTTTGGTGCTTTATGTTAGCCTTTTCATAGCAGACACATTTTTGCGTTGATCAACATTTTATGCAATGGCTG
This sequence comes from Uloborus diversus, assembly GCF_026930045.1. NCBI lineage: Eukaryota > Metazoa > Arthropoda > Arachnida > Araneae > Uloboridae > Uloborus > Uloborus diversus. Next base: position 126,800,515 of record NC_072733.1, on the reverse strand, counting down.
GCAAAGTTCTTGTTTCCAAGGCCTTTCTGTTGTTCTTTTTAATGGTTTGTTGCACATATATTTTTATTTGTCTATAATGCATTTTCGGCTATTCGGTACTTGCTTTGAATCTTTTATGACACTTGGTTAAAAATACAAGTAGGAACATCCCGAGTCTTTTTTCATTTGCTTCAAAGGTTTGTGTCACTATTTATGAAAAGATATTATTTAGACCAAATAAGCACAACTTGTTTTCCAGCTACCATTTGTTTCTGAAAGTATTTATAAATGTAAAGAGAGAAAAAAGTGTACAAATTAGAAACATTATACAAAATAGTTTGATCATTATTTATAAATGATTTTTAAAGAAGGGTAGACGGCACTCGTCTAATAACAGAAGCATGTCGTTCATCTTAGAATTATTTAAAATGTAGTTTTGATTATGCATATATAGAGGGCAAAGTGTAGTTAAGAGAACATAATTTTTTTGAAATGTACAAATTGTAAGTTCATTTTGAGGATTGCAGTACATAATGAATGAACAATATATTTGCTAATAAAATTTGCATTTAAATAAGAAAATTTATAATGAAATAAAGCATGACAATTTTTATCTCTTTATGTTCTTATTTAACACCAGGGCTGGCTACAGAAATAGTAAGCAAGCATCAATGTTTAGATTCAGAGAAAAGATATCACTCAAAGCTTGCATGAATTGGGTAAAACACCCAAGTAATCGAAAACCAAAGGTTAAAAGATTTTTTTAATTTTACATTTTCTGTACTTTTTGAGCAATCACGATTGCTTATTGCTTTCATTTGACTGTTTTTGGCGTGCTATCATTTTATTTTCCCACCGCCACCCTCCGCACCATCACCGTCGACCGGCTCCTCACGATGCTGCTCCTATAGCGAAAGCCGTCTCCAGGTTGCATCCGTTCTACACACACACGCACACATACACAACTACACACACACGCACACATACACAACTACACACACACGCACATACACATACCAACACACACAAACACATACACCTACACACACATATACACATGCATACATAGAGACACCTACTCATACACACACACAAAAACATACACACACACACAAAACTACCCACACATTCATGCCTGCACACAGACACAAACACATATGCCTACGCACACACATACCTCCCCCCACACACACATTCGTACACACAACTACCCACACACTTATGCCAGCACACAGACACAAACACACATACATATACCCCCCCCCCCGCACACAAACACACGCCTACATACACACACACTCGTGATTGCGAAAAACATAATTTGAATTCAAAAGGTCAAAATTCAAATTAATTTTTAAATCTGTTTTTTTTTTTTTTTTTTTTTCAATTTTTGGGCTTTGTGGACTAACTCGTGGATTAACTTATAGAGCGAAAGTTAAAACTTCATATTCTGTGTTTTAAGATTAAAAGGAATAGGATTGTCCTTGAAGAGCAATGTTTTTTTACTTCCTTTTACGAAGCAAACGATACTTCCTTGTATTTGCAAAAAAAAAAATTCACCCAAAAATCGGCCTTAATTTTCATTTTTCTCGCCCCGAATAAATATTGATCTATTCATTCAACCGACCACATGTGGATATTATGCCTAAGAATGTATAAACACCCGAAATATCCATTTTGACGATCCCCGAATTAATTACAACGAGTTTTCTCGTGACCTCTGTATGTGCGTATGTATCTCGCATAGCTCAAAAACGGTTTGTCCTAGGAAGTTGAAATTTGGTACGTAGACTCCTGTTGAGATCTTGTTGTACACCTGCTCCTTTTGGTTGCATTCGGATGTTCCAAAGGGGTTCTTTTACACCATTTTTGGGGGGAAATCATTGTTAATTTCAATGCAAGCTCAAGTAGTGTTATAATTTGGCAAACACTTGGCATTATACCGCCGAGCTTTAGATCGCCAAGTTTTTTCGCCAACTTGGCGACACATTTGGCGAGATTTTTTTTTTTTTAAATCTGGTTTCGTTTTGGCTACTATTGGCGATATTTAGAGAGTTAACCATTGATTAACATTGAAATGTCCAACATTGGGAAAATTAATCTGTATAAAACTTTTTTTTTTTTTTTTGCCTCAGTTCGCAACAAACTTGGGGTAAAAGTAGTTAAAATTTCTTTGCTTACTCAAAAGCACTATTATCATTAAATTGAAGTCATGTGATCATTTGTTTATGTTTACCATGCTGTTCATGTATACGAACAAAACCTATTCATCTTGAAATTTAAACTTATTTTAGATGCTTAAATTAAGAATTACTGTAACAAATCTGCAGTTTAAAGCTTAACTTGTGTTCAGTTTATATTAAGTAAAAAATAAAATGTATCTTTCTCTGTCAGCTGTTAAAATAACATTCGTACTAACTTTATTGTTGCATTCTTTCAACTATTAGTAGTATTACGATTGTAAAACATGCTTATGATAAGTTGACCTTTTTTTTCTACATTGTTAAATATAAATTTCTAAAACTCTTGTTTCTAATTGAGTTCTTTCTCTCTTAGGTAGGTACTTCCCTCTCACTATACTTATATACATAGGTAAGAGAAATATCTAGCATATGTTTACTAAAAACTTATAATTTCAAAGCATTTTATGTCTGAATTGTTATTTTCAAAGTTGCAGTGGAATGTTACTGAAGCGTATTAGCGACTTTTTTCGAACTATATTTGTACGTAAAGACATCGAACTTTACCTAAAACAATTTTTCTATTAAAAGAACATGTATTTTCGGAGTTCATATAATTTAGAAACACTGCCGTGGCCTTGCAATTTTTATTACAACTTTGTCCCGAATACAGTTGGATCTGTTATGACTACAGACAACAAAATTCAATCCACAGCGGTAAAACAATGTCTAGTTTAAAATATGCGTGATTTATTTCCAAAACGTGTACTTTAAATATTTTCCATGCATTGTCAAGATGGAAATTGCGATTGAAGCTTCATAAGTGAATGGAATCAAAATTTTAGTTCATCAGAGAAAGCAGATGCAAGACTAACAATGAGCGTACTTATTTACAATGACGACTTGCAAATGCGTATTTAAGGGGGGAGCCGAAGGGACCAGGACGTCTAACAAAATATTCTTCTTTTTTTCTTTCTAACGGGGCAACGTTAGAGGATTTTCCTTTTACCATCCCCCGATTCAGCATCCATTCTTTCATGTAGTACCACTGTCGGCACACGCCATTATCACTAGAATTTCGACACCCAGTTTCTCCAGCAGATGTCAGCGCTCTCTTTACTACGAAACTGCACTAGAAATTTAATTTTGCCGAGAGTACTCAAAACCAGTACTCGATTGATCTTTTAATGCTGCGCAGTCATGCGATATGAAGGCTGTCAATTTTCTGCGTCTTAAAAATTCGAAGACTGGAGCCAGGTTCGAACCTGCACCTATGGGGTGTGGGGCCAACGCCTAACCATTTGACCACTCGATCAGCTTTGAAATTATTTTAAAACCACTCATTTTAAATTAAAATTTCAATATTTTCTAACTTTAATTTGGAATTTTCTCTTCGTATTTGACTTGCGCCCCTCCCGAAACAAATTCCTATATACGCTCCTGGGCCTGTGTATACGTTATAAACAAAATCGGTAGCTAAATTCTCGAGATTTATGTACCGTACCTACCCTGTGTGGAAATCAGTGAGGACAAACTCATCAACTATATTTCCCAGAGATGCTCTCTTCCTTCTGCTGGTTACCGATAGAATTATTTATGGCTATCACAGTTATATTTTGAATATATGAATTAGCAATATTTGAAAACAAAAACCGAGATTTTTATCTAAATATTTTATAGATCATTGAAATATGTCGCTATTTTCTATGTCGGGGCATCAATATGTATTAGTATTCATTGACCATTTGACATTCAAGTTAGGAGCATGAAAAATTATGGTGCCACTCTCCAAGAAATCATTCATGGGTGGCCAGATGAAGAAAGCAGAAAAAGTGTATTGAATGTTTTCGTTTCTGCTGAAAAGCAAAGGATTTTGAACTGTGATAGAAATTATCCATGAATCGTTGTAACATATGCAGCAATGGAAAAAATTGAAACAAATTCGTACTGTGCTCGAAATCCTCAATGAGCTCTTCCTGTATTTCGAAAAAGTTCAACTCTTTTTAATATGCAATTATTTTTAAAAAAATACATAATGCTACAGTCTAAATTAAGAGTTTTACTAGTCTACGAAACAGTAACAAACAATAAAGTTATTTACAACATAACGTTACGTTCTGCAGTATTTTTTGCAAATCAAATATAATTTACGTTATTGTTTTAGCAATAAATTAAATAGAATTATCACGGTTACTGTATATTAACATACTGTAGTTGCTTGTATAAAGCCATACATTTTTACTATAAATTTCATAATACAGTGTAACGAGACATTATTACAGACATGCATTTTCCAGTGAAGTAGGTAAAATGTGTGGAACCTCAAATCCTTGCAGGCTTTTGGGGAGAGGTACTACAAACTTTTTCTCGTGATCATTTAAGGGGGTCCGAGACACATTTTGAAAAACATTTCATTGAACAGTTTAGAGTTTTTAAATTTTTCGCACTGATTCACCATCTATTTAATAAGCAAAATCATAACATAAAAATTTATTTTAAAAAATTGTATTCAAATTTAACTTGTTTTCTTTTTACTACCTTTTACAAAAAAGGAAGTATTGTATTCGCAAAAAAAAAAAAAAAAAATTCACTCAAAAATCGACCTTAATTTCTATTTTGCTCGCCCCCGAATGAATGTTTAGTTTTTTTTTTTCGACTCGACCACACGTGGATAAGTGCCGAAGAACGTATAGACAAGCGAAATATCCATTTTGACGATTCCCGAGTTATTTACAACGAGTTTTCTCGTGACGTCTGTATGTACGTATGTATGTCTCATAATTCAAGAACGGTATGTCCTAGACAGTTGAAATTCGCTACGTAGACTTTTAGTGGGGTCTAGTTGTGCACCTCTCCTTTAGGTTGCATTCGTGTGTTTGTGAGGGGGTCTTTTGCCCCTTTTTTGGGGGAAATCATTGTTAATTTCGAGGTAAACTCAAGTGGTGTTACAATTTGGCAGATACTTGGCAATATATCGCCAGTCTTTTGGTCGCCAAGTTTTGTCGACAAATTTGACGATTTTTTTTTTAAATCTGATTTCAATTTGGCCACTGTTGGTGATATTTAGAGAGTAAACTATTGAATCACATTAAAATTACCACTAATGGGAAAATGACATAAAATTGGAGTAAAAAGAAGTCATGTGAGGCACACATCAGCTCGTTTCAAATGGGGTTGCATTAAATCGCTAAAACTCAAAATATTCTTGGTCAATTTTCAAATTTTTTTCAAAAAATAATTCAAATATCTAAGCTTTAATTTTTATTCGGCGTTTTAAAAAATATTAATTCAATAAAAAATATTTCAAGGAAAAATTCGAAGATGCTTTTTTTAAAATCATATTTTATGCAGTAAACTTTTATTTTTTTAAAATTTGCCGAATAAAAATTAAAGTAAGCTGTTTGAAAAAGATATGCTCCAAATTTCATTACTTCATCTTTATCATTTCTTAACTTATAAGAGTTTGAATGCAAAAAATCGGGAAAAATTGCATCATGGAGAAAAACGTGTTTAAAGTTTTGAAGTTAAATGTAACTTAAATGCTTGCAACAGAAATAATTATGTTTTTCGTTTTTATTAAGATAAAAAACAAAACGGAGAATTTTTTTAAACGATTTAAAAGAAATTGCAAAATTTGATGATTTTTATGTCTTGGACCCCCTTAACATCTCCTCTTCAGATACATCAGTGTCTTTATAAACGTACATTAGAGCTCGAAAAGTTAAACGCCCTATCGAAATTGAATTTGACAAAGAGGATTTGAAAATTCTTAACGTTGAGAATAAAAGCTCATTGCTGCAAATATACTGAAGCTTTGAAAAAAAATCCCCTTACTTTGGTATGTGATACAATAAATAACACATAATATGAAGTTTATATTAAAATCAAAATTCTATACGTCTGTTATTTAGCTTTAACTTTGCCTCTTACAGTAGGAATAATATTTTGTTCCCTGGTATAAGGATTTTTGCATTTTATATGAATCTACATCATTTGAAATTCTTTGATTTACTGCTCTTTCTTTTTTCCTTCTATGGCTACTTTTAACAAATTTCTTGGTTCTATGTTTTTGACTTCAGTAATCCCAAGTTCAGTCAATGATTTATCTCAAATGACACAGAAATCACTTATTTTTTTTACATAAAATTCACTTACTCAAACAATGATTGATAGACTTCCGTGGGCAGGTAATGGGCAGTAACTGCAGATTTTTCTTTTTCATTTTTTTTGCATTTTTGTCATCTATTGTTCGTACGTCAGCTTTATTGTAAATGATTGCTAATTTGGTTTCCGCTGAAAAAAGCTCAAAACAGTCCAATTCCGACATTTCCCTATTGTTACTATTAAATCCAAAGCGCGTTTCTCTTCAAATATCTCGAAAACTCATTTCTTGCAGGTATTACCATTTGCCTGCTCTTAGCAGTAGAATACACAAACAAAATAAAGAGCACTAAACTGATTTCGAAACTGCAACAGCGATCTCAGTTTCTCTTTATTTGACAGTCAGACTTATGAAATTATATTTCATAATTATCTTTATTTCAGTCATTATATCGTAAACCAAATAAAGATTTTTTAAAAAGCTTTTGTATGTTTGTTTGTCACAATGCACATTTAAAAAAAAAAAAAATAAGGATTTTGGAAATCCTATTTGCGAAATTCAAATTCGTGGAGGTTTTTAATTATTCCGAGAAAAAAGTACGAAGAATAAACATAATATGAAAATAAAGGTAATCGTAAATATGTTGTTCTTTTTCCCGCCCCTTTCTCTATTTTTCTTCGTTTTGGAGTATAAATGAATAATTTATACTCCAAAGTATCTCCTACCTAGTATTTCTATAAAGCCATAGAAACTGTTTCTTAAAACATATTGAATAATATTTTCACATTAGAAATAGATGAAAAAGTAGTTCCCCTGTCCCATCCTAAAGTCCGGACGTGGCTCCCTGGGATTTTTGTGTGTCCCCGTTTGAAGAAAGAGCTTAAAGAGGAACATTGAGATTCTGTAGAGAACATTCAAGACTGTGTGCAAAAACAAATTTTTCACAGAACGATTTCTTGAAGCGTTGGCTGGTAGAAACAAAGCTGAGCTGGGTCACCATTTGGAATGGCAGACCCTCCCCCCCGCCCCCTTTCTCCGCCAGTTGGAGCACGCTGCGATGAATAGTCACGTCAGAAAAAAGAAAAAAAAACATGTTCATTACTTCCATAACGCACCCTGTATGCTTTCCTTTTGTAATTCTTTGTGTTGCATACACTCAGTTTCAGGAATTTCTGAAGATGAAAAATCTTGGTAACATTTAAACAGTTTTCATAAAATAATCTTCATACGTTTTCAGGAAACAGATTGAATCAACTCGTATTTCATTTGAAACATATTATTAAATTTATATGAATCTACTAATGAATCCATACACTGTAAAAAAAATCCGGAAACGTTTCTGAGTATATCGTGCAGCTGTGGTTCATGAAAGTTTCAAAAACGTTTCTGAGTATTTCGGAATCCTCTTTCTGTAATGTCCAGAAACGTGTCTGAGTATTTCGGAATCCTCTTTCTGTAATGTCCAGAAACGTGTCTGAGTATTTCGGAATCCTCTTTCTGTAATTTTCAGAAACGTTTCTGAGTATTTCGGAATCCTCTTTCCGTAATTTCCAGAAATGTTTCTGAGTATTCTGTGCAGCTGTGGTTCATGAAAGTTTCGAAAACGTTTCCGAGTATTTCGGAATTCTCCAAACAATTTTCAAAAACGTTTCCGAGAATTTCGGAATCCTTTTTCCGTGATTTTTTCTAAAACATAATTCTTTATTATAGTATTGCATACCATATCAGTTTCAATTCTTTCATATCTAAGAGCAATAATACAAGCAATTTTAGAATTATTCGTGGATTTTTTTTTTTTTTTTTGGAATTTCTAATGACAAATAGCATGGTTAACAGCATAACATATGCACAGTTAGAAATTTTTGAAAAATTATGAAATAATCTAGTAGTTTCATTCCTAATCACAAAATCGTCGGGGAATTGGAGTGGGGGTACCTTCTGAAAAGTGGGGATTGTTTGTTAAACAATCTTAAACTTCAGTTTTTCTCTCAATATTTTCAAAACAAAACTATCAACATATTGTATTTTTAATGCAGAACTTAAAAACATATCTTGTATCAAACTTGATAGCTTTTATCTTCGGATAAAATTTGACAGGACTTACCTACCCTTCGCGTTCCGGAATTCGTTCCCCTCAAGTCAATTTCTCTGACGAACAAAGTGTACCGAAAAGTACCAACAGAGAAATTGATGAATTTAAATATGACACCAAGTCCCCCTGCTGGAACCATTCGGGTTGATTCTTCTGTTCTTGCCCTTTTCCAGCTCATCACAAATATAAATACTTATTCAAAATAGGTTACTGATTTTATTTTTACAGTGTGCGCAAAATGCATTATATATTTTATTTATTGAAACATTGAACTCTATTACATGATTATTCCATTTCATATATACGAGAATAACCCCTCCCCCACCATAAAAGTGATGGTGCACCCATAAAATGCTATGAAGCGCCCACCCCCCTTGAAAAAGCAACATCATATACATTATAAATCAAAGTATCACATACATTATAAATCAAAGTATCATATAAATTATAAGTCAAATACTTTAATATGGTGTAAAAATACAAAATTATTTTATTAAGTCTTTTTTTTTTTTTTTTTTTGCTTTTGGTAAAATTGAGGCTCGTAAAACGAAAAAAATGAAGACACTTTTAAATACATATATGTATCTATTAGTTAAATAAATTAATACACATTTAACTAATTTAAAGCGTTTCGCTAATGCAAATATTTAAAGAGATATCGTCATTTAGATAATACTGAAGCACTATGTTCCTAATTACAAGAGATAGTTTTTTTTTTTTTTTACTTCATACAATCTAGCTACACTGTTTACAAGAGAATGAAAACATGCAACCTTAAAGACGAACTATCAAACCTGACAATTTGCATATTATAACATTTAATTCATAATGCTTGATACATAGCCAAATATTAACTGAGATTGACACATAAAAACAAAGTACACAATAACACATATTTAAATTTTTTTATAATCTTCAATTCATAAATTTTACAGAATAAAACTAGACACACTTGCACTTTAAATATGTGTTCTATGTAATGTAAAATATTTTCAAATTGCAATAGTTCACAACGAAAAAATAATACTGAAGAAAATAGTTTTTTTTTAACGAGATTTATATGAACTAAATCTCTTTAAAGTAATAGAGTTGCAAAGCGACTTACCTATTCGTCGGTGGTGGTCTTTTGCAGGCTTTGGTCACCAAAAAGGTGATTTTTATGACAGAATAAAATTCTGCCAACAAAAATTACCCATTTGGTAGAAAGAAGAAAAGTATCCAAGAAAAAAGTAAATTACCTACACAAGTTATGCGACGCAATGAATTTCATGGCGTCCTCTCGGTAGTTATTTGGTTTTCAATTTCAGTTTGTATTCCTTCCGCGAGCATGCGTCGAGATTTTGCACTTCGTACTTAAAAATAAGTGACATAGCTTCAAATTCAATCTTATGACGATACATATGCAAGAAAATATAAGACTTTAGAATTATCTTCAGTGAATTCATGCGAGGAACAAAACTTCTACTAATCCCCTTGATGAGTGTTACTTCGCATACATGAGTCAGCACTTGTTTTCATTGCGTGCTTTCGAAAGTTTCAGTTTAGATTTGCTGCTGGACTATAAAATTGTGAGCTGCGCATGCGTCGACTTTTACTTTCTTGCTATACGGGAAACGTTTTTGATTATAGCAGAAAACTGCGGAGGACGTACGAATCTGTGTATTACGGAAAACTTTTTTATATATTCAGAGAGTTTTCCGAGATTTTTTACAGTGTAGTTACCCTCTTAAGCATTGCTGTATAGACAAAGTCGAAATGATAATACTAATCGGAATTTGCCGTTCCACACAAAATGAATCGAATATAACTTAAGCAATAACCCTGAAAAGCAATATTTACAGTTCACTGAACACGTTTTCGAAGTCCAGAATTTATAATGAGTTTGCAAACGTAATATCATTTGCATCTTCCAATTGACCTTGTTCGTCTCAAAACGAACGAATTTCGATTTGCTTAGTAGTTGAAATTTCCAGTTACTGAACCGAAATGTGCGTTTATTTTGATGTAAAACGGATTTTGATATAAAACGGGATTAGTTTTCCCTATAGATTTTTCATTTTCAAGTGAATAATATTTCATTTCTTTGTTAAAGCTTATATATTCATAAAAGTAATAAACTTTGTTTGCGAAAATATTTCATTCATTTCTTCTATTCGTTTCCATAAAAACATTTATTAATTGTAATTTAGCTTCCTTTTTTTTTTCTTCATAGGGCTTGATTTTTTGCGTCATTCTGCTCAGTGAAATGTTGCTACTTTTTTACAATAAATAATTTTGTTTTAGTAGAAATAACAAATAATGTTTCATAGTCCCATCATTAGAATCATTAAATCTCGGTTTTCCTGTCATAATAATAGTATAGATTGATTAGGATGTGTCATAGTAACAAGAAATGAAAGTTACCGTTAATATTAACACAGTCAACTATACTGTCGTGAGCAGGTAAACGGCAGTATCTGCAGAAATGAGTTTTCGAGATATTTGAAAAAACGCGTTTTGGATTTAATACCAACAATTGAGAAATGCTGGAATTAGAAGTTTTTTCGCGTTTTTTTTTTTTTTTTTTTTTTCCAGCGGAAACCAAATAAGCAAACTTTTATGATAAATCTAACGTACAATAGATGAAATAATGCAAAAAAAAAAAATTCAGTTCCTCTCCTTTACCTGCTCACGCCAGTATAATAGTTTATACAATTTGGACAATGCGTTGCTGGCTTAGTTTCAAAATGAATATTCGCGTTACCGATAATTTAGTCGATGATTTGAACCAACCCTTCGAATCTTTCATTAAAATTTATTTAACAAATAAAAAAACAAGCGACATTTTTTGTTCAAAAATCTTGTTTTAGCAGAAAATGTCAGCAATAATATTAATTCCATCTTTTATTCGTTCAAAGTTGCTATAATCGGTTTCTACATATCAATATAACGTACCACATTTGTTCGTTTTCAAAATGTTTGGACTCATTTTGATTGCTTTCAATTGTAATGGTAATTATAGCTGAACTTGCGTTCGTCTTCATAAATAATTCTCAATTTTCTTTTTTCCTGATATATTGCTTGGTGTTTGCAATCACGAAATGTAATAGGTAAAAAAGGAGACAATTACCTTTAGTATTATATAATCAGAAGTTGTTTAGATTATTTAAACATTTGAACTTCGCTTACTCCAAAGTGAGTAATAATTCAATTTGTCGCATATGTTAGCAGGAAATGTCATAAGCGATCCGTATTCAGTAATAAAATGTTAATACCATTTTTTCACTATCATTGTTCTGATGTAGCTGTCATTTAAAACGTATCAAAAAAGCGAATTTGATTCGCATATTTTTTTTCATTTGTCAGTATGCTATCAACATTTTACTCAAGTCCTTTTGTATAGTTTCGCACTATAAAAATTGCATCATCAAATCTGAAAATATTTCTACATTCATTCGAACAAAAGCAAGATTTGCCTGACATAAAATATCAAAAGAAATTTCAAGACACACGAAATTGGGGCGCTCTTTTCAGCTGTCAGTGACATCAAAGGAAATCATTCCGCAATTTTCGTTGTTGAACTCATACGGCTCAACAAAACGGGACGAGTGTTTAGAAAAAAATAAATAAATAAACAAATCATGCTTCAATTTCGACGGAAGAAGCTTTTCAAGATAAATCGGAATTTAGTTATTAAGTTATCAGGCTGTTGGTAAGTTAAATGAAAAAAAAAGGTTTCGCAGCATTCTGTCAAACCTTTTAAATGTGGAGCAAGTAGTGATTTTTTTTTCAACTTTTAAAGCCATATAATTTTTTAAAAAATAGAAATTTTCAAATCGGTACGAATTCAAATTTATTCCATAATATCATGCCTTATTTGATTAAGCTATTTTATTCAGAAAACCTGAAATAGCTATGAAGTAGCTCATCTGAATAGATAGCAGTCTGTTTACACGAGTAACTTTATAACTATTTTATATTTTCCGAGAAAATAAATAGGGAATGTGGGGCAAAGTGAAATGGTTAAGATGGCCGAGTTTTTTTTTTTTTTTTTTTCAAAATGAACAAATCGTAAATTTGTGTTGAAAATTACAGTACATATAGAAAGAACATGGTATTTTATAATTAAACTTGTGTTGAAACAGTATTTTTTATTTTTGGCAGTAAATTTGAGCCTTTAAAAAAAAGTGAAAATTTTTCATTTTTTTTTTTTCACAGGGCAAAGTAAAAAATAAAATATTTTTCTACTCACCAAGCAACCACCTCAACTAGAAAAGCTTTCCGCCAAACAAGATAAACAATTTAAAGGATCTATCCATATTTCTGAGGAGTTGAAGGTGGCAGGAGGATCTAACTGAAGTAGTTGTGATGAAAGAGGAGAACAGGGAGGATGATAGTTTGGCAGATACATGGCGGGCAAACTATATATCATGACTTTTTAAGGCTGAGGTTTTTTTGGGGGGGGGGGCGGGGTTTAGGGTGAAGGCTTTCTTTTTTGTGGGGAAGAGTTAAAGGTTTTCTTGGCGGGGAAATTTTTACAACAGGGTTGTTTTTGCTGAGATAAGAGTTTACCAGATATGCCCCGATGCTGATCTTTACATGTGCGCTTTGAATTCTACAGATTTCAGGTGGTAACCAAAGTGCAAGGTTCCTCCAACAATTAGAGTTTTTAAAACAATGATACTACACACTCCAGAACTCGTGTAACGTTACACCTATTAATTCTGGTAACCTTACACAAATATTTTACAGTGTAATACCTCAACCAAGCATCTGTTCTGCACACTAATGCTCTCCATTTACAAATTGAGGCAGACACTGATAATTTATTATCGCTTATTACCAATATATTAAGGGAGTCCATGATGCCTACAGGATTACGTATTACCACCGTATTGTCTGATGACTCATTGAGATGACTTAGATCAACGTTAGCAAAAATGTTAAAATCATAACTAACTAACCCCATTAAGGAATTAAGTTATGAGTTGTTTTAGAAACCGCATATTTTGAGGCTCTTTCTATTAATTAAATTTCGCATATACTTCATTCGGGAATAACATTTCACTGTCACTATTTTAGACATTTGATTAATTAATTATTCTGTTTACCGCTTTTTTTTTCGGAAAAGCAATTAATTGGTTAGTTCCTCTTGCTCTTTTTTCGGAAAACTCTTAAGTGGTTTAAATGTGACAGCAAAATTAAAGTATTACTGCTTTAGTTTTATTTTATTAACAATACAGATTACATTTAAATAATTAAAAGTGCTCCAATTTATTAGGTCGATATCAGAAATTAAAATCTAGTACTAGCAAACATATGTTTTTATTGTTTTACATTTTATTATTCATTTTCATCTTAAACATATTATTGGCCGTATGATATCTCTTTTGTACCTTCCTTGGAGTATGAGAAAATATATTACAAATCTTTACTAATAATAAAGCTGAATGTCTCTCTGTCCGGAGGATGTCTGGATGTCTGGATGTCTGTAGGATATCTGTAGGATGTCTGTAGGATGTCTGTGACGCGCATAGCGCCTAAACCGTTCGGCCGATTTTCATGAAATTTGGCACGAAGTTAGTATGTAGCATGGGGGTGTGCACCTCGAAGCGATTTTTCGAAAATTCGATGTGGTTCTTTTTTTATTCCAATTTTAAGAAAAAAAACTATCATAATATACGAAATTATCATAACGTGTAACCGTAACATGGGCACAAGCCAATTGGCGAGATACGAAATTATCATAACGTGTAACCGTAACATGAGTACAAGCCAATTGACGAGAAAATTCACAATACATTATTTGTAAATACAGGCGAACCAAAAGATCTTTTAATTTTTCTATTACGGGCGAAGCCGTGCGGGTACCACTAGTTAATAATAATGAGATTACGTAGCCACGCTTTTGCTTAAGATTTTTATTTATATGCTTCTAAAAGCAATGTTTTACCATAGATGAATAAACATTATTTTAAACAAAATACCATATACGTTAAAAACAGAAAAGTTTTATTTCAAAAAAATTTCTTTTTTTTTTTTTTTTTCAAGAAAATTGTTTAGTCATTTGAACCCTTTTAGAGCATTGATGTCCAACCTTTTTCTGCCCGAGGGCCGCACTTCATATTAAAGTCATTCTCGCGGGCCAGAACACGTATGAAATTTCAAAACATTTCATTCTTTTCTAAATAACATGCGAGAGTAGGGAAAAAAGAAAGAAAATCATGAGCCAATAATTGATGTTATCACTACTTGATGCTTATTTCAATTAAATGCATATTTTTAAGAAACCATTTTCTGGACATTTGGCTCCAAATTTGTGACATTGTCACTTATCGTGCATTTCGATTTGCAACATTGAACAACACAACAGGCCACACGGATAAGCTTCGCGGGCCGGATTTGGTTCGCGGGCAGTATGTTGTACACCACTGCTTTAGAGGAATAAAACTTTTATTAATCTGGAAAGTATGAAAAACGTGCAGTAATTTAAATTTAACGCTCACCTTAAAAGTATGAAGCAGAAACATAAACTGACAAATTACCTGAAATACCCTTTTCCGCGATGAATATTGCTAAAATAAAGCTTTTAAGACAATAGCATAATTAGATAATCCATTCCAAACATCACTGCTCGAGTTGACATTAATTGATGCACTAACTTTGTTTGCGAAACGCAACAAATTTTATTATATCGCTCGGAATAATTATTTAAATGGGTAGGTGAGAGGTTCCGCTTTGATCTCATCTTTCATCTAATTATTTTCAAATAAAAGCATTTTAAATGCTTTTAAGTGAGAGAAAATTTATTATCCTTGCATGTGATTATGATAGACAACTAAATTTGGGGTGGGGGGAGCCTGGTACTTCAGATGATGAATATTTTCCCAAATTTGAATTTTGTGCAATCAAGATTGCTTATTGCTTTCACTGTGTGGGTGACAGGAGACGCTAATATTATTCGCTTTGTAATTGGTAGATAGTCAACTACATGATTCATTGACATTGCATGACGAATAGAATTCATGATAGTTAAATTAGTGAAGGGAAAAATCGTCTCACTGGTAATAAATATACTCGTCTGTTTTTTCGTGAGAAAAAAATAATGTGTGATTTAACTATTTGCTGGCTGCGTTGTCTAGCGTTGCACGGTCTACCTCGTTATACGGTCTCGTTGTACGATCTGCCAGCAAATAAAAGTTGTTCAACAGTCAGAATTAAATAAAAGAAAAAAAAGTGTTCAACTGCTAGTCAACGTGTTGAACAGAGCGATTTCATGACTCAAAATTTAAATTTAGACCCCTTTGGATTTTGTTTTAATTCCAAAAGTTCATTCATTGTCATCAATTGACGTAAACATATCCCTTTCACAGATGTTCTTTCTTTTCGTCCCCATAAGGGTAAAATCAAATCATTTGTACCAATCACCCTTATCTGGGGGGGGGGGACCTATGCGAATTCCTGAACATCTCTCTCAGTGCCAAATTTGGCAAAATCCGCCGAAAACTTAATATGCATAAGGAACAAACAGACACACACACGCATACAGACATTTCATTTTTCTATATATTTTTATCGAAGTGTGAAGTCGTTAAGTCAGCCGAAATTTTAAGAAATGCGTCAAATTTAAAGACTTGGCGAGGAATTGAAGATACCACGCGATTTCACCGTTTGCATGTGGCAGGCATATGGCTGCATGGAGATGCTTTCCGTCCTAAGGAAGCAGCGGCGCAGCTACGTGAGCAAGTTGACATACTAGATGTTGCTGAAAGCATTTATCTTTACTAATAATAAAGCTCAAAGTCTCTCTGTCTGGATGTCTGGATCTCTGTGACGCGCACAGCGCCTAAACCGTTCGCCCGATTTTCATGAAATTTGACACAAAATTAGTTTGCAGAATGAGGGTGTGCACCTCGAAGCGATTTTTCAAAAATTTGATTTTGTTCTTTTTATATTCTAATTTTAAGAACATTTTACCGAGCAAATTATCATAACGTGGATAATTAAATTACCAAATTATCATAACGTGGAACCGTGACATGGGCGAGCAAATAGCCATAGCGCTTTGGCGAGTAATTCATCATCCATTATTTGTAAATATACAGGCGAACCAAATGACCTTTTAATTTTTCTACTACGGGCAAAGCCGTGCGGGTGGGTATCACTATTTTCATTGCAAAGCTACAAAAATATTAAAAGGGATTCAATCTTTATACAGAACTCATTTTATTTCTTAGAGTGACATAATTTGAATTAGAAAATTATTATGTTCAATTTTAAAAAAAAGTTTTCTAGTTACTTTTCTTGAAGTTAATCAATTGTTTAACTTGAAACAACGTATTGAACACAATAGATTAGATATAGATTATTCTTAACGTTAAAATACTTTGCATGTATTTTTTTAATACTTTTCAGACTAAAAACATTAAAAATATCATCTTTCTTCTTTTTTTTTTCTTAAGAAACTGAATCTTTTCTTTATAGGCACAAACATGAAAAGTTCAAAGATATAGTAATGGTCGTGTTTTGGAAAACAAATTTGAACGCAGGAAGTTAACTCAAAATATTTTTTTAAATATAGAAATTACTTATTTCCCAATACAGTGAAACCTGTGTAAGTTGACCACTCGCGGTGCACTACTTTAGTGGTCAACTTAAACAGGTGGTCAACTTACAGAGGTTGATTTATATGATAAGGGCAAAATCCGTGCGTGAAAAAAGCGGTCAACTTAGAGAGATGGTCAACTTACAAGGGTGGTCAACTTCACAGATTTTACTGTAGCACAGAAAGTTGAAAAAAAAAAGTACTTCTTGATTTCCAATACGAATTAACCTACAGTAACTCCTTACTACTGGTATGCTACAAAATCATAAATGGCGTTTATTGAAAATGTACTTCTTTTTTAACTCAGTTTTAAAATATTTTAACCAGTTTAGCTTCTACATTTTATTCGGAATTTAAAATTTTACTTTATTAGATAATATGAGACAGTGAGAAGTAAAGGGATGTAAGTGGACATTTTCAAGTTTTGAGTAAAATGCTTTTAAAGTACCATTTCTAGGCAGGCTTTCATTGAAAATTATTTCAAAACCATGCAGTACTGGAGCACCTACCAGGGCTACTAATACTATATCTTGCCCGAAACAGAGGAGAGGTTATCCTACCATTTGTGCTGGCGATCTGTAAATTTTTAATTTTGGCATCTTAACATCCCTTTGCTTCTCATTGCCTCAAACATCATTTTATTCTGAATTACATGTCGTATTCGCCTTAATGTTGAACCTAGGAATAGCTATGCAAGTCGGAAATGAATGTCCTACAAATAATTCGTTGTGTTTAAGATGAATCTCTATCCAATTGAAAAGGAGGGTTAAACAAATTAAAGTTTGCTGTCTTTATTCATTTATTATTATTATTATTATTTTTGCACACTGCAGTAATTTAAATTTTCGTTTCCAAGTTTTCGAAAGGCCCCTGGAGGAGGCCGTGTGCTGTCGTTCACTTCGCCCATGACTCACGGAAGTTACCTTGTATTTATTTAAGTCTAGTTTTGAACTTCATTGCAAACTTGCCTCGCACCCATATTTTTACATGAATTCGTAAACTCCAAGCTGAATCTTTCACTTTTCTTTTTAAATTTTTTTCTTCTATGTTATACTTAATGCAATTATACTAACGTTTTAAAACACATTCTTACAAAATATTGCTCAAGAAATATGACAACATTCAGTCTTAAAGCTGCTCAGATCGAAAAATGAAATTTTAATTAATAAAAACACAGTATTATATTTTTGTCTTCAATGAAGCACTGCAAAAGGTTAATCATCGGAGTATTATTGATTCCACCATCTCTAAGACCTTGGCATTACATCTCCTATCACTTTAAACGAATAAATATTACATGCAGTGCATACATCTGCCTCATGCTTGTTCAGAAACAATAGATATTAAAATGTTTTTATGATAATAGAGAACGATTATATCTATCAAAACAACTAAACTCTTCAGATCGATTAATTCCTCATGTTTATAAATCCAATATCTCTTCTCGTACTATTAAAATAAATTACAGTTTTGTTTAGATCCGAAGGACTCTTTTTGTATCAACAACCAAAAACTTTCGAATGATGTTTCGGAACAATCGCTTCCATCAGAAAAGTATTTTCGAAATTAATATTTTTATTGCTAATACGCTTAGTCATTTTTCAGACTTTTTTCTCAATTACATGAATTATTATTGTTATTTTTTAATTCAGCTTAATTATAAATCAAATATGATTTCACAATCAGTACTTGGTGATTACAAAATACATTCATTATTTCTTAATATAAATATATGCACTCGCAATGTCAGAATGTCACAAGTGCCAAAAAATTATAACCGTTTTGCAATTTTAAGAGAGTATTATTTTTCGAAGTTATTAGACTAGAATAATGGAGTATTTAGACAATGCGCTGAGTCCGAGTAATTAACAGCTATGAATAGTTGCATTACGTCATCCACTGCAGTTTAGTTTTGCGTTCGGCAGAATTGATAAGCCCCAATGAATCTATTTATCGTCGTTAACGTAATAATTTAACGTGTTCATAAGCCTTGTTGACTAAAATGTACAGTGCCTCAACCCTTAAATGCAATCAATTAACACCATCAAACCAAAAGCAACATTTTCCAACATTAGTACAAAATTTACAAATGATTATTTTCCAATTTTTCTTCTCTTGGAAATTTAGTATTTTCGTTAGCCTTGCTAATTTATACAAATTGTGCTCAATTTTCATGGATGACCGAAACCGCAGTTTTTAAGTTGTTGGTTAAATGTCGAGTCCTGTTGTTTCTTTGCTCGAATGATTTTTTTTTTCGACATTAATTACAGCAAATATGTTTCAGATGCAGTACTGGTCACAATTTTGCTTTGAGGAAAGCAAAATGTGGTAACTACTCAAAAAATAGTACAACTACAGTCTAAATACTACAATCTTCGTTTTCTCAGCAGTCAGTAGTTTTTTTTTTTTTTTTTTTTTTTTTTAAGTCAAAACAAGCAATGTCTTGTGTCGTTATCAAGTGTAATTCAAATAATTCAAAATTTCATGTACGATCCTAATGTTGCATCTGACAACGATCTCTGGAAGTGTTAAAAACTTTACTGAATTATACTGCTCAAAACAATTAAAGGATATTGTAAGTTTTTGTACTAGAAAAGGTATTATTATTTTTTTTTTTTTTTTTTTGCATAGAATCGAAGAAGGGAGTTACAAATGCGAATTCTTCTTAATTTCAAGCGTCGCAGTATGCAAACTTTGAGTTTGACGTCGAAGACGACGTTTCAGTGGCGGCGAATAAGATTTCGCTCTTAACTTATTGTCAGACAAAGCAGAAAATAATGATCGACATTCAGTAAGCGCGTTGTTTCGATGAATGCGATGCCTCAACGAACTCATTTAACGGAATCAGAAGCTTCTTAAGTGATTGTCAGGCTAGAGGGAAGCCAAACACAAGCCAAGGCAGCAGAAGCTATTGGAGTTTTGCAAAGTATGATTTCTACAAGATGGAAACGGTTTTTAGCGACTGGAAATGCTGGCCGAAAATCAGGGCAAGGTCGCAGACGGTCAACAACGCTCAACGAAGACCATAATTTAGCTTTCACGGCTCCGAGGCACCGAAGTATGAATGCCACCCCGCTACAACGACATCTTCGCTCGGGTACTGGTACCACAATTTTGACACAAACTGCCCGAAATCGCCTTCACGCTGTAAGTCTGTATGCTCGTCGACCAATGGTCTGTGTCACATTAGCTGCGAGACACCGTCGCGATACAGGGAGTGGGTAACAGAGCATGTGAATTGAAGAAGAAATGAATGGAGCAATATTTTTTTTCTCTGACTAGTCCTGTTCTTGTCTTTATCCATTTAATGGCGTATTTTCATCTGGAGGGATCTTGGCACTAGAAACAATCCAGCGTTCGCTCCCGAAAGTGTCAGATTTGGTGGTGGTGGTGTGATGGTGCATGTTGGCATCTCCATTCATGGGCGCACCGAGCTGCATGTCATTCCGAATGGAACTCTGACCGCTCGTCAAAGTAGGGATGAGATCCTCACACCTATTGTAGTCCCTTACCCTGCAGCAGTTGGAGGTGACTTCATGTTAATGGAAGAAAATTGCAGACCTCATCTTCTTACTTGATGAATGATTTTCTTTCGGCGGAAGGAATCATACGAAGGCCAGCGTATTCTCCAGATATGAACCCAATAGAGCATATTTGGGACATTCTAGGCAACGAGTTTTTGGACGCCTACCACCTCCCCAAACTCTCCAAGAACCGGAAAGAGCGCTTCAGGAGGAGTGGGGCAGAATACCCCAGCCCCTCATTAATAACCTCATTAATTCCATGCATCAGAGGTGTTTTACATTGCTGGCCATCCGGGGTTACCATACCCCCTATTAGAAGCGATTTTCTTTTAAGAAAACCCCAATTTTTTTTATCGCTATTCTCATACGCACGAAGTGCGTTTTTTTCCCTTTTGTACCCAAAAGTTGAAAAAAAGTATTTTTTCCTGCCATACAAATGTAATTTTTGTCTCAAATAGTTTTGTAACGCCTGTCGATAATGTATCAATCATTTAAAAAGTTCTCCAGGTTCAAAATCAACCCAAAACCTCAATATCTTTTAATTGTTTTGAGCAGTGTAGATCGAGTAAGTTAGATAGAGATTGAAAAATTTCACTGAATCCGATCGTGTAAGTTAGTTAGAGATAGAAAAAGTTTTAAAACTTAGGTAACCACTTTTTGCAAACTGATATTTTTGATTTTAATTGATTTTCCAAAGTAGAGAAATCAAAGTGACATTTGAGCACCATATTCGACTGAAGACAATAAACAAGCCAATTTATAATAAGTTTATTAATAGGAACTACCTTTGTTTTGATTAGTCAGATATGCTGGTCTATTTCCGGTCGAGATACTCTGAAATGACCAGAAGATTTCATCTGAGTTCCCACAAGAAGATATCTGGGGACGCTTGAATGCTAAGGAAGAAGTGATGTTGTTTTTCAAGTCGGAATAAACTTCCTTTACAAGCAGTGGAGGTGAACGATGTCATCACCAGCTCACGAACAAAAGCGATATTAATTGGTACGGGGAATTCTCTATCGCTCTCTCTCCGAAAAAGTTAGAAAAAATTTTCCCCTTCCGCTTTGAAACGTTTCGACCATTGTGGGAGATGATTTCCTCAAAAAGTGATTCATGCAGATGATATCGGAAGAACACTCAATCAAGCGTTATTAAAAATATTCACGGAGTTGGAATTTGAGTTTCCTGTTTTACTACAACGAGATAAAACTAAAGACATTGACAGTAATTTCTAGTTATATTCATTACTTTTTTCGGAATTAAATAAGTGATTTTATTGATATATAGTTGTCAGTTTTGGTTTATTCAATTTTGTTAAGGTTATAAAATTAATCATTTGGATATTATCTACACAGGCCGAAGAAAACTAAATTGTTAGGAAGCAGGACATTTTGCTAGGCAGCAGGTAAATTATTTTTCTGAGTTTCTAATCAAATTCAGTGTACTATGACTTCTGAAGTATTCTTAATCGGAAAAAACTAGCCACCAAGCTATTTTTCCTAGTCACCCGGGTGACCTGGTGCCCGGACTTGTCCAACCCCGATTGTAGATGCATACGTATATTAAGGTGTATCGAAAAAAATGTTTGGAAACTGAAAACTTCAAGTTGACAAAAATGTTTCCCTGCTGATAACATTTATACTACGAAAAATTAATTGAAGTAAAAATATATTTAGATCTCCTAGATGAGGCCTAAAGTTTAAAATTTTAAGCAAATTATTTTTTTATCTAAATTTTTTAATAAGGATTTTATATATATATATATATATATATATATATATATATATATATATATATATATATATATATATATATATATATATATATTTTAATTTTTCAACTTTACTGATGTAAAGAATGAAGTTAAATATTATTTTTTGATGAAAAGTTTTGCTCCGATGCAAAATTTCGGGTCTCCCAGTACTCAAAAATAAAGAAGTTAAAAATTTTACATCTTAAACAAATTAATTACACTGTGCGGCATAAAGAAGAATTTTGGACTTTATTCCAGTTGATACTTACGAAAAATATTTCAAAATTAACAAATATGATTTTGTTTTCATTCCCCCCCCCTCCCCCTTTTTCGGGGTATAACCAGAACATCGGTCTCACTCATATAATCCTTGTATCGGTAAATGTAGTTACATTGTAACTACTTTTTTTTTTAAATCTTGGAAGCATCGCATGTTGCATACGAATCGCATCGCAAATCTACCCCCTAAAGTATCTCTCCTTTGCTACAAATGTTTACGTTTTTAAACTTTTCATCTCTTTAGCCCATCAGAGAAATGTTAACGGTTAGTTTAACGCTCTGTTCCCCTCCAAATTAAAATAATGGCAATGAAATTGTCGAAAAGTGAAAAAATATAGAGGGGAGCTATTTCCAATTAGTGGGTCTTTGGGGGTAAACGGTCATCCCATGTTTGGTTTCATGAAATCATTTTAAATGAGAATCAGCAGGAATTGTGTCAGAAACGTTTTTTATGCAGCACTATAATTAATTTGCTCGTGATGAAAAATTTAGCTTTAAAAAATCCTCCTTTTAAAGTATTTCGCGAAAGACCGAAATATTGCATAAGAGTTATTTATTGCAGGGCTTCGCAACCGGTGTGCCGCGGCACACTGGTGCGCCGCGACAAGTAACCCGGTGTGCCGCGGTATTTTCGAGTTATATAAAAAGAAAGAGCCTTGATGTATTTCATTTTTTACGATCGAGTAGCGTTTGTATCGTTCTGTAACTTCTCAGTTCACCCTGTCGATCGTGTGCAATAAGACATACCCAACAAGGGGAGAGGCGGGATTTGCTGCGCACTTCTTTTAAACTTCTTGTGATCCTTTTACTTTCAGTTTTTGAAAACGGATTCTAATTTCCACGAAGTCAATTAAACAGAATTTTTTCTGAATCATTCGCAAACGGGAGTATCGCCCGCTCTCCCAGGCAGGGATTGTGCCCTCCCGCCCAGAATTTTAGCCCCAGCTTTAGCTTTTGTTTTCCTATTTTCCAGTTCCGATACCAATTTTATTTTATCGTAGTTTCTCAAAGCTCGATTCTGAGACTTTTGGCAAAATAGAAAAGAAAAGAAGAAATAAATAAATAAACTGAAAGAAACAAAATCTAGGACGAATGAATATTTTTTTTTATCGGTTGCATACGTTGGCGCCAACGATCAGACATATATCGCTTTTGAAGATTTTTTTGTGGATCTATAAAAAGCAAATCAGCAAAAAAGAAAAAAAAATTTTTTTTTTTTCAAACTTATGTTTGCTATTGGCTTTTTTATTATTATTATTTATTCGGCTTATTTTAGACACAAATTATTTTCGCTCAACGATCAGCAGTGATATTCTAGCTTGTCTTCATACGCTCAGTGTGTTTATTCGGATTGGCGCAAAACATCAGCTTTAATTACGAATGTGATATGGAAAAATTCTTGGTTAGAGAAGGCTCATCAGCTGCTAAATCTGCGACTGCATGTACTGATACAGATGAACCTCCAAGTAAAAAGGCTAAGTCGCTGAGAAGGCAGTATAAGGAAGAATACCTGGCTTTCGGTTTTTCGTGGATCGGAGATGTAAAATCACCAAGACCTGAGTGTCTCATTTGCGGGGAGAAACTTTCAAATGAAGCGATGGTCCCTAGCAAATTAAAACGTCATCTGTCTACTAAACATCCTTCTTACCTAGGCAAAGACATCGGTTACTTCAAACGATTGCAGGAAGAGAACTCGAAGCAAAGTTCCTTCATGAAAGCCAGCGCAAAAGTTTCTGAAAAGGCTCAAGAGGTTAGCTATAATGTTGCACGGTTAATTGCCAAAACAAAAAATCCACACACTATCGGTGAAACGCTTATTTTACCAGCGTGCAGAGAAATTGTACGGGGAATGCTAGGACCCGGAGCAGAGAAGGAGGTGGTCCGAGTGCCACTTTCTGACGACACTATCAGGAGACGAATTGATGACATGTCGGGTGACATAGAAGCAACATTGGTAGAGAAATTACGAGTTGCTGGAAAATTTGCATTTCAAGTTGATGAATCTACCGACATCGGAAGCTGTGCACAACTCATAGCCATTGTGCGCTTTGTTGATGACGGACGCATTAAAGATCATTATCTTTTCTGCAAAGAACTTCCTCAACGTGCAACCGGTGAAGAGATATTCCGCGTTACAGATGAATATCTGAAAAGTAACGGGATCCAGTGGCAAAATTGCACAAGTGTTTGCACCGACGGAGCTGCTGCAATGACAGGATCTATCATAGGGTTCCTTTCGAATGTGAAAAATCGTAACCCAAGTGTTCAAACCATACACTGTTTCCTCCATCGTGAAGCTCTCATGGCAAAGAACTTACCAGATGAGATGAAGTCAGCTTTGGCTGAAGTCGTGAAAATCGTGAATTTGATAAAATCGAGGCCGCTTAATTCTCGCCTTTTCTCCGTACTTTGTGAAGAAATGGGCGCAGATCACCACTCCTTACTTCTTCATACAGAGATTCGCTGGCTTTCACGTGGTAAGGTACTATCTAGAATTTTTGAATTGAGGGACGAAGTACGACAGTTTTTGATTTTAAAAAACGAAATGCAGTACGCCAGTTTGTTGCAAGACAAATATTGGCTGGCTAAACTAGCGTACATGGCTGACATTTTCGAACACCTGAACGAATTGAATCGGAAAATGCAAGGACAAGGAGAGAATTTGGTTACATGTATGGACAAACTGAACGGATTCAAATCAAAAATTCAGCTGTGGAAAGAAGAAGTACAGCGTGGCTCATTGGACATGTTCAAACGGACAGTCAACATGGTATGTGGAGAAAATGGAATGGAAGAAAAGCTGCTGAATGTGGTGGCAGAACATTTGGTAATACTTCAGGACAAGTTTAAGCACTATTTCAAGAATACTAACACAGAACAGTATGACTGGATTCGCGATCCATTCTCTTCATCTGCGGATGCATCAGTTAAAGACCTTTCTTTGAAGGCGCGAGAAGAATTTATGGACCTCAAGAGCGACCGTACTCTTAAACTTAAGTTGAGCGAAGTTCCTCTGGACGAATTTTGGTTGCTGGTTAAAAATGAGTATCCCACCATCTCTTCTCTTGCTATTGATGTGCTGCTGCCATTTTCAACTACATATCTTTGCGAACTCAGCTTCTCAGCCCTCACACTTATAAAAAACAGCAAGAGATCATCGCTAAAGAGCCTAGATCAAGAACTTCGTGTAGCTCTATCCAGCATAGAGCCGAACATCAAACGTCTTTGCTCCTCAAGGCAGGCTCAAGTATCTCATTAGTGTCAAACGGAAGTTAGAGTGCTTGGTTTTAATTTCTTACTTGCTTCTTTCTTGAAACATTTTTTGATAAATCGTTTAACTGCAGTGTCACTTTAATGACATGTTTGACTGAATTGCTTTGAAACATATCAAGTATAATTATCTGTTAAATCTGATATAAGTAGTTTTGTTGTTCATTATCAACCTCAATACATTCGAAATATTTCTACTTTCTAAATAAATTTTAATACACTACGTTAGTTATAATTGTTTTATTTATATGAAAAAAAAGTCCCCCTCCCTCCCCACGTCTTTTTACCAGGCATTTCTATATTACCATTGCGAAATTAAGTTCAGTGTGCCCCGTTGATCTAGAAATTTCTTAAGTGTGCCGCGAAGTAAAAAAGGTTGAGAAGCACTGATTTATTGTACAATAAAATTCAACCTCATTGGTTCAGTCAACTTGACCGGCCGGCCATGAACGCTTTACGCAGCAAATTAGAAGCGCATTATGTTTCCTCTTCCAGCGCTTGCCATTCTGCTCGGGGATTATTATTGACTTCAGCATGATACGTTGTAGGCCATGTAACACGTTGAAAATAATAGCTATCCATAATACATTGGCTTCTCGCACGTGTATCGTCATCAAATTGCTTTCTCATACAGTACTCTCATACAGTGTGAGTATCTGTGCTTCTTTAATTGTGCTCTGTTTTCTAACCATGAAATTGTAAAAACGCTGATACGTGTGTGAGTTGCGATTTTTTGTAGACATATATATGCAACTGAGTACCTAGAAAATTAGGTAGATAATTTTAATTGCAAATGCAGTTTTTTATTTAAATTTTGCCTCGCTCTATCAAGTACTTGCTCTACTTTTATGATATAAAGATATTTATTTCGTTTTAACAAAACATATAATAGCTTTGACAAGACTTTTCATCATTTTTTTAAATCCATCACCAGAAACAAAGAATCAACTGAAAAACTAGTCAATCGTTATCAATATCGAAAAGTTATTTTTTTTTCTTTATCTCGTGTAACGAGACGGCAGAACTTTAAAAATGTAAATTAAAAATATTAAACAAGTTTAAGAAAAATCTTGAAGCAGTGATAGAATGTTTCTCAGAAAAGGTTACTCGAGTGACTACATTTCTCAGAAAACTCTCTTCACATGACGGATTTCTCCTTTTGTATCATTGCCAGAACAACTTTGTGTAATTTTCAAAACCGATTCCTGATTTGGTTACCACGAAAATTTTTGAAGGCAACTGATTGTATATCATTTGCATGTTTCATAAAGTTTTAGGAGGGGTGAGGGGGGAATCGTTGACTGAGCCATCAGTATTGCATCAAGTATTTCAATCAAAAGTTCATTCATAAAATCTTTATAAATCTTTTATATCTTTTTCTTATTTGTCAAATTATTTTGAATACTTCTTTTTAAAAAATGATGCACTTAACTGTTCATCAGAGAATTTTTATCGAAAGTGAAATTTGCAAGCGTGTAATTTATATCATTAACTTTTTAAATGCAGATAGACCTTTAATAAAATGACTAGTAACTGCTCATTTTTGTTAATCAGTCATTAATCCTATATTTGAAAAAGCAATTACTTTTTAAATATCAAAAGCTTAAACAAAAAAGAATATTCTGTAGAATATAATTGGCTGAATACGTTTTAACTGACTTATCACGTTTACTTTATAATTTATGAAACCTATAAATAATAATTAATAGTTTATTCTTCATTTTAGTTTAATATTAGTTGGGCGGAGCTCTTTCTATGAAGTATATTATTTTGCTTCAAAACTGGTTGAATATATTCGAAAACGAATACAAAATATGACAGTAATCTTTAATTTGGAATTAGAACTTTTTAAATTTAAGTTAAAAATGTATTTTACCATATTACGATATTTAAATTAATTAAACATGATCCACCGTTAAAGAGAAATCCAAAAGAAATATTTTCCCTTGCCATGTATAATTAAGAATCATAAAATATAATCGAGATGAATAAATTTTCTCAAAAATATTTTGCATAATTTCATATTTATTGGCATTAAATATGAATAACTTTGCTATTTTAATTAAAATCAACTGAAATGCCTAGTAAATAGAATTTAGTTAAAAATAGAACTAGGTTTTATATTTTATAGCATCTAAATTTTATTCGAATGAGCTATTTAAGTTTTCATTTTCATTTATGTGTTCCGATATAAATATGTACATGTATCGCGAAAGCTTGTTTTTTTTAACATTTATTCATCTTTAATTTGGTTTGATATGGTTGTAATGAATAATGCATAAACTGATGGTAAAAGCAATTACGAGTATTATTTCTTAATATAGTTTTTATTCCGTGTTTTGCTTTCTTTCTTTATCTCATATATTTTCCTCTTTTTTTTTTTTTGTTTCCCTTTGAATATATTAAGTATGTTTTGCATGATACGTCAAGCGGAGTATTCCTATACAATAGTCAATAACTGTCCACAAATACACCAATTGGCTGTGCTATTTATCTTAACACAACACTTTTTTTGAAGGGAGGTGGGATAAAATCTAACAAAAAATACAACCAAACTAAAGAAGTACAGCTAGTATATTTTGTTAAAGAAGGCCGACTTGAACTACTTGGGGAAATAACGTTGCTCTAAACTGCTTTGCATAAATATAGTTTACTATTACCGCTGCATCTTTCACTCTTAAAAATAATTCATGATTTTTTGCATTCTGAACATCATAACTGAGTGTGATGAAAAAACTTCAGGAACAATAAAATTCCAATTGTTGCATACGAACCTTTGTTCTACAACTTATAGAGCCTCTCATAAACGTACACCTTCATTGACGCAAAAATTTTCATTTTTTGTATCAGAACTGCAAAAGTTCATTAGTTGAATTCTAAAAAAGAAATTAATCTTAAAGTAAATCCATTAGTCTTTTTTTTTACTTTACACATACATATGTTCTAAAAGAATACAAACAAAAAAAAAAATTCTGAGTTCTGAATTGAGTTCCGAAGGAAAAATTAAAC
Source organism: Uloborus diversus (assembly GCF_026930045.1). Classification (NCBI taxonomy): domain Eukaryota; kingdom Metazoa; phylum Arthropoda; class Arachnida; order Araneae; family Uloboridae; genus Uloborus; species Uloborus diversus. The sequence goes on along the minus strand of NC_072733.1, from coordinate 126,771,743 downwards.
ACGCTTTCTTAATTAAATACTAGCCTGCGTGCCCGGCGTTGCACGGGCTACTTAAAAAATGAAAGAGATGTCCAATTGATGTTTTTGTATTACTCTGACATCATTTTGTAAAGCGCTAAGAAGTAAATAAATACGCGTAATGCAAGGTTTGTAAAACACCAGTAGAGCATATTTTTGTCAAAATTCTCTTTAACCTTAATCATAGTTATCAATGATACAAGTTATGAGTATTTTCAATTAGCACAAAAGATGAAAATATATGCATTATCAACTATAATTTCTGGTCACTTTAAACTGAATTAAATCTGATAGACTATATCTGAAATATTTATGTACAATTACGATCATCTTTTTACATAAAATGACACACACATTTTGATTGATTATGTGAAACTAAAGCACCAAGACTAAATAAATACCAATAAGCATTAATTAAATACCAAGTCATCAGATTCCAAGATAGCTTTAGTTAAAATCCTTAAAAAGAATTTTTTTGTTCAACTCTGTTTCACTTAAAGAAATCCAAACAATCTTAATTTAACATGTTCTTTTAACGATACAAACTGTATTTCAAAAATAGAAACAGGAAAGAAAAAAAAAATTTGAAAAAAAAATAGAACCGACTTCAAATTTGCTCTAAAAAGTGAAAAATAATTTTATTCTTTAAACACCATCGATAATGCTTTTAAACATAATTTTTGAAGTTGGCGCAAAAACAAAACGTAAAATCCAGTGTAACCATGCTTCGTTCATATTTTTTTCAGAAAAGCATCCAAAGTTACGAACGAAACATTTATATCGTTATTCAAATATGTTGTCATCAATGCATACTTTATGTGATAGTGAAGAAACCGGGCCTGGTTAAATTTATAGTTGTAGTTGAGTTATGGCTGTGAATGATTTTATCTATCGTTTTTGCACCAACTTCAAAAATTATGTATAAAAGCATTATCGATGGTGTTTAAAGAATAAAATTATTTTTCACTTTTTAGAGCAAATTTGAAGTCGGTTCTATTTTTTTTTTTTTCAAAATTTTTTTTATTTTATTCTTTTTAGTGTAAATGTAGGTATTTCAGAAATTGTAAGAAGTTACCATCACGAAACTTCCACCTTATTTTTTTCATAAAAATGCTCCATAATAATAAAAAAAAAACTATAAACACGCGTTAAACTTTAAGCGATTGGAACTAAAAACTTATCTTTGTTCCTCTTTGGAATTAATGTGTAGTTAATTTAATTTATAACCATTTAAGTATTACGATTTTTCTAACTAATTTACATTTCACAGCATTTAAGTTGCTCATGATGCAATTCTGTATTTTCTTACTTAGCCCCCATCATTTGTTATTGGCATAGATGATAACGAAAAAAATACTACTGTAGTTGAGGCAAACCTAATGGTAGCATTGTGAAGGCTAAGCAGTAGAGTGGGTCGAAAAAGGCCGAAAAAATTTTTTTTTCGAAATCAATTTTTGGATAGCGCGCAAAAGTTGCGTAGGGAGCTAGTTAGCACCCACAAAAAATTTCTTGGATATTAAAAAATATCTAGCCGGCGCTATTTGTCACTGAAAAACCGAAAAAAAAAGAGAAAAATGAATTTTTGTGAAATTTTTTTTAAAAACTAAATTCCAAATATTTTGCTGGAATGCACCGAAAATGTTATATAATGAGCCAGTTCGAGCCCATAAAATGTTTCATTGATTTTAATGAGCATTTAACCGCTCCTTTCCGGCATCAAAAATTGGAGAAAAATGAAAAAATATTGATTTTTTTTAAAAACCAATGTGAAAATTATTTTTTCAACATTAAATCATAGATTAATTAATTAAATAGCGCCATTAATCATAGTAATTATTATCACGCAATAGTATCATACATTTTCGAGAACTACACATATAGATAATAAAATTTTAAAAAAGAGATCTTCAAATTTGATTTATAATACCTCATGCATAATGAATATTATTTTTTGGAATAATATTGTCCCTTGTTATCAAATGATGGAAGTTCTTTCCCAGATTTAAGTTTAGCACGAATGTATCCATCTCGTGCAGTTTCACCACAAACTTTTATTGCAGCTTCGGTTATTAGTTTCACACAACGTTTCACAGCTTGCGTGTGACGGGGAAATTCCTCGAAAGTAAACTCTGTAGAATGTTCTTTGCACATTTCTTTCCATTGTTGGTCTTTTAGATGCATTGTAAGAGGTGGCTCTGTTACAACACAGTTTGCCCAATCAACTAAATCAACATAATCAACGGCTTCAAAATTGAATTTATGACGCTCAAAAAATCGTACACCATCCGAGCTCTTCGTCTTCTTATTTCTAGAGTTCAGAATGCGCCTAACAGCTAATTCCCGAATGTATTTTCTTGAGTCAAACAACATTGTCGACATTAGCTGTTCAGGATGAGCGAAATATGCGTTACTTGAGAGACTTTGAAAATTATCTCCTTAACGTTGTCTGGAAACTGCCTAGCAAGAGAAATCATTTTCCAAAAATGTTGGGCGCGGTATTGGCAGTTCAGTTTCATTTTTATTTCAAACCACATTGGAGCATAAACTAAAATTATATACTTTACAAGCATTGTAAGGTTTTCTGATGGAGTTGGAGTGTCTATATACAAGCGTAACAAACGGTTTGTAGTTGTCAGCCATCGCGCATGACTGACTGAGTTTGCCTGGGCTACTGTCAGCCACGCTTTGAAGGACAACTACCATCTTTTACGGCAAGACATATTCTATACAAATATTGTTGTTCAGTACTTAAATTTTTTATATCTTTCATGTCCAAAACCAGAAGATTGCAGTCAATTTTATCAAATTTGACCACCGGATTTTTTTCACAATCTCTAAGTAGTTGTTCGATAGCTCCAGAATATGAATCTGGCCACTTTGTGCAACCGTCCAATTCCAGTATAGGATGCCTCAGTGGCAACTCATTGTGGACATTGGACACAAAAGAGGACCCCTTTAATTGCTTAATTCCCAGCTGTGGAGGTGTAGAATTACAGCATTTCTTGTCGGGAGGTTTTGTCTCTTAAGTGGGTTATAAAGTCGAGAGGAAGAAATGGCTTGAGAAAAAGAAGAATACTTGGGTTCAATTCATTAATCAGTTTAAAGGACTTCAGAGGATTCACATATTTTTAATACTCAAGGGTTCTATTTGTCAAATATATATAAAATAGTTATAAAATAATCTTAGGAATAATAGAAGTAGTTGAGCGCCGTTTATTATCCAGGAGAAACAATTGGAACCGAAGATTAAAAATTTAGCATCTTATGTAACTATTTTTTATTTGAGGGTGTGCATTTTTTTAAAATTGGCGTACAAATGTCACATAAAATTGATTGAATTTTCACTGTTTTTTCTAAGTAACGTATTGCGTAACATTTCAGTACTTACTTATTTCGAAACTACTTTTTTTTCATTTTTCCAATGTTTCAGTTTTAAAGGAGCGTAGCCAAATATTCTACGAAATGTATAAAAGTCTTTGAGGACTTCAACTAATTCACTGACAGATACTTCTAATGTTTGATGAAACTAGCTTCAAACCTTTATTTTCACCCCCCCCCCTTTTTATTTATTTATTTATTTTTATTTATTTTTGAAAAAAATGCATTTTTGCCCTTTTTTTCAGTTTTTCAAGGTCAAATAGCGCCGGCTAAATATTAAACAAATTTAGCGAAATTTTTTATGGGTAATAACGGGCCCATATAGCAACTTTTCCGCACTATCCAAAAACAGATTTCCAAAAAAAGTTTTTTCGGCCCACCCTACTAAGCAGATCCTAATCACTGCATCACCTCGCTTCCAGGTTAGGTTTACCCCCACTATGGAGCAATAGCACTGAAGAAGGGAAGATTTCGATAATTCACATAATGTTACTATAAATCAGCAAGGTTACCAAAATAAAATTATTTACGCCAAAAATAAGACGACAGCGCCAGATTCCCGATTATTATCGAAATTTGATGCTTGCTTCAGAGAAGCCTTCATTCAAAATTATCATTACAATTACTATTAATGTTACTGTCGTATGGCACCAAACTTTCATAACAATGGGTTTTAAATTTAATCATTTAATAGGGAAATTGCATGAAATTTATGGTTTTTTGCCCATAACTTTTTTTCTAAAGGACAAATATGGTCAAACAAAGTAATGGGACCTAAGTTGAGCCATCCCCTGTCCATTAAAAAAAGAATCATTAAAATCGGTTCACTAGGTGAGACGCTGTGAGTGGACAAACAAAAAAAAAAAAAAAAACATACATACGGTATGAACTGATAACCGCCTCCTTTTTGAAGTCGGTTAATAAAGTTATTGCAATTCGAAAACTCACCCATGTAACGGGAAAAAGTTCAACAAAATAAACATAATTAGTCGCACATCCTAAATGTATCAAAATATGAGGCCGGTGGATGATAAACTTACACTACAATCAATAAACATAGCTAAAGAAACAACTTTTATATGAGGAAAAGAGTTAAGAACGTTGAATGTAAAAAAAAAAAGACAGACGATAAAATAAAGGCTATATCCGAATAGAGCAACCAATTTTAAACTAATTTGAAATGAAATTCTGGATAGAAACGTTGTTTTAAGATTTGGACAGCAGCCAAAAAAATCTCTTTTTAAACAATTATTAGAATTTTATTTGCTCATACGCAAAATGGCAACAGGAAAGAAATAAAAATTCCTGAATAACGTTATGTTAATTAACGTTTTAATTAATATCTCCGCTAATTAAAGTCGTACAATTACGAGATCGGTTCTATTGTTTTCTTTGGAAATTTTCGAATTGATCGGTATCTCGCTCGACTCTCGATTCGCAGCGGTTCTCGAGGAGATCGATCTTCAGACAGACAGACAGACAGACAGACAGACGGACGCGAACAGATTTTAATATTATAGTGGATAAGAATTTAAAAAAGCAAATTTTGTGTTTTAGAGATGATGATTTAGAAGAAGAATATATTTTATTTTAAATGAACCAATCAAACATGAACATCTCGTTAAAGAAAGAAGCAATCACGAAAATAGTAATATAAGCAAAAAATGTATTTAATTTTTGAGAGTACACATTAAATATGGGGAAGATCGAAGACAAATTGCATTTTGTTTTTGATTTTTATACAGTTTTTTTTTTTTTTTTTTTTTTTAATATAAGTATAATATTTGCTCAGATTCTAGTGAATGCGGTGGAAGGCTTAACTTTATGACTATAAAAATGGAAACTATACATGTCTGAACTTTCTTACTTAAATATTCATTAATGTTTGTTTCATGTTTAATTTAAATTTTATTTAAACTAATATTTGTAAGAGAAGTGATTATTCATGAGTCCAAACTCCTTTGCATGTTTATGGTATTCTTTAAAAAAACTTCATACTCCTGCATTCCTTTGCACCAATTTAAATATTCCTTTGTATTAATTTTGTACTATTTTTTCTGTGAAAAATTCTCAGATGATTTCTATCAGTTTTATTTAAAAATGCAAGACTTTCAGGTTCAAGTTGGCACGGGTTGCCGTTATTCAAATTACATGAAACTTTTTTTACAACACAAGTCGGTTTTTTAAATCAGTTTTTAGGTCGGGTGACTTAGAGGGGCTATCATAGTTGTTAATCACCTTTCCCTCGATGACCTATCCGTGAGTATTGTTTTTAAAAAGTTTAATGAGTTTAAAACATCTAGCGGTATCGAATTGAAATTTTAGAACACCGTATTTCATTCAAGCTTCACCAGAGCTGCAGGTCCAAAACAACATTCTCAAATTGGTAATAGTATGAATCCCCATCATCATTTTTGAATCCCCCTGTATACAGCGTGTCCCCGTTTAACCTACGAGACCTCTATATCTGCCACAGTTAGTCCTAAATACATATTTCCAATTGCAAAAATGGTCCAAATAAGATGTAGAGTTTAGATACAAAGAGATGGAGAAATTGTGTATGGTCTGTCTCTTTCTGCTCCTAATAATTTATGAAAGAGTTTTTTTTATCGAAGTTGTTAAGGTTAAAAAGTATCAAAGTTTTTTAAATGAGGATGTTTCGCACAGGTGTTTTAATATTTGAACTAGGTAATCAAAACTAAACTCTGAGCTGATCAAAAACAATTTCATCGGAACCTCTGCAGTGGAGTAAAAGTGCTTCTTTATATAAATCTTTAACAATTACGCAGACGAACTGGAAAAACTGTATTGCAAATACTTTACAACGGAAACTAAGCATAAATTAGTTTGCTCGTTTTTAGACATGTTTTTAAGCAGTTCAGAAAGTTCTAATGTTAGGGTGTAATTACAAAATTTATATCGATTCGTCTTCTTTTCTGAATATTCCTTGTCTTTTAACTATTTAAAATACAATAGAACGTATTTCTTCAGCCGTAAAAAAAAAACTGAAGTAAGAGTACGATTCAAATTTAGCTTTAAACCAATGCAGTGAAAATGAAGCCGATGAGCTTAAATACATTCACAGCGCCAATGCTATGTAAAACGTCTAAAAAATCGCAATCAAATTCTCTGTTGGAATAGCTGAAAAACTTTCATTTTTTATTACTGCCGTAAGGGAAAAAATCATCAAAATTTCGAACTGAAAGAGAAAATGTCATCTTCCTTTTGTGTTCCATTAAATGGAAAAGAGGTTACAAGTATATGAAAGAACGAAGATTTCCTTTACACGCTATCAACAATCTTTTCAACAGTCATTAATTCAACAATTAAGAATTTAAAACATATTTCTCAAGAAATAAAAGGAACTCATTCGAAGTACATGAGCTTCATTTTATTTGACACACGATGTCGTATTTAAATAACATGCTGTTTTCTCATTATTATTGGAATTTCATATGTTGGGTTGAAAACACAGAAAATTATATATTCTATTGCTTTGATATGGGCTTTTGATTTTTTTTTTAGTTTTTACGAATAATATAAATTATTTTTTCTTTTTTTTAACCTCATGTCAGTGTTAAAAATAAAATTATATCTATTTTATTTTATTATGAAGCAACTTAATTGTCGCTTTTAATTACTGTGGAACACATTTATTTTTTTTTAACTTCATGAATTTTACTTTGCAGTATTGAATTTATTACTTGATTAAATAGCAAACCATTGTTGATTCAAAATGCTTTCATTTGCTGAAATTAATATGTATTATTTTTGATGTTTTCATTTGGAAATTTTTATTCTGTAATTCGACGTTTTAAGTGTTTCTTTTCAAGATTTATGTTGGATTGCCGTATTTTGATTTTTACTATTTCGTAGTTTGAAGTTTCTTGGAATATAGGTTATTTAATTCATTTATTTGATGATATTTCGATGCAATACTTAATTTTATTTAAAATTTTTGACAAAAGGTAATTATAAAATTACGTAATTTTTTTAGTGGCTGAATTTTCGCGCATTTTATTTTTTCTGTATTATGGTATACTTAGGGCTACCTTATTCCAAAGTATCAAAAAGAGGACACTTACATCCACTGTTCTCAGTCACCTTGTTTAAGGCATGAACATCAAGCGTATTACAGAAAAAAACTAAAAAAGTTCTTAACATAATCTATACAAAATTCAACCGAGGTTTAAAAAATAAATTAAATATATATTCTGAATTTTTTTTTTTATCAATATCCATGCAAATATACTGCTTGACCATTGCTGAGGAACACTTACGTTTTTCAAGGCAATGATTGAAGAAATGGAACTTAGAATATATTTAGTAGGAACGATGCGCAATGGTACAGATATCGCCACTTTGGAGAATTAAAAACTTAAAAAAAAAAAAAAAATGTGCATCACGGGACGCTCGGCAGAAGTGATAACTTTCATAGGATTAAATTATCATTTTTTAATCCTATGAAAGTAACTATTGGCTTATGGTAGCTATAATAAGCAACGAAATTTTTGCGTTGCATATTATCTAAAAATCTTGCAAAGACTGCATCAAGTACAGTTCCGTGACTTGTCGTGGCTTCTTCTAGCTTATTAATCATTTGTAATTGTTATTTGGATTGTAGAAACGATAGTAAATTTTTAGCTCGATCAGAAGCAAACTTAACGTTCAAATCTGCGGTTAAAATTAAAGGAATTGTACAACAATATCTTCACTAACTAACATTAACTTCATTAACTAACATTAAAGCAGAACCTTCTTGTGTATAATTTAAAAGCTGTTTATGAATAAATTGAATAATCCTTGAAACACTTTTGTTTGGAGATATATATATATATATTGGCAATAATAATTTGTTTCTTTGCTTCATTGAGACATTCTACTATACACATTTCACCAATATCGTTTTGTGTAGCCGTATTAAAGCTTGTAGCATTATTAACATGTAATCCTATATTTGGAGTGACAATATTTATGCAATCAAGATCATTCTGATAAACTGCTACGCCTCCTGCTCTTAAAGTTTGACGCTTTAATTGCACAATACGTTTAAAAGATGGAATATTTTTAGTATCATTATTTTTGCCCCCCCCCCCTGCAAAAATCACCAGGGACCCTAACCGCACACTTTATTGGACCCCCCCCCCCACCCCCAAATAACAAACTTTTTAACGAGTGATTGTTTTAAAGTTAAAATCAGTTTAGATTTTATTCTGTGATGCACAAATTAAATGTTTGTTTATTATGTTTTGTTTTCTCGGTCGTCCCCAACCCCCGTGTCGCAGAGTCTGCGGGGATGAAGTTCGTTTAAAATATGTACACCTTATCGCAGTGCAAAACCCTAAATAAAGCGAGATATTTTTAGTATAACTAATCGCAAAAATGTTTTTGTTTTGAAAATAAATTTAAAGACTAAATGCTGTTTTGAATATATATTGTTTACAATGTTATTGGTATTGTACTGTATTATTAAACTCACTTTTCGTTAGGAGATTATGTTGCGACGATCATCCATCTTCTGTTAGTTTCATTACTTTTTCTACTATTACTTAACGCTTAAAGCTAACCCAAAGAGTAAAGAAACAAAATTTCAGCGACCATGCACGCTTTTGTCATACACGCGAACGAAAGGAATGCCAGACGAGAGTTGCGCTGTTACGCGCGTTATGTCACAAATCGGTTTACCCTCCCATAAGAAATTATCACTCAAAAAATAGCCTATAACCTTCCTCAATAAATGGACTATTCAACACAAAAAGAATTTTTCAATTCGAACCACTAGTTATTAAGATTAGCGCGGCCAAACAAACAAACTCTTCAGCTTTATATTATTAGTTAATTATTAAGAAAAATAAGACAATGATACGTAAATGATATTTTTGTTTTACGAACAATTTTTAGCATCGTTTAGGATTTTCTCTGAAAAGTACTCTCGAGAATTGCCTCATGGCTGTCTCGATCCTACACCCACTGGATCGCAAAGCCCACACTTTCAGGTCAAGCCACCATGGCTATTCATATTCTGCGTTCCAAACATTTTATATTATCATGTAAACTTTCCCGTTTTCATAACAATTTTTATTGCTGCTCCACTCCTATTCGGTATAGCGTGATGTTATATAGCCTATAGCCTTCCTCAATGAATGGACTATTTAACAAAAAAAGAATTTCAATTCGAACCAGTAGTTCCCGAGATTAGCGAGGTTCAAAGGAACAAACTCTACTGCTTTATATTGTTAGTATAGATAGATCGAGCTTAGTTATCTGAACGAAGTCAAAATTAAAAAAAAAAGAAAGAACACCCTTCAATTAAGGTTTTGCAGCAGCAAGGGGCGGTTCCGAAAATTGCGTTTTAGATCGTAGGTCTATTTTTCGTCATTCGCCAGTCCGGTAAGCTTTAATATGGGGGGGGGGGATTTCTTCAAGAATGATCTCGCATACCGACAGAAAAATAATCCACAGAAATAATATCTAAGATAAGATATTGAAGAGAAATGTTTTTATTTTTGAAAGTTTATACTTTCTTTTTGCTATCGCAGGCTGCTTGAACTGTTATGGCTAAGATGGCAGCACGTGTTTATTATTGCATTTAACCGCACGGTTAAATACAAAATCAGTCGAACTAAGTTCATTTTTCAAGCGCAGCTTTTCGAATGTAGTAAAAATGTGACTGGCTATTTGTTTTTTCCGACAAAGAAAAAAAAATAACATTTTACCCATCGAGCTGTTTGTAATTTTAATATTTTGCTTCGTATTGAAATAAATATTCATAGGTTAACTAAATGAAAAGCGTAATTTCAATTTGTGGTAGTAATTATTTTATTTGTACAAAGGGTCAAAAACTCATCAGAAGAATCTACATTTCAGTATACGATTTTTTTTTCTAGGCAAAAATTCTTCTATTGTAGTCTGAAATCTTAAACCTGATATTTATATTTTCGCTTATATTATGCTTTAGTTTTCTGATCGGTGCCCTAAGTTTCAGAAACAGAAGAGAAAAAAAAATCCTTATAATTAAGAAACAAATTAGCTACAGGTTGCATCAAGTTTTCGTCACAGCAAGGAGCATTCCAATCTCCTTTATTTTATTGCCTGACTTGTGTTATTTATTGTATTTTAAGTGTTCATGCAATGCGTGATTAGTCTGGTTTTTCGATACAGATAGTCCGGGCTGGGCCCGAACACTCATTCTTCTGGTTACCACTCGAAAGCTCTCCGATCGAGCCATTCAGCTCTGTCAGTCATAGCGCGAGTTAAACTTATAAAATTAACTGAAACCCTCAGTCCGGTGCTTTAAAACAGGTTTTTGTAACAAAAAAAAAAACAGAGATTTTTTTTAGAACGTGGGTGCATTTTTCGTCATTAGCCTGCACGATAAGCTTTGAAATGAGGGGTAAATCAAAGAAATCGATCAAGAAATAAGGAAGATCTCGCGTAGGAACAAAAACAGGCTTCAGAAATAATATATAAGGATTATTGGTTAATTTATGAGAAAAATATGACAATAATACGTATATATATATATATATATATATATATATATATATATATATATATATATATATATATATATATTGTTTTTTTTTTAATCATTTTTAGCAACGTTTAGGGTTTTCTCCGAAAATGACCCTCGAGATTTGCCTCATGGTTGACTTGAACCTACACCCACTGGATTACAATGCGGTTCGCGATGCCCGCGTCTTCAGGTCGAGCCACCGTGGTCACGCATATCCTGCGTTCCTAGCATTCTATATTATAATTAAATTTACCCCGTTACTCGCGTTATGTCACAAATCGGTTTACCCTCCCATAATAAGTTATCACTTCAAAAGATGCTCCTTGGATGATTTCCAAACAACCACAAAAAAATTGATCCTCAGGTCAGATGATGCAGACATGAGTACCTTAGTAAGATTTGTGATCACCCAAGACACTAATGCAGATCTTGCATCTGTTCTCCATGCTCTATACAGAACTATCTTTGGCAGATATTGTCCTACTCCTCTCTAAGACATGCTCTTTACAAAACTATCCGTGGCGGATATTGTCCTACTCCTCTCTAAGGCGGTTTTGGCTCTTGCACTTTTCGGGGAGGGATGGTTCAGTGTGAAACACGTCTGTCAAACGCATCCCAAGCAATTTTCAATAGGATTTCTGTCGGGAGAGATACGGAGAATATTTTCACTTTGCAGTGTATCTGATGCATTAACGCTTCTGTGTGACCACGCATTATGGTGAATGAAAGAAAGTCTGCACCTGCAGCACCCGAAAACAGAGAAACATGATCCAGAAAAATATATCTCCAATACCGTGGCGATCTAACGTTTCCTTGCTCAAAGATGTGAAGCAGTGTTCAGCCATTGTCCATGATGCCTGCCCACATCATCATGCCTGAGCCGTACAGATCTCGTTCACAAACACACTTCTATGCATAACGTGTTCCACGTTATATCCATAGTAATTGGTGAACAGAAGCATTTGTCACGCTGAAATAAGATTCGTCGGAGTACATCACTTTAGACCAATTTTGGGGATCCTAACCCACATGTTCTTTACACCGGCGTAATCTCTCTCGACGATGGCGTGGTTGATGTGGGATGCAACGAACCGACTTTCATGCATACAAACCAAGTTGATTCAATCGTCGTGATATGGTTCTTGCAGAATAAATCATGAAAATAGGCTTGCTTTTTGTGGTTTAAATTAATATGCCTATTGATTAAGACCCCACAGAGTAAAAAGGATCCCTCGTATTACTCGGGTTAAACGTTGCGAAAGAAAATTCACACGGTGTCATTGCTCCGTCTAAAGTACTGGACTAGGCTGCCGTGGAAAGGTAAAGCGCAGCATCTGCAGAAACGAGTTTTTGAGATATTTCAAGACACTCATTTTGGATTCCATACTAACAATTGGGAAAAGTTGGAATTTGACGTTCTTTTCGTGCTTTATTTTCAACTTAAACCAAACACAAAACCTTGTACAATAAAGCTTAAGTAGACAAAGACAAAACAAAATACAGAAACAAAATTAACAGGTACTACGCTTTATCTTCCCGCCGACAGTATATTCATAGACTTCTTTCTTTTGTATGAAACCATTAAATGACAACAGTTATGAAAAAAATCGGTTGCAACATTTGTTTATTCTTATATCTGCACCACGGCCGTCGACAGGATTTATGGGCCCCTATGCAACTTTCTTTTGCCCCCCCCCCCCCCACCCTTTGATTCAACTTTCCGCTATTATGCTTTGTTTTCACATAAATAGCGAAATATTCTCTGTAGATATAAAAGAAAATGTTTTACAGAATGTTTTCGTGTGAATAAAAATCGATTAGTAATACGTCTCGTTTTTCAAGAGGTTTCCAACTTTTTTTTTTTTTTTTTTTTTTTTTGAGGGTTACAGCTGCAGCCGCAAACCATAAAGGTTCGGTGACGAACAGCAACATAACTATAACAAGGACGAAAATACGTTTTTGTCGGGGGTAGGGGATTATCGCATCGTAATGAAAGTTAAAAAAATAAAAATAAATGGAATGTAAATAAATAAACTGTTCCAAAACTATATATAAAATGTTCAATAGAAAAACTCAGTTTGTTGGCTTGCAACCACCAAAAACGATGTCCAGCTTAAGCTCTGTCATGGGAGAGTCTGAACTACTTAAGGTGTGATACACATTTGAATTTAGAAAGTGCGTCATATACTACATAAGTTAATGCAGCATAATCTACGGTATTCATTAATGAACAGCATTTGGACTCGATGTGGATTTTCTAAAAAAAACTTTTTCTTGCATACAAACATGAAATTAAATGCAGCAAATAGTTTTCCAAACGGGCTTCTCGAGCCACAGAAGCAAGGCACGCGGGCCATATGCGGCCCGGCGGCCGCAGTTGGAAATGCCTGAGTTGTAACATTCAAGATTGTTTTTTAAATGAAAAGATTCCTTGCTTTGATCCATGGTGGCTAAGCCACTACCAGTCTTATGTACTGGTAACCCCATCGCCAAGGGGTCACGCCCGATAGCCAGGCAAGGCTAGCCACGGGTGGGTTTCTTCGTCATAGATACCAAGCCTAAATATGGGTATCTTATCAGGTTCCCAAGCCTAAGTAGGGGTATCTGTCAGGTTCCCAAGCCTGTATGGGCGTCTGTCAGGTTCCCAAGCCTAGTTATGGGTATCTATCAGGTTCCCAAGCCTAAGTAGGGGTATCTGTCAGGTTCCCAAGCCTGTATGGGCGTCTGTCAGGTTCCCAAGCCTAGTTATGGATATCTATCAGGTTCCCAAGCCTTAAGTAGGGGCATCTGTCAGGTTCATAAGCCTTAATATGGGTATATCTTAGGTTTCAAAGTCCAAAGATTATAGAAGGCATTTTCGAGATTTTTTGGAAGCAAATTCTGAAATAATGTCTTCAAAGTTCAAACTTGTTGCCAATTCAGACTCTATAGAAAGCAGACAAAGCCCACTTAGTCTTTCTTGACCCATCGTTGACCGTAAAAAGTTTTTGATAAATTTTAATTTGCTGAAGGATGTTTAAGCCTCAGCAACTGAAATAGGGATGGTGCAAAAGATTCTAATTGCTGTGCATACATTAGGAAACAATTTTTCCAGTTTTAAGGATTGTAATGCATTTAATAGCGGTAAGGGCTTCAGCAATGCTGGTGCTACACTGTTAAAAAAATTTCCTGAAAATAACGGATAAAGTACCGGCAGCAAAGTTGCCGTAAATATTACGTTTCCGTTAAATTATTTTCCGTGACTTAACAGAAGTTCCATTTCTCATTTCTCCGTTTAGTTCTGTTCTTCCATTTATAAATTTTCCGTGATTTAACGAAAATTCCATTTCTCTTCTTTCCGTTGATCTATTTTTCCGTTTTTAAATTTTTCGTTTATCTATTTTTCCGTTTTTAAATTTTCTGTATCTTTACAGAACTTTCGGTTCTTGATTTTTCGTTGCGCTATTTTTTTGTTTCTCATTTTTACATATTTTACTGAAATTTCATTCTCGTTTTTCTATCCTATGTTTAAAATAATATATATTATAAAAATAGTTAACCATTCAAAAACTATTATTTTTTTTAATTTGTATTTACTACTTAAATATATTTTAAGTGAAATTTTTGCTTAATAACTTACCTTTCAAGCATCTATCTTGAAATTTGCACCTTCAGATGAATAAAAATAATCGAAAAGTACCAGCAAGGAAATTAGTGGATTTGAATATAACACCAATTTTTGATGCTGATACTGCTCGATATTTCCTTCCACATCTCCTCGTACATATTCTGGCATGGCATGGAAAAGCATACATGAAAAATAGAATATTTTTTTTTTTGCAGAATGAGTCAAATAAAATACCATTAAAAACCGGTTGACTTTTTCTTGGAATAATATACCTGATGGATTGTACCGCATACCATTTTACTGTGTTTAAAAACAGAATCATTGACATACACGTGAAGAATTTTTTGCTCAGATGATGTATACCCCCCCCCCCCGGTGATTTCCGCATTTTTCACTCATTGGAATAGCAACATAGATTTTTAGTGCATAAGCATTATACTTAGGCTAAACATATCAATCAGTTCGTTTTACCCGAAATGTTTTAACAAGAAACTTGCAATAATCCCAAATAAGTTGTTGGATGAGATCCTAAGGAAATAAATTAAATAATTTATATTTTTTATTATAAATGAAATCCCGAAAGGAGTAATGAATGTTTCCAGATTTCTAAGTAGTCAAGAAAACTTATTCTTGTCAAAATTGTAATTGTATTTTCAAAGATTAACAATCTGCTATGCCTTTTCGCAAAAAATATAACAGCAAGACATACTTTTATTTAGAGATTCAAAATGTTTACTTTCAATCTGTCAAAAAAAAAAACTGAGTGACTTTTTTCTGTTTTGCTCGCACACCACGATAATCTCCGATTGATACGAAATGTTGGCATTTAACGTTTTAATGACTTTCAAGAATACAACGCGTTAGAGCAAAAACAGTAACTTTAT
The DNA here is from genome assembly GCF_026930045.1 of Uloborus diversus. Taxonomy (NCBI): domain Eukaryota; kingdom Metazoa; phylum Arthropoda; class Arachnida; order Araneae; family Uloboridae; genus Uloborus; species Uloborus diversus. Next base: position 126,756,340 of record NC_072733.1, on the reverse strand, counting down.
AATAGTTCTATAAATTCTAAATCAGCTACCATCGGAATTCTATCAAATGCATATTAACAAGAAAAATACATTTGTATATTAACATGTACAAAGATATTTTACAATACTTACATGTGACCAGCGGTGCTAAGTTTAAGTGTCTCCATTGCGTCTGTACACAAGTAATCCAATAGCCTTTATTTTAAATGGATAACACGAGATTCTAAAACTATTCTCACCGCTAGAACACACAATATGACTAACGAACAGAATTGTTCGAAGTATTGAGCAAAATAATACACCGCAATAATATTCTAATACTGACTCAGTAAAACTCACATCAAATCACCAGGGCGATCAAAACACAGCTGCCTGTCTGAAAATGGCGCAAACATTTTTCAAAACTTACAAAATCCAAAGGCGTAAAAACAATTTCGACATACGAGTATATTACTTTCCAGGCATGAAATAGCAAGCTATCTATTTTGTCTTCGACATCTGAGTTGTTATTCTAAATAAGCTTTTAATTAAAAAATATAACAGTGCGATTTAATAAGCACTATCAAAAAGCGATGTTTATCATAACTTGAAGGCTAATCAGGATACTAACAAAGTACAGCACAGCGGCAACCCTAGAAATGGAAAAATTCTGTTTTCGTTACTTCCTTTCGTGATATTTCTGTTTTTGGAAGGAAAAAATACGTTTTGAAGCATTACGGAAATATTCTGTTAAAATCAGTCAGAAAACTACCTGAACTTTCAGGTTTTTTTTAACAGTGTATGTTTGATTTGTGTATGGATTTCAGAAACACCATTTCTTCGCCAATTTCGGAACTTATGTCACATTCATAAGTTTCTGCGAAAGCACTACATTCCCTAATTAAATCCGTGTCACTTAGTTCCAGATCAGATCCGTTGATCAGGCTGTTTTAAAATGGATTTATTCCGTGCGTGATCGGAAATTACCTTTGCTAAAAATTAGGCATAGAAATTTACGATTTTCTCTTTTGCGAAGTTTCTATATAACGAACATTTTCAAAAGTCCCTTGCGACTTCGTTGTATGGAGACTTGGATCACTCTTCAGTGAAAAGATTCTAACATTCCCTCTTCAATCAGGTAAACATTTTTTTATTTCCAATGTGGTTTCGATTTGATACTTAGAGTGTTCTCTGTGTTCTACTAATACAAAACTGTGATAAGATTCTGAACAGCCTCCCCCTCCCCCGAAAAAAAAAGATAAATCCAACACTTATAAAAAAAAAAAACGTTCACTGAAACACAAAGTTTACGGATGCGTGATGCGGGGCTATCAGAGAAATGGAAACTGTAGGGGAGAGGGCCCCCAGAGTTGCATCGGGGCCCCAACTGACTTTAGTCAGGCCCTGTGCGCTACTATTGTAAACTAATGAAAGATTGTGACATAAGGTCGACTTTTCCCCCTTTTCTCTCCCGTTTAAATTAAAGCTCCAATACATAATAAGAGATGCAGGGCCTGATTAACACACATGCCAACCAGGCCTGGGCCCCCAATTTTTTTTAAACTTATGCATAGCATTAAAAAAATCATGTATTTTTGTGAACAAATAAAAAGTTTTTTTAAAATAAATGTTAAACGTTATTTTAACATTATTTTAGGTTGGCTTAATGTGATAGAATACATCGCATCACACCCGAGGGTCCCATGTTCCTATGCCATTAGTGACTTGCCCAGATTAGGGACCCTCGGGAAGTTGTGATAGAATACAGAAGGGGGCCTTCAAAGCGTAGTGGGCCTTGGGCCTCACTATTAGATAGTCGAACCCTGAAGAGATGCGCCGAAAAGTGGGTCCTGAAAAAGGGATAGGTAGAATTTCTCGCTTGGAATGTTGAAACTTAAGCGTACTCTTGCCATGTTAACTTCAGAAAAGCCAACTCAAAAATTAATTTTTAACGTTTTTTTTTTTTTTTTGTTCCCGCTTCGCGGGCCCCCCAACGTCTCACGGGCCCCTGTGCAATGCATAGGCTTGCCCCCCCCCTCTCGACGGCCCTGATCTGCACCATTTAATGTTTTAACAATTTTTTTTAGTTTTTTGTTACATTCTCTTAACGGTATTTTTAGAAAAATGTGGCAGCAATTTGTATCATTTACAATAATCTCTTCATTCTTTGCCAGTATCTCAATAAAGAACGCTAATGCCATGAAACACTAATTAAATCACGCCTGAAACAAATGGGGCATTTTGTATGGACAAAAAAGCAGGAAAACCTGAAAGAAAATTATAGTTTTCTCACATTCTTGGCGGAAACAGATCTGAGAAATAATAATCAGATATTTAGTTACTACGTTCTCTTATGGAACTCAAGCCTTTGAAATCTTACGCAGCCATGGATGGCATTTCCTCAAAAAAAAACTGCCGCGGTTTACTTCACTTTGTGTTCAGAAAAAAGAAATAATTGTTTTGCAGCGTTAAGCCATCTATGACAAACTATTCTGCTTATTTCGATGCTTAAATTCTGATCTGGTTTTATTATTAGTATTTTCTAATGAAGTTGTTTGGAGTTTTAAGACTTTAGATCGAGTCACAAGACTCTGCAGAAAGCAAAGTTAAGTAAGAAATGAGTCAAATCAATGGTTCTCAACCGGTAGTACGCATGCCCCTTGGGGTACGCAAAAATCTGTGAGCGGTAGGTGGTTAACTACCAAAAGGTACTCGAAATTGCTTTAATAAAGCTTAAAAATTCAGTTGTGACTAAATTTTGAGTAATGACTTGTGATCCAACATTGAAATAAAAGTATTGCTATACTTTGTTAGTAAACTTCTTAATTGGTGTTGAAACAGAAGAATAAGTAAACATTGGCACGGAAGCACTTACTGGGGTTTACGATGATGCACTTATGCGGAATAGGGTTTTCTACTTCAACTTACATGAACGGCAAGTATTGAAGCAAACTTAATGTTGAAAATTATTTTCGGCTTTATTTGGCCGAGTTAGAGCCAAACCTTAGTGAACTTTGTAAACAAGCTCAAGCTCTAGAAACTAATTATTCAAAGAAGCATTCTAAAATTTACTCCTAATTCATGTAAATTTCTAATAAAATATCCATTAAAACAAAATGTCTTGTTTTTAATTTAAATTATCCAATTAAACTTGAACAGTTAATCAGTTAAGGTTTAGCTAATATAACATGTTTTAATTAAACTAAAGTGCTTTTGCTGGTAATAGGCATAGTTAACACAATATATATATATATATATATATATATATATATATATATATATATATATATATATATATATATATATATATATATATATATATATATATATATATATATATATATATAAATGCAGTACATGCAGTATTAATATTAATATAATATTAATACTGCATGTACACACTCCCTATTGAGAACGAAAGGAACGATTTTTTATTTTGATAATTTCTCTCAGCCGATGCATCGTTTTCGCTCATTTCTCAAGCTATCTCTTAGGGAGTATCAAAGTACTGTTTTACAGATTTCTGTGGCGACTGTTTCGGTAAAATAAAAGTAATGGCAGTGAAGAAAGACTGCTAATATTAGGCTCTATTTAAAATTAGGATTAGAACATCTACACATGTAAAAATGGCTGTGTGTGTGTTTGAGAGAGAGAGAGAAGGCGGATGTATGATCCTTATAGAAATCCGCAGTTTAAGCCAGTCTCTACCAAATTTGGCGCAGAGGGTCTTTCATGCTCAACAATTCACATGGAGGGAGGGGGGGGGTTCGTCCTTCATTCTCATAGGGAAGTTTTTGCCAGAAAATCCGTGAAATAGAATGTCTACGCCTATTGATAACAGTGACTGAATTTTTGGAACTTAACAAAAAGTCTAAATATAGGTCTAAATTTAAATTTTGAGTCATGAAATTGTTCTAATACACGTTGACGGAAAATTATGCACTATTTTCTTTTTCTTTTAATTAAGCCTGATTGTTGAACATGCGTCTTTTGACACAACTTTATTTTCGAGGTAGACTGCAACGCCAGGCAACTCAGCTAGTAATCTATACATTTTAATACCCATCATACGAGGTGTCCAGAAAATAACTCCAGGGCTTTGAAGCAAAATTTGTTAATTCAATCATGAAACTACGCAAACGTTGTATGTATGTAGGAGAATGTAGGGCAAAGTGAAAGATTTACTCTGCTTTTAGCGCCACCTATCTAGCAATATTTTAACTATGTAGTAACACATGCAGTCTATTCCAGCCGAGAAAAATTTCGAAGCAGATAATAATACAAGCAATTTTCAAAAATTGATACTCTTATTTTAATATTTTGAATTTTGTTTTAAGTCGAAAATTATTTTTGGTATTATAAAGTTCTTGTAATTAACATTTGTAATATTAATTGAGACCTTCTAATATTCGGTGCAGTATTTGTTTAGTTAATATTAAGCTTATTAGTACTTAAATATTTTACACAATTACAGAAATACATGCGTGCAAAGTGGACATAGGCAATTTCGTTTAATTATTCAATCATTTTTTAAATCTCCTACGTATTCTTTATTAATTACTTTATTAGCATACCTTAATTTAATAATTCACTTATTTATTCATTCATTCACTAGTTTTTATTCATTCACTTTTTTACTTACTCATTTATGTGTCCTCATACATTAATTAATTTATTTAATTATTCGTTTTTTTTTTTTTTTTTCAGTATCTTTTCATTTATTCATTCAAACTTTCGTTTGCTGATTATTTGATCAAAAATGTTTTTTATATTATATTAAGGGTTATTCAATACAGATTCAACGGATGAGTTCGCTCGACCATTTTTAATTTTTTTGAAACTCATATCCCAAAAAGATGCATATGAATGATGTTTAAAACCACTTTTATTTTTTCTCTAACCTTAACCCTTGATTTTTTAGGGGTCATCAAAAGTGATTTTTGCAGTCAAAAATGAGACTTTTAGACCTTTGCATTTTGGCCAAAATCTATTTGAATTACATTTATGGCAGTTAATTTTACACTTTGACGTTAAAGTGCATAAGATGATAGTCTCACATGCTGAGTTACGTGGGTGTAACTTAATAATTAAAATAATGGCAACAGGTTAAAGTTCAAGGTCAAATGTAAAATTTTGGCTCATTTCAAAGGGTCATAACTCGCTTAGGGGACGGAAACTCAAAATGAAATATGGCAAAAACTAATCACTGGACGCACACAATTGAGAAAATATAGCTGTAATTGTGTTTACCCTTTACAAATTACAGCCCCTCAAAGATCAGAAAATTGAGAAAAATGACATTTTTAGACCCCTGTAAACCAAAAGGGGATGGAATTAAAAATGAAATTTCTTGGCCAATTGAATATTCCATTCAAGTACTATACATTTTATATATATTGTTTTGTGTATTTGGTTTGTAAAAAAGATACAGATCTCTGAAATTGAGCAACTTTGCTAGTTAATTTACGCACTAAAACAGAAATAAAAAGTGTGAAAACTTCATTGCACTTTCTTAAATGACCTATATAATATATTATACTGAAAAAACATGTTTTAAGTGTAAAAAAAACTATTTTAATTTGATAACTTAGAAATATTTGGACATAAATGAGTAGTTCATACATGATTGACAGCTTAAGTAGTTAATTTATAGACTATCTACACACACAAATTTTCAATACATACAAACATACGCTCTGTACATTAACTTATGTAACTTGCCTAAACACGTGCAAAAGCATTATCTACATAGTTGAAAGGAAAAAAAAGGTGAGTTTTTCATTTTTTGCTTCAGTGTAGTTTTAAGAAAATAAACTCACACAATAGTACTATAGTTCTGGTGGTGACACAGCATGTGGCGTACTGAAATACTTTACTCAAATACACAACAAAAATAGAAAGAACGTTCTTAATTTATGTAATCACGAAACAGATGTCAACTTGAGAGCTGAATGGCATTTCTATGCAATATCACACGGTAGTGGACATTGTAACAGAATCAGAAGAACCGTAAAAAGAATAGATACTACTAAGACTAGCTTGCAAAGGACTACTAGAAGTCACATTTTAATTCCTACAGAAATGTAGGTATACCTTCTGCATTTTTGCTACTAACCATTGCATGTATCCTTGTGAGCATTCAGTATATTAAACTAGCTGAAAAAATGCTGCAAGAAAGGTTTGACTCGGCAAATAAAATTCCCAATACAACATTTAATCACTGCTTTATGCCACCGTATTTAAATATTATCACTGTAAAATTATTGTCCCCTAGCAATAGGTATGAAGAATAGTGTGTTACTAAAAAGACTATCAAAGGAAAATGCCCATTATTGTCAAAAAAGTTATTACATAGCTTGTGTTGATTACTAAATTTAGAACCCCTGTCATTGTCTTGCTCCTAGTACATTTTCGAAGTATCAAATTATAAATGTGCCTTGGTAAAGCAATTTAAAACGCCATATACTTGAGTCACCATTACAACTATACACTGTTAAAAAAATTTCCTGAAAATAACGGATAAAGTACCGGCAGCAAAGTTGCCGTAAATATTACGTTTCCGTTAAATTATTTTCCGTGACTTAACAGAAGTTCCATTTCTCATTTCTCCGTTAAGTTCTGTTCTTCCATTTATAAATTTTCCGTGATTTAACGAAAATTCCATTTCTCTTCTTTCCGTTGATCTATTTTTCCGTTTTTAAATTTTCCGTTGATCTATTTTTCCGTTTTTATATTTTCTGTGTCTTTACAGAACTTTCGGTTCTTGATTTTTCGTTGCGCTATTTTTTCGTTTCTCATTTTCACATATTTTACTGAAATTTCATTCTCGTTTTTCTATCCTATGTTTAAAATGATATATAATAGAAAAATAGTTAACTATTCAAAAACTATTATTTTTTTTAATTTGTATTTATTACTCATATATTTTAAGTGAAATTTTTGCTTGATAACTTACCTTTCAAGGCATCTATCTCGAAATTTGCACCTTCAGATGAATAAAAATAATCGAAAAGTACCAGCAAGGAAATTAGTGGATTTAAATATAACACCAATTTTTGATGCTGATACTGTTCGAAATTTCCTTCCACAGCTCCTCGTACATATTCTGGCGTGGCATGGAAAAGCATACTTGAAAAATAGAATATTTTTATTTGCAGAATGAGTCAAATAAAATACCATCAAAAACCGGTTGGCTTTATCATGGAATAATATACCTGATGGAGAGTACCGCATACCAATTTACTGTGTTTAAAAACAGAATCATTGACATACACGTGAAGAATTTTTTGCTCAGATGATGTATATCCCCCCTTTCCTCGGTGATTTCCGCATTTTTCACTCATTGGAATAGCAACATAGATTTTTAGTGCATAAGCATTATACTTATGCTAAACATATCAATCAGTTCGTTTTACCCGAAATGTTTTTACAAGAAACTTGCAATAATCTCAAATAAGTTGTTGGATGAGATCCTAAGGAAATAAATTAAATAATTTATATTTTTTATTATAAATGAAATCCCGAAAGGAGTAATGAATGTTTCCAGATTTCTAAGTAGTCAAGAAAACTTATTCTTGTCAAAATTGTAATTGTATTTTCAAAGATTAACAATCTACTATGGCTTTTCGCAAAAAATATAACAGCAAGAAATACTTTTATTTAGAGATTCAAAATGTTTACCTTCAATCTGTCGAAAAAAAAACTGAGTGATTTTTTCTGTTTTGCTCGCACACCGCGATAATCTCCGATTGATACGAAATGTTGGCATTTAACGTTTTAATGACTTTCAAGAATACAACGCGTTAGAGCAAAAACAGTAACTTTATAATAGTTCTATAAATTCTAAATCAGCTACCATCGGAATTCTATCAAATGCACATTAACAAGAAAAATACATTTGTATATTAACATGTACAAAGATATTCAACAATACTTACATGTGACCAGCGGTGCTAAATTTAGGTGTCTCCATTGCATCTGGACACAAGTAATCCAATAGCTTTTATTTTAAATGGATAACACGAGATCCTAAAACTATTCTCCCCGCGAGAACACACAATATGACTAACGAATAGAATTGTCGTCGACGACGACGAACGTCGTCTAACGAATAGAATTTCGAAGTATTGAGCAAAATAATACACCGCAATAATATTCTAATACTGACTCAGTAAAACCCACATCAAATCACCAAGGCGATCAAAACACATCTGCCTGTCTGAAAATGGCGCAAACATTTTTCCAAACTTACAAAGCCCAAAGGCGTAAAAACAGTTTCTAGTACTAGTATATTACTTTCCAAACATGAAATAGCAAGCTATCTGTTTTGTCTACGGCATCTGAGTTGTTATTCTACATAAGCTTTTAATTAACAACATGTAACAGTGCGATTTAATAAGTACTATCAAAAAGCGATGTTTATCATAACTTGAAGGCTAATCAGAATACTAACAAAGTATAGCACAGCGGCAACCCTAGAAATGGAAAAATTCTGTTTCCATCACTTCCTTTCGTGATATTTCTGTTGTTGGAAGGAAAAAGTAAGTTCTGAAGCATTACAGAAATATTCTGTTAAAATCAGTCAGAAAACTACCTGAACTTTCAGTTTTTTTTAACAGTGTAGGACTACTAAGTGAGTTCATTTTTTCAAAACTACACTCAAACAAGTTTGCATATGGTTAAGGCAATTTAGATATGTTAATGTACAGAGCATATAATTGTGTGTATTGAAAATTTGTGTGTGTAGATAGTCTATAAATTAACTACTTAAGCTGTCAATCAAGTATGAACTACTTATTCATGTCCAAATATTTCTAAGTTATCAAATAAAAATAGTTTTTTTATACTTAAAATATGTTTTTTCAGTATAATCACGGGACGCGGGAGCGTCCCGCCCCGCCAAGGAAACCAAACGTCAGCAGCCAACAGAAGCAAATCCACCGCCAAAGACGAAAGAAAATAAAAGCGACCAAGACCAAGATTACACGACAGAACAAGTTGGGGTTTTTTAGGTTTTTCACCCCTCTGTATCTCAGCCCCATGAAGACCCCCGGAGTTAATTTTCGGTACACTCAATCTCTAGTGGCCCCTGACGCCGTAAACCAAAATACAATCCCCTGGACCATCAGGGGGAGGAGGTATTAAAGTTATAAAATCGTTGTTCAAAAAAGTTTTCGCTTTCTTTGACAGGGCTACAGATCAGACGAAAAAAGGAATCAAGCTGAAATTTCGCACACACATTCCTTGTGCTCTACTGATGTGCCTTTTGTGCCATTTGACCCCCCTCCCCTCCCTCCCCTCGTTTTTACCCCCCAAATTGTACCTTCCCGGGGTTCTATCACAGCCCCCCGGGGGGCTACGGTAATGATTTTTTGTATACATATTCTTGGGGGGCCATTGAGTACATATACGAAAATTCAACCCCCAGGGACATCATGGGCCGAAGTAATTGAAGTTTGAAAATCACTAATTTTCCCTAAATTCTTATGTACTTACTCTCAGCTCATAGGGTTTGTTTATCTCGGACTGCAATTGCAAGGTTAGAAGAGATCTAACAGTTATTTCAAAGTTGCCTTAGGAAATGAAATTCAATCAAGACTAAAACATATCCAACAGTTGCAACTAGACGTTAAATCGCAGATACCACAAATTTGCCACAGCGACTGCGCATGCGCGCAGACTTAGCTCATTGGGCTTTCTGTTTTCAGATTCTATGATGTTTCTTTATGCTTAAGCAGAGAAACAAATTAATGAATGAGATTAGAATGCTGTCCTCTCCCTCCCCCCCCCCCTTCCCAAGTTTTGCCGATACGAAATTATCCTTCCCCCTGTTTTTCAGTTTTGATATATTTATGGAGGGAAGAAATTTTAAATGTCGGAGCGAAACTGGGGTTAAACCATTACAATATTTTACGTGGCAAATTATATGAAACTGTACGCATATGAATACGGCACATATAACTTTTTAATTGAAAGCGAAAAATAGCACTTTTTATTGGTTTGCTTATTTTCTAAATTAATGGATTTTTCACAAACAACACATAATGAAAAGAAAATATATGAAATACGTTGTGTATATCCGTGCTTTGCAGTAATTTGTTAGCTGAAAAAAATTTTGCAATTAATTTAAGCAAGACTTTTAATGAGCTTAGTCCGCGCGCAACATGCGCATTCGCTATGGCAAATTTGGGATATCCGCGATTTGACATCGAGTAAAGTTGTATAGATCTTCTGACACATTCAAATTTAAAATATTGAATGGCTTAGTTTTTTTTTTTTTGCTTGGTGATAACATGCGCTATTTCGTTTTTTAAATGAACTTTTAAACAAAACTAGGTATTAAACAAGACAAAGACTTCTATAAAGAAAAAGAAAAATCACCAAACAATTAAAATTATCCCATAAAACGTAAAATAATCCACGATTTAAGAAAAAATGTAATTAAACAAAAAGTGAAAAGCTAGATTAAAATAACCCTCAAGCTGTAAAACATTTAAAGAAACCTTCATGAAAATGTTGAATAATCTGTCAAATAAAGAAACTGTAATAGAATTTATTGCGAAGTTGTAAAATACTCGAAAACAATATAATTTAAAATATAGTATTTTATTATCGAAGAAGTTTTCTTTGCAACAGAGAGGATACAAGGATTGCAATAAAATTTAAACCGCCCAATTCTCGCAAAATGAACATAGAATCTTAATAGTCAGAAAATAACTTGACGTAAAATTAGGCTAGCCATTATTGTTCCTTAAAAACACAAAACAGCGTTGTTTCAATTGAACATTTTCTGACTTGAAGTTCTCAATTCTAAAAATACAAACAAGTAATAATATCAATGCAGCACTGTGAAAACTGTACTACTAACAGTTAATAATTTTTAAAAACATGTAGTTTAAGGATTTAAATCTACTGCTTATAGGAAAAAACTACAGATATTATACGGCATAATGTTTCCTTTTTATTCATTGTAAAAAAAAGAAAGTTTCTTCACTCTTTCCCACTCAAGTCGAACTAATTTATTAATTTGTAACTGAGATTGTACTGCCAAAACATAGCTAAAAAAGTAATAACTACAATTACAAATCTACTAGGGCCACGAACGCTTCCTTTTTGATAGCTCTCCCACCGCCGGCACCGCATGCAGTTCCAATGCAATAGCTTCGGAGTAGGAGCTCGTTGTTTCTTGCTCACCAAATACTATGTCGCTCTAGCCTAACATGTGTGGTGTCAGCAAAATGATAAGCACATTTTTCTAAACTGACTTTAAATAGTACTTTCCTCACATACAGACTACAAACTGCGGCTTTACTAATCATTTCAAGTCGCAATACTTTATATTTATCTTTAAACGAAACAAGAAGCTTGCTAACTTTTTCCGATGTCCTACGTCTTTAAATAACTAACAGTGGGAAACTACTTAAAATGCATCAATTTCGCAGTCGATGAAAAGGAGGAAAAACTTTCATCCTAACTATATTTTCAAATGATTGTTTTTTTTTTTTTTTTTTTTTGAGCAATCACGATTGCTTATTGTTCTCATTTGATCGTTTTTGGTGTCCGTGCCTTTTTCAACTTGGACCAGAAGCCTCTGCAGCACCACCGCCCACCGTCCTCTGCTGGCGGCGCGGCGCGGCTGCTCTGGTTTTGAGCTATCCGCTTCTCCTGGTCGGAGGCGTCCATGTCCTACACACACGCACATTCACACACATACACACACACGACTTCACACACATACACTCACACACGCCTACGTGCATACTCACAAGTCTACGCACACACACAACTATGCACACGTAACCTCCCAGGAGGAGAGGCAAGCTTAGGGGGGGGGGGGACAGGAGCCATTTCTAGAAACAATAACTCCAATGAGTAGGGTCCTGTCTCAGTTCCTGATTGCGAAAAACATAATTTGAATTCAGAATTTCAAAATTCAAATAAATTTTCTTTTTTTTTTTCTTTTCTTTTCTTTTTTTTAAATGAGAAGTATTATCGTTGGAAAATCATATTAGAAAAACATTGACCTTAATTCATCGATCGAAAAAACATTGATATTTTGGCAAAATTATCATTTTTCAAAAACATCGATATCGAAGATAAATATTTTATGTCCATGCAGCTTTTTAAAGAAGAACAAATTGAAGTCTTCTTAGATTTTACATCCTTTGTTTCAAAACCTTCTCTGATCACTTAAAGCAAACTTTTTCTTTTAGCATCACATTCAATAGGAATCGAAATTTTATAAATCTGTGGACTCCAACTAGTATTTTATGTTATGCAAAAGATAGCCGTCCATTTACTCTTTTTTTTTTTTTTCAAACAGAGAGTTGTGGAAATAATCCCAACCTCTTCCGCAGAAAAATGGCTTTTCAAGGAAGTAATCAAATTAATTAGTACTTTACTGGAGGAAAATTAACATTTAGTCTAACAATAGAAATAATCGACAACCATACAACTAATTGCTCCAGCTAAGGGAACTGCAAGATAAATAAAATGAAAAAGAAAAACATATAGCAGCATATATTTTTTTATGATTCTTATCTTCATTTTATGCCCTTAATTATTACTTTCCTAACTGGATCGGACATTACTGAAACTTGGTAAAATAAATGGCGCATAGTTTTTATCAAAAATTGCTGCCTCACTCGTACGTGTTAAAAACGACAGCTGAACTTTTACTCAGTGAAATTTTAATAAATGAAGGCTAGTGAAAAGAAATTTCCATAAAAGAATAATTTTACTTGATTGTTGAAAAAGATATAGAAAGATCATTTAAACTATAATATAAACTATTCTCATAAAGCTTAGCTCTAGAGAGCGGATGAGAGTTCTTTTATAATGTAAATGAGATAAAAATTCTGAAGTAAAGAACCCTAAACTATTTTATATTACTAAACTCTAAGAATGTCTTTGAAAATATAAAATAAAGCGGTGATAAATTCTTTGTGGTATAAGCCATTCTATTGAAGTGAACTTGGAAGAGAGTTTAAAATCAATGAACTGAAACTTTTGTGCTATCGGTTCTAAATTAATTTTAGAAACTTGATTCACAATTGATATTTGAAATCAAATTCACTGATTTATTATTGATTTGACTGGTGTAAACTAATTGCCCACGTAGGGCAAAAGGGGGATATTAGAGCTAAAACTTTGTCATAACCAGATTGTTTTTACTATCAACCACATAAGCTAATAACATGAATTTGAAAGTAAGTCTTTTCAAGATGTGACGGAAGAAATATGCTTAAAAATAAGTAATAAGATAAGATTTAAGAAATAATCGTCGATTAAAAAAAAAGAAAATGCGAAATAAATTTCGAGTTTTCAATTTTATTCAATGTTATCCCATTCAACGTATATTATATGAGTCGTAAATAGATATAATCTACGTTAATGAAGCACAACTATTGCAAATTATTTCATTCACGTATTTTTAGTTAAAATAAACTCCTTTTTTTCAACGCACAAGGCGTGAGCTTATCATTGACAAAACATCTGACAAAACTCAAAGTTTATATTGGGGATTTTTTGCGTGCGCCTGACTAACGCAGAAGTTTATACTCATTGTTAATTTCAAATCAAGCTATTTTTACCCATACCTTTAGATGCTTCGTTTGTTGATTTATAATATTTCTTAATTCCTTATATTTATAAGTTTATTCAAAAGTATGATATAATTTTCTAACTGAGGAAAACAAATGTCAATATACTGCATTTTTCTTCTTGATATATCGCTCGTTTTGAAGAAGAGTGCCACTATACGAAATTTTTAATTTTCTTTTTTTTTCCGCTTAAAGGGCTTCAAATGACGTTATCTTTTTTTGGAAAATAATGACAGATTTTGTGTTCTAATATTAACCACTGGAGAGCACAGCAAACTTTCTTCTCTTACAGCAAATTGCCTGAAAAATTTTAAGCTTCAAACGCTTCTCCTGTAAAATTTCATTTCTTCGTATTGTGGCACTCTTCTTCCAAATGAGCGATATATTTGTTTTTTGTGGATTGCTTTCGTCTGTAGTGTTGTTCTCTTATTTAGTTATTTCAAACGTTATAATTGTGTTACGAGCTTAGAAAAATTTTCTCTTCGATTATTTTTGCCGGCTTTACAAATAATTAAATTCAAAAAAATTCAAAATATGGGAAGAAAAAAATTAACATGTTAGAATGTTTTTTGAAAAATGTGCATGCAACGCAAATTAAAAAGAAAAAAAGTTAACTTTCAAAAAGTCACATTGAAAAGCACTTCATCATGCTTTGTACACAATTTTGAACGATTTTTATGCAAAAACTATTGGAATAGTCTTGCTTTGTGATAAATATCAAGGTATATACTTTTTATTTTATTGTTTTTCATGATTAGTTTCAGGAAAAAAAACATATTAGCACCTTATTATTATTTTTTTTCTTTGCAACAAATAGCGTGGGATAAGATCTTCAGACACGGTTTTTTTTTTTTGCAATGCAATCTAACCTCTTTATCTTGATAACTGTTCATAAAATCCGGGGAAACAAAATAAACAGTGCTGAAAGCTTATTCCCGCCAGTGAACTCGAAATGTAAATACATTTATCATAAGGAAAATAAAATTATTTGTACCACGATATGAAAACTTCTCCTCTGAAAGATATTGCAATTGCAACTTTAATAACGATAAATATCCTGATTACAAAACGTTGAATTTTGGACTTGTCACTATAAACCTAATACTTTAGTCAACATCAATTGTATAAATGAATAATGCCATGTTTCTATACAATGTTTCTCTCCTAAATAATATATTTTTCTAAAACTTTAAATGCTGAATACTTTAGTTGTGTTTAACGATTTTAATCCGAATAGTGATGATGATGTATTCATGATTGGTGGTGCAAATCAAAATGGTGTATTTCATAATTTCAAGCTTAGTAATATTTATCGTTAGCAAAAGTAAAAAATTATAAATCATTGTTTTAATAAAGGGGGGGGGGGAGAGAAAACTTATGAATACTAATTTATATAACTCGTGTTACAAAAGTTTCCTGTACCTTAATCTCATTAAAAATATATTTGAATTTTGATCGTGAGAATTTTTTTGGCTTAGCAAATTATACTCATAAATTCCATGCATGTATGCAGGATCTGATTAAAGCAGTCTTAAATGCATCAAAATAGGGAATATTTCTTTTTCCTTCCCTTTTTCGGAAACTACAGCTTTGAAAATCTGCAGATTTTCTTATGGAGGGGCACCCAATTTTACTAGGACCTGGGAATCACCTTGGCATGATTGGAAATTTCAAGTCGATAAAAAGTTATTTCTACAGACCCGTATATGCCATCAAAAAATTATACAGATTAAAAAATATTTCGGTATGCTGCACGAAGTCTATGTTTTTTTATTTTTCTACAAAAAAAAAAAAAAAACTCTTTTCTATATAGTACATATTTTTTCAATTAAAGACATTTTTCGAAACACTTTAAATTGACTCATGTAAACAATGAAGCTGAACACTATTGTTAAAAGAAATAATAGCTTGAAAAACTAAAAAAACTCTGGATTAAAACTACACTGTTAAAAAAAATTTCCTGAAAATAACGGAGAAAGTACCGGCAGCAAAGTTGCCGTAAATATTACGTTTCCGTTCAATGACTTTCCGTGATTTAACAGAAGTTCCATTTCTTATTTCTCCGTAGTTGTAGTTTTCCGTTTATAAATTTCTCGTGACTGAACGAAAATTCCATTTCTTATTTTTCCGTTCATTTACGATCTTTCTGTGTTTTAACAGAATTTACGTTCCTTATTTTTTCATTGCGATATTTTTTCCATTTCTCACTTTCCCGTATTTATGTAAAAAGATTTTATTTTAAAAAAATATTTAAAAAGATATGTCAAGTATTGACTTT
The DNA here is from genome assembly GCF_026930045.1 of Uloborus diversus. Taxonomy (NCBI): domain Eukaryota; kingdom Metazoa; phylum Arthropoda; class Arachnida; order Araneae; family Uloboridae; genus Uloborus; species Uloborus diversus. Next base: position 126,740,503 of record NC_072733.1, on the reverse strand, counting down.
TCGTTTCATTAAAAATTTAGTTCTTTAAAATGATATATAATACAGATATAGTTAACTGTTCTGAAAATATTACTTTTTTTTTATTTGCATTTGTTACTCAAAGATTTTTTAAATTAACATCTGGAGAGAGAACTTACCTAACATACCAAGCATCCATTTGCTGACCAAAACTTTTTATATTAACTTCAGATGAGTCAAATTAATCAAATAGTACTAGCAGAAAAATTGATGGATTGGAATAGGACACCAATTATCCCTGCTGATACTGTTCGATATTCCCTTCGTCGTACATTGTCTGGGGTGGCATGGAAAAACATACATGAAAAATATGATATTTTTATTTGCAGAATATGTCAAATAAAATGCTATTAAAAGCAGGTTGACGTTATCATATAATAATATACCTGATAGAGAGTACCGCATATCTATTGTGTTTAAAAACAGAATCATTGACATGCACGTGAAGAATTTTTGGTTCCCCAGATGCTACATCCCCCCCCCCAATGGTATCCAAATTTTTCACTCATTGGAATCGCAACGTAGATTTTTAGTACATAATCATTATTACTTAAGCATATATCAACCAGTTCGTTTTACCCGGACTGTTTTTCCAAGAAACTTGCAATAATCTCAAATAAGTTGTTGGATAAGATCTTAATAAATTAAATTAAGTACTTATTGTAGCCAAAACTTTCATTGTATATATTAAAGATCAACAATACACCTTTATTTAGAGATTTAAAATAGTTACTTTCAGTATTCCAAACTGTGAAGCGAATCCCCCCCCCCCCAAAAAAAAGAGTGATTTTTCCTATGTTGCTCGCACACCACGATAATCTCTGGTATAGATACGAAATGGCATTTAGTGTATTAACTTTCAAGAATGCGTAAGAGCAATAAAAAATAACTCTATAATAGTTGTATAAATTCTAAATAAACTATCATCGGAATTCTATCAAATGCATATTAACAAGGAAAATACATTTGTATTAACATGTACAAAGATATTCAACAACACTTACATATGACCAGCGGTGCTAAAAGCATCTGGATACAGCTAATCCAATAGGCTTTATTTTAAATTGATAACACGAGATCCTTAAACTATTCTCACTGCTAGAGCACACAATATAACTAACGAATAGAATTGTTCAAAGTATTGAGCAAAATATTAAAACCACAAAAATATTCTAATACTGACTCGGTAAAACCCACATCAAATCACCAGGGCGATCAAAACACATCTGCCAGTCTAAAAATGGCGCGAACATTTTTCCAAACCTACAAAGTTCAAATGCTTATAAACAATTTCGACATACGAGTATATTACTCTCCAGACATGAAATAGCAAGCTATCTATTTTGTCTACAGCATCTGAGTTGTTATTCTAAATATGCTTTTAATTAGCAGAATGTAACAGTACGATTAATAAGCACTATCAATAAGTGATGTTTATCATGACTTGAAGACTAATCGGAGCAAAGTACAGCACAGCGGCAACCCTAGAAATGGAAAAATTCCGTTTTCGTCGGGATGTTTACGTTTTTGTAAGGAAAAAATACATTTTGAAGCATTACGGAACTATTCTGTTAAAATCAGTCAGAAAACTACCTGAATTTTCAGGGTTTTTTTAACAGTGTACTCTGGAGTTACTGAACTGATATATCTGGTGTAAAGTTACGCATCGCTTGCGGAGGGTTACACCATGGTAATGTAACTATAGCGTAAAGTCTCACTAATTTCTGCGTAATATTACACTAGAATTTTCTCTATGGTTACAGAGAAATTGCTTGAAATGTTACACATTAACAAAAATTAAGCTTTCGTCTGACTTTCCTAAACGGGTACTCATTTTTAATTGCAAGTAGACTTATACTTCAAGTTAACTGTTCGATGGTTTAAATTATCTAAATATAATATGATCAAGTAATAATTTCTTTCTATACGCTTTAAATTGAAAGTACAAAAATTAATTAGTTGGTTACAATGCTTGAAATTTCGTTATAACAGTACATTTTAATAAATCATGCTAGAATCCCCTTGTTTTTTGTCATCATTACAGTTTTTGCTATCAATCATTCGCTTATTCAATATTGATCAAGTTCATGCCTTTTCACAACCAATATACACCAACTAGGGGCTGCCGCCCCTCCCCTGCTCGACAACCCCCCCGGAACTGCTTTTCAGTTCCATGCGGATCCCTTCGGGATCCGAGCTCGCTGTGCTCGCTCACCAGAAACTACTATACTGTAGTCTGGTAATGATGAGTAAATGTGTACTATAAATCACACTGAACGATTGCAAGCAAATGTTGCAAACTTGTGAACGACCCCTCACGATTCGTCGCCTATCCAAGAATTATTGAAATTTGGCGCATTTGATATCTGATAACATTCTGAATTTTTAAGATATTCAACTGGAATTTAATTATGCAATGAGGAATCAAGTTGGGTTTTAGATTATAGAAGTTATAAATTTGTTATAAATATAATCTTTCACGCATGTGCAGTGAAAAAATAATTGCTTTAAATGACCATATTTTTTGAGCAATCACGATTGCTTATTGTTCTCATTTGACCATTTTTGGTGTCCGTGCCTTTTTCAACTTGGACCAGAAGCCTATGCAGCACTACCGCCTACCGTCCTCTGCTGGCGGCGCGGCGCGGCTGCTCCGGTTTTGAGCTACCCGCTTCTCCTAGTCGGAGGCGTCCATGTCCTACACACACGCACGTTCACACACACACACAACTTCACACACATACCCTCACACACGCCTCCGTGCATACACACAGGTCTACGCACACACACAACTATGCACACGTAACCGCCCAGGAGGAGAGGCAGGCTTGGGGGGGGGGGGGGAGGACAGGAGCCGTTTCTAGAAACAATAACTCCAATGAGTAGGGTCCTATCTCAGTTCGTGATTGCGAAAATCATAATTTGAATTCAAAATTTCAGAATTCAAATTTTAATCATTTTAATTTCAAATTTTAGTATTAAACTTTTTTTGTATGCTGTCAAGTTTTCTGAGAGTTTAGTAAGCTTTGATGGAAAACTTTGTGTGTTACTAGCCAAAAACCCTCAAATAAAATTCTAGTTTTAAAAGAAATGCTTATATCTTTGTGAACACCAGTGATACTTTCTCGAAAGTATGTAAAATAATTGTACATAGTAAGTTAACTATTTTCTGTAATTTACAGCTTATTCTCAGCTATTTACGATGAATGATGATCAAAAAATATTTTTGTTTTCCTCCGTTTGTTACTGATCCCTGAAACGCAAGGGTGGTATAGCTTTCATTGGAAAATGGCAGTTGGAGCATACCTTTTATGTGACAAAAGTTTCAAAGCAATTAGTCTCTTATTTCTTCAGAATTCTTTGAAAATGTGAATTTTTGAAAGTGTTTTCATTCTTTTGGTCATACAGTGCATATATCTGAATTTTTTTTATTCATGTTGATTCAAAAAATGTGTTCCCTAATAAGCTATTTTTAAAAAAAGTTTTAAGTTCCTTCATGAATAAAAATTATCTGGATTTCTTTTTTTAATTATACTGTACGAAAATAGTTTTATAACTTAAAAGCATATTACTACAAGAATTGAATCACGAAAACTCAACACAAAAACCAGAAATTTAATAACATATTAATTGAATCTTAATTACATTTATGAATGTAAGTTTCTTCTGAAAATCTGTGGTGGTATTCGAAGTGAAGTGCGCCACTTCCAAGGTTTTTTTTTTTTTTTTTTTTTTTTTTCAACGTGAGCATATTTTTGGATACGCGGCTTATAATAAATCAGATTCTCTAATTTTACAAACGAAAAAAATGTGAAAAACAAAAAGAGAAAAGGGTCGTTTAATGATTTTAAAACATTTTAGGGGCCTAGTCCCAAGCATCTCTCCTTGTTACAAATGTTAATGTTTTTAAACTTTTCATCCCTCTAGCCCTTCACAGGAATGCTAATGGTTAGTTTAATCCTCTCTTTCCCCTCTAAATTAAAATAATGGCAATGAAGTTGTCGAAAACTTAAGAAAATAAGAGATGCCATTTCCAAAAAATGGTGGGTGACAGAGGAAAACGTTGGTCATATTTGGTTTTAGAAGGTCATTTTACCTAAGAACCAACAGGAAGATTTTCTTTTAAAAATAATGTTCGTGTTTATTGATTACATTAGTCAACTTGAAATTTTTTACAAAATTTCCTTAATTTAAGAAAAAAATGAATTTTTGTAGAAAATTATAAACTTTTTTGCTTTTGCGGCATACCTAAATATTTTTTTTATTTAAATAAAAAAAGTTTGTGGTATATGTTGATCTGTAGGCGCAACTTTTTTGAATTTCCGAATTTTTTTTTTTTTTTTTACTAATGCACCCATTAGCGCAGCCAGAAAAACCTTCTGGACGGGGTTTTTTCGATAAAAAGCACCATCCGGAGGGGGTTTTTTGATCAAAAATACCTTCTGGCGGGGATTTCTTGATAAAATATAGTCCTTTCAAATGTACTACTGTGTTCTAATAACTACTGTAATTAGAATACTCATTTATGCTATAACCAATGCCTCTGGGGGCTGTTTTTACCCTCAAAACCCGCCTTCGCTGTGCTACTGCATGTGAATAGTCCTTCAAAAAAGAGAGGATATTTTATGAATAGGTTTAAAAGATTCTTCGGTTAAATGATTTATGAATTTCGGCTCACTTACTAACATTTCGTTCGCGAACCCTCGAAAATACATAGTTATTCCAAAACTTTCAATTTTGGCCCAATATATTAACTTCGAAGTTGAGCCTTCAGCAAAACAGGTCAACGCCATCTTTCAGTGGTAAATATCTTCATGTTTAAGTTTTCACCAAAATCTTTACTTTCCGAAGATTGTGTCGTGGATCCTTGTTAAACCTTTCTGCAGCATTGAAATCCAACACGCATTTGTCACATTAAATGACTCGTTACAACATTCCATTTGGCCCCTCAATCCCTTCCCCCGTTGAAAGCCGAAGGTCAGACCTAGACGGAAGACAGTTAGGATTAAAAAACTGCGCAAGATGATCTTCTACAGTGTTTACCGACAGTGGCTTAAAATTTATGCTCTTTCACCGAAAACATTTGACCCTGGTTTTTGCTAGTTACTGCAGATAATGTAGATTTCGCATCGAGGAGAGATTTATTGGTAGATGTTTTAGCAATTGGTGTGCAGGTTTGTTAAATAGGAAGGGCCGATGGTAGTGTGGAAAGCTCCATATTCGCTCCAACCTTCTGAACTTTTCTTCCTTAGAGGCACTTTTTTTTTTTTAAATTGGGGAGAAGAAAATTTATTTGAAGAAAATTCTTGCTTTTCACAGACTTCATAAATCAGATGGGATAACGAAACTGCGCCCCAAGGACCCAAAAGAATTTTGCAGCGCAATACTTCAAACTCAGACCTCTTGACAAGTGTATATGTAACGAAATATGAGTGGCTTAAAACTTCATCTACTGAAATCTGGTTAATGTTGAGATAAAGAGAAATTTCTTTCGGATTACTTTTCGTTTAATGTTGTTAGAAAGATTTCGTAACAATGTTGTGATTTCAACCCCATACTTTAGCAGTAAACTCGATTACTAAACGTACTGAGAATTCGTGTAGTAATCTCAGTCTTTATTTTGCCAGACTACCATCTCTCTAGTGTGCACTGCATTAGTAACAAATTAATAAAACATATGACTTGAAACATTTTCCTATTCATAAAAACGATAAAAATGTCACCTTTTTAGCCGTAACTTTTTAAATGAAGAAAGAAGTGAGAAAAACCCTTTTTCTTTAGCTTTTAAAAAGACGTACTGTTTAATTTAATTTCAATGAAAATTCAAATATCTTCATTAATCTTTATTTAACTCTTAATGTGTATAAAATAAGGTGACAAAATTTACTCTAACAGCATTGTTTTAAATCAAATTAGAGAAACCTTTGTTTCCTAAATTTTTATTTCATGATCTCCACTTGAGAAAAACTATTTCATTATTTAATTCTTACATCTAAATCTAGATAATTTTCCATGAGTTTTTCAAAATCTGATTCAAGATTTCCGCAAATTTCTGGGACACAAAATGGATGCGGGAACACAGAGCTTCTCACGAGGGGGTCATGGCACAAAACTGTGCAGTTGAAATATTTAGCAGGTGTTGTTTTGGAGAGTCTAAATCTCTTAGTTTTGGAAGGGTCTTATAATGGGGGAGGTACGGGGGTTACTCTTTGCATTTGAGGTGGTGCACTAATGCTTTTCCGAGGATGGAAACTTTTGAAAAACATGTAGTTCAATTTCAATCATTCTGCAGCGCAATAACATAATGAAGTGATATGTAATCTGGAAGGAGTTGTCATAGCCAGGAATGCACCCTATAAAACAGTTGGCGCAAAGGTTATCAGTTTGGGATATGTATATAATGTCCAAGGCTCTGAAGGTTAGCTGATTTGCAGGAAGAATTTAAAATTGCTAAAAGTAAACAATTCTTCACGAAATAATTAAATCGTCAAAATGAAAACACTTAGCGTTTCAAACTTTCTGTTTTGAAATTGCGATAACTACTTAAAATATTGCCTTTTATGAACTGTCATAGGCAGTGCGTATGTGCTAGATGTCGAAATTCTTGTACCAGCATCCCCAAATCAGAGCCACCAAATGAGCCTTCTGTTCTACATCAAGCATGTATTGAACGAGATCAGTTTATTTGTGCAGAACTATTTGCCTCTAGAAACTTTTTCCCATTCAAGAAATTTTTAACTAGTACGAGAGAGGAACTAATTGTTTAAAGTCTTATGCTCCACTAATTTCGTACTTTTTCGAAAAGCGTCGAATAGAATTTGTAACAGTGTTTAATTTAAATTGTGATTCTTCATCTTGGTGATAACTCCTAGAGCACATGTTTCACGAATGTATTTTTTAAATAAGCTAATACTAATTTCTATGCCATTGATGAAAGTTTAAATAATGTTTACTTAATTAGAAATAATCAGCTCATTTTTCTTTGTTTCTTTTTTAGCTCTGTCAAAGTTTTTTTTTTTTACTTTTGACATTTATAAGTTAGTTTGTGCACTTGTTGTTATTATTGTTTTAATTATATATAGTACTACATTACATGGTAAAGCATATGGTGGACTACTATGCCTTACGCTTTGACTTTTTTGCATCATGCGATTTTAGCTCTTGTAGTTATTGTTGGATTTTATTCATCAATTCAGTTTAAAACTCAGATCTTATACTGACCTCAGACCAAGAACAACAGCGACAACTAGTTTAAGATGTTTTGCACCTGGGTGCAATTTTGAAGTGAAAAATGTTGAATATTCATCGCAAGCGCAGCTTCTTTACTACCAGACTTTTGTTGCATTTTCTTTCGATGTAGTCTATAGAGCCCTTTCAGTCTTTGTTTAGTTCCATCAGCAGTTGATTCATCACGGACGTCATTTCTTAGTAGTAAATAAACAAAAGTATTATACTTTTGGAAAATATGCAGATAAGACCCCAATTTGAGGTAAAAAATTTTGTACACTATTTTTAGTCATAGCCTTTAGTTAACGCGAAAGTAAAAATTTCGATCAAAAATGGGACAGCGTAAAATTTTAATTGTTTTCAGGGAATCATTATTGGATTCAATGAAGATCATAAAAATTCAAATAGAAAGAATAAATACGCACTCGGCTTTGTTAAATTGACCAACGTTGTGATTGAAAGCTTGATTATGCATTTTGTATTTGTCTCAATCTGATTACATAGCACGGTAAAAAAAAAAAACTTCAAAAAGCTTCCGACTCCATTCCTTTATGACTTTTATGTACAGCAGTGGCGCCCAACCTTCGGCCCGTGGGCCATTTGTGGTCCGTGAAGCTGATCCGTGTGACCCATTGATACATTCAATATTACAAATCGAAGCAGCTATTTTGGTGCCTTCCAAAACTAGCAATCATCTTCACTTGGTGTTGCAAATGATTGTTGCAAATTTGACATTGAATAGTCAGAAGTACGCTTCTAAGAAACAGTTGGAAGCTTCGTATGATAGCAACAATTCTTAATTTGTAATTTTCTTTCCTTATCGATTTTTTCCCATTATTATCTTAAAATATTTATTTATTTATTTTTAATTTTATATGTGATCTGGCTCGCGAGATTCATCTTAGTACGCGGTCCGGCCCGCGAATAAAAAACGTTATGGCACCACTAATGTACGGGATTTGATGTTTGTTGAAAGATTTCAACGGAAGTCTTTTATGTGGTAAAAGTTACAGAATAATTGGGTGCTGCAGATACGAAGGGCGAACTCAACACTGGACTTTTTTTCATCATCTTCTCAGGAGATCAAAAAAAAAAAAAAGAATCACTTAAAAAAAAAGGAAAAAAATAAGTAAAACCTTATTTTTAAAAAGTCTTAAATTTTTGGAGATGTCTAGTGAGTCATTTAGTATCAAATCCAGCTTGATCCAATCTTTAAAATCTTACAGAAGAGAGAAAAAATTATTTGCACTTGAATACTAAGTGTTGAGTTGAACTTGAAACACTTATTAAACTTTTTTTTTAATGGAAAGTCGTTTTTTTTTCTTTTTTTTTTTTAAATAGAACTTCGTGGGTTTTTTTTTTCCCCGCGGCTGTTTTTGACCTAACTGCTGTCCCAAGCCGCTTTGCAGCGTGATAGTATCCACCAAGGACTATCAAATTATGAAATAAAAATATTTTGAAAATTCATGGATGGAGTTGGTTTTGATACTAGAAAACTGAAGTATTCCTTTCACCAGGGTTGCTACCAGACACCATGTAGTATAGCTTTTAGACCACTAAGAGTTCCGCTGTTGGTCAATATATTTGAATCGATTATTTCAAAAAGGGAATAAGTCCTAAGGGGAATCCATTGGACTTACGCCTTTTCTGAAATAACAGATTCATTTGACAAAGTCATTAAATTCAAAATTATTATACCAAGCCTCCACTATATTCGTGGGCACTTATCCAAATCCAATAAAGGTCATGACCTTAACCCTAGAACAAAATTTCAATGAACAATGCTTATCATTTTGGCAAATGCTTTTACCGTGTTTCCGTAAATATTACACAAAAATGTACTATCTGTAACTTCCTCCATGCAAGCATTATCTCATCCCTTTCTCGCGAGCGTATCCTTGCAAGGATTCATTTCTAAGATAGAACATTCTGATGTTTTCAAGGCTCATTCCTGACTTTCCCTGAGATAATGATTCGTAAGATCATGCTGAAAGGACGAAAAAGAGCTTATAACAGGAAACATTCCAGCGCCTGTACCAAAAGATTCATGCTTGAACGACTTAGCTCTTCGAACGGTATTTCCTACTCATATAGTTTCATAACAATTGCCTTAACGATTGGTCCGCAAAGGTTATGGTTGACGTAAAAAAGAGAGTTTTCTTTTGTTTGATTGTCATGCTTTCCAAAATGTCTCAAGTATCTGTTTACAGCTCTAAATGCTTAAATATAGGAAGAGTGAAAAATGCTTAAGTCAAGATTTCCACGTATCAGTACATTAAGAATTTTTTTAAAATATTTTGGAAGGACAGAACTTATTTTGTTTTATATTTCTCGACATTTTTTTTTTTTTCAAATACACACTATAGGCAGTGATTATTCCTCAATAGATTTCCCGATGCTTGATTTTTGTGAGCATATTTTTAATCAACAAACCATAAATATAAGAATCGTTTCATAATCATGCAATAAACGTATTCTTGTATTTTATAAAATAATGACTTTCAAAGTAATAAAGAATTTACTGTACTTTATGCAAATGTTAATTAGTTTATTGAATTTATAGCAGTTCATCCATTAGAATTCCCATTTTGCAATGGGCTTCAGGCATGTTTGACTCATTTCTAGGTATAACATAGAAGCTTCTTTATTTTTCAGACATTTGAACAAGAAATAAATCTGGTAGGCAGTAGTATTTCTCTGACACTGATCAGTGAACAATCTCATTTTGTCATCAAAGCTACTTCGATAGATTTCTTAGTCTGTATCAATAGATAGTGGAGTAGAAATTACTAAGTACATTAGTTGAACTGTATGCAACAGCATATCTACTTATATTTGTTAGTAATTATCTATGGCTGATAGCAATATGAAATTCAACAGATCCCCCCCCCCCCAATGACTAAGAGCAAAAAGTAAGCTATTTTGTCAATGGAACCCAAAGACATAGTGTGAAAGACGAGCCAGCTTGTCAATGCTTTTTAATTGCAATATAATTTGGGACGCATCTTGTCTAAATACTATCAGAAAAAAATTCGAAGCTTAAACTGTATAGTCAGAAGTTCCTAACGACCCAATTTGAATCGTAAGGCATCCTGTCACGGCATCTATAACAAAAAATTATCAAGTGTGATTTCGCAAAGTGATGTTTTCTAAAAGGCTTCTAATGGCAAAAATGTGAAACATAAGTTGCCTCATCAAAAGACTTTAAGGCCTCATACACACGAGGTGGTTAGTGGAATCAACTTTTCGAAAAAAGTGGCCTATAAACTAGATGACTGGCGTTTTCGTTGTCTCCACCCAAGACAACTTAGTTGAATAATTTTTTCTTCTAATAAGCTGAATTTATTCGAACAGCTGCTCCACAACGCTGTTAAAACTGAACAGAGTTGATTCTCAACTTGTTTACTCTTGTGTAGAGCAAACACTTGGTAATGTCCCGATAAGTACAATCAACTAAATAGTTTAGTTGATCACACAAACTGCAATTGAACACATTTAAGTTGAACAAGTAATTTAAACACATTTAAATAGTTGAGTAGTATGAGAATGGTAGCCGTACATGTACCAGGTGTGCCGGGCACCTGGCAATCGACTGTCGTGTGAAAGATGACAGGCGAGTTCTTCACTTTTCAACCTGTTAACATTTCCAATTAACTACTCGTTTGAAAGTTGATTCAACTTAGTTGCCTCGTGTGAAAAAGGTCTTACAGCAAAATATAATACATATGTCACAATAAGAACTACGAACTATCTCGCTACAGTTCCCAACAACACAAAATAAACCAGATGATATTTATGACTCTTTCTAAAAATATTTCATGTTTGATTCGTAACAGTGCATTCTAATACCATAAGCTTATTGTTCTTTCAATGATTTACCTAACTTATAAGAATTTTTATATAACATTTGCTATGAATTATGAATAAACTCTAGTTCATGCGCATCATTTAATCCGAAACTAAAGTTACGCACGGGAGACTGATACAGCAAAGTGAATCTGAAAAACGGCTTTTTGTCACGTTTTCTTCCGGAAATAATCCTCTTTAGAAGTATAATGCAATGTTTTCATTATTTTGACTGCTTTTGTCTCTTGTTCTATGATGAATAAACGACTTTGAGATGGTGAAATATATGTATCTACACAACACAGTACGGAAGAAGATCATGTTATAGAATTTAGAGAAGAAGGAAATATTTACTTACGGATAAGTTATTAATATTTCATAATGGAAGTAAGATGGAAGCGCATCACAGAGCAATTTTATTGAGTTCTTTTTTTTTTTTTTTTTTCTTTTTTTTTTTTTTTTGTAGTTTTACTTATTGCTTTGCCAGCAATGTTATAATTTCTTATTTATAAAATTTAAAAATAATGTTTAAAAACTCTCGTAATTGCAGGTATTGCGAACTTAAAATCTTCATTTAAGTGAAATATTCAACATGTACACAAATTTAATTTTTTAAAGCGGAAATGCTACTGATGCATGCATTGAAAAATTCAAAATCGGAATTTAAGTGAGGCATTCAATATGTATACATATATTAGACAAAGTTTAAAAAAAAATTAGGCAGATAGCATCATTGGAACTCATTTTCACAAAGAGGTATACGTTTCTTTAGCTAACATAAATTTGCATTTGTATTAGAATGTTTGTTGTTTTAAATTTTGCTCTGTTTTTTTTTCCCCTCCTCCAGGTTTTGTAGTTATTCAGAGAAGATGAGGTAGTTCTTCAAGATAATTCAATGCTTTTTCTTATTAAAAAGATTCATGTAGCTGAGTTTTGAAAATTATTTAATAGTGTACAACTTTAACGTTTGAAAATAGTCTTTTTGTAAAAAATTCAAGAACTCTACATTTTTTTTTTTTTTTTTTGAAATATTTGCCACTTTTCATTTTTGCGAGTTGAAGATTGACTTTTTAAACTGATCGCTTCTTAGTGTTTTAACCATAGACCTTAATTTTCCACTAGGAAAGAAGAATGCAAAGTAATGAGTCGTATTTTATAAGCATGAGCTCAATAAAAGACCGTACACTACTAATCTGGAAGTCAATCCTGACTTTGGAAGTCGAGATGTGCAGGTATATGCCATGAATGAGATGCTGTTCGGTTCTTCACCTTACATTCTGGTTAAGAGTTTATTTATGGTATTTATTTACCAAAAGGTTACTCTGTCTCGTACTAAAATTATACTGGAAGTATTTTCCTAATGCATGCAAAAATTGCGCAAATGTAAAAGCTGGAGACTCATTCGATATTCGTTGTCTTAGGCATGGTTTACTCTCAATCGGGTATTTCTGAATGCCCAATGTGTTTGTGTGGTTAAGATCGCTGTCTTTCACCCAGACAACCCAAACATGAAGCAGTTCAAAGGTTTTACGCTGAAAGTAAGGAATCTTTTGCTGAAATGGTATGTCTGATTAACAACAAAAATAAAATACTTTGTCCTGGTACAGGGTGTTTATAAAGTCTGCCATTGATGAAGAAAATTTATTTAAAAAGAACTTGTTCAGATTTTTGCATGTTTTTTTTTTTTTTTTTAGTTTGATGCATATCTCTTAAAGATTTAACTACAACGTTAACATACGTGAACATGAGAACCTAAAGTAGCTCTAAAAAGATCTATACAGTGTTCAACTTCGTACCCGGCACGAGCACAACGAGAATTTACCATGTGTGTGTGGGGGGGGGGGGTTAGGGGATAACAGCATCTACATGTAAACAATCATAATCGGATTAGCAAAGTACGTTAAAACCAAGGGTTCAGGGTGATTTCCCTTGTTGTGTCTCTGGCGCCTGGTATTAGCATGTTTTCTGTTCGCACCCATTATTATACTTCTTTATACTATACCGTCCCCCATATATATACTCATTACATATCGTGCTCAATAATTGTTCTGTCTGGGGATGTGACAAGACAGGGAACCAATGTTGCAAAAACTGTCTTTGGCAAAACCCCTATGGATAAAAGAATGCACTAAGTTTTTTTTTTTCAATTATTTTATAGATGCGGTTTGCAGTTTCTTACGTTAGCGGCACTTACATCACTTTGGTTAATTCTGTAATTCTGTACTTAGGGATTTCATCCATTAGCAGTTCTCCAGTTGGGGGGGGGGGGGGAGACGCCTTTCCCAGAATATTTGATTTATTATAGAAAAAATAGAACACATTTAATGTAAATTGATTTCAAACCACCTAAAAAAAAAATGGTCCGCTTTTTGAATTAAAACTAGCTTGAAAATTTCAAACTGACCTTTCTTGGCCTAGCAAAAGATTGAAACAATTTTAAACAATGGTATCTACAGCAATAAAAAAAATGAATTTCCCAAATATTTTTTTCGAACCTACTTTACGGTCCATAATTTAAAACTTGAAGTCTTCACATATTTAACGTGTACTATACATCTTCATTAGTAGGCCTGCATTAGTAAGCTTCGGGACTAGATTCTAGCGACTAACTACGAAGGAAAGAAAGCCTTACTCTTTTTGCTAACCATTTCGTGTATTCTACCACGCATTCTGTAACCATACATTATTAAATGAAAAATATATACTTGGAATTTGTAATTTCTTTAAAAGTATGAGATCACGCAAACCAAGTTCCATTTTGAGTTAATTTTCAATGAAGTTTGTAATCTTTACTAATAATAAAGCTGAAAGTCTCTCTGTCCGGATTTCTCTCTCTGTCAAGATCTTTGTCTGTCAGGATCTCTGTGACACGCATAGCGCCTAGTCCGTTCGGCCGATTTTCATGAAATTTGGCATAGAATTAGTTTGTAGCATGGGGTTGTGCACCTTGAAGCGATTTTTCGAAAATTCGATTTCATTCTTTTTCTATTCCAATTTTAAGAACATTTTCCCGAGCAAAATTATCATATGATGGACGAGTAAATTACAAAATTATCATAGCGTGGAACCGTAACATGGGCAAGCCAATTGGCGAGAAGTTCATCATACATTATTTGTAAATATACAGGCGAACCAAAAGACCTTTTAATTTTCTACTACGGGTAAAGTCGTGCGGGTGCCACTAGTAATAACATAAGACAAATGAATAAGAGTGTGAAGCGTTTAGTTTAAAAGGCTAGTATTTTAGTTTGTTTTAAAGTTTTTGTTTTAGTTTTCACTAAAATGATGTCGATAGCTGTCGAGTTTTTAAAAGCTTTAAAAAAGTTTTTACTAGCATGCTTTGGAGTTATCACCGATGTAAATTTATTTATTTATTTATATTGTTAATTTATTTTAGAGTTGTTATCAGTCATTATTTCTATCTATTTATTTAATTTTAATATCCCTTTCCACCCCCAAATCCAATTTCAACGCGAAACTTTTTCTTAAAGTGAAAAAGGAGTCTTTCTTTTAATGCATTAAGAATACTGCTTGAAGATTTTCATTCAATTCTAACTCGTTTCATGCGGGGTTTTTTTTTTTGAATGCATGAGATTAATATTAATATCACAACACAATTTATTTCAGGCAACCGCTTTTTTTCAGCTGTTGAAAGTCATTTTGGGCATTAAAGAGTAGCTGTAAATAATTTTAGTTCGTGTTTTGCAGCAGAGATTTAAAAACGCTTAAAATAACATTAATCTAGTGAATATACTTTTGTTTCTGTCGTAAGTTTCAGCAAAACTATTAAAACTTCAGTTTTTGCAAATAATCTCTCTCTCTAAAATGCTTTTCCTGCTTGTTAATTGAAGCAAAAGAAAATTTCGAAAAATCACTTTCTATCATTTTCAGCAAATCGTTAGTTGAAAACATTTTTTTTTTCCCCGAAAAAGGAAAACTTATTACGAACCTGGAATGCAGAATTTGGTTAATTAAGAAATTCCTTCCGTGTAAAGATCCTCGCGAGTTATTTTATAAGCACAACATAAAGCAGAGAACTTTTATTGCATATTAGCAAAAATATTTTTACTCATCCATGCATATTCCATACTTTGTTTGAATCTCCGAATTGAAGAAATTGTCATTTTAATAACTTCGCACAGTTGCTGATGTTTTAACAAATTTGTTCTAAGTTTAAACTAGATATTTTTTCCTGGTATAAATGGGTCGTCATTACAAATTGTAAATAATAGTTATAAATACGTTGTATTTTCAATTCCGAATAGGACGATAATATATTCGTCAAATTTCTCAGGGGCATTGAGTAACTTAATTTGTAATCCATCTACTCTTTAAATCAAAAATCATGTTTTTACCGGGACGAGAGGGGAGTAACTTTTGTTTTTCCATGAACTACAGTCCAAAGTCAATTTTTCCGTTTATAGAATACCATAGAAAGGGATGATTTCTCTTTACACTTATTCACTGTTCATAAGACAAATATTGGGAATTCGCGTTTTTCGCTTTTCCGTGTGAATTCAAAAATTAGTTCGCACTGATTTGCTGTGCTAAGCACAAAAGTGGTACCTGCAGCTGAGCTGAAAAGGAGAAATTACCTTTTAAAGTAGAAGAATGTGAAATAGCGGGACAGGTGAATTAGTGAAATATTTACTATGATTTTGGCACCATGCGACACCTATCAAATAATATTTTAACTATGCCGTCTATTGCAGTCTGGAAAAAAATAACTCTGAAAATCAACGCATATAATAAAAAAGAAAGCCTGCCTCTCCTCCTGGGCGGTTACGTGTGCATAGTTGTGTGTGTAAGTGTGTAGGCTTGTGTGTGTGCGTAGACCTGTGTGTATGCACGTGTGTGTGTGCATGTGTGTGAGCGTGCGTGTGTGTAGGACATGGACGCCTCCGACCAGGAGAAGCGGATAGCTCAGGACTGGAGCAGCAGCGCCGCGCCGCCTGCAGCGGACGGTGGGCGGTGGTGCTGCAGTTGCTTCTGGTTCAAGCTGAAAAAGGCACGGACCTCAAAAACGGTCAAATGAGAACAATAAGCAATCGTGATTGCTCAATAAAAGTACAAGCAATTTTCAAAAATCGATACTCGCATTGTAATATTTTTTTGTAAGTCAAAATTTATTTTCGAACAAAGTTCTTGCTAGTAACATTTTAAATATTAATTGAGATCTACCATTATTTGGAACAGAAGTTATTTATTTGATATTAAGCTTATTTTTATTTTAAATGTTTTATAGTTGTTCAAGTGCATGTGGAACAAAGCAGATGGGGTTAAGTGAAACAGTTTATTTCATTTATTTATTCAATGGTTTATTAAACCACTGACGTGTTCAAATATTTATTCATTTACATTCTTTCATTTAATAAATCATATATTCATTTATTTGTTCACTTATTTTCTTATTTATTCATTCATTTCTCATATAGTATTTAATTTAATTATTTATTTATTCGTTTATTGTTTCATTATCTATTCATTTATTCATTAAGATTTCTTTTACTTCCACGTTTATTTGATCAAAAATATTTTCAAGGGTCGAATTTGTTTTTTACTTTGCCATATGAAAAAAATAGAAAAAAGTGGAAACGTTCTTTTTTTTTTTTTTTTTTTTGAAGGTACACATTTTAATGCCAAAAATTAAAAATAATGTTTGAACGCAAGTTTTATCATACGATACATCGTTCTTTCTTTACTTATTGTAATTTTCAACTCAAATTTCCAGTTTGTTCGTTTTGAAAAAGGTAAGTGACCTAAACAATTTCACTTTGCCCCACATTCCAACTACTACACCTCTTTTTACTTTTTTCGTATGCTAGTTCTTCAGAATTTTTTCTTCCTATTTCACAATTACCTTCAAGCATTGTATTTAAATAAAATATGTTGCACAGAATCGCCTGTTGAAAATAACTCAATTTTGCTAAAAAGTGCAAATACGACTTGTGAGCAATGATTATCAGCAGTTCAGAACATATCGCTCATAAGACTTGTTACATAAAATTAATTTATGCTTCACATTATCTTTGATACAGCGTAACCACGCTTGTCTAGTAACTATAATTTTCGTCCCTTTTTTTTCAGTGTGACCTGTCCTTCATGCTTGCTGGAGTGGTGCTTTAACTGCCATGCTCCGTGGCATGGCTCGTTGACGTGCAAGCAGTTCAGGAAGGGCGACCGGTTGCTGCGGTCATGGGCTCGGGAAAGAAATCATGGCCAATTAAACGCACAGAGATGCCCGAAGTGCAAGGTAAGGCGATCTCAACTGTTATAGCCTCATCAAAGAGGGGTAAATAAAATCGTTATTCATGGATAATGATGTTCTGTTGTAACACAGTGAAACTTCAACTGATAGTTCTCGCATGCATCTATGAGCTTGCTTTAAAGGATCGCTGAAAGGGATAGTAAGGAAGTTGCGGATTTTAGTTTATTTTCATTTGACAAATGTTTTTAGATGTGTTTCATTATTTATTTATTATTGTTATTACCCTTCACTTTTGATTTTCTTTAATATGAAGTGACCTTTGTGTGGAGAAGTAAAAGGAAATCAACAACGTTCTGTCGCAAAAAACAGCAGATTACTGTTTACACGTGCTTCGGGGTTTAGGGAGCCCCCTTTTCAATGCAAAAGAGCGAGCTTTTGGATTTTGCACTGAAAAGGGGGTTTTCTGAAACCCGAAACACGTGTATGCAGTCATCTGTTAACAGGGGCGGATCTAGAGACATGGGGGCCATGACCCGTCCCAAAGCTTTATGAGTTTTTAAAAGAAAAGAAAAAAAAGGATTAATATAAGAAATAAACAAAATTTAACACATATGTTTTACTTCTATAAAAAAAATAGGTTTTAATTGGGAGATAAATTATATCTTTTTAATCAAAAACACAACTAATTTCATTTCTAAAATTTTTTTCATCGTTTGCATTATTTCTTGATGCCAACTTGAGACAATTAGACATTCTATAAATGCTCATGTCCTTAAAGTAGTTTTTCGCAGAAGAGCCACCAAACCTTTCTTTCCCTAAGACCAGTCAAAAAGTAACTTTAGTTTCAAACTTAAAAAAAATAAATAAATAAATAAATAAATAAAATAAATAAAAAGGAAAAAGAAATTGAGAGGTCTTTTCGTTCTTTCGTCGTTTGTAAATTTAGCAAAAAATAGCGTTTTTAAAACTTCAGAGTTTAAAATTTTCCGGTAGAGTCGCCGGTATCTTTAAAATTAGTAAAAACTAACTTCATTTTTGCAAAATATCCGGTAGGAACTAAGCTTATTTTTCCTTAAGAACACCAAAAAACCTAAAACATGAGATTTTTTACTAGAAAATTTTCCAAGACCCCCGACCTTCTTTTCCTTGCCACAAATAATCTGAAGCTGCGTTTTAAACTTGCATTTCGAAAAATTTTCAACGTAAATCTCCCCCACTTCCGTTCTTCCGCTGACGCAACCGAAGACAGCATACCATTAAGGTTTAAAGAATTATTAAGTTTAGATATCTTTGGCGTCAAAGCTGCAGACTGCACATAAATAATTTTTCGGCGCTAACATTTTATTTATTTATTTATTTTATTTTATTTTATTTTATTTATTTATTTATTTTTTTTTTTTTGTTATTTTTAAATTTAAACTTGGTATAAAAACTTGTAGATGGGTAAAGGGGGGGGGGGGTGGAAAAATCGACAATCTGGCACTTTTGAGAGGTGAACATTAGACCAAACATCTCAATTAAGTTTGTTAAAAAGTTTCGAATGGCCCTTCCCAATATGAACGGCTAGATCCGTCACTGTCTGTTAATTTGTGAAATAAAACGTTGCTGTTTGCTATTTCCTTTTATTTCTTTAATGACTCAAAAGTATTAAGTGCTTTCACACTTAATGAGATTTTTTGCATTACAAATACTCAGATATTTTTTTGATTGAAGAAATTTAAACAGTTGATTTGGGAACTTAACCGATATAATTCAAATATTTGAAAATGTGATTCCCCTTTATGAAATGAAAATTTGATTCCGGTAAACTGTAATCCTAATGCTGTACGCGATATCCAAAACGTTTTGACTTGAAATATATCAGCTAGTAAAGCTCTTACGAATTGTTAGTTATGCTAAATAAATAGTTGTGTTTAGCTATGAAAATATTCCAACAGATTAATTGCATATTTCAGTGAAAGCAGGATAAAGCGGAACAAATATTTGGCCACGAGTAACAAGGACACGTCCCAGGGGTGCCCATAAGAAGGGATTATGGCGCAAGTTGCGCCATCAAAATTTTGGGGGGGGGGGGGGGGTTTCCAGAACTTTTTTTTTCTTTAGAACATGAAATTTTTGAATTTTGGAAAGAAAAAATATTTACTTATTCAACAAGAAATAGATGCATTAATAATACTTTTTTCACGTACTCTTCAGTTCCGCCTTCAAGAGGGATACACTCCCCAGTTTTTTAGAAGTGGAGCCGCCAATTTTATTTTAGCGATGAAAACGAACGAAGAGAAAGGGAAACTCTTCGTTGCTTAAAAAAAAATTAGAATAGTAATTATAAATGAACAAGTGAAATAATAGTGAGACAAAAAGGATTTTTTCTGTAAAATTTGAATAAAAAATGTAATCTTAAAATACAATTTGGGAACATCCATGATTCTCTTTTATTAAGAGTTGCGGAAATGTACGCTTCAAACATTTTTATTAACCAAAAAAAGTATTCAGTACAGTACACTCTTCACTAGGCCGCAGAATGTGTATGTCTGCCTAGTCGGAAACTACGGACTTGGCTCAAATTCAAGTATTGTGCGTAGAGTAAAATTAACATAATGGGAGAGTGGAAAGGCGACAAAACCAACATGGTGCTGGTGCACGTCTTGTCTCTCGATGGCCCTGGTTATACAAAACTATGCTCCATGGTTCTTCAGTTAAAAAAAAAAAAAAAAAAAAAAAAAAACATAAATAAATAGGACAGCTTCATTAGAACAGCCCATAGGATAGGGTTCGCCGAAACATTCCTATATGTCTTTTTTTTTTGATGAAAAATAGTCCTGAAAATCATTGCAAGTGGAGAAAAATGTATGGGTCGCTGAAATAAATTTGAAAGAGAGAGGAAAAAAAAACAGTTAAATGCAAAGAGAGATTCAATGTATTGTAATGAATACTCACACCAAAAGTTCTAAATTTTTGAATGCAAAAATCGTAAGTAAATCCAGCTTAATCAAGAGATGCAGGTGGCATATTAAAAATAAAATGAAGTGGAATAGAGACCTAAGGTATCGCAGAAAAATACCACATCTTTTCAAAATGTTAAAAGTCCTTTTTCCAAGGCCGCAAACGCTTGTACTGCGAGAAAGCAAAAATATTAGGGGTGAAATTGAAAGTTTTACTATGGAAAATCCAAGCAAATAATCGTGTTTTTCAAAGGAAAATTGGAAGAAAATATTACCACAATATGTTTATCAGTAATTAAAATTGAAAATGAAGATAGGAGGAACGTAGCCAAAATGAAAAGAAGAGTGGGGAACTCCAAACCCTTCTTTTTACGTCCCCAAAGCTGCTCTAAAAATGAGTTTTTAAAATTTAGGTTTTGAAAAAATCCCGGAAAAATGTTCTCAAACCTCATCTTTTTGCCTAACGTCATTAAAGATGGCCTACACCTGAATATTTAGGACTGCAATTTTGAAAAACCATGAGAGTGCTCCCGACGTAACCTCCGAGAAACGCCCTCTCAATTAATCATGCATCCTCATTCAAGGTCGAATAAATTTCGTCTTTTGGACTCCAATTTAAAAATAAACTCCTTGAGTTGTCCCGAAACTGTCGTCCTCCAAATATTACTGAAGATCCACAAAAATTTCATTGTTAAGGCTTCAATTTAGAGAATTTTTCGGGGGAGAGATCTCCAAAACCTTCTACTCCTCTAACAGTATTAATATATCGTCTACGATTGCTTTAATTGAATTTCAATTTCGAAAATTTGCCAGGGGAGGACTCCGAATCTCTCCACTCATTAGCATTAACAAAAATCTTCTAAAACTGCGGTTTCTACGGATCGAAATTTCTTTTTCGAGAGAATGCCTCTCTCTCTCTCGCCAACATCATCGAAAAATGCCTTAAATCTAGCTTTTAGTGCTTCAATTATGAAACATTTCTGGTCGCGAGCCCCTTCAAAACTCCCCCCCCCCCTATCATCGAAGGTTGGCTTTAATTACGTTTTCGGAGCTTTGATTTCAAGAAACAGGCGGTGCACTAAATTTTAACAAAAAAGTCTACAATCGCGTTTTTAAGACTTCAAAATTTCAAAAAATTTTGCTGGGGGGTGGGGGGGCCGCATCTCATCCCCTTAATATTACCATGAATCGTCTAAAACTGCATTTTTCGATCAACAATTTTAAAAAAATTCCCGGGGGAGAGCCCCCGGACCCCCCTTTACGCGTCATAATCAGAAATAATTCACAATTGGGATTGCGTGCTTGAAGTTTGCATTTTGAAAAATTATAGAACGATGACCTTGAGTCTCTTCCTCCCTTAACATCACCATAGATCGTCTAAATTTGTGTTTTTCAAATAACAGTCTTGAAAATTCATCGAAGGAGAGCCCCTGGACTCCCCTCCTCTGAACATAATTAAATATAACGTACGATTGTGTTGGGAGCTGAAATTTGGAAAAATTATCGGGAGAGGCTATCCTGGAACTCCTCTCCCCTTTCTCCCAAACTTAAAATATAGTTTAAAACTCCGTTTTTATGTCTTCAAATTGCGAAATAATTCAAGAAGGTAGCACTTCGACACCCCCTAATTTTGATTGAATATTATCCTTACGATTATTTATATTGCTAGTACAAAGGTCTAGTAATATGACTATCCCTGCTAAACCAGAAGCCAAATCTTCTCTCTCTCTCTCTGCACATTCGAACATGCGTTTGAAAAAAAAGGAGATGAAAGGAGCATCACAGACGGCATGGAGTTGGTGTCCATTTCGAAGCTGGATCAGAAGATTTGATTTCTTTTCAATATCTTATAAATTTTCTGGAAGTAGCACAAATCTGCATGATGAATACGTGTGACAGTGATGCGAGGGAGGGAGGTCAAAAATGTTTTATTGTTTGTAATAATTCTGACAATCGTTAAGAATTAGTTTTGAAGTCCCTCCAATCGTCAATTAATATATTTTCTTCATTAACTAGCTTATGCTTATAAAGAGTTTTTCACTTCACTTTACTCTCATCTTCTCTACCATTTTTAAACTGATTGTTTCAATTTATCATTAAATGATTTTTATTAAAACTTTCAGTGATGTTGGTTTTCACTGATGGAAGTAGAACAGTCTGTTCTTAAGGTGTTTAAATTATTTTTCGTAAATCATATTTACTTTCTTCCATATCTGATATGTATAGAAGGATATTTGATTCGTTAAAATTCTCAAGTTCTGATTTTCGATGTGTACAGAATAGCTGAATCCATTTTTGAGGATTTCCGAAAAATACCTGTCATGGTGTGCGTGATCCATCTTTTTTTGGCTATGCGACTTCAATTTTGGAAAACTTCCAGGAGAGCGCCCCCACTGTAATGCCAGAATGACACCCTCTTTATCATCAAGAGTCATCTAAAACTGCGTTTCTAGTAATGCAATTTTGGAAAATTTATAGGAGAGAGCCCCTGGTTCCCCTCTCTTTCCTTAAGGGGGTCCGGGACACAAAAATCCTCAAATTTTGCAATTTTTTTTTATAATTTGAAAAATTGCTCCGTTTTTTTCTGCTTAAGAGGACGTTTGAATCTTGTTTCTACCTTAAATAGAACGAAAGTTATAGTTATTTTTGTTGCATGCATCTAACGAATGTGTACATAACTTTAAAACTTTAAACGCGTTTTTCTCCATGGTGCAATTTTTCCCGATTTCTTGCATTCAAACTCTTATAAGTCAGGAACCGATATAGATAAAGTAATGAAACTTGGAGCATATCTTTTTCAAGCAATTTACTTTAATTTTTATTCGGCGAATTTGAAAAAAACGTTTACTTCAAAAATTATGATTTTTTAAAAAAAAAGTATCTTCGAATTTTTCGAAATTTTTCTTCAAATATTTTTTATTTTTTATTGAATCAATATTTTTAAAATCGCCGAATAAAAATTAAAGCTTAGATATTTGTGCATACTTTTTTGAAAAAAAATTGAAAATTGACCAACAATATTTTGAGTTATAGCAATTTAAAGCAACCCCATTTTTTTGAAAAAAACTAATTAAATTTAAATAAAAAAATAATTTTTTTTCATATTTATGTTATGATTTTGCTTATTAAATAAATGATGAATCAGTTCAAAAAATTTCAAAACTCTAAAGTAGATAATAAAAAAATTTTCAAAATGTGTCCCGGACCCCCTTAACACGATCAAAGACAAGCCTAGCATTGCGTTTTTGGAGTATCGATTTCAAAAAATTGCCGGGGGAATGGCACCGAAATTCACCTTCCACTAACATTATCAAGATATATCAGAACGACGTTTCTAAAGCTACAAGTTCGGAAATTTAAGTGGAGCGCCCCTCTCCCTCCTCCCTACTCTCGTCAACATTATTAAAAAGTCATCTTAAATTTGGTTTTTAGGTCTTCAGTATCGAGAACATTCCGGGAGAGCTTCCCGGAAGAGAGAAAACTCTTTTTCTTAACGTCACAGAGATCGGCTACTATTGCGATTTTAGAACTTCAATTTCAGAAAACTGCTTGTCCCGCGACCATAGATAGCGTTCTTAAGACTTTAATTTCAAAAATTTTCCAGGGGCGAGTCCTAGGATCTCTTCTTTCCTTAACATTGCCACAGATAGTCTAAAACTGCGTTTTTAGAACTACAATTTTGAAAACAAAGGAAAGCCCTCCTTAACACAACGGTAGACTATTTACAATTGCGCTTTTAAAGTTTAAATATTGAAAAATTACCGGGAAGGGGCCACCAAACCTTTTATTCTCCTAACATCACCAGAGATCGTGTAAAAAACTGTGGTTTTAAAATTACAACTCCAAATATTTTCCGGATGATAAACTCCCCGGACCCCCTATCTAATTGACAATAAATTTCCGTTTCACGGTTCATGTTGTATACATCTAGTAATGACTCCATTCCAAGCCAGAAAATTGTCCCTGTAATTATTCATGCGTTTGAAAAAAAAAGGTGTTGCAAAATTCAGGGATACCCAAAACTTGTTTACTCAAGGTCCATGTTTTAAAATTAGAGAAGGAAAAGCGGGTCAACATTCCAACAACATTTCAGTTCAAATATCATTTGTTAGCGCTCCCCCCCCCCCGTGAATATGACTGAAAATTAAACACTCTAAAAATTGTTATGTTTAACCCAATTCGAAAGCGAGAAAACTTTTGGGGGGGGGGGGAATTTGCGCCATTGAGCTTGGGGGGGATGGGCACCCCTGACACGTTCCGCCTTTGTTTGGACTAATTAAAGCTCAGAGCAAGTTTTGTATTTGTTTATACTCTATTTAAACTAAGTTACAAAATATTTACCTTCTTTTCGAAATATGTATACTTACCTGAATAAAAGCTCAATAAAATTCCATCGAGATAATTCTGCAAGTATTCGTTTCTATTTACATGAGCTCTAAAGTAGTTTGGCAGTGGAAGTAATCAAATTATAATATTGTGAATTAAAAAAAACAGGCAAAATAGAAAGAAAATTCACTAACGATTTTTTTCATCTTATTTAAAATCGATTCTAATCTTAGGCTTGTATAGGCTAATATATGGCTTGACACAGTAAATTTATTCCGTCATATCACTTTTTACTTCTAATGTAAATTTTGTGTCGAAATTATTTGCTTACATTTGGTACTTTTTATTGATATGGTAGAGTGTCAGCTTTATTTTATTTTTAACAAATAACTTATTTTCTATTATTTTTTTCTATTTACTTACATTCTTCTTTTTCTATTTCGTATTCGTTTTTTGTTGTTTCAGTGCGTGAAAATACGTTTTCAGGTTAATTCAAGATTTTAGCCTTCGAAATTTTCAGAGGTTGTTTTAGGAAAACGAGTTTTTCTTTTCCAAGTTCGTCAAAAGGATAACATGGAAAGAATCTTCGGAACTAAACTTTTTATGATCATGTAGAAACAAAAATAACATCGAGGTTTCTATTCTACAGTGTAAAAAAAAGTGACGATATGTCTCAGCAGAAGTAAAGGGATCGGACGCGTGTGACAAAAGAAAACCTTTGTGTGAAACGATTTGCAGTATTGCGCTACAAGTAGCAACGCTACTGCAGTTGCTACATTTTTTTAGTAGTTTGTATGATAGCGCACTATTAAAAAAAAATAGAGTAATGAGTAGTGCGATGCAAAAATATAGTAGTTTGTATCGATTTCCGAAAACTGCTTTTAAGTTAAGTTAGGAAAAAAAAGAAGAGGAAGAAACAATGTTCAAACAAATTTGACTGGTGCAAATATTACGCGAGTACATCAGCGGATGCAGTGCGATATAAGACTCATAAAAACACGAGCAAGTCAAATTATTTTGACGTCATACGTTCTCTCTGTTTTACACCATCATTTAGTTAGGCATCCCAATTTTCATATTTCGCCAATATTCGCATTGAATAGAGCGTGGTTTAGAAAGAAAAGAATAAGCGACAACTACTAATTTACTAGCACGTTTCTGTTTTCTGTCAGTCGAGAATGTCCCGTGTATGTACGTTTTAGATTTCAAGAGATTATTGTTCCAATATTCACCAAATATGGAAGATAATGTACATTTTATAGATGAGGATGATTTTGAACTGCATTTGCCGTCTTACAATAAATATTTGTATTATGGAAAAGTATGAAAACGGATTTTTTTCCGTTTCATGCAAACTTTGCCCGTTAAGCACAAAGCTTTCGGTGTCAATGTCATCCGCATATAAATTAAAATTTCACATTGAAGTAAGTTAAGCATACTTAGTTATGTATTGTAATTCGGATAGCTTATTTATCAGTATTTATTAATAAATACTAGTACCCCGTTTGGGGTATTTTTTTATCTTTCTTTAATTTTGCTTTTTTAGGGATTAAGTGTTGATCTATCGACATAATAAAAGTCAATTATTAAATACTTGTAAGTTTTTGAGACTAATTAATAGAATTGAAAAAACATTTTATTTCCTTTTATCGGATTCGTAAGAAAGGGGAGGGGGTCCAGGTCCAGACCCATTGCTTCAAACTCAAATTTAATTTATTAGTTCCTACAAAATATAAGTTTCTATAAAATTAACTCCTGAGAAGTTTTTTTTTTTTTTTTTAATTTTACCGGAGTCAAGAATTGGAATTGAGTGCTAAAGAAGTATAAAAGTATCCAGGAGATTTATTTTAATGATTAAAATTAAAAGTTGAGTGTGGATTCATCATCAAGCTTTCCACTTTTATAGAATCACCCATATAAACATATGACGCAGTGAGAAGCAAAGGGATGTAAGTGGACATTTTCAAGTTAGAATAAAACGCATTTAAAGATAACATCCTAGGTAGGCTTTCATTGAAATTTTTTTCTAAATCATGCTGTATAGCAGCAACTACCAGGGCTACGAGTACCATCTCTTGCCCCAAGACAGAGGAGAGGATCACCTACCATGTGTACTGGTTATCTCCAAATTTTTAATTTTGCCACTTACATCCCTTTGCTTCTCACTGTCTCATATGTTTTGGCAAAATGTAAAAATAATTTCGTATTAAATCGTTTGAAATTTCGTGCCTTCATTGAATATTTTATTTGTTTATTTCGTATAATCATTATTATTATAATAATATTGGTTTTTCTTGTTCAGATTCGAAATTTTATATTGAGGATATTTTTACTCCAGTTGACTTTTTTAACTTGGTTCTCCCCCACTTGAAAAATTTTACTTTTAATACTTGGAAGTAAAAAGTGCTTGAAGTTAAAATGTACCTAATGAAAAGTTCATTAATAGTTGAAATTTACAGAAATACGATGAATGAATTTGATATCGTTTTTATATTAACTAATAGTTTTCTTTTGCATAAAATAGACATACAGTCGGGTCCCGCAACAACGCGATCCGACTTGAGCGAAATGGCTATAATGCGAGTTTTTCATGAGTAATGAATTTTTTATTGCTGACACAAATTACTTGCTTGCAACATGAAATATTTTGGAAAGGAGCGGCGGAGCATTAGAATGGGATTCGTTGACACTAAATATTGGTTTCGTGAATGGACTTAAATCCCTTTAGCATCACTGACAGCGGAAGTTCACACACTGTATTAGTCTAAACAACGCTTTGCTTTAGTTTATACAAATTACCGCTCCGATTCTTAACGGTTTTTTTTTTTTCCCTTCTTATGAACGTTGATAAAACAGAATGGTTCCCAAACGAGGACTTTCATCTAAAATTAGCAAAAGTGGAAAGAAAAACAGAAAGTTTCTGACAATGCAAGAAAAGGAAAAGATTCTCGATGCTTCAACTATAAAGAATGATGTTTTTTAACCTGTAACTTGAATTATAAAGTGCCTCGAAGGTGGCACGACAAATAGGTATGAGTTAATCTTCGATACGTACAATTAAAGTTCAAGAAAAGAAAATCCGCAAAAGTTCAGAACTTAGTTTTAATAATGAAGCTCGCAGAGTAGTGGCTGAGCAAAATACAAACATCATGAAAATGGAAGCGAGACCAGAAATAGTGGTGTTCCCACACTGCATAAACTTCATATTTTTTTAATTTTAATTAAAATTATGATATCTACTGTACAGTGCTATTATAATGCAGTAATGTTCTTTCTGTAACTACCCTGCTGTTTAAGTACATGTATCTTATTGATCATTGATTTTGTGCATCATAACAGGGTTATCATGTTAAATAGTAACGCTTTTTCTAAAATACAGTAAAAATTCAGTTTTTTTTTTAATAAAACATGCGGTAATATATAGTTAAGAAATAGTTTGAAACAATTTGAGGGGTGTTAACACATGTCTGAAATAATTGGGTATGCTTATAAAAAATTTCTAAACTTACGTTGTTCCACAACGCGAAATTCCGACTTGCGCGAACCTCTTGCCCAATTAAGCACAATAGTTTATGTTTCATGCGAAATTTTGATTTTTTTTTTTTTTTTTTTGCTTGTTTACATTTCCTTTTTTTTTTTTTTTTTTTTGGTAAAATTCGACTGAAAGTTTACCAAAACGAAAAATTTAAAGATAAGAACGCGCTATAATTTTAAACATTTCAAAACGTAAGATTTTAACCATTTTTTGAAGCATTTCGTAAATACCTATCCGAAATAAATACTATTATTTTATTTTATTTATTTATTTATTTTGTTTTACTTCAGTTTTTCATGAGGAAAAAAGCTTCATGTATAAATTTAACAGAATTATTCATCACTAGTTGCGATATTTCAAAGTTAAGATTGAATCATTCATTAAAAAAAACGAAGACGAAAACGATTTGCAAACGATGTACTTTATTATTATTATTGTTTTTATATATATAAATTCGAATGTTATTTACAACTATTTTTCTAATCCCGAATAAAATAACAGGAATTTAAAATGGTTGCTAAATTAAGGCGAAAACATTTGAAGTAACTTTACTGACCTTTTTTCCGTATTTGGGTGAGTAGAAAAGGTTTAACATTTTTTTGAACAAACCACGAGGGGGAAATTTACATTCGCTTTAATGAGTTCAGTATTTCTCATTAAAGTAGGAGACGAAAATTTTGAATTCACCCTCATTTTTGTAAAAGATCAAGTGTCGTCTATTAAAAACTTCTTCGCTCAAAATTATTTCAAAGTACATTTCAATTAATGCTCTGAAAATTTTTCCAGCTCATTTAAAAAATATTTACTAAAGCTCAGTAGAAATGCCCTATGTTATTCGAAACCCAAAATACGCTTCTGGTTATGCATTTGCATAGTCGAAGAAAATTGAAAGCTTTTTATAAAAATAACGCATCAAATTTCTCATGGACTCTTTCTCGCAATGAAATAAATATTACATTGCTTATATAAAGAAATACGAAAAGTGATTGAAAATTTCTTGATTTTTTTTTTTTTTTAATAGTTCACTGTTGATTTTTGAATGGCAAAAGCAAATTGCTTACAGTTCCATAACTGAAATTTAAGTATCTTCTTGAATCGAAAAAAGAAAACTATTTTTTTCTTTATTTACGTTGTGTTTGTTTCTTATTCCTCTTCTTTCACTTCATATATTAGTGCTTTTAACTAAGTCAAAATAATCGTTTGATTCAAATTTTTAAGCAGCTCGTTAACTATTAGCTGGGTACTAAACAATAGGTACGACTGAAAATTCGAAAGTAAGAAATATCTAACGCCTATATGTAGTAACGTTGTCTCTTACGAAGCCTATTCATCATACATTTCAGCTAAATCAAATATCTTTGGCTGTCCAAATGACTTGCAATTTTAAGTATTTAGCCTGATTTTTTACCGAACTGTAGAAAACGAAATGATAAAATGTAATGTCTCTCATTTGAAAATACAAAGGGTATTTAAGTTAGAGAAATAAATACTTAATGTATAGTAAGTTAAATGACCCTGGCAATTGCGAAATAGTCTTCAAATGTATCCTGCATACTCTGCCAGTTCTGCGGCTCTTTCCTCTACATTCACTACTACTATCAACTGGGTTCTTTATTCTAGTTGGTTGACTTTTTCTTTTGAAGCATTTTATTTAGTTAGAATCATTTCGAAGTATTGAATGGCTCAATCGGTTGGTGCGTAAGAGAAACCGTTTGATATACAGTTTTTTTCTCAGTTTACTTCCATATTAGTAACTTGACACCAGTCACTTCTTTAAAGCTTTAAATTACTTAAAATTTCTTTAAAGCCTGATTTCAAATAGTTTCAGATTGCAGTCTGGCTTGTTTTTTTAGGAAATTTTGTCCAAAAATAACCAAATCGTCTGAATACAGTAGACATTTGACTCAGGTCAGTGATAAGATCGTTTATGTAAAGATTAAACAGTAAGCCACTAGTGACAGCGTTTTGAGGAATCTCAGTTTTGAGGTTCTTGAAATGTGAGAAGCAGTCCTCGAAGCGTACTCTACAAATTCACTGGCTGAGAAAACTCATAAACCAGCGAAACATATTCGAGTGAATGCCAATATTAGAAAGTTTCAATAGAAGAGTTTCCCTACAGATCAAGTCAAAGGCGGATTTCAGGCAGGGCCGGCTCTAGTGCCGGACAAACCGGACCCCTGCCTGGGGTGGCAAATTTTAGGGGCGGCATTTTGGTTCGAATGTCTGAAACACATTTTTCATTAGGGACAAACTTGCACAAAAGTTTTGTAAACATAATTCATATTTTGTTGCTTGGGAATCTGAAAAGTACATGAATGTTGTAGGTCTTTTTGTTCTCCTACGTTTATTGTACCGTAATTGCTCTCGCCAACGTCAGATTGTCTAGTTGCGAAGCGAGACAGAATGGGTGGGGTGCAGTCCGATTACCATCAGAATCTTCCGCCTGATTCTAGGCCCTAGCGTATGTGCTTTACAGCCATCCCTCTCTTCTCGATTGTTTCGACGGTAATGATGCTTAAACAAGGGTAGGGGAAATCTTTTATGAGCTTTCTTTTGGCGTTGTTTTGGAAGGGTTGTATTTTTTTTGTACCAGTAAAAAAAGAAACGTGCGTCACTGACAGCGTCGCAAATAATTCGGTACTTAAATAATGAAACCTTTCAATGTTTCGCGGCACCCCTAGATGGGAAAATCTTACATTAGAGAATCGGCTTTGTATCACTATATTTACAAGAATGTTCCCAGGCATAAGTACAACTTTTGGAGCACTTTCGGACGTATTACGTATTAGGGGTGTATTTTAGTAAGGCTCCAGGTAATGATTCCCTAAATGCACTTTTTCGGGGAGCCATGAAGCCTCTTCAAGTGCCCCGTGAAATTTTGCAATACCGTGGCAAATAATTAAATAATTAAGGACTTATTAGTAATGAAAAGTTTCAATATTCCGCGGCTCCTCTAGATGGCGAAATCTTGCTTTAGGAATTGGCTCTCTATCATTGTATATTAAGAATGTTCAAAGGCAAAATAACAGATGTGAGCGCTTTTGGCCTTATTATGCATTAGGGACGTATTTTAGTAAGGCTCCAGGTTATGATTCTCAAAATATGCACCTTTTAGAGGAGCCATGAAACCTTTTTAAGGGCGCCTCGAAATTTTGCAATAACATAACAAATAATTAGAGACTTATTAACAGTGAAACTTTTTAATATTTTTCTGTGCACCAAGATGGCAAAATCTTGCTTTAGAGAACCTGCTCTCTTCACTGCATTTAAAATAATGTTAAAGAAGTTCCCTAACAAAACCTCAGCCCACATCCGTGAGCGCTTTGGGATCTATCATGCATTAGGGGCGTGATTCAGTAGGGAACCGGACACAAGGTTCAAAACCAAAAGTTCCGTGGATAGAATATCCACGTACGTCCAGGCGGACATATGGTCCGATGGACATAAGTTCCACGGATAGAAGGTCCCGATTTTGTACAGCTAGGACATGAGGTCAAGTTTTCTGAAAAGGCTGGGCATAAGGTCCGGATTTTGAAGTTTAATATTTGTCTCCCACTAATTTTGTTAAGTATTAAGTTGATTTAAAATTGATTTAGTGACTCAACAGGCAATTTCCCTAAAAATGTGTGCCTCCCTGGAGAGCCATAATTCATCTAAAGGGGCGCTGTGGGATATAGCAATAGTTCAGCAAGTAATTGTTATTTACGAAGTTTTAAATAATTATACATTTTTGGCTGTCCAGTTTTTGAACTTCTGCAGTCCGGACTTGGATCCCCCTCCCCCCCCCCCCCGAGGACTGAGTATAATATGTTTTTGGAAAAATATTCCATATTATTGAAGAGAAGAAATGAACGCTCCTCGGGAAGAGGAAGTAATTTTAATTGGAAAAAATATAGAATGTTGTTAAAAAATCTTAATTTCTTTTGAAAAGAGCCCTTAAAATTAAATTTTTCGATAATTACAGATTATTGCTCAGTTAATCACATCTCATTCCTCATATTTCTTCCTTCCCCACCTTTCATTTTTCTTTTCTTTTTCCTAAACGTTCCAAAAATAAGAAAATCAATAAAATTCTACGCTTCGAAAGCCTCCACCCTCAGCCAAAATCATTATAGGGCATCTCAAATCTCGTTTCCAGTGGTTCAATTTTGCAACATTTCCAGGGGAAGAACTACCAAACACCTCGACTTCTAACAACATCGAAAATCATTTAAGCCGGTTTTTTTTTTTCGGAGCTACAATTTTCAAAATTACAGAGCCCATTACGTTACCAAATATGGTGTACAGTCGCGCTTTTAAGACTTCCATTTCGGAAAACTTCCGGACAAAGGCCTCACGCCTCGAACCCCTCCTTCTAATATCATCTAAATCGCCAAAAAAAAAAAAAAAAAAAAAATAATAATAATAATAATAATAATGGATTTTTGAAAACGAAAATTTGTTTAGTTGCTTAGCACACAGTCGTTTTTAAATAGAGTGAGACGATGCTCATGTATGAAATCTGAAAATGAAAAAAAAAAACTATAATTTCAAAACAATTAAGGTGAGACCTTAAAACCCTCACCCTCGTCCTTGAATATCGCTTAAAAAATTCGCTTTTTAGGACTTCTATTTTAAAATGTTTTTTGAATCCGCCCGTATTCATCAAAGATTGTCGAAACTGCGTTTTGGAGCTTCATTGTCGAAAAATTGGAGTGAAAATTGATCGATTTCACTACATTTCAAGAAAAAAAAAACATCAAAGATAGCACTGCAGTCTCATCTCTTACTGTAACGTCGACACATAACGCCTATAATCGCGGTTTTAAGACTTCAGATTAAAAAATTCCTCAGAAGGCGACCCTGAAACTTTCCACCGTCTAAACCGTCACAGACCGTCTAAAACTGCGTTCTTAGGACTGCAATTTAAAAAAAATGTAGGGAGAAAATGTCCGATGAATTGATGAAGACAACGGTGAAACATCTGCTTTCAATCATAACTATGTTAGGGGGGGGGGCAAGGGCGGACGAGAATTTATTTTTGGAAGAACGTTTCATATTAAAAAGAAAGAATTATAAAAAAAGGGGGAATTAAACTATATTTCTAAAGCAAAAATTAAAACTTGTAATGTTTGAACGTTCCTTTTTTTTTCTGAAATTTTTTCTTCAGTATATATATATATATATATATATATATATATATATATATATATATATATATATATATATATATATATATATATATATATATATATATATATATATATATATATATATATATATATTTATTGTGGAGATTTGTCCGGGGCGGCAAAACAGCAAGAGCCGGCCCTGTTTCAGGTCCACGAAAACATCTGAAAGAATGTCTCTTCTACCCAATGCGTCTTTTAACATCTGGCTAAGAAGAGGTACATGTTGGCTGGTTGACCTGAACTGTCTAAATCCAGCCTGTTCGTTTGCCAAAAAGCCAGAGTTCTCAAGACCATACACAAAACTCAGGGAAATACTTTTTATGAAAATTAGGGGATAGAAAGCTGTTTTTTTTTTCATTAAATGCTATTGTTACATTGATTTTGAAGTATATTAAATTTTATATCAATTTAACTTAATAAATATTTAATGCATTTATATCTTTTACAGATATATATCCAGCGTACTACAGGATGTGACCATATGCACTGCACTCGATGTAAAACTGATTTTTGTTACAAATGTGGGGAGAGATTCCGACATTTGAAGTTTTTTGGTGATCATTACAGTAAACTCAGCATCTTTGGTTGTAAATATCGTTTCAAAGCTGACCAGCCTGTACAACGGAAAGTCATAAGAGGAGCTATATTTGGTATTTGTCTAATAATTTACCTTAATATTTTCCAACATCATTTGTACCTCAACTTGTCGCCATAATATACATTGCTGACCCCACGAAATGCAACACTCTGAAAGAAGCATGCATGCCATGTGAAATTAACACCATGCGTTTGCCGCAATGAAAAATGCAAATCATTAGCATTGCAGCGCAAGCGCACATTACGGGTGATCGTAGCGCCACCAACAAGCGCAAAATGAAGGGAGAGCAGAGATTGGCAATTTGAAGTACAGTAATTGTTTTTTCGTGCGGGTTTTTTTTTTTTTGCTTAAAAGCCGTTTACCTATACCGAGCGTCTTCTGACCAAGTTTCTGAATTCGACCGAGGAAAAACAGTAGCATATAGAGATTGCTGAATATCCTTCAGAGAAATCGTCAACGTGTTGAACGAAATCAAGCAACTGTGATGCGGATCTATAATCGCTGGATGCAGAAGGGAACGACAGACCTACGAGGCCGATCGTACCACCTGATACAGCACTGCCCATCATGACAAGAAAATTTTGCCAAAGGCAGTGACGGATTGCGCAGCGACATCACAAACCATAGGGCAAAAGATTTAGTCTGTAACGCATCATTCGGATGTCCGCTCGTATCATTCGACACGTTTTGCAGCAACGTGGAATGTCGGCAAGGCGTCCATTGCTTCGTTTACCTTTGACTGGAAACCACAGGCGTTTGTTCCGCCAAAGGTGCGATGAACGGCGGACATGGACAAGACAACGAAACGACATTGTGTTTACTAACAAATCCTGCTTCTGCTTACAACATTGCGATGGTCGGATTCGAGTTTTGAAACACCTTAATGAGAAGCTGCTGAACTATTGCGTTGTGCATCGCCACATGGATCCTGCACCCGGTATCATGGTTTGCGTTGGTGCTGGATTACGCCGCCTCTCCTCTCTAGTACCTATTGCTGGTACACTGAACAGCTAGAGCTATATCTCTGAGTAGTTGGAGCTCGTGGTCCTCCCATGCCTACAGCGCGTGCCGTCAGCGATATCCCAACAGGATAATGCGTGACCATACGTGTTACGCAATGTTCAAGAGTTCTTCTCCACCCATCAGATTGAATTGCTTCCTTGCCCTGCTTGCTCTCCAGATCTATCGCCAATCAAAAACGTGTTGTCTATGATTGCGCAACGACTGGTCCGTGATACACCACCCGTTGCTACAACCAGATCTACTTTGGCAAAAAATGCAGAGGCGTGTGGCAGCGATTATTGCTAACAATAGCGGCGACACTAACAACAGATTTCATCATCTTCCAGACTTCATGAAAGGCTGTAATTTTAATTGTTTGATTTTTGTGCAACATTTTATTTTCAAAATAAATTTCGCTCTGGTCATTCTTGGTGTTGGATTTTGTGTGGTCAGCTGTATACCATGTTGCCTTCACATAACGTCTTGAATACAATAAGAAAAACTTGTAAGGATAACTTTTGATACTCTTTATTATGTTAATTAAATATAAGGATGAGTTTTTCATCCCTCCCTCAGTGTTGGGATTAATTAGCTAACTTCTCCATCGGCTAAAGTATTTCAATATGATTAAATCAGCGATTATCAAACTGTGGGGCACTCCGCTTCTTGGAAATGCGATATCCCTAAAGATGGGCCACGAGCATGACGAAAAAAAAAAAGATGCTGTGGAATTTACTGATTTTCTGAAAGAAAAGAAAACACAAAATACATTCTGACATTATAGAGTGTGAAATGCGTATTAACACTGATATGACATACTTATGAAAAGGTTATGTCGGTACATTTCTTACCTTAATAATTACTTTATAAATACGTTCACCAACAATGTGGTATACCAACTAATCTCCCCCCCCCCCTCTATTTCGGGACAAAAGCTAGTTTTAAAATTCTTTTTGCTAACTTCAATTTTATGAAATCACTGGGGGGGGGGGGAGGGGAGCCCTAGACCGCCTATGTGTCGCCGAATGAGTTTGTGCTACTTCTGACTCCCGACTCCTCCTTCTTATTTGTGTACTCATATTTCAATTATGACCCCCTCCAAAACAAGAAGCTGGATCCATCCTAGGATGCCTTGTCCATTGGCATGAATCTTCCCTTCAAATAATGGTATTTCCCTTTTTTGACTTTTTCTTTCTTAAATATATGCTTTATTTGTCATTTGAAAATCAGGCTGAGGACAAATTAATCCAGATTAATTCAAAATGTTGTGCATTGTATGCAACCATCGTATGCAGTCACAGTGCCAATTTTTCTCCTTGTGACTTTTGGCGGTAGGAATTTCTTAAAGATGTTGTGTATCAATGATCTGTTGCCGATATCTCAATTTAGAAAACTCGAACCATGTTATAGGTAAGACAAATTAATTCGGATTGGTGAAAATGTTGTGCATCGTATGTAACTATTGGTACATCACGATGATGGTCACATTGAACCTCATTTGTAAATGAAAATCATCTGTTGTAAAAAAAATTGAAGCATATTTTGACAGTTGGCCTTCAATCCCCCCCCCCAAATATTCACAGCAAAAAAGCTTTCATCGATTATAAATTTCTCCTGATGGAAATTTTTGGTCCTTCTTTTTTTTTTTAATGCCTATTGTATGCCGATAAAATTTGGAAAATGTTTCGTCCAATACTTCACCCGCTAGAGGGCTCTTAACAAACCAAGTTATTTTATAACCACATGATAAATCTGAATCTTTGGTACATTTATTCATTATTTACTTTTCTCAGTTCTTAAGTGAATTCACAGTACCCTGGTTTTCAACGAACAAGAGATGGCCGTTTCAGAAAAGCTTCACTGTAGTAAATACTAAGTTGGGAATTGCGGCGCAAGGTAAAATAGTAAACAATTTTTTATAGTTTGCTGCGCCGCATATCTAACAATATTTTAAACTAATTTCTTAAACATATAGTTGATTCCAGTCAGAAAAAAAAAGCTCTTAACATTATGGAAAAATTATTAATTAAATTCATTTTCGAAATTTGATGCACAGATTGCAATATTTTGTGATTTATCAAAGATCGGTTTTTGTTATTACAAAATAATAAAGTTTATATAATTAACATTTTAAATACTAATTGAGATCTACTGGTGTTCAGTGCAGTCCTTATTTATTTAATATTAAGTATGTTTTGGCTTTAAATGTTTGATACGATTTACCAAATACACGCAGAGCAAAGTAAAATAGCTCATTTCGTTTACTTATTCATTCATTTATTTATTAAATCACTTGCTCATTGATTGATTGATTCATTCATTCATTTTCATTCCTTCACTCATTAATTTATACTCATTCACTAATTTTCTTATTCATTCACTGAATTTATTTTTGCTCACATATTTATTTATTCGTTTATTTATCCATCATCTATTTCTTTGATGAAAATTATTTTTATAATCAAATAAAATATTTCATTAGAGAAAAAAAAATTATTTTCACTTTGCCCCATGCAAAAAAAAATTAAAAATTTCCTTTTTTTTGGTGTTACAAATTTACAACTAAAAATAAAAAATAATATTTCAATGCAAGTTTTACTATAAAATGCATTGTTCTGTCTTTATATACTGTTATTTCAAAAACAAATTTCCAATTTTTTAATTATGAAAAGGGTAAGTTTTCTTGACTATTTCACTATGCCCTAAATTCCCCTACACAATAATTGTTCAATTTCATACTGTCTAGAGGAAAGAATAGTGTTACAAATATTAATAATTTCTTCTCTATTTTTAAAGGAGGAAAATTGATCGCAGCTCCTGTACTTGGCGCTCTAGCTCTATGCGCTGGCGCATTGGCTGTTGGTATCTCCCTCTTCGCATTGCCAGTGTATGGAGGAGTTCGCTTATACAGGCATTGTGAAGGTCGACAAGCAACAAAAGCTGTTCGAAGACACCCACATCATATCCACAATGTCAGACATAACATTCATAATGTCCACTTGCACGATTGTCTTTTCTTTCCTGAAAGTTAAAGAGCCAAATTATATTAACTTATATATATGTGTATCAATGTTATAACGCTTTTTATTTTAATTGGATGCTGCGATGTTGTCATTTTTGTGGGCTTAAACTATTTGCTTCAAATAATTTTTCCAAGTGTTTCGCATTTATTAATATCGTCCAGCTTAATTGCAGGTTAATATGGTGCATTTGTTCACGCAAAGCAAGCTGTCGATATGTTTCACATTTCTTTATGGCGTATTTGTTCAATCGAAGCAAATTGTCAATGTTTTTCACGTTTCATTTATATTGTCTCGCTTATTCGCCAATAAAGTGGTGCATTTGTTCATGCAGAAGCATTATCATGAATGTTACATGTGTAAAAATAGATTATATAGATCTTATAATTCTATCTGTAAAGATCAAAGTATACTTTGTGCAAAAAAAAGAAGAAAAAAAAACAATAAATTTTAATTTGTTTCTTGAATGTGCAATTTTTTATCTGCTACTCTCTCTCTCTTATCCTCCAACGCTAATTACAATTTTTACAACTCTTCGAATAAAGATAGTCATAAAAATTTACACTCTACACGAAGATGCTTTTTTAGACACATAAAAACGTAGTAAGTTTGGAAAATATCAGTTGCGATGAAGGGAAGAGGAACATTTTTTTTCATACTGAGCAGAGCATCAATGGTTAGGGAATAATTTTGACGATTTTAAATTTCAGAAAATTGGAAATAATCAACACGTAACTATTGGTGAATTCCAGGAAAAAGGAGACATAACACTTGAATTTTAAAAATTAATCTTCTGCCGCTTGCCATATACAATTCGATTCAGAAATAAATGAATTTCTTGAATCTTAACCTGTTTTTCCCAAATAGTTTCATGGCTTTCAGAAAATCAAGTGCAAAATCAAATTTTCTCTTTATGTTTTTATAGAGCAAAAAATCTCTGTTTTGTTACATACTGTAATTTGAATAAACTTATTATCAGCAAATAATACTTAGGTAAACTTTTATCTTTTGAATGTCTAGTTGAACTTTTTTTTTTTTGGTAAGTAATTTCAAATTTCTTTTATTTCAACCATGAAGGTCCATTTTTGAGGTGTCAATTTGATGTCCTTCCTTTACCGAAATGCTAAACTAATGTTTTTTATGCAAAGCAGAATTTTGTCCCTTGTCAAGGAGGAATAGTTAAAATTTTAATAGATATTTAATTTATATGGTTTTTAATGGTAACGGAAGGACAAAAAAACACGGTAACGGACGGACATTTATCTATAAGCTGATACAGGGTAATATTTAAGAATGCTAGTAAAAAAACAAACTATTGTTTAAAGTTAGTAGTCACATTTAAAACATATATAAATAATATTTGAACAACACTTATTATAAGTGCTTTTATTTAAAAAATGAACTTTTATTTAAATTTAAAAAAAATGTTTTGTGATTTTATTTCTTCTATTTTATGTGATGAAAATCGTGAAAACTACACTTAAAAATTCCTTAGCATGTGAAAATCATTTTGGTATGACATGTTTGTGATATGACAAACCAATTCAAGCAGAAACATTTGCTTACAAATTTGAAATTTATATTGGAACAATACAATATTGAAACTGCATTCACATTTGTTGCCACAAGTCACAGGAAAGGACTGTTGAGAGAACTGGTTTAACTGTTAAACGTACTACGAAGAGATCAGTAAATTCAAAGATCAACTTTCACAAAGATGGAGTAATATCCATTCTCTTCCTGACACACAAAATATGCACTATTTGAACCCTGTAACAAGTTATGTTATTGAATATAGTAAGTACTTCAACAAATCTACTTGAACAAATCGAAGAAGATTTCACTTCAAAGTCAACAGACTGAAGACAGTTATAAATAATGTCAAAAATGAAGATACAGCTGAATCAAAAACACCAAATCATAAAGAATATGCCAAATGATTCATAAACATTTGAACAAGTTTTGTTAGTTGGATGGAAGGGAAGAAACTAACAAAGAGCAGTATTGGACAGGTACTTCATATAGAAGATAAAGGAATAGAAATAGCTTGTTTGAGAACGCATAATAATGTGGGAATGATCTTGGTATTTCCTGAGAAAGAGATAAATGTTCTATGGATTCTGATAAAATTGTTGAGTATTTAAAGAATTCAGAATTGTAACAGATGGCTCATTCATCAGATATCATTCTTTCAGACTGCTGTATTAACTGAATAAATGTTTTTTAGTTGAAATTAACCTAGTTTCATTGCTTTGGACTTCTTGTCCTTCCGTTACCCTTAACAAATGCATAATTAATATGCTTAAAATAATTATTTTTTAAAACTAGAGGTGAAATTGTAATGATTGAACACTCCTGTATGTGCTCTAATTTTTATAGAATTTTCCTTTTTATAGTTTAGCTGAACTTCTGGGGAGAACATGATAGCGTGAAAATCATGTTGCAAAAATGTCCTTCCGTTACCGTTTTTTAAATTTGATTTTTTTTAAAAGTTACTAACGAAAAATTCCTGGCTTTGGCTTTTTAGCATTTTAC
Organism: Uloborus diversus; assembly: GCF_026930045.1. NCBI lineage: Eukaryota > Metazoa > Arthropoda > Arachnida > Araneae > Uloboridae > Uloborus > Uloborus diversus. Next base: position 126,700,075 of record NC_072733.1, on the reverse strand, counting down.
TATGATGTGTATAAAAGTCTATGCATCAGTTTTTGAAAAAGTATGTATTTTGATACGCTCACAGACAGAAATCTATCAATTGTTTTGTAAAAACCGTCTTTCCGTTACCGCTGGAATTCATCTATTGACACTGTAAAGTAATATTGTACGCTTGGATAAATTTCTAAAAACGTAACAAAATCTACAATCCAATTTCCAATGTTATGGCACTGAATAAGTCTAGCAACGAAAGAACTAATTCCGAGCATTTAGGCACACGATAGACCAACACTTGAAAAGAAATAATTTCAACTGTTGTTTATTATGTAAAAAAACTGCGACGATCTGAGCGAGGAGAGTTAAAAGGCTATAAAATACCGAAAAAAGTTATGCTAACAGAATTACGATATGAATAGTCGAAAACAAAAGCAGCCGAATATAGCCAGTTTCTATCAAAATCCTCTTTCACAATCGCCCAGAGTTAATGCAATGTTTTGGGATGTTGCTTATGAAGAGCTTGTTTCAGAAATTCAAATAATCTATACGCGACACGCGCTAACTTTTCCGAAATGTATTGAATGGGAATAGCTTCAATTCCAGTTTTATTTCTCACTTTTGCAAATAATAATAATAATAATAAAAAGAGGAATAAAAGTAGAGGCATGACTTTAGTTTACCTTATCCTGGTAGAAATTATCAGTGCTTAGGTAAATACAAATACAAAAGTGACGACCAGCAACAGGCTCTGGGCCCAGCTAGACTGGTCCTAGTCAATTTACAATCCCCAGTGAAGATCAACGGCCCTCTTAAAACTGTCTATCTACTCCTTTGCTCATTACCACCTCTTCCGGTAAGCTGTTCCAAGGTTCCACTACCTTGCTAAAATAATAATTTTTCCTAATATCCATGTTAGCCTGAGATTTAAATAGCTTAAAACAATGACCCCTTGTCCTGTTTTCAGTGCTAAACTTTAGCCCCGTAACATCTTTCGTTTTAATCAATTTAAATAGCTGAATCATGTCCCCTCGGTTTCTTCTTTGCTCAAGACTGTACATTTTTAGCCTTCTAAGCCTGGAATCATAATCTAAGTGGGAAAGTTCACTTATTAGCCTTGTAGCCCGCCTTTGAACCCTTTCCAATACATTAATGTCTTTCTTAAGATAAGGAGACCAAAACTGAACAGCATACTCCAAATGGGGTCTTACCAAACTTCTATATAAAGGCAGAAGAACTTCTTTAGATTTGTTTGAAATAGATCTATTGATAAACCCAAGCATCTTATTGGCTTTGTTGCTAGCAATGCTGCACTGTTGGCTAAACTTTAAATCCTGACCTATTAAGACCCCCAGATCAGTAACTTTATCTGCCTGACTAATGACTGAACCTTGCAAATAATAACTTGTACACTTATTTCCATGCCCTAAATGTAGCACTTGACATTTCCCAACATTAACAGCCGTACCCCATTTATCAGCCCACTCCGTAATATGATCTAGATCCTCTTGCAGCTGATTTGCTTGTTCTTCATTTTCTACAGTCCCCATAACTTTGACATCATCAGCAAAACAATTCATGTTCCCAGAAATATTTTTGTGAATATCGTTCATAAAGACAATGAACAAAACAGGCCCTAACACTGATCCTTGAGGAACCCCGCTTAAGACCTCACTCCAATTGGAATAATTTCCTCTTACAACTACTCTTTGTTTCCTTCCGGTCAGCCAGTTTTTTACCTAAATGAAAGTTTTCCCTCCTATTCCTATATCAGCTAATTTGCTAAGTAGAGCAACATGCGGTACCTTATCGAAAGCTTTTTGAAAATCAATGTAAACAACATCTACAGGCTTCTTATTGTCCAAAGCCATGGTAACTTTGTCATAGAAATGTAATAAATTAGTTGCACAAGATTTACCTTTCCTGAAACCGTACTGAAAACTAGTCAATAGATTATTAGTCTGTAGAAAATTTACTATCTTAATTTTCATCAATGTTTCGAAAATTTTGCAAACCACCGAAGTTAGACTCACAGGTCTATAATTTCCCGCACTCCCTTTAGACCCTTTCTTGAAGAGCGGTGTAATGTTAGCCAGTTTCCAGTCCTCTGGCACAGTCCCCGAATTATAAGAAGCATTGAAAATGTTTGCGATTACATCTGCTAATTCCTCTGCACATTGAACTAAAATTTTCGGATAAATATTATCTGGCCCCGGAGCCTTAGTCTCTTTAATTTTTTTCAAATGAAGTAAAACGTCCCCTGGAAAATACAAAGTCCTCAAGCTGTACTATAGCTTGTGTCTTGTTGGTGTCAACTGTTGAGATACAGTTATCGTTAAAAACACTCGAAAAAAAAGTTATTAAGAACATTAGCAATATCGCTATCGTCCTGAATTAAAATTCCGTGCTCATCAACCAGTGGACCAATATGACTATTTCGAACTTTCCCCGAATTAGCATATGCAAAAAACCTCTTGGGATTCCTGTTTATGTTCTCTGCCAGTCTTTGCTCCAACTCTCTTTTCTGAATCCGTACCAAATACTTAAATTTACGCTTTGCCTTACAATATTGGAGCCTATCTGCACTGTGACCTGTTTCTCTAAACCTTTGAAAAGCAGCTTGCTTGTAATTTAACGCGTCTTTAGTTTCCCTGGAGAACCACATTGGTCAAATTTTAGTATTGACACCCTTTCTCCTAAAGGGAACATGATCCCTAACCGTATTTGCTAGATTTTCCTTAAACTCTGCCCACTGAAGATTCACATCGCTATTGTCCAATCCAGAAGAAAAAACTGCTTTCAAACTCTGCCGAAGTGCCACAAAGTCAGTATTTCTGAAATTGGGCACAAACCTAAAATTCTCTACTTTGTGCATATCAAACTTAATCCCAAACCTAATACTGTTGTGGTCACTATCTCCAATGTGTTCCCCTACACATAACCCCTGAACAGAGCCTTACATGTCGCAGAAAACTAGATCCAAAATCGCGTCCTGTCGAGTACCCTGAGTTACAATTTGATCTAAGAAACAGTCACCAATTACTTTCAAAAATTCCTCTTCTCTGCTATTACTATGGTAAAAATTATTCCAATCAATTCCTGGAAAATTAAAATCTCCCATTATGATGACTGACCCCTTGCTAGAAATGTCACTAATAATACTAAACATCTGTTCGTCTTGACCCTGGCTTAAGTTGGGTGGCCTATAAATGTTCCCTAAACGTAGTTTTTTGCCCTTATTACTAATCAACTCCAGCCAAATCATATCAATCTCATTAGGTTTATCATTAATTACCAATTCATTGCACATTAAAGTGTCTCTGACATAAAATAAAACCCCACCACCTCTTTTACCTACTCTATCTTGTCTAAACAAATTATACCCAGCAATAGATAATAAATCAACATCACTTTCGGTAGCCCATGTCTCGGTAACTCAAATAATATCCAACCTCTCGTCTATAATTATGCTTTTCAATTCTTCCATCTTGTTCCTAATACTACGAGCATTTGTATAAAAAACCTTAAGTAAGCCCATCTTACTTTTATTTAATGCTGCACGATTATTTGAATCCCAACTGTTAAAATCTTTTCTCTTATTAGCCACCCTATTTCCGTTTCTACTAAAATCCAAATAGTTAATAACCTTTCGAATTCTGCTCCTTAAACCATGCCCCCCATTCCAACTTAGTTTTTTGATTCTGAAGCCTCTAAACCAAACCACTAACCATTTTGACCCCTGTAGAGCTCAGATGCAGGCCATCCCTAGCAATCCAATCTCGTTTACATTTACTCCACACATCAATAAACCTGATACTACGCTTAACACAAATTTCCTTGAGTACCAGGTTCATACACCTAGCCCGTTGGTTTAACCAACTCCTATGCACTCCATACCTGGGAAGCAAACCAACCACTTGGACATTTGCCGAACAGTTGGTTGCTTTGTCCAACAGGGAATCCCATTCCTTTGTAAACTCATCGTTGTTACTATGGCCTACATCGTTAGTTCCCACCCACAAAGTAACTACATCCTCTTTATTAAATACCCCCTTCTTTTCAGCAACCGCCTATTTACATCTCTCACCCGAGCCCCTGGCAACATCTAGCCACCTTACGTCAAACTCTGCCTATTGAGTTTCCCACCTCACGCACCATTGAATCTTCCAAAATTATACCCTTTGTTTCCCAGTCAGTCGCCTCAGCAATAACTTTCCCCTTTACCTCTGGAATTTTCCCACTATCTAACACACAGCTAATGCCCACATCCTTTTTACTAACTTCCTCCTTTACCTCTGGAATATTCCCACTATCTAACACACAGCTAATGCCAACCTCCTTTTTGCTAACTTCCCCCTTTCCCTCTGGAGTGTTTACCCCATCTACACGCCTACAGCCTAATGCTAACTCACCCTCCAAAGTAAGCATCCTAACTCTGATTTCTGAGAGTTCAACACAATTTGTGCAAATGAAATCCTTCTCAGACTCATCCTTCTCCTTAAACAAGCAGAACATCTGACATAGGTCACAAGAAATCCACTTGTCCCCTTTACCACTTTTAACCTCCTTCATTATGCATATAACTCCCATTCTAGCTCAAAATGGTACACTTTGAGCTAGAATGGGAAGAAGCAAAGAAAAGAGACGGAATTTCTTCTTCATTAAATTATTTTGAAATTAAAAAAAAAAAAAAAAAAAAAACTCAAACACTCAGGAACTAAAAAGCAAAAAATAACTGGTTGTACTTACATACGATTTCCTACCCAAACCTACAAATCAAATTTACTTTATAATTCCAATACAAAAATCAACTAAACTAAACACCCAATCATAAAATTTTAAACACTGATTTTAATTACTATATACGATGAACTACTTTAATACCTAACTAATTATATACGATTTCTTAACTTTTAACCACCTTTTGAAGTCAGTGTCTCCTATAAACTACTGTCTAACCAAACTGACTAGGTTTGGTTTTAATTTAGTGTTTAGTTTAATTAGTGTTTAACTCACGATTTGTTGGGTAGTCAAGTTAGGCTTTCTGTACTTTTATCTATAAATTAGATTTTTATGATCTACTTTATCTGAAATGTCACTTGGAATCAGAGGGTTGGTTAGTTACAAATACAAATACAAAAGTGACGACCAGCAACAGGCTCTGGGCCCAGCTAGACTGGTCCTAGTCAATTTACAATCCCCAGTGAAGATCAATGGCCCTCTTAAAACTGTCTATCTACTCCTTTGCTCATTACCACCTCTTCCGGTAAGCTGTTACAAGGTTCCACTACCCTGCTAAAATAATAATTTTTCCTAATATCCATGTTAGCCTGAGATTTAAATAGCTTAAAACAATGACCCCTTGTCCTGTTTTCAGTGCTAAACTTTAACCCCGTAACATATCTTTCGTTTTAATAAATTTAAACAGCTGAATCATGTCCCCTCGGTCTTTTCTTTGCTCAAGACTGTACATTTTTAGCCTTCTAAGCCTGGAATCATAATCTAAGTGGGAAAGTCCACTTATTAGCCTTGTAGCCCGCCTTTGAACTCTTTCCAATACATTAATGTCTTTCTTAAGATAAGGAGACCAAAACTGAACAGCATACTCCAAATGGGGTCTTACCAAACTTCTATATAAGGGCAGAAGAACTTCTTTAGATTTATTTGAAATAGATCTATTGATAAACCCAAGCATCTTATTGGCTTTGTTGCTAGCAATGCTGCACTGTTGGCTAAACTTTAAATCCTGACTTATTAGGACCCCCATATCAGTAACTTTGTCTGCCTGACTAATGACTGAACCTTGCAAATAATAACTTGTACACTTATTTCCATGCCCTAAATGTAGCACTTGACATTTCCCAACATTAACAGCCATACCCCATTTATCAGCCCACTCCGTAATATGATCTAGGTCCTCTTGCAGCTGATTTGCTTGTTCTTCATTTTCTACAGTCCCCATAACTTTGACATCATCAGCAAAACAATTCATGTTCCCAGAAATATTTTTGTGAATATCGTTCATAAAGACAATGAACAAAACAGGCCCTAACACTGATCCTTGAGGAAGACCGCTTAAGACCTCACTCCAATTAGAATAATTTCCCCTTACAACTACTCTTTGTTTCCTTCCGGTCAGCCAATTTTTTACCCAAATGAAAGTTTTCCCTCCTATTCCTATATCAGCTAATTTGCTAAGTAGAGCAACATGCGGTACCTTATCGAAAGCTTTTTGAAAATCAATGTAAACAACATCTACAGGCTTCTTATTGTCCAAAGCCATGGTAACTTTGTCATAGAAATGTAATAAATTAGTTGCACAAGATTTACCTTTCCTGAAACCGTACTGAAAACTAGTCAATAGATTATTAGTCTCTAGAAAATTTACTATCTTAATTTTCATCAATGTTTCAAAAATTTTGCAAACCACCGAAGTTAGACTCACAGGTCTATAATTTCCCGCACTCCCTTTAGACCCTTTCTTGAAGAGCGGTGTAATGTTAGCCAGCTTCCAGTCCTCTGGCACTGTCCCCGAATTATAAGAAGCATTGAAAATGTTTGCGATTACATCTGCTAATTCCTCTGCACATTCAACTAAAATTTTCGGATAAATATCATCTGGCCCCGGAGCCTTAGTCTCTTTAATTTTTTTCAAATGAAGTAAAACGTCATCCCTGGAAAATACAAAGTCCTCAAGCTGTACTATAGCTTGTGTCTTGTTGGTGTCAACTGTTGAGATACAGTTATCGTTAAAAACACCCGAAAAAAAGTTATTAAGAACATTAGCAATATCACTATCGTCCTGAATTAAAATTCCGTGCTCATCAACCAGTAGCCCAATATGACTATTTCGAACTTTCCCCGAATTAGCGTATGCAAAAAACCTCTTGGGATTCCTGTTTATGTTCTCTGCCAGTCTTTGCTCCAACTCTCTTTTCTGAATCCGTACCAAATACTTAAATTTACGCCTTGCCTTACAATATTGGAGCCTATCTGCACTGTGACCTGTTTCTCTAAACCTATAAAAAGCAGCTTGCTTGTAATTTAGAGCGTCTTTAGTTTCCCTGGAGAACCACATTGGCCAAATTTTAGTGTTGACACCCTTTCTCCTAAAAGGAACATGATCCCTAACCGTATTCGCTAGATTTTCCTTAAACTCTGCCCACTGAAGATTCACATCGCTATTGTCCAATCCAGAAGAAAAAACTGCTTTCAAACTCTGCCGAAGTGCCACAAAGTCAGTATTTCTGAAATTGGGAACAAACCTAAAATTCTCTACTTTGTGCATATCAAATTTAATCCCAAACCTAATACTGTTGTGGTCACTAACTCCAATGTGTTCCCCTACACATAACCCCTGAACAGAGCCTTTCATGTCGCAGAAAACTAGATCTAAAATCGCGTCCTGTCGAGTACCCTGAGTGACAAATGAATTTCTCATAGAATAGTCAGAAAATGTCAATATTTTCGCCTTACTCGCATTTTTGATGAGATAAAAATACCTGTAAAGTAAATAAACAGCAAGCTTAAAACTGTTAGGTCATAAAATAAGTTAAAAAACATCCCTTTCGAGTCAAAATTCAGGATGGGGCACAGTGGGGCAGACTCACTCTTCCCCAACTACGATTGTCTCATTGTACCCCACTCTGCCTTCTCTTCTAATTCAACAATTTAAGGAGTTTGTTTGAAGCCTATTCTAAATATTCTGAATGATAATTAGCTACATAGGTAGAAGAATGAAGTTGTTCAAAGGGATAATTTTTTTCCATAAAAGAAAATGTTATAAATTGATGCATGCGAAATTCAAAAAATAAACATTGCTTGACTGAAATCAGAAAAATAACGATATATTGATTGCAAACAGAACCAGCAACTTCATATACCAGAATACACACCGCTAATTGCTGCAGATTCGTGGGTTCGTAGCACCAATTACTATTTCAAAAACTGAAAAATCGCTTTGTCTTACTCTACCACAAGTCTCCTTGTGACCCGGTCTCCCCTAATTACATTGTCTCCGAAATCCAGGGAAGGGGCAAATGTTCCCATTGGTCTCCAAAATGACTGTGGATTGGAGGAAAGTTTTCAACATTTATTTTTCTTTTTCAAAACAAATAGGAAAAGATAATGGCGTAGGCAAGAAGTGGGAAGGAAGGAATCCTAAAAATAAATGATCTCCTTTTACGTCACCAAAGGAAGCCTAGAATTGTGTTTCTAAACTTCAATATCGGAATGATTATGGCAGTGAGCCCAAACCTCCCTTTCCTTAATATCACCAAATATCGTTAAAAATTACTTTTTTGGAACATAGATATCAAAAAATTCCGCAGCAAACACCTGAAACTCATCCCTTTCTCTAACGTAATACAAAGTTGCCAACAATTGCGTTTCTAGACTTCAATTTCGAAATATTTCCGGTAGAGGGTCTCGAGCACCGTCCCTTTCATAAACGTCATCAAATATGGCCTATGATTGCATCGGCAGGTATTCAGTTTTTTTTTTTAATCCGGGGAAGTTACTCGAATCCTCCATCTGCCTAAGATTTGCGGCTTTGGAACTTTAATTTCAAAAAATGCCGGAGAGAGCTTCGGAACGCCGACCCTGCCCTAATGCCATCAATCAATTGCATTTTTAGGAGTTCCATTTCAAAAAAATACCCGGGGGGGGGGAGAACCCACGAACCCCCGTTCCTTACCGAAAATTGTCTAAAATTGAGTTTTGGGAACTTAAATATGGAAAAATTGTCAGAAGAGACTCTGATCACTTCCCTTCTGCTACCAAAGAAGGTTCACAATTACGTGTTTAAAACTTCAATACCGAAATATTTACTGGTAAGGACCCCTGAACTTTCCCTCTTCCGAACATCACCAAAGACAGAGTATCTATAACATTTAGAGTTTTGAAATCCATGACTTTCAATTATTTCTGCTGTTGACTCATGGGATGGAATTTTTCCAAAGAAACATACATTTTTCACCAGAATGTCTAAATTAGTGCTCTGTGAATATAAAATTGCAACCATCTGATCTATGATTTGCACATATGTCCTAAAAATTCAAATAAAAGTGAAATACAGTAGGCGCCGCTTAATGTGATCACGGTTAATGTTATCATTCGCTTAATGTTATCAGAATCACGAAGTCCCGCAACATTTGTATGTTAACACACGTTAAAAAAGTCGGATATTGTAATCAGCGTCTTCGTTTATTGTTATCACTTTTTTTTTATAAACTTTCAATTTTTTCCCCGTTTTTGTTCCTCAGTTAACAGAAATACATAGGCAAACCCTGACGAGACTAACTTTCTGTGTAGCATTTTGTGGTTTTCAATAGCAGTTCAAAATTTTTCTAGGAATGAAGCTACAGAAAGTTCGCCCCCCAGTGACCACAGACTCCCCCTAAGAAAAATTTCTTTTGCACCAATAAAAATTCAGTCGCTGGACATGTTTCAGGCATTGATGTAGGACCGCTATTGCTGCCATTACTTTGTAAGCTGTTAAAGAATTGTGTCGAGATTGAAAACAAAGCGAAGTTAAATTAAAATTTAAACAACAAGCAAAACCAAGCTGGAAAAGATAGAAAAGCTGAACGTGCTTTGAAACTGATTTACGAATGTCAGGGAAAACGGTCATATTTTACTACTTCACCTATTACTATGTGATTAAAAATTGCATAATTTAACTTTAATTTTTTATTATTCAGATATCTCCATTCTGTTAATTTAATAATTTAAAACTGCATTCAGTTGAGTCATTGTGATTTCAATTTGAGGTTGCCAAAATAAATACACCTTAATTGGAAAAAAAATCATTATTTTTTGTCTCCTGGATTCTTTTCGGTTATTGTTATCAAATTATGTTTGTCCCAAAGAGATCATATTAAGCGGCGCCTACTGTATAATGATCTGATCTACTTTTACTTTTAAATTTAATAGCTTCCTCCCAAGGACATACAGTATAAATCTAAAGTTTCGACATTTGTTTTCAGTTTTCGACAAATCAAACAAACAATTAGGTCAGAATTAAAATATTTACAAAAAGTTATAATTTTAAAATAGTTTTTCAAAGTAAAAGAATCTTCAAACTTGCGGTAATAATGGTATAAAACTACTGATAGCAAATCGTTAAGCTCGTTTTATTATTATTTTTTTAACTTTGAAAATTTTCAATAATTATCTTATTTTAAAAACATATGAAGAATCTAACATTTAATTCTTTCAAATGCTAGAAATTTTCCAAAACAATCAGCTAGTACCAATAATAAATTAATTACTAAAATTAAGTTCACAATTAAGAAAATAACTAATCAGAATAAAAAATAAAATATTAACTTACCTGCACGATCGCCAAAACTTTAGGAGGAGTAACAAATACTGAAAAACACCCGACTTTGTGCAACTTGCAACATTTTTGGACTTGGGAGATTTTACCAATGAAATTTCCCTGATTTCCACCATATTCTATAGTCGACCTAAAAGCCTTATTTGTTAGAGCAATTTTGTTTCCTAAAATCTTTACTAATTTAAGATACTGGTGAAATGATAATTTTTGTGTCTCTTGAATAAGTTCGGATGAAAATGGATTCAAATTTTCTAATGATTGCGGCCAAGTTAGAAGTGCATAAGTCCTTGACTACACACTAATACAATATAAGAAAGGTTAAAAATAATGCTAAAAACAAAATTATAAATGTCAAAGCTGTAAAAACATGTAACACAGTAAATAAAAACGAGCAAGCTTTATAGAAGTGATTGCAATAGGATTTTGAAATGCATAAAAAAACAGGATTGACATGAATAATTTGAGACTAAAATGTAATTTAAAATAAAACAATAAAATGTTACATGGTGTAGGGCAAGTATCGTCCATTATATTTTAGTTGGTGTAGAAAGAGCTGAAAATAACAACAGCATATCAATATTAATCCATTGCACCAGAGAATTAGTAACTGTGTGTTAGTGGTTTATAATTCAACTCTCTGTAAAACAGTAAATTTTTGGTATGATTTGTATCTGGAAAAATGCGTTCTGCTGTGGATTAAAAAAAAAAAGTAAACAAGTCATTGAAAAACAGGACTGACTTTTATTAAATTTTATCAACTGAACATTCAAGCACAAAAAATAATTTACAACAATCTGACTAGAAAATGTTTCAACTCTGAAAATTCACATGCATCCTAAATTCAAAGAGGTTTTTATAAGATTTCCTTTATTACTAAAATACCAGCATTTATAAATCTCAAGGCATTGTAAATCAGTTATTACTGCTCTGCTCGCTATCTTTCATGTAAAAAAAAAAAAAAAAAAAATCAAGACTGTAAAACATTAAAATACATGAGGAATGTTACTTCATGAAAAATCAGAAACAAAATCTCATATTTTGTTTGAGAGAAAGAAAGACAAGTATTGTATTAAGCATAAGGTGTTTTAAAAGGCTGCATAGAATGCTTAAACTAAAATAAATGGACCGGATATTTTAACTATTTCAAAACTATATCAATTCTCTTTTAAACAAAAATCAGAAAAACTTAATAGATACCAATTTGAAGCTTATTGATGAATATCATACAACTAGATTAATTCAAGTGTATATAACTTAGTGTGGAAATATTTTGAAAAATAGAACAATTTACTTCTTTTAGTGAAAGGAGAGTAAGATTTTGGAAATCAAGTCACTGAAATATTAATCAAGTTTCTAGAGAGAGAGAGAGACACATTATCTCAAAAAAAAAAAAAAAAGAAAGAAAGAAAGAAAATCGTGTTCATTGAAACTTTTACTTGCCATGAGGAGTTGATAAAGAGGAAATCATGTGAAATTATACGTTTCTTGATGTGTGTGTACGTTTTTCCCCCCAACTGCAGAAAAACAAAAGGTTAGGTATGCATAATTTCATAGGTTAGAAAAAGAAAAGAAAAACATACACACAACATTATTTCTACAATCTCATGTCTTTTATGTTGACAGGGTTTTTTTTTCTTTTTCTTTTTTTTATATATTTTTATTTTATTTTATTTTAATACTTTGAACTTAATAATTTTATATGTGTTTTTTTTACAATTATATCCTTTAATTGTAAATATGAATCAGATTTAAACTAGTAGACTACAGTGATTCAATATAAGGAGAATCAGATGTTTCATTTCCAACCTTTATGCAACTACTTTGGTTGCAAAATTTTTATTCAAAATATTACCTGATAAAATTGATTTGTTTAATGAAAGTATTTTTTGTTGAGAACCACCTATAGTAAGATGCACAATGTATCTAATGTTCTAATAAAATTACATTTCAAGTAGAGCAAAAGTTGAAGAAACATCTTGAGAAGATAAATTTTTTTCAAGAATAAAGTAGAGCATATAAATAATGAACGAAATTAACATTACTATATAAAGTAAATTTTACTGAGGTGCACATAAAATCTAATCACAACTATAAATGAACAAAAGCATATAAATTTTAACTATTGAAAGATTAAAGATAAACAGTAAATATGATACTTTGAAAATTAATACATAATAAAAAAACAACCACTAATAACACATTGGTAAAAAGCAAACATAACATACAAATATATGAATTTTTAAGATTATTTCTGACAATGTAAATTTCAGTCTCAAAAAGTATCCTTCGAAAATTCAAACACTCGAGCATTTCCCGATTTAAGAAATCTCTAGCCTTGTACAAAAAATAAAAAGTTGTTAGCTAGGAAATAGAAAACTAAAAATAGAGCATCACAAAATGATTGCACTGGTATCAGTGCACATGAAACTGAAGACTTAATGAAATACATAGCAAAATATATACAGTGAAATCTCAATTGAATAATACCATCTGGAAATAAAAGTGCATTACATTGAAAATCTTCACAAGTTTATCAACCTTCAAATCTCTTCATTTTTTTGAAAAATAATACATAAAGACAGAAAGAACTTTAAGCAGCATCAATTAACTGCAGCTGCTCATAACAATGTTTACAGAAAAATACATATTGCTGAACATGCAGCTTTGCAAGTTATGTACAGATAAATTGGATGCAAAACCATCCACTAGCGAGGCCCAGGACTAGCTTTTGTGGAACCAGAGGCAAAAAGGCATACATGTGGGGCTTCTCAAAACAAATGATAAAATTGATAAATTAAAATTATTTTGTTGTAGCCAAAACACATTTGATACAAAATTGAAAAAAAAAAAAAAAAAACATAACAAACTGAATGAAGTTGGTCATTTCTAAGAGATCACTTTAATTAATTCTCGTCTACTAACTACATAAAAACTGTCGAATCTACATAAGCATAGAGTAATATTCGGATAATGTGCCAACAGATTACTTAATTTTCTCAGTAAAACTCCCCCATGAAAAAATTAAAAGAAAAAATAAAAGGGCTTTTGCAAAGAACATTTCAGATAATCTTTTGCATTATATACTTTACACACATTTACATTATAAGAATATTATGTTACAACTGCTAGAATGCATTGCTCATTTCTAAAATTTTAATCCATTTGCTTCTTTAATTCAAATTTTTGATAATTTTGCCAAAGGTCTGAACATAAAGAAACTAAAGTTTTAGAGTTTATGCTAATTTGAATAACAAAACAATAGAAATACTTCCTTCTGAAAACATACTTTCTCTACAATCATAATTTAATTTAGTTCAAAAGTATTGCAATATTTAGGGTGAACTGCATATTTTTCACAAAATGAAGCATGTAATGATTTATATTTATTAAAGTGATAGATACCAAATTCATCTTTAAGTTCTAACTCCAAATTTAAAATACAAATAATGCATCATTTAAACAAAATTAAAATATATATATATATATTAAAACCGACTCACGTATTTGCACGTAATATCACGTTTCATTAAAAAGCCCGCAAGACGGACTTGCACGTAGAAAACTGCCAGAGAAAAAGCTACCTCCAAAAGGCCCAGGCCGTGAAATTCCTTCTTCGTTTCCCCTCTGATCTCCAGGGGAGAGAGGCGTTGCTTTATCTTTCCCTTCTACACGCTCTGTCAACTCCGAAAGGACACTTGTAAAACCATTCATTTGAACCTTACTATTCTAGTTGTAATGGAAATCGCGGTGGAGACATCCTAACTAACATTTTATTTTAGATTATTTTATTAATTTGTTAGGAGATTTGACGAAGTCATATTTGAATATGTAATATGAAATCATTAGAATATATTTATATATATATATATACCATACAGTCAACTATGACTATCGGACGTAATAAATCAGAAGCTATATAAAAGAAGTAACTAATGTTAATGGGAAAAAGTTCTTGAAATAAATTTAATAGCAATTATCATCATGTAAAAATTCGCACCCATTAAATTATGATTTAAGATTTTCTAAATTAGGTAATACGAGGTACATCAATAACAAATAATGGTAATTGATGCTGTAATGTAGATATGGTGGTTATGGCCAATTTAAGATTATATTTGCAGCGTATACCGTTGTAATATTAATGGTATTGTTACTGAAATTATTATGGTTACCACATTTCTTATCAATCTGAGTCATCAAACTATAACCAAATAAAGAACTATCTTAACGAAATGCTTTAAAAAATATATCCTGTTGTGAAACATGTTTTTTTTTTTTTTGAATCAATGTTAAACATTCCTTTTTCATAAATATATTTATTTGAACACGTTACATTTTACGAGAAAATATTTAATAGAAGTAAAGAAGCAGTCTGCACCTTTCATATCATGGGGAAGTGATGCTCTAATAATATGACAGTTGAATTTCCATATTAAAAAAAGTACATGTGAAATTTTTTTTTAATGCATGTAACTAAAACTTGAATATTTTTTTGTTTTGTTTTGGCAACACCTCACTTTTTTTTTTTTTTTTTTTTGAAAAATGCCATGATAATGTCTAACAAACTCATACACCCATCCACAATATATTTCTCCCAGTTTTATGACCTTGGAATTTCCTACCTTCATTACAAAAGTTTATTTTTCAAATTTTAAATTTGACTTATTTAATATTTTCGTCTTGTGTATCTCTGACAATCTTAGAGAAAACAAATCTCTTGTGGGTGCTTTTTTATCATTTTATGTAGTTTCAATTTTTGTCTTTTACTTTTACAGGAAAATAGGCTGCATATGCTAAGTCTATGTTGGTTTTGTTTCAGGTAGGAATGACTGCTGTTTATGCTTAAGAAAAAAAATGTGTGGAGTGGGGGGGGGGCGTAAATTTCAAAATTATACCTCTGCTCCCCTGTAGGGGGAGCTTCCCCAACCGTCGGATATTACCTAGAGCCACCCCTATTTTTGTATATCTTTTTCCGAACCATATATAAAGTTATAAAACTATTATGAATAAAACTATATAAAATTTCAGCGACCGAGTAATGAAATCAAATAGTGCCACAATGCAGCATAGGAACATCTTTCTACCTAGTCAGAGGAAAGATGTCTTGAAAAATATCCTTACAGGGCTAGATTAAGGCATAGGCACATGGGGCACGAACCGAGGACCACAAAGTTGGGAAAGCATCAAACCTATACCTAAAGTTGAAAAATAATAAGTATAATTTGATATCGCACTAAAACAAGATTCATATCAAATCCAAAATATTTTAATATTCCATTATATTGCATAAGATGTGAAGGGGGGGGGCTCTAAATACAGCTCGTGTTCAGTGCTTTCGAAAGTCATAGTTGGGCCCTGCCTGGCACACAACTGTTTCTTTAGAAACGAAGATTACATCCATTGTCATTCTTATCTTATCCGTACCTATTATAATTCAATACTTAATCCACCCGGGTCAATCAATCATCGTGAGAGAAAGAGCGAAATACCTGAATGGCAAAAGTTGTGTTGTACTATTTAGGACTAATGTTGGTTTTTGCATTGTATTTTATTGTTGATGAATGGACTCGCAAACTTGAGTTACAAATGTTATTCCAGTCTAAAGCGTCAAGTTTTTTGAAGGGTTCTTCTCATATTTTCCTTGAGGGGGTGTCGAGAGTGACAAAACAAGCCTTCGTTGAGATGCTTTTACATCCCTATTTGATTTATCAGAAAGGATTAAGAGAAACAAGTTGAGAAAGTAATTGAAGTGGTAACAGAAAAAGTTTTGTGCAATTGATTGGTTTCCCCGTGGAAAGGAGTACTATGCTTAGTTTAGGATTTTCAATGTTTCCTTTCTATTGTACCTTACATGCTTAGCATTTTAATCCTTGAGAGTTAAGAAGATTCTAGATCAGTTAAGGGTGAAAACCACAACAATTCGTAAATTTCATAGTCATGCGTGAAATGTGGGCACTTCAAATAAAGCTTTATTTTTTCTTCCTAAATAGGTTCTCTCCTAAATAAATTCTCAGCATAATCTATGACAAAGTCCATCTGTACTATTAATTTCTGTAAACGTCTGTCTGCTTGTCTGTAACCCTATGTCCTCTGGACAGGAATGTTTGGTAGCGTTGGGCATAGATTACCAAAGAGAAACCATTCAGTATTGTCTCATCCTTTTATACACCTTAAAAGGACATTCTATCCTGATAATATCTGGGAATGTCCTGACACTACTAAAATCATAAATTTTTACGCACTGCAGGCGGTATGAAGCTCCTGCAGTAGTGTGGTTCAAAAAAACTTTTTCAGCTAGAGTTCAGGAAACCACCTACTTTTTTAGACTTACTAATAGTATTTTGCTGTAAATGTTTTTGCTTCTTACTTGAATTTGAAGACGGTGCTCAATGACCCCTTCATTCACATTAGTCGTAGCATAAAAAATGCCACAAATTTAGAAACATTTAATTTTCCCAGCTGTTTTTATGTAAATAATTATTTTATTGCAATGTATATGCATATTATTAGTGTATATGATAATGTGCAGCATCATTTTTTTAGTTCAATGTATTTTGTTAACCCCCCTCCTGATACTTATGAAGTTTGGGGGATGGGGTTGAGCACCCTCTTTCAGTTTACATAGGAAGCTAAAATTCTTCCATTATATTACTATCCACAAGTATAAAAATATTGAGGGGTGTCCTCTTGTCCAAGAGAAATTTTTTTTTCTTCACATGTATTTTTGAACCACCCTACCCTGCAGGTGAGGGTTGGCTGGTAAAGTGAGCAGGGGGAGGAGCCCCTAGTATATAAAAAACAGGACAATTCCATGTCTGTCGGAATGACGTTTTTGATGAAAAATAAGTCTTGTTGATTACCGTGAAATATTATTCATTAAAGCTGACATTTTCTTTCCTTTGAATTTTATAGTTAACAATGAAAATATGAAAAATGAAATAGAAAACATTATTTTTTTACTGGCACAATTACTTACGCTTTAAACTGATGCAGTATGGGTTACAAAACCTTCAATGTAATTAGCATATTCATACATAAAGAGTTTTTTTTAAATATGATGCCTTTCCTGAATTGCTTAATCGTGCTCATATGTGTCTCAGGACTGTTCATTTGTGCCTTCCCTCCCCTCATTGAGGCACATGTGAACAATTGAAAACTTTTTTTTTTTGAAACCATATATAGTGGAGAATTATTTTTAAAAAAAATCTCAAAACATTCCATGACCCAAAGAAACAACTAATCATAGGAGCATTTTTGCGCTGAGAAATTGATAATATTTTTTTGAAATATAAACAAATGAAATTTAAAAAAAAAGAGGATCACAAACCGACTATTTTGTTAAGGAACAAATATTTTGTTAGTTAAATTTGGTTTGCTTTTTAGTTACATTAAAGTTTTGCTCACAATACGTGCATAAAAGTGAAATTATCGACTAAGACGAAAAAAAAAGTTCTGATCTCTTCACTGAAAGTATTTGTAATTGAATACAAGTAAATATTACAATAATTAAGTATATCAGGTCTGTATGTAAGGGGTGGATTTTTAGGGCTCAAACCCCCGCTGAAAATCTTCAAACTATTCCAAAACATGATTTTTATTGCTTTTTTTTCTAAAATAATTGTTATTAATATATATTTTATTCATTTATTTATTTTCGCACTGAATTTGAAAAAAAAAAAAAACACAATTGTTATTGAAAGAGTGAAAACTCACGACTTTATCTTCAGTATTTATCATTTATATTGTAATTATTGCGAACATTCTTTTTTACGAAACGATACAGCGAAGCAAATTTTCCTTCAAATTTTAAATACCTGACTCACGCTAACAAAAACTTTAAAATTCTTTAAATTTGAAAGTGCATTTCTATTATTTAACGTATCTTATTCCTCAAAAAATATGACTTCAAGAAGCATCACTTTGAATGCGCGTATATAAGTACACGCATCTAATCTATTCTTTTGAGTTTTTATAAAGACATCGAATAGTTTATAAGAAAAGAAGTATAGTGAACGAATCGGATTTCTTTCCTTCATTTACGAGATATGTCATTTTTTATATTAGCATGTTAATGTCCTTTGCCTTAATTTAATATCGTCAGCGCTATCTGCAGTTTCTCTCTCTCTTTTTGTAATTATGAAAACAAAACAAATTAGACGGAATAGTGGAAATATTTTTATGGAGTGTGAAAAGGTTGACCATGTTTTTCTCGCTCGTTGTTGGCAAAAAATATATTACTTTATATTTTAAAGTTAATAATTGTTCTTGCTTAATTTTGTTTTAATGATTCAAAATTTTTTACAGAAAAAAAATGCGAAAATTGACCTATATATTTGATTATCCGGAGAAATTATTCGATTAAGTGGGGATCCCTAACATTGCATCTATGGGGAAATATTTGATCCAGAGAAGCTTTATTCGTATAGGTGGTGAAAATTAATATTTTCTGAACGGAAAAACATACTGTAATTTACAAAAATTTGGTTCAACAAAAAAATTATTATTACTATTATTGTTAATACTTTTCAAAATTGACTATCTTTTCTGATCTTATTTTAGATCAGAAATGGGGTTCATTTATTTTGGAGAAAATTTAAGAATTCCAAAAGACCTTTTCTTCATTGCAAGAAAATACAGCTATAGATACCTCCACAACTACACATGGCTCCAATGAAGCGTAGAAGGGAAAGGAATGTGGGCGGAACTGAAACTTCACTTGTCATGCTACAAAAGAGATTATCTCCTTTATACTCAACCTTGTTTCCTCTTGTTTGGGGGAAGGGATTCCACAGGTAAAAGTACTTGGCCACCAGAATGGCATTGTGAACTGGGAAGCCCTGTGCTAAAAAATGCATTTTTTGGAAATTTCTGTTCTCGTGGGCGGGTTATACATGTGCAAGGAAAATAAAATTTCATTTTTTACTAAATTTCATTCAGCAAAATGCAAGTACAAGGATTTTTTTTAAAGCAATAATATTGTTATAAAACCAACAGCAACAAACTTTAAAAAATGGAAGACTTAATTTCAAGTTTTACAATTCTCAAGTCTATTCAACACAACCTATTATATCACACATTAATCCTATGCACAAACAAGATGTATTTTCCTGCGTATAATCTGCTAAAAAGGGCAAAGTTTATGAGGTGCGGATTATACGCAGCCGCGGATTATCTGTGATTTTTTTCCCCTTAACACCAACGCATTGAACCTCAATATTTTCACAGTAGGATTCACCGATCGAGACCGTACGCCGACTGAATGTTGTTTATTTTACGAAGCATGCTTGTTCTTCTTCGCTGCCTGCCTGTATGTTGGTTATTTTACGTTGCTTGAATGTTCCTCTTGGCGATTCAGGTCATGTAAAATAAGCAAGATTACAGTGAAATAGATAGCCATTTGACTCTTTGTTTTTCAAGTAATTAGCGTACTATAATCAAGATTGCTAGAAGAAATCACTATATTTTAGATTATATTTCAGATTAATTTTGATTATGCGTTCAAAGTAATTATTTTTTCACGTTTTTAGTTTAGTTGCTCAATGGTATGTTAAATTCCAACTTTATTTTTTACATCGTATTATCCGTGGATTATACGAAGCTTTTTTTTCTTCCAGCCGATTTTAGGACCTACGGATTACAGGCTGCCCGCGGATAATACACAGGAAAATATGGTAAGCAGTATCATTTGCAACTGCTGATAAATTGCCTAGGCAATTTAAAAATTAAATATCCCAAGCATATTCACTATTTGTCATTAAAAAAATCCCACTTAAAATTCATTCAAAATGTCAGAAGAACATTTAATTATGGGGAAAAAAAATAAAGTAGCACCTTTTTCTTCACGCTAAATAAAACTCATATATATTCAGATAATTAAAATGTTGCTTTTATTTAGTGCAAAACTATATACTTGTAAACATATGTTCGTTATTTATGCCATTTCAGCTGTAGTGCCAGAGTTTCTTGGATGGTTTGAATAAATCTACTTTAAAAATACAGTAACCATTTCATTGCTAAATAGTTTCTTAAATATTTACAAATATATAAATAAATAAATAATAAAATTAAAAAAGAAACAAAAAAGTAAACAGTACAGGTATGTTAAATGAATTTAAAAATATTTCTACTTAATGAACTAATAAAAAATATAAAGTTTTGACTTGTAAGCTTAAAAATGTATTCATTTAGTGATTTTATACACAGGGTGGCCACAGGTAGAGCAAAATAACTTTCTTTACCTGTCTCTGACTTTTAAACGATTTTTTGCTGTCCAACCAAAAATTTTTAAGATTTCACTTACGACCTGGTTTTTCATCCTCTTCTGGCTATATGTCTATGTTACGTTGATACATCAAGCCTTTTACACTACATATATATATATATATATGTATATATATATATGTATATATATGTATATATGTATATATATATATATATATATATATATATATACACGGAATATTAACTATTTATATTCTAAAATAAATAGCTGTAACATGAAAAAAGTTTTAAGGCTGCAAATTAGTTAGGGGAAAAAAGGAAATTAGATAATTGATTTAGTTTTTTTAATAACACTGAAAAGTTATCAACAAAAGGAATATGTTTCACATTTAAAATTAGTTAAGTACTGCTCTCCCTATTTTTTTAAAAAAAGAAAACCTAAATACTTTTAAGACTTCAACTTCAAAAAATTTCCGGGACAAAGCACCTGAACCCTTCTGTCAAATTCACCTAAACATAGTTCAAAGTAGCATTTTTAATACCCTTTTTGAAATAATTTTTGGGGGAGAAATCATGAACTCTTTCTCTTAGGTTCACCAAAGATGGCATACTTTTGTGATTTAAGACCCCTGTTTTGGACATTTGTGTATCAAGAACCCTCTCACTTCACTCTACCACAGTTTCATCACTAAACAGGGTCATTTTTTTTAAACTTCAATCCCATATATATTCTGGGGGAGGGAGTTCCAGAATTCCCCTCTCCCTCATGTCCCAAAGATAGTTTAAAATAGCTTTTTCAGTAAATCAGCTCAGGAAAAAAATGGGAGGGCAGGAACATCTAAACCCTCTTCCATTAAATTAGCCAAAGATGGCTAAATTTGAGTTTTTAAGACTTAAGCATCAGAAACTTTAACAGAAAGAATTCCCCCTTCCCTTTTTTTTTTTTTTTTTTGTATCATCAAAGACGTCCTAAAAGTTCTGAAACTTCAATTTCCAAAACATTTTGGAAAGAGGAAAATTGGAACCTCTTCTCTCCTTTAGCCATTCAAAAATAGCTTAAAATAGGGCTTTTATTACTTCAGCTTCAAAAAATTTTCAGGAGAGAACAAACGAACTCCCTCACTCAGTCAGACATAATCGAAATTAGTGTTTTCAATATCTCAGCTTTTGAAATTTTTGGAGGAGAACTCCTGAATCATTTTTCTGTAATCACCAAAAATGGCCTAAAATAGCATTTTTAATACATTCAGCTCAAAAGAAATATATAACTAGAAATGTAATGTATAGTGAAAAAACTTAAGATAATTGAAACAAAAATAAAATTCAGGTAGCAATTTAGCCTTACACTTCTTGATAGTTGACACTCTTGAAGGCATTTCGTGTAAAACTTTTTGCTTTTATAATTTAGATAAAATTATAATTAAAAAAAATTGTTTGCCTTTTAATAAAAACATAGTAAATATCACAAATGCGAAAAATAAGCTTTACATAGCAGACGCAATTATATTGCAATTTCCAAAATGAAGGTAACAACAGCATAAAACAAAAGCATGAATTTAATTAAGTAAAATTGTTATACTTGCGGTTTAAAGGTATACGATAAATATATTATTAACTTACTTTTGACATAAGTGAAACAAACTTAAAATAAAACCAGTGATTCAGCATTTAACGTTTCGACATTTTGACACTGATAAAGAACACGGAAGTTCGCTTGAAAATTTTGAATTTATTATTTTATTAATAAAAATCGAAAGAAATTCAATTAATTTTCCTTCTAATAAAGCGTACAAAGCATCAAAAAAGAGAAAAAATTGGTTCTCATATTGGATGCAAAGATATTGAATTTATCAAAATGATGGCATCAAAAGTATCAAAATAGCAAATAAAAAAATTTATTAATGTAAAAGAACTTTATAATTACATTTTAACTGTTCAACATGAAAAAAAATATTATTAGTATCACCAATATAACAGTCAAAAATTTGGAGAAAGGAAAAAAAAATCAAAAGGTGGGGAGATAAAACTGAGAGACAATATCTGATTTCCGGTATTAATGCACGGAAAAATACCAGAAGAAATAAATGGAACATCATCCCCCCAGCTTTATAATGGCATATCAAACCTTTGAAGAGATGGCATCACTTAAATTATTTAATTTGCAAGAGCAACATACTGTCTAAGCATAAAGTTATTTTTCCTTAATTTCGGCCCCCCCCCCCCCCCGTTTCGGCAAATCTTTTATGAAAGACACAAGAATAAAAAAATTATCGCATTTTGAGTGTATTTAACTAGAATATATTGAAAATGCAAACACAGCTGCCCATCTGATAAAAACAGCTCGGGATTTTCCCTGCTTCTTTCTGGAATTCCCTTATTTTTCCCGAATTGCTCAAATCCCTGATTGTTTCCTGTATTCTCAGTTTTCCTATGGCCACCCTGACACTTTTCACAAAGATTCCGTTTTTCTTTTTGTCATTCTACTCATTCAAAAGTAAAAAAACTCTTACATTATTATGGGTGTGCATCAATAATACAAGAGATTATTTATGAAAAGAGACAAACAGTTACACAATGCAAAAAATCACCTTCATTCAGCTCATTATATATCTAAATTTTTTAAAAAAGAAATAAGTGTTTTTTTAATACTTGATTTGATTCAACAATGCTTAACAATACGAAGTGTTTATTGCACTTTTGAACAAATGTGCTCCAATAAAGTTTTGATAGCTAATAATCACGAGAAAATTTCAAAACATTTGTGATACACCTTATACCTTCTTTTGACAGATTACAAAAGACACTAACAAGGAGTGGTCAACTTACCTGCCGATAACAATGACATTTCTTTTCAATATGAGGCTTGTAAGAAATATGAAATATATATTTGGCCCCAATTGGACACTTTGTACAACATATTAGATGGTATGAACAAGGTTACTATAATGTGAGTAAATTGCACCTAAGACAACAATATTTTTTTGGCTAACAGAAATATAATTTACAAGCACAATACTTGTTTTGACATTAATAAGTTAATACTTAAATATAAAATATAGCAGCTTAGAACAAATGGTAATAAAAACAAATATAAAATGATCATGAGAAAAAGTCAACAAATTTCAATCTACAAAATAAGCCACAGATGTATTTAAAAAAATAATGAAAGTTTTGATGATAATACATAACAATTCAAGACCCTTGCACGTTACTTGTGCTGACTTCATTTCATAACTTAAGACAATTATCAATCTATATGAAACATACAGGCTGCTAAAAGAAAAAAACTGTGTCTACACAAACAAATACATGTATATTTTAGAGATTTGCCAAAGAAAGAGCCTATTTGCTTTATGTCATGAATCAGAGAACTAAAGCATGTATTCAATAGTTAAAACCCCATTTTATTTCATTGAAAACAATAATTTAACTTCAGGAACTAAACATCCATAATACTAAAGTAAACAATATATATGTACATTTGTTTTGGATAAAAATCAAATAAATATTTTGTATAATTTTACTCATTTAAACGTCCAACACAGTAAAGCATTTTTTTCTCTCAATTTTTAGCTTTTAAATCACTGAGATTCCCTTCCCTTCTTGACTTCTATCTGCTTCAAATACAATACATTATAGATACTCAACACATTATAGATAAAATGTTTTACTACGATTTGTATGTATTTATCGTTTCCCAAAGTCCCCCACCCATACATATAATTAACTTTCATAAATGGTGACTTCAGGAGTTTAGAAATATTATAAAATAGTAAATAATTAAGCAGTTTTCTTTTTAAAAAATGTAGGGTTTCTCATCATTTTATCATGCACTTAATAACACACATGAAACAAGTTATGTTCCCCAACATATTTGCAATGAACTAACTTTAATGCATCACACAGCCAAAAGGACATAACTAAATTTTAAAAATTTAAATGTATTTAAATTTGTTCCATTTAAACGTGAGCATCAAAGAATATTTATCTCCTTATAATAGAATATTTTAAATATTTAAAAATTGAGCATTCTTCAAATGCACACAGGGGGAATCTTAATTACATGTACTATAGAGGTGAAAAATGAAAATAAAACAAATAGAATGACAAATTGGACAAACATATCTCTGTATGTGTAAGGGTGTGTAAATCATTTTACAATTATGAAATTTTTCATACAAATTCAAAATTGCGGATGTTCACATATTTTTTTTTAAGCGTAAAAACAAAACTACTAAGCGAACAAAAAGTTTGGTAACATAAGCTTTGAATTTTGCTCTCTAAAGGAATTAAACCAGAATGTGGTGTTGATTAAACACAAGAAAATTCTAGACTCTATAAACCATCTATATATATATGTACATGACTGTATCTTTCTAGATATTTACAAATTTTAAAATGCATCATACATCATTCAAAACCTTTTGACCACAATATTTTAAAATGTACTGTTAAATATATTTTTTCAAGTTTGAAACAAAAACTAGAAACATATTCATTGGATTATTAAAAGAATCTGCTTGCTATAAGCTCTTTTTTTTAACAGCACAGAAAAAGTTTATACATGACCGTCAGTATAATATAAGATACCTCATACAAAAGAAGCATTTAATATCACAAAATATCAAGCAGATTTATATTTCTGCTTAGTTTAACTACAGAAATTAAAGCAATACACGTTTGAAAAGCATCAAGGAATAAATAGAATTTAAAAACTAAATTAGAATTGTCAGAGTTGTAATTTAATCATATCATGTGTAATTTAATCATATCATTAAATTACACATTACTAAAAGTTTTTTCTTTATAACTTGCAAAATGTTCAAAGGGTTTATTGATAATAGTTTTCAAAAAATGATACATATAATGTCATAAATCAAACTATTATTTCAATAATTCAAAAAAGAGAAAAGGAAAACTTCTTTTTACAGGGTCAAAACTAGCTTAACATTAAAATGAAATGAAGCAAAAATGAAAATAAAAGGGAATCAAAGTAAAAAAATATATAGATTTGATAACTCATAAAGTGTAATTGACAATAAACTGCATACAATGTGTAAAAAAAAAATAAATGAATAAAAAAATATTTACAAAGAGAAGGCAATAAACCTTCCAATGAAGAGAAACAATTTTTTAAATTGGGCGTTAATCAGATAAAATCTTATTTGGAACATTTACATTAAATATATAAAAAAATTTATATTAAATATATAAAAAAAATTAACAAACCACAGGATAATCAACTAAGACATTTGAATAGAAATAAATTAAAGAGCGAAAAAAAGCAATAAATCAAGAAAATAATTAACATAATAGGCTGAGGCATATTACCTACATTTCTTATTAAGTTATACAACTTTGTTCTTTTTTTATTTGAACTTTAGAAACTACCGAGTTTAAAAGGAAATTGGGCTAAGCTTAGCAATTTCAATTTTCATAAATAATTCTTCATTTAATCAGAGGTTAGATAGTATAATAAAGTTCAGTGAAATCTCAGTAATTGTATTTTTGCTGCTATTCTACAAAGAAATATATATATATATATACATTTTTAATGCTATTATAACCTCTGCATCTAAATAATATTAAAATATACTTAAAAAGTCCTTTATTGCTTAAAAGTAAAAAAATTGTGAATGTTTAAAGAATGATAGGAGTTTAAAGAAATTGATGAATTTGAAAAACAGTCCTCTCTTGGGTTTTGCCAAAGAAGATGAATGGTTTTCAAACTCATTGATTCAATTTCATGAATCTCAAGTGAGAATGTAACTATAGTAGAAAAAGAAAATGTGAAATTTTAAAGATATGTAATCAACAGTTACAATGAAAAATTAAATCAATTACATACAATTATAATGCAGAAAAAAAATTAGATTTTTTTTTTTTTTTTTTAAAGTTCAAGAGCAAAATTTTATTTTAAGAAGTAATCTACATACAATTTAAAGTCAACTATAAAGGTGAATCAAATGAAAATGGTAAAGTGGTCATAATTTGGTGTATGTGAGTGTGAATGTAACAAAACAGTAGAGATAGAGTAGGAAGTGAAGACATATCATACTGAAAAATGACTTATTCCTGGTAATCGCACACAATCACGTGGTATGAGCTGGTACTTGAACAACAGAGTTTTCCATGTTTAATCGGTCTATGTCAGGTTTAAAATTAAGACATCAGCTCTCAGGGGGGATGATCCGGTCAACTTCATTCATCAAAACCTCTGTGATGATAAGGTGAATTTAAGGAGATATCAGATAATCCTTTAACAATTCCTCTCCCTTGAGGAAACACTTGTACCAGTCCTGCATACAATTCATTGACAAAGAAAGCAAAAATCCTGTTTCTTTGGCAAGTCCTCCATTTATTGATGTACTACACAAACTCTAACACAATCTACTGCAGAAAAATGAACACCAAATTTCTCCTTTGCTACGAAACTGAAGCTAATGAATTACCTGTGGTCTGTGGGATGGCTCTACAACTCAACTGCAGCTCATCCCACATGATATCAAGCACTTACAAAAGTCAAGTCCTTTCTTCAGTAAGGTTTTTTTCCTTAACTCTTTAAGACCGGGAAGGGGGGAATTTTTTACTACAGTTAGGTCCTGACTTTTTCGATCACGCTATTTTGGAAATGGAATCGTCCACGCTGAGACCCCCTTCGGCAGCATCTCGTCAGTTCTTGTGTGCACTAATTACAGGAGGCGTGGTAAGCTGTCACCTTAATCGCTGTCGCGCTTCAGGCGTGCAGCCTTTTTCGCTATTTCCCTAGGTTAGTGTTTATCGCGTATGTTGGTTCAGCTGTCTGCGATCTATAGACACATGGGATGCTTTAAAATTAGGAAAAAAAACATCTGAATTGCAAAAAAAATATTCAAAAATCAAAAGCAACTTCGGAATGAAGAATTTCAAAGGGAAAAAAATAGAACAAGTCGCGCGAATGAAAAAGAATGAATATAAAAGTTTCTTCATTTCCCCCTTCCTCCCGAAATGCGGGCATCTTCACAAGTTATTAGCTATCAATCCTTGTAGTTGTATTGCCATTGGGAATTGTACATCACTGTCACTTGTTCCATCAGTTGAAAATACTTCGGTCGGAAGAAAGGATCTTTGAGGTGGTCTCACAGCGTGACTTTCCATCAGTTAATAACCATATTGCTAATAAGTTCGTTTTTTTTTTTTTTTTTTTGAATATCATGTTCAGCCTACAGCGCAAAATGCCTAACCTTTCTAGCAGCTTTAGTTTTTGGAAACATTTCTCCCGATTTCGATTGATTAAAAAAGTTTGAGCACAGCCAATAACTTTTATTCTTCTGCAGAATAATAAGTTATAAAACATATAGTTCTTTTTAATACATGTTTTCATTTTTTATAAAGTTATTGAAAAAGGCTATAATAAAATTATAAAACATTCTTTTTTCAGAATTATAAATATTTTTTAGATTTTTAAGAGACATATTTTAGAATTACAGAAAAAATATTTGTAACAGGGGCATGGCGAGAGAAGGTTTGCCGGGTTGATTCCCAAATCCCTTAACTTTCGTACATTGATTGTAAATCTTAATATATCTTATACACATATATTAGCCGCCTTCAACGCGCAGATGATATTAATCATAAATAAGAACATTACAGTTCAAGCACAAGCTTAGGATTTATTATGTAATAATTTAAATTTTCCAATTTCAATCAATTCCATTTGCACAAACTGATGAGAATAATTACTGAAAGAATGTTTTTGAAACTATTTTCAAACATTTGGAAGAAATTGCACCCCTATCTCTTTTCCATTTCTGAGTATACTACGGACAAGTAATAAAAGCTATCCCAGTCAGGAGAAAAAAAAAGGAAAGTTAAAAGAAAATAATAGAAAGATAATTTTTCAAGAGTAATAATGAAAAAAAAAAAATCTTTTCCTCAAAAAACGGGGGTTAAGAGAATGCTTAGTGGGGAAGCCACGAAATCTTATTTATTTCCCCCCTTTTTTTTCTTTTTTAAAATAAAACTAGTCTATGTAATTGGATTTTGACATTACTTATTAAATGACAGATAAAAATGGAGTTTGGCGTCAAAATTTGGGATGAATAGCCACAGTAGACTAACTCTTCCAGAGCCGGATTTAGTGAGGGCAGGCGGGGCTACTGCCCCGGGGCCTCCACAATAAAATTTTTACAAAATATCCTAGCTTTCACGGGTCGAAAATATCGGATATGTACATATATATCAAAATATTCGGATATACAGTAGAGGACCATTATAACGCACACCTTGGGACCAGAGATTTTGCGTTATACAGGTTTTTGCGTTATATAGGTCATTTCACAAATTTTGAAACTAAAGTTCAGAATATGTCTCTATATTAGTACTTCAGAATGAGTTTTATCTGCAATGAGTATTAAAGCACCAACATTACAATTAGTTATTCACAAATAAATATGTTTCACAATCAAACGAAAGTGCATTATCCTGCACTTCTGCTAGCTTCTTGGTTTGCATAACAGCTGCATTTGCAAGAACCATCTGGTATTTTCTGTTTACTGTAAGGGGGGTACTAATTTCCATTTAAAAGCTTTGGATTAAGATGGAAAGATGAAAAACTGTTTCAAAATAACAATTTTTATGTTTGCATAACAAAACAGAGGTATTTTTTTAACTTCAAAACCTATTGTTTACTTCTGGAAAGTTGTACGGTTTATAGAGAATTGCGTTATATAGGTCGGCGTTATAATGGTCTTCTACTGTATATCAAAGTATCGGATATTTTCGAAAATATGATGATCTTTTCGAACCCTGATTAGAGGCCTCCAATCCTTCGTTTGCCCCGGGGCCTCCACACTTCCAAATCCGGCCATGAACTCTTCCAATTATAATCTTCATTCCAATGAAATAACATAAGAAAAATTCAGTTTTTTTTTTTTTTTTTTTGAGTTTTTTGGTTTTATTCCCGCAAAATAAATTAATACGTAAAATCAATCCGAGTAGAAATAATTTTTCAGTCGATTGTTAATTTTTAACTCTGAAAAGTGAGAGGGGGTCCCCTTTACTTTTGAAAGTAAGGTAAAATTGCCCCCCGCCCCTCCAATCCACAAACACACAAGTTGCCATGGTTATCGTATATAACTAGCTAATCGAATATGATAAAGATGAGAGCATACAACTTTTTAACATAGAAATGCAAGATAGATAAATCTGTACTGAACGAAAGTTTTCTTGTTTTGATGCAACTCTGAAATCGCTTAATTATTATTGACAACAATTTCATATTGGGGGAAGGAGGTGACATTTGTTTTCTCTTAAAAAATCAATTAATTCTAAATTAGTGCTAAAAGTGTAAATGCAACAGATGTGGAAGCACAGATTTAGATTTTCTTTATATTTATCAGTAAGTAAAATGCTGTATGACATGATTTTAAAAAAATATTCCCTAAAATTTATTCTAATGATGTTTTCCTGAATAATGCCATTTATACAGAAGTAAATATGTACTTGAATTTGTTTGAAGAATTTAACAATTAATTTATATTTTCAAGGAAACAAAGTTGTTCGATGTGCTACTGAAAGCAAGAGATAATGTCTTTTTAAATTGATTAAATGAATTTAGGAAAGAATTAAATCCGATTTTTTGGTGTTTGTTACACTACAATCGTTAAAGGAATATTACAATGTGACTTAGCGTCATTAGAAATTTCTGTTTATCCCACTTCAGAGACAACTGTTTTTGAAGATTTAAGCAGATTGTCATTTTTCACTTTTTTTTTTTTTTGTAAATCATGGTTCTGAACTTACATGTTGACAAACTGATTGAATTTCCCAAATTAATGAATAACATGTTGTTCAGAAGAAAACTAGAAAATGCTATTTTATGATTAAATTTTTATAAGTGCAAATATATATTATATTGCTAGCAAGTATCACTTTACTCAAAATTTTGAACTCTAAAGGTAAAGTGGATAATACGGTAGTTTGTAAATTGTATAATATCGTAACAAAATTCTTTTCTTTTGACCATTCTGAGAGAACTAGTATCTAAGGCATCTTCTTTAGCCACCCGTGCGACTTGAATACTGGAGTTGGTTGACCCATGCATACATTTTTACATGTTATGTGTGTTTTAAGTCCTTATGGAATTATGACCTCCTATCTCACTTTTTGTGGGGCGCTACTGTTTGGGTAACAGTTGTGTGGTGGGGTGCAGTATATTTTCACGAGCAAGTTAAAGCTCTGGGCAGATTTGTTTTGTTTAGATGCCTTCCAAGCTCTGATTTGCTGAGTAATACTTTTAAGTTTCTAAAACTGGAAAGAAATAATTACATTTGGGTTGAAAATAAAAATAATGAAAATAGAAAAGATTAATAGATGGAGAAATATTGCAAGTAGTAATTGCACACCCGTGTTTCGAGGTTCCTTGTAAACCTGAAGCATGTATATGCAGTTATTTGCAAAGTTTGTGCTTTAATATTGTACGAATTATCATAAAAATTATACAAAACATTAATTTATAAATCCTAGAATTGAATTTATTTTTAAAAAAGTGGTACAAAAAAGTGAGGATTAGAAGTGGAGGAAATTGAAACGAAATCGTACAACGCATTCATCTTTTCTCATTTTTTGAGGAAGCCAAGCGACATCAAGTCATTAGCAGCTCCCCATTCATGCAGTTGTCGCTATCACTTGCTAAATAGCTATCGGCTAGAAGAAAGGGTCTTCTTCGGGGAGGTCTCGCAGTAGGGTGTCTTCTTCTACCCACCACCCCTGAATTCGCAGAACTCGGCCGGGTACGGGCGGGCTCGGATCTAAGTTACAAAGCCGTATACGGCCGGCCTCGGTCTTAAGGAGTTAATCCTCCCCTCTTTCTCTACAAAAGTTTTGTTATATTAATATACACATACACTAAATTATGACCACTATTCTGTTTTCATCTGATCCACCCGATTATATTCCAAGGTCCATTTAAAATAACTTCTCTAAGTAAAAAAAAAAACCTGCATCTTAATTAGGGCAAAACTCATGAAAATGGCTTTAAGTTATTATTTATGCTCAAAGAATCTTTATGACTAGCTTTTCTTCGTGGTAATTTTTATATCAAAAAATCAAAAGTATCACTTTCAATAAGGTTTATATTTTCATTTAGCAGAGAAGTATAAGAACCTTTAATCTGTATCTGGGGTTTTTTGATGATATTAAGAGATTTATGCCCTCAAAATCTTTTAAGGTTGTTACAGCAATGCAATGGAATCTTCTTACACTATTTTCTACATTCACCATTAAATATAAATAAATGCAATGAAAATAAATTTCCACTGTAACATCACATTAGTCAGACTTTACATAAGTCACATTATTGAAATGGTTTTTACTTATTTAACAGAGTAGCTTTCTCATACGAAGTCCATTTAAAAAACTACTATGCAGTTATTTTATGAGAATCTCTTGCAATGCCATTAGGTATACCATTTGATTTTACCGTTAATGGTATGACTTGGGATTCAAAAATAGCATCTGATTCAGAATCGGAAATCATCAAGCTACTTTTTTGGTTTTTACCTATGTAAAGGAAAAAAACAGACGTGAAAAAATATAGAAAATAAAATTTAAGAGCATAAAAAAAACACATATTAGGACACATTAACAAA
Organism: Uloborus diversus; assembly: GCF_026930045.1. Taxonomy (NCBI): domain Eukaryota; kingdom Metazoa; phylum Arthropoda; class Arachnida; order Araneae; family Uloboridae; genus Uloborus; species Uloborus diversus. The sequence goes on along the minus strand of NC_072733.1, from coordinate 126,667,912 downwards.
ATAAGAAATGTAATAATTAAATCAATAGGCTAATATACATTTTAATTAACTTCATTATAATATATAAACTTCATTTAAAAAAAAAGTAGTAAGGGGTAAAAAATTATATAATATTTAATTGCAGAATTCGAAAATATCTATTTTAACGAAACATGTTTTGAATTAAAAAATTACAGTTAAAAATAAAACATAATTAGATAAATACTCAGCAAAATATACTAATGTAGGGTAGACCGGGGCACGTTTATGTGGATTTTTTTCAATAATTTTTCTAATTTTTATGTTTTACCTTAAGAACTTTTAGACATTGCGGTTTTATGAAACAGTTAATGTAGTCAAAATTGGTATATTTAGTTGTTGCTCAGCTTGTGTATTTAACCTTTAAAAAAATTATTTCGGAGTTCAATTCGGTTGCGTAAACATGCCTTGGACACAGGGCACGTTTACACATACTTATTTTGACACCAAACGTGGTTCTGTTAGTGTTTTGAACATAATGTCTAACCATCACTAAAGCAAAGCAAATTTATTAAAGACTGAACAATGTATAAAGTTGAAGCTGAAGGGGCATGAAGACAGCACTATATGATGGTAAGCTATAAGATACGAATATGTAAATTAATTAAAAATTAAATGGTAATTTTCAAAACTACATAGCCGGAAAATACTAAAAATGTTTGAGACAGTTTGGAGCAAAAAAAGTGTCAAGGGCATGTTTAAGTAAGACACAGTAAGAACAATCGTAAATGTGCTCCAACTTTCAAAGTGTAAACTTGCTCCGTCGCCAAATTTGATTTGTTTTTAACGTGCAAAATAATTTAACAACATTTCAATTCATACAAATACAATTCTCAAAAAAGGATGAAATTCTGCTAATTTTTATATATTTGTTTTTTTTTAAACTAAGTATTATTTATTCACAATAATCTTCAAAACGTTCAACACAAAATTTACTCAACTTGGTAGAAAACAGATTAGTTTTTCTGCATGATGGACTGAAGCTTGACTAATGCTCAAAAACTTGTGAGAATATTTGCTAGGGAGTAGCATCAATCTGTTATGACTGTTAGCTCTCCAGTTATAATTCGTTTTGAAAAAAGAGCACTGTGTAAACGTGCCCTGGTCTATCCTATTATCATTTAAAACAATGTTTTTTGTCGTAAGTTATAAATATCTTTCATTTTTAAAGCTTTATAAGCCTCATGACTTGCTATGCATTTCATAAAAACAGTGTGACAACATTTTAAACAACAATTTTTCTCTACTTTTCATTTACATGTAAAAAAAGAAGGCTTACACCATTTTGGAGCATTGTTAGTAATTGTGCAATCTTTATTATGTTTCTAGACCTTTGTAGAGCTAAGTTACGAAGGTATTTTTGTCACCTCTTATTGTTTCAGTGTTGCCTAGTTACCAAAAGAAATTGGGTTTGAAACAGAAACTTATCTCTCAACTTGAAATCACTGTAGAATATTTTTTTCTCTTTTTGTTGTATATTTGCTTGATTTTTCCACATTTATTTGACAATTTATTTATAATTTGAGTTCAATTTTTCAACTTAGTTGTGCATCATTTACATTAGTTCCCTCCTATTGTGGAGTTGAGGGTAATGAAGGAGCTGATTAATTTACAAAGAAAGGTGCCATTGTTTTGCAGAGACCTAATAATGCGTTGATTTTTCATTCCCCTAAAATTACCATGTAAAATAGAATTTGAGAATGAATTTAAATTAGATGTTTCAACATTAGCTAACAATACATTGACTGTTCTGGACCTTCCACGAAGTTCTGCTGTTGCCATTTTTCGGCTCTTAACCAGACATGATAGCCTAAATGTCCATTTACTAAAAAGGAATGTCCATTTACTATTAAAGGACTCACTGGCTTGCAACGTTTGCAATTTTGGGCTTTTAATGAGCAGTTTACATTTGAACACGTGTACTACACTTAAAGATTTTAATTATATTGCCAAAAAATATTGGGAAGCTAGAAGGTGAATAACTTAAGCTAGAAGGTGAGTATTAATGCCTGGCATTTGTATAAATACGAGGACAAATCAAAAAGCTTTTGCACCTATTTTTTTCAGCCAAAATACGGCTGTGAATACAAAGTGAATATATACATTCCCACTGCCTTTTGCTCCAATGAGCAGAGCTGCTATCAGTCATTTAAGATGGCGGTTGTTCTTTAGACGTCCACATCTTATGAGTAGCAAAGTGTTATTTGTTTTGTATGGAGCAAGGGACAAAAGCCCATAGCAATTCACAGGGAAATGCACCTACAGTCCAGACCTTCCCCTTAGTGATTTTTACGATTTCGGTCCACTGAAGAAGTTTCTGGTAGGACAGAAGCCAAGAGCGTGGTTAGATGGTGATCCCACAGGCAGCCGGAAGAATTCTACGACAGGGGGATTTCTAATTTAGTGCTGCGATAGGACAAATGTCTGAACCGGTATGGTGACTCTGTGGAGAAATAATGTAAGGTATGTAGTACGCTACGTATATTTGTAAATACCTGTATGTACCTGCTTTCGGCAAATAAAAAATAGGCGCAAAAACTTTTTGATTCGCCTTTGTAAATAAACTGAAGGAGAGAAATTACTCTCTAAAAACATTTTTGGGAACAACACTGGGACTGTAGCAAAACTGTCAAGTTTTCTAGTTTTCATTCTTGCACATGATTTAAAAACAGATAAAAGCTAAAAAGTATTCTTGCATTTGTGGTATTTATATATACAACAATTTTTCCAATTAAAAACCTTATTTAGTAACGACATATGTTTTTACAACAAAGTTGTTTAAATAACGCATTAAACACATGATTTGAGATAAGCAACCTAATAGGAAAACATTTATATTTTTTTACTGCTTACTTTGAGGAAAAAACTTTTCCCTTTCACGCTCTCGATCATTGAAATCATCTAGTAAAGTATAGCGATGTCGTTTCTTTGGCTTCCGAAACCTCATCCTAAAAGTAAAATGTAATATTTAGTGAAATTTTTACTAAGAATTTAAATAGTATTTTATTTTTCAATTTTAAAATACATTGTAAACTGTAGCCAACATTTTGCATTTCATCATTACAAAAATATGGTGCATAAAAATGCCTTTAATGCACAAAACTTTAAGCATATTAACAAAAAGTAATGACATTTGGAAAACATGAAGTGAAAAAGATTAAAAGACTTTTATATAGTGATTTCAAGCTCATAATTAACATTTTTAAACATGAAAGGAACAGGACACTTATCTAAAAACTGGTATGAAACAAAATATTTGTTCAAGTTCATCCATTTTGATGATAAATCACAGTAAAAATAATTATTTATGAATAAATTATGTTTGAGAAATTCCCCAAAATTACATCAAAATGTATGTAAATTATTCGTGTTAACCTTTCAGTGCATGATGTTGCATAGATGAATTGAACCTTTTTCCACTAAATTTAGCATAAATGAAACAGCAAGAGAATATTGGCAAAAATAATTACACATCAATAGGAATTTATTAAGACTAAAATAAGAAAATAAGAAAAAAAAAATAAATAAAAATAATACCCATACTCAGTATAAAATGGTATGATTCATTAAGACTTACCATGCAATGAAGGATTAAATTTCTAATAATATTTTACTTATTGATATTTTCTATGATGAAAAAGTTACAAGTGACATACATACCTTCATCATAGAAAAGTTCATTTAATGAAAACAGGTTCTAAAAAGCTTCTGATTTGTCAACAAAAAAGACTTTTCCAAATTAATCATGCTGTTTAATAATAAAAAGCTTTAAAGAATATTGATTTTTTAAAACCCAAATTAAAGTGTTATACCTAAAAGTGTGTACAGGTGTTATTTTGACCCTTTTGAAAAAATAAATAAGTAAAAATAAATGCAAATACATTTACTGATGCTGAAACATAGCAGACAGAATATAGCAAGAACTTGAATCGTTTATAATGTTTTTGTACATAAAAGGGAGCATTAATAGCTAGTTTCAGAAATAAAAATGAAACAGCGCTGGTTATTTTCAGGGTTTTTAAACTTTTTTTTTAATGCTTTAATGTACATTAGAGTGGGTTGAAAAACATTTTTTTTTCTAATCAATTTCTAATAGCGCAGAAAACTTGCCCATTGGCATCCTAATAACGGGAAAAATAATTAAAAATTTTATTTAAAAAAATTGAAATTTCGCAAGAGCCCTCAAGTTGAGAAAAAAAAATCAGCAACTTTTAAAGACTTATATTTTTTTCAAAAAATAATTTACTTCATTTCTAATGGTATAAAAAAGACACTTTGTAATTACCGAAATGTACATAAAAAAACTTGGAGGCAAATTGTAGATCATTTGAATTCGTGCAGAAAGCCTTAAAATACCATTTTTAAAGTAAAAGTCATATTATTTCAAAAATTCTCAAGCTGACATATAGCTATAAAAATGTACTATTCAACGTCTGTTTTAATGTTTTACATACATTTCTCTTATGCTGAAATGACTCAGGACTCACCAAGGTGCAGGCCCACCATTCCAAATTTTTCCTGGGGGACCACTACCCCAATCAAAGGGTGGTCAAAGTGTGCAAATTCAATGGATGTTTCAATGGAAAACAGCAAAACTCACACTCACCCAAATGTAAATACATTTATTTCTCAAAGTTGTAGTTTGGGGGCGGGAGGGGCAATGAACTATCCCCTGAACCCCTAAATGATGGGCCTAATCAGGTAGCAGTGGCAGCAAGTCGAGTCCAGTTCACCACCCTGCCCAATCAACCAACCAATTTGGGTGTGATTCATTATGCTGAAGCTCTTTAAATTTTGACTTTGTATCAAATGTTCTTGATCTCATTGCTATTTACTAAGAAAACCTTCTGGGTTGTCATGCTTGCAATAGTTTCTTGCAGCCTCTTTCACAAGTTTTACACATCTCTTTACAATTTGAGTGTGGTATCAAATATTCAAGCTATGGCAAAGCTTTGACTTTCAATGAAGTTCTAAGTCTTCGTATGCCATATTTGACAACAATGGTAGTGGTATCAACTTACACTTAACCCGATCGATATGTTTAGGATAATCTGCAGCTTGAAAATTAATTAATGAAAGCTTGGAAGAATCCTGGCAGCTCATTTCAGGCTTTCAGTATTCTCCTGTAGCCTAATTCTCGAATGTGCTGTGTGTAGTCCAATATCATCGCCACATCATATTCTCTGGACGACAAAAGAACGAGTTTCTATGATTGACAGGATCAAGGATTTCTTTTTAAATGTAATTCGGTAAATGTCTTGTTTTAATGGCCTTTAGTATGTGCTTCGGACCGTCTTTAACGGTGTAATGCATCTTAATATCAAACCAAACAGGAGCATAGGTGTTTACTATAATTTTTCCAGTATCTGCATTACACTTGTTGGACTAATTTTGGAAACATTAAAGTCCTAACACCCAGTTAGCACAGTTAACTGATGGGACTAACTGAGGAGTCTGGGAATTTTAACAGCTAATTCTGGATCACTCGTTGCAATTTCTGTGTTTGGGGTATGGAAATTTCAATGAAAATGTGAAATTCCCATGACATACTCAGTCAGTAGAGAGATGTATAGAACTTGTCACAGAGACTGGTGGAAAAGTTTGCGAGCATGAAAACCCAGATGGTTTTATTAAGTAGACAACATTCAGATGAAGATCATTGAGGAAAAATTTGATATTAAGTCAAAATTTTCTTAACTTAAACAGAAAAATCACACACAAATTGGTTGGATGGTTGGGTAGGGTGTTTGTGAGTGTGTGGGGGGGGGGGGGAGAACTCGACTTGATGCTAAATCCATGTGGTGAGTAATGAGTCATTTTAACATAATGGAAAAATAAGTAAAGCATTTAAACAGATGTTTAATATTTATTGAAGGCCAAAGCCCTGCCATAACTTGGATATTTGATATCACACTCAATTGGTAGAGAGGTGTGTAAAACTCGTGACAGAGGATGATGGAAAATTTTGCAATCAGGAAAACCAAAAAGGTTTTCATAGTTATCAACAATCAGATAAGAACATTTGATACGAATTCAAAATTTAAAGAACTTCAAGTATAATGAATGACATTCAATTTGATTGGGTAGGGTGGTGAGTGGGACTCGACTTGCTGCCACCGCCACGTAATTGGACCCATTGTTTATGGATCAGGGAGTGGTTCATTGCCCCCCCCCCCCCCACACCACAACTTTGAGAAATAAATGTATTTACATTTGGGTGGGCGTGAGTTTTGCTGCTTTTCGTTGAAACTTTCATTGAATTTGCACCCTTTGACCCCCCCTCCCCCCCCCTGGAAAAATTTTAAATGACGGGCCTGCACGTAGTGAGTGCTCAGTCATTTCATCATAAGAGAACTGTATTTAAAACAGTAAAACGAATGTTTAATAGTACATTTTTATAGCTTTATGTCACCTTAAGAATTTTTGAAATAATATGACTTTTACTTTAAAAATGGTATTTTAAGGCTTTCTGCGCGAATTTAAATGATTGACAATGTGCACTCAAGTTTTTTCTACACATTTCGGTAACTACAAAGTACATTTTTTATACCATTAGAAATAAAATAAATTATTTTTTGAAAAAAATGTATGTCTTAAAAAATTGCCGTTTTTTTTCCATTTTTTCTCAACTTGAGGGCTTTTGCGCAATTTCAATTCTTAAAAATAATTTGTTAAATTATTTTACCTGTTATTAGGATGCCGATGCGCAAGTTTTCCGCGCTATTAGAAATTGATTAGGGAAAAAAATTGTTTTTCAACCCATCCTAATATACATACATACTTAAAATCTCTGCATCTCTTAAATAAACTGCATTTATTCAAAATATGTTTATTTTAAACTAATGCTTACAAATATACATTATTATGTAGGGATCTATGCAGATTTCTTCTCAGGGGTCAGAATGACCCGTCGTATTTCTAGGTATACAGATTGCCATAATTTTAATGTTAAGCAGGTCCTTCATTTGTGCGATCAAGGGGTCTCAACTGAAATAACTCCTGAATTTTAGAAGCATCATGTAATTATGCATTTCTGTATGTATTTTGTTGTTTTTTTTCCTATAAAATGTATGGAACACAAACCCTCCCCCCTCCTCCCCCCCTGGAAAATTTTGAAATGATGGGCCTGCCATTAAGCCAGGGCTAAGGCAGAATAACATGCAAATACCAACAGTTTGGACAGTTTTGACATCCAGAGACTGCAGTTTTGTACTTTTTATGGACTCATTCAAAGTAATCAATAACGGAGCTGGAGGCAGATGCTATCTCAGTGAAGCCGAGATTATCAACAAACTGGTAGCAAAAATTAATTCAGCACACCAGCAACAGCAATGGTGTGGTTCAACTCAAAAAACTCTCACTGGTGAGCAAAATTAATTTTAAAATTAATTCAGCACAAAAGTGAGAGTTCAGAAGCAATAGTGTGGTTTAACTCAAAAAACTCTCACTGGCGTGCTAAATTAATTTTAGCTACCAGTTAATAAGCTCAGTTTCAATGTGAGAACATCTGCCTCTAGCTCGGTTACTGACTACTCTAGATGCAAGAGTCCATATCAAGGGTGAAACTGCAGTCTCTGGAGTCTCGTAACCAGGCTGTCAGTATTTTGCGTGTTTTGTTTTTCTTTTTCCAGGACTGCACATTTAAAACTTCAGTTTAAAGTATTGCACTATTATTTTATGAAAATGTAAGGTAAAACACTAGTAGTGGCCAGTGCTTCAGTAGTGGCCACTTTAACGTTTAAAATACACTAGTAGTGGCCACAGTGAAGTATTTTTAAACTGCAGATCCACAATATTAATTGTCCCTCTTGAAACTCAATGAGCATTTTATAGTCCAACACTTTCTAAATCTTCTCAATTTCTAAAAATTCCAGAATTTCATTTTTTTTTTTTTCAAACTTCAAATTTGATCCAGCAGTGGCTACTTCAAAATCTGAAAATTTCAGTAGTGGCCATCTGACAATCTCCCATCTAAAGTATTTACATTACTTACTTTAAATTCAAATAACTGATAAATAAAATTGATTCAATATGGCAGTTACATTAAATACCAACAAAAAATCACATTATTATTATTACATGTTAATTTCTTTCTTCAAAATACAAAAGTAAACTTAAAGTGGCCACTACTGGTGTTTTACCTTATGTGCTTCAAATACATTAAAATAGTTTCTTCAATACAATTAGTTTCATAAATAGAAATAAAACCTTTAGATAAAAAGAAATATAAGCATAAATTTATTTAAGGGGGTATTCTAGTCCAGAAATTCAAAAAAAAAAAAAAAAAAAGAATTTTTTTTTTTTTTTTTTCATATCTTCAAAGTTTAGACCTTCAAGAATAAGCCTCTAAGAGGATTTATGGAAATTCGAATTATTTTCAGAGTTATAGTTAATTTTGTTAATATAAAGAAAAAGCCAGCAATCAAGATTAGCAGCGAGACAAACGCTCCGAGGTATGAGTTTCCAAAGCTTCAAAAGCAGGCAGAACCGCTCTCATGGCTGAAAGATCAGCCAAAATGTAGCTTTTGAGGTTTAGGAAGAAACAATGTATAAGGCAGGGATGGCTGTTCAAAAAAATATAAATACAGCATACCGTTAAACCACTCAGACTCTCTGAAATGCCACTGCAAACTTCAAACACGTTTTTCTCGAAACTACTTTTTTCAATAGGGTTGACAAGATATCTGAAGTTCTAATGCACCGATTTATTTGAAATTTGGAACAGACTTTCTTAATAATATCAATCTTGTCTCCATGTACGGGTTTCTGCATTTTTGTTTATTTACTATATTTAAAAAAATACTAAAATAGAAAAAAGGAGGCAAAAATGTCTTCTTTTTTTTAAAGACGCCATTTTATGCAAAAAGTTTTTTCAACAAATCGGCTACCTCCAGAAAATTCTACATCCTTGTTTAATAAGAATCAACCTTAATTTCATGTTTCAGATCACCAAGAGGATTAGAATCTTGTCAACCAGTAGACACCTTTTTTTTCTGAGTCCCCACTTTGCCGGCCTCTACTTATTTCAACATTGAATTTTTCCCCCACTATTACATTTTTATACTTCTCAAGTATCAATTAAAAAAACTGATATAAAAATGATACTAAAAACGTTTACATTTTTTTTTTATTACGCCCACAAAATTGCCTCAAAATCAAGCCGCTAGACTAGAATACCTCCTTAATTAATCCATGCATTTCAAAAACTTCTATAAATAAGGTAACAAAAGAACAAAATAATTAAGTAAATACCTCGTACAGCAGCAGGCAATACCCCAAAGTATTCCAGCCAATGTAACAACAATAGTGAAAGAGACAATGATAACATATAAAATGCTCCAGTCTGAAAAATTGCATGTTACCCATTATGGCGCTTTTAATTTAAAACTACATACTTCAAATAAGACAAGCAAAAATTCATAGCATTACTCTTTCCATAAATAAAAAAAGCAATCAATTTGATACTTAAGTATACAAAGGATAGCACATGAAGTGCAAGAAGAAAGTTAATTGAGAGAGAGAGAGAGAATTCAAACATTTTCTTTCAATCATAAACTTATCACAACATATATAGAGGGGACTGAGGACAGTTGATTCCCTTTTTTATTGGAGCTTAAAACATTTGTTGAAAGAAACTAAAGGATGTCACATTATGCATTTAGAAGTCTTTTTCCCATAAAAATGCTATGCTGTTTTTAAAAAATTATATATTACAATGAAATATTTTTTAGATAAAACAAAGTTAGGAAAAAGGATGAGGTCTTATTTATGCAAGGAGACTTGATCCTGGGTGTAAAAAAATCCTTATAAGTGTTTTAAACATAAGTCAAGACTTTATTATTGTAACCACAGTTTATTATTTATTCATTAAAAAAACATTTTATAACTTATTCACAAAAAATTTGTTCATATCAAATTAAAAAACTAAATAAAACAAAAACAATAGCAATTAGAACTAGTATTAAGCAAAATGAAACCTGTAACAGAAAATAACTAGCATTGCTAAAGAAAATTATTACTTTTTCATCGATCTTGATCAAGTATTCAATGAAAACTAAGAAATGGATATTGAAAAGATGTTAAAAACTTAACTTATGGTAACCAATCATTATATTGCGCTTGTCGGGAGACAACAAAAAGCGCAATATATCCAAAAATTCAATATAAAGGTCATAAAATGTAATAATTCAATAAATGTACAAATCCATGACATGCACACCTACAAAAAGATTAGTTTATTATTATATTAGGACAATTTCTTTTAATAAAAACAAAAGAAAATAGGACAAATACTACTTCTTTTAAAATTAAAAGAAAAGAATAGTTTAAAATACTTCCATTTTTTTATGGTGGAATATGATTTATAAGTTGCAGCTTAAACTGCAGAGTTTTTGTTCATTTATAAAAAGGAAATATTTAATCAGAGAAATGTTACTTTTTTTCTGTAATGTTAAATGCAAAGCAACCCATTTTTTAATATAATTTTTTGGAAGACATATGAAAAGAGCAACATATCTGAATGAGAAACATAATGAGGCACAATATAGTGAGGGGTTATTGTACACACTATACCATGACAAGTAAAATTAGTGTTTTAATGTCATAAACTGTAAAATTATTTCAAAATTGACCCCAACAATTAGCCAAATTTAGTGATTTGCAAGAAAAAAAACATTTATTTTTTAAATTTGAACAACGATTTTGTAAAAGTAAAGCATCCAATAAGCCTAATAGTAGATTTAGAAGTTGGTGAGGGTATTGTTTTATGATGTGGTAGTGTAACACCTTTCCAAAATTAGGTTTACTTAAAATTTTGGCTAGTATAGGATTTACTTTAGCTGTAGGCTAAATTTTTTTAACAGAACAGAATTAAACAATAAGTAAAAGAAGTAGCATATACCAGTGGCATCACTACCCGAGGGGGGGGGGGGTCCGCCCCAAGTATTACCCATCGGGGGGGGGGGGGTGACACCCAAAGTGGAATTGCAAGTTTTTGAAAAATATGAAGCTAAAACGCATTTTTAAGATTACAAGTTTTAAAATTTTCCAGAGAAAAACCTTCGGACCCCCACCCCCCCTCATCATACAATTTTAAAGTCGGCATTTTTACGTGTGTGACGGAAACAACTCCTCATATTAATATTTTTTTAATATCAAAAGCTGCCACCAGATGGCAGCATGAGACAATTTCTTAGAAAAAAAATTGTGGCTTCAGTTCGAGCTATAGTGATGCTTATAAGTGCTTTTGTGAGGAAAGACTGATGTTGTCGAATGATTTGAGTGATTCTGAAGATGATGTTTTGGATCATTCTGACTTTGAAAGTCGGTCTGTAGATGAAACAAGTACATATAGTTATGAGTCAAATGAGGAAACAATTTGGATTTGGCGTGGGAATGGTGTCAAGATTTAAGTTCTACACAAGCTCCACCACATTTTCGATTTGATAGAAGGCCTGAAACAAATTTTCAGGTGAGAAATTGCTATAATTCCCTAGACTTTTTGCAATTATTCATAAGTAACGATTTGGTGGAAACTATTGTAAAGCAAACAACCTTCGCGATAAGCATTCCCCAATGCAAATTGCACGCGGGAGAAAAAACCACACGCTTAAAGAGTTAATGCATTCTACTAGACTTCAAATATGGATTAATTTTTTTTAATGTTTCTAGTAACTTCTGATCTTAATTAGTTAATGAAACAAATTACAAAAATTAAATTGAAAAAAAAATACATAAAACTGTTTTGTTCACCGAGAAAGCTTATTTGGCTTGGTATTTTTAGTGAACATTCTTCAGAGTTTCTTTGTAGATAGCAACAGTAATGTTTTCATTTAAGCATCCAAACCACTATGACATCTGCACTCTGCTGAGATTGATACTTATTCTTCACTAGTATCTTCCAAGAGCTAGGGAAAATGATCTAAATTGTAGTGCAAATAAGGAAACTTCCGGCCCATACTATATCAAAAGTCTCGAAGTTATTTTGTACGTTATTAGCTACTTTAGTTTAATTTTCCTCCGTCTGATTACGTAGAAAATAGTTTAGAAGAGCAAATGACAGCTACTTTTTTTCTCTGTCTCATTTATGATGGGTACTCACAACATAGTCTATAAGCTAGACCGAATAATAGCATCATTCTGCAATAAAGCTGGGTGAGGTGTCATTTTCTTCGGCTTTTTGTGTAGATTACGAATATGCTAAGGCAGAAATTGAAACCATTGTACAGTAATTGCCAAATAAAGCATCAAAATAATCAACTTTTGAAGGTTTGGCTTTTTGTCAGTTAGAGTGACTTTTACCAGAAAAAATCCAAATGAAAGTTAGTCAGTCTTTTAATTATATGCTGGAAGCTCTGCCTTCTGCTCGATTTGCTCGCTAACCCCCATTCGCCGCCACCAGCAGTGGCTCAATGCCGCCTGCAGCGGGTGGCAATTTCTAGTGAAAAAACAGTGACTTGTTGCATTTAATAAATGTAACAAGTTAGTCAGCAATTGATTACATACTGGGGGCTCTGCCTTCTGCTCGATAACCCCAGTTCGCCACTTATGGTGGCTCAACGCCGCCTGCAGCGAGTGGTTAATTTCTAGAGAAAAAAAACGACTTGTTGCATTTAATAAATAAAAAAGAGGAGAAAATTTTAAAAGTTATTCAAAAAATATACTATATGAGTTTTTAACTATACTTGGGGCAAACCTAACCTGGTAGCATTGTGAAGCCTGCGCTGATCCTAACCTCAACATTATGACACTGCCCGAACTATACTTATGTTGCGTTTTAAAAAGATGCAATGTTTAAGAAGAAGAGTATTTAAGCTTCTCTTACTTTAAATTGGCTTAAAAATCGTTGTCGTCGTCATTCCGAATCTCCTCACAATATCCAGTATTTATAAAGTCGTGACTATCTGCACCAAGTTCTTGTTTGTCACATAAGCAGATGTAGATGTCAGTTCATAGCAGGTTAACATCGGAGCATGAACATATTCCTTGCTGGCAAACTTTGCTTTCGTTGCACGATATCATTTCAACGACTTCCTCGGGAGAGGGTCGACTCTCGAGCCAAGTTATAACAATTTTATCGTTTTCAGCATTCCAACCATGTTCATGTGTTGTTGGAACAAATTGATACCGAACAAGAGATTTTCTCCATATTGCAACCTGGTAGATGGAGCTTTTGACATGGAGACTCAATGTAGATTTGCAAGTAGGCAAGAGTTCAGGCAGAACATGGCCTCCTTTAGAGCAGTACCAATCAAACCTCAGCTTGTTCATGTCTCCAGTTTTTGAATTGCCATACATTTCACATACAAAACGTTCAAGACTTGCATTCAAGCGTTCCTTTACGGTTCATTCTTCACCAAAGTTTTTAAAGGTTTCAATATAAAATGATGCGGTGACTACTATTTTGAATGGTCCCTTTTATCTTTCCCATAAAACGCCCAAACACTGTCATAACATTTGAAGCTGTGAAATCCAAGTACAAATTCCATCAGATGAACACTGTTGCATCCATCTGGTAGCTTAGCTGTTTCAGACAACATTCTGAAGGAAAATCATCCAGTCTTTAATTTGCTTTCCCATTCGAACATAAACTTTGCAGTTCAGTTTATGAATGAACGCCTGCAGAAGGAGAAGGACATCCGTGTCATCCAAGTGAACAACTATACTGCAAAGGATGTTGCTTCTAACCAACATGTGAGGCATGTATCAGGGGCGTAGCTAAGGGGGGGGGGGTTTGGGGACACCTCCCCCCAAAACGTTAGTCTCAAAAAAAAAAGAGAAAAAGAAGAGGGGAAAAAAAGAAAAAATAAGAAGAAAAAGAAAAAAAAATTCAAAACCACTTTTTTTCTCAGTAACAAAGGTCAAAAATTCACTTTGCTCCCCCCCCCCCTCCCCAATGCCATTGAAAATCTGCTCCATATTTGACCCTCAAGCATAAAGCCGCCTCCCTCTGCTGCGACAATTTTTTGATAATTGAGTGAAATTCGACACTTTGCTTTAGTAATGAGATTAATTTGTTAAATCTACGTATATGCAGCCTTTCTTTGTCATAGATTCTGCAAATTGTTAAATATGTTTAACTTTATGAGCTGCACAGTGGGAATATTGCATACAGTCGAATCTGTATATTTCGAATTTCACAATAAAGAAAAAAAATCAAGATAAAGAGGTTTTAAAATCCGGGGGCTTTAAGAAACTTTTTATAGAAATTTGAAATAGGATGGTGAAAATTTGAAATCGATACTAAAGAGAATATGGGCTCTTGATTAAAATTCCTCTTTATTAGTTTTATAGGTATTTATTCTATTATTACTTTATTAGTTTTATAGGTATATATTAATTATTACATTATTATTAAGTGCTTTATTGTGAGTTTAAGGAATCATTTTGACAGTAAAAGAAACTTTAAGCATATCTTTTTCAAGAAAAAGTCTTTTATTGCTTTTTGGTCCCTGATTTTTTTTTATTTTTTTAGATTCATTATCTATCCTCGAGGTTAGCAATTGCAGCAAATCTAACTTGGCCAGTATTCTACGATTTTCCTTTTTTTCATCACTTGAAAAAAACTTATACTTTCGTTTCACTCCTATCATTTCGGTTTTCTAAGGAATCAATTTTAAGAAAGAGAGCAACCAAAGAACAGTACTAATCCAGATAACAGAGCGAAATGGCTTTTAACTTGAATGACCTTTAACCATGAACTTAAATGTTCATCTTAACATGTCAAATCTGTGAATTTCACCCCTTTACTCTTCTTCCAACAAAGTGCGCAAAACAACTGTCCTTTGGTTAATCTTCCTGGAAAGCCTATTCGTGGAACGCATTTCTCTCTTTTTTCCACTGCCTCTTCAGCTCTTGAAGACAATGCCTCTGTTTCTGAGTTGAAGAAAATGTTTTTGTTTGCTGCTTTAAAGATCATTGGGCTTCAAATCCGAAAATGATAGCATAATCGGAATCCGAGAGGATAGAGGTTTTTGTTGGTCTATGGTCTCGTGTGTGTCATAGGTCATAGTCAAAACGACCTTCGCTAACCAGAGTATCCATTGCAATCACATTGATTTTTCAGCCAGTATTTAGTGCGTATTCTTTTGGAAAGGTACAGTCTGTTTAAAATAATACATTCTAAGTGAAAGTTGTTGCATAATGAAGCGAGCAAGACCGATAACAAGCTTTTTTCAACCCAAAGAAAAAATTAAAATGACGAAAAGGATTGATCTAAAAAGAGAAAGTTAACGTCTGAAGAAAACGAAGTACAGTCTGCAAAGCAGCATTAGTCCCATCGGACACTTCTGAAAGTAATTTTATTTTAATTCAAAAGAAAAACTGCATAGCATTACATGAATAAAATGTTTAAAAACGAAATGAATCTAGATTATTTCTGTTAGCTTGGTTTGGATTAAAAAGTAGAAAATAAAAAAGACTTCTGTTTATAATACCCGAAAATTTCTGTTGCTCTCTCAAATAAATATTTATGTAAATTCTAAAGCGGCTAATAAAATTAAAAATAAAGACTTGAGAGGAGAACACATGGTATGCATTTGAGCGAATAACGTTCTACCGCCTATATTTCTTCCCTAACTTTTTTTATTCAGATTTTATTAACTGCTTTAAAATTAGCATAAATGTAAATACATAAAAAACAACATATAAATATAACGATATGAAAAGCAATTTCATTTTTTGCGGGTTATAATTCAAGAAGTCTTTTTTATTTTATTTCATACTTTTAGTTCAAACCAAGTTAGTAAAAATAGTCTTTATAGTCTGACCACCGATGAGATTGAAAGTCAAACATCCAGTTTACAGGCGGAAATGAAAGTATCTATTAGCTTTCAAGGATGCCAGCTTTTGTAGATGTGTGTTAGCCTCTAAATTAAGCTGTCACACTGAAATGAACGGAACACGCTCATCAGATATTTGATTTCCTCCTGATTTGGATAGGCTGGTTTTGACAAGACGTTGCTAGAAAGTTTCACTTTAAATTAAATGGAGGGAAAAGAAAAAAAAGTTAAATTTTCCATAACATTAAAAAAATAAAAAATTTTTTGCTTTTGTTTTGTTTGACACAAGTATCGGAATTGGGGAACCCCATTCCAAAGTATGTAAGATTCACCTCTCTCTTATTTTTTTTAATACTAAAAAAATTTACACACATATATATATGTATATATATATATAATGAAAGTGAAAAATATTGAAAAGACCACACCAAGAGCCCATAGATGCGCAATGCAGCAAAACTAAAAAGCCAAGTAAATATAAAATTAAGCAAACAGAATTACAAATATTAAACAAATTATAAATAACAAATGATGATAAAAAGGAAAAATGCAAACAGCAATTAAGTAGGAATAGATAAAGAGTGAATCCAGAGCTCATCAGCCGTGGAGGATTCATTAATTATGGTCAAAAGACCAAAATTTTAACTATAAACTAGAAGAGAATGTTTAAGCTCCAGTACATGTAATATAGAGTAACAATAGGCAAACGCACCACTTGCTAAGCTAAAAACAGTAAACTAGAGCTCAAACCTAAAACTAAAAGCAGGGGCCTCGACTAATTAGGAAAACAAGTTCCGATAATTAGCCTTCCACGGGACAGTACCTGCCTATAACAAAATTGTCTTACCTTGAAATCCACGTAAACAAAACCAAATCCATTGTTCAACCTGATAAAAAAACATTCCATTTGTCAACAAAACATTAAAAACATAAAAACCAATCCAGAAATCAGTCCATAGACACACCGAGTCGCCTGTTTCGCACGTGTAAAAAATTCATCCACCCCGGTGATTCATAAAAAATGGTTTGTCACGGTTGTATCATACATTTACACAGTTAAACAGTTTCAAAAGAAGCGAAATGCTCATCGAAGGCTATACTTAAGCAAATGTTTTCAACTAGATTTTTAGGGAAGTTATTATTAAAAAGTAAGTTTTTGAGTACTGAAATTTCTTGCTTAAATGCAGAAATGGTATTGCAAATTCATTTAATTCTGATAGCTTGCGAAACAATAATGCCAATAAAAACCTTTTTACTTAGGCAGGAGGAAAAATCTTGTAAGCTGTTAACTGTGAAATTGAATTCGCGTCTTTTATCATAGATTGTAGTGGAACAATTTGAGTCAATTTGTATGTTGATATCCAAGAAATTAAAGCTATTTTGATTAGAATTGGTCTTATTGAGCGTTAATAAACTATGATAAATAGTTTTGCTAAGTTCAGAAAAATTAGGAAAATTTATACACAATAGGTCATCAATGTATCTGCAACAAAGAGGTGTAGAGGAAGGATTGTCAATTAAATATTTTCTCTCATAATATAAAAGAAAAAGGTTGGCTAATGTAGAGCTAAAATTAGCTCCCATTGCTATGCAATTAATTTGTAGAAAACATGAATTACCATTTTTGAAGACAAAGAACTTCAGCATTTTCAATTTCACAGTTTTGATAATATTTCTATTTCAATTCTAGGTTTTGAACACTCTCTGGAGAAGAGACTTTCACTAGAATCTCATTTTATTCTGCAATTCAAATCTATTTTCCCTTATGGGTTAAATTCCTCCCTTGATAATAAATTATATACAGCATACTATAACTCATCTAAAAATCTTTGTATTTATTCATTGTTTAGATTTGGAAATAACACAAGTATTTCTCGTTTTAATAGAGGATCAGGAAAATCCCCTCCTCGTTTCTGCATTTTTTCGCCCTTTGAAATTCTTGATAAGCTTGAAAATTCTTTTTGTCATTCTTATGACACTGAATATGTTAGGAAATTTCTTTTTAGTCTAAAACATACATTTCTAAAAAAACTAAAAAATTTCCTTCCAAACTACCTTTTTAAAAATTCACACTTTGAATTTCTTTGTTATGATCTTCTGATCTACAAAGTTGGTTCTACTCAACAACATCAAACTTACTACTGCACCTTTAGTTTTTTGCAAAAATCCTTCGACTATTTAAACTTTTCAAAACTACACAGTAAACTTTTGGATTTTTTTCCCATCAAGGATCTACAAATTGTCTTCAGCTACAAATTCAATCCTCCTTTCTCGAAAAAAATTCTAAACTATCAAGAAGTTACAAAAAATTTTGATAAATATTTGAATTTTGATTGTAATTGTGCTAATTTCTCTAATTCCATCTTTTTCAACTCTGATCTTGGTCATATTCTGACCGGTGATTTGAATTTTTTACAAAAGAAAAAACTCATTAAACTTTTTAGTTTGGGTACTAAATATCGGCCTAATTTTCGTATTAATTTCCTAAAAGCTTTTAATAAGCTTGCATTTGAACTTGAATATTTTTTAAGAAAAATCTCCTATTGATTTAATGTTCCACTTAATGCATTTCTTGAATATAGACACCACTTTTTAATTGAACTGAAATCACGTTTACGTGATATTGTTAACACAGAATCTTCATACTTCCATCTCTCTGCTGATGAAAATAATGC
This sequence comes from Uloborus diversus, assembly GCF_026930045.1. Taxonomy (NCBI): domain Eukaryota; kingdom Metazoa; phylum Arthropoda; class Arachnida; order Araneae; family Uloboridae; genus Uloborus; species Uloborus diversus. The sequence continues at coordinate 126,649,440 of NC_072733.1, read as the reverse complement.
CATCAATGATTTTAAAAAAGCATTTGTCTTTACAGTTGTTGATAAAGCCAGTTCTAATTACTCTATCTGCTGCAAAAAATTATATGCTAATATTTTGAAAAATGAACTAGAAAAAACCACCACTTATGTTTCCTCCAAACTTAATGAATCCTCCATCATCAAAAAATTTGCTCCTGCTTACAAACTTTTTAAATTGCCACGTCCTGATTCTGTTAACTTACCTTACTTATGTGCAATTCCAAAATTTCATAAAACACCTGTTGGATTTCGCTTTATTTGCTCTGCCACCAACACCATTGGAAAAAATTTGAGTGTAAAGCTTGAACAGTTTCTCAAAAAAATTCTTGAACAACTTAAACTTCAACAAATGAATTGGTTCTGGATTGTTAATAACAGTGTTGAAGTCATCAATTTACTTAATATGCTTGATATAAATTACTTAGAAACTTTTGATTTTGAAAACCTCTTCACCAATATCCCACTCATTGAACTTTTTTCCTCTGTTTCAGAACTTTTTAATTCAGTCAAGGATTCCCTTGATTTTAATGAATTGTTTTTTCTTAATCTTTTTAAATTTTGTATTTTCAATAATTTTTTCAAAAATGATAATTCATGTTTTCTACAAATTAATGGCATAGCAATGGGAGCTAATTTTAGCTCTACATTAGCCAACCTTTTTCTTTTATATTATGAGAGAAAATATTTAATTGACAATCCTTCCTCTACACCTCTTTGTTGCAGATACATTGATGACCTTTTGTGTATAAATTTTCCTAATTTTTCTGAACTTAGCAAAACTATTTATCATAGTTCATTAACGCTCAATAAGACCAATTCTAATCAAAATAGCTTTAATTTCTTGGATATCAACATACAAATTGAATCAAATTGTTCCACTACAATCTATGATAAAAGACGCGAATTCAATTTCACAGTTAACAGCTTACAAGATTTTTCCTCCTGCCTAAGTAAAAAGGTTTTTATTGGCATTATTGTTTCGCAAGCTATCAGAATTAAATGAATTTGCAATACCATTTCCGCATTTAAGCAAGAAATTTCAGTACTCAAAAACTTACTTTTTAATAATAACTTCCCTAAAAATCTAGTTGAAAACATTTGCTTAAGTATAGCCTTCGATGAGCATTTCGCTTCTTTTGAAACTGTTTAACTGTGTAAATGTATGATACAACCGTGACAAACCATTTTTTGTGAATCACCGGGGTGGATGAATTTTTTACACGTGCGAAACAGGCGACTCGGTGTGTCTATGGACTGATTTCTGGATTTGTTTTTATGTTTTTAATGTTTTGTTGACAAATGGAATGTTTTTTTATCAGGTTGAACAATGGATTTGGTTTTGTTTACGTGGATTTCAAGGTAAGACAATTTTGTTATAGGCAGGTACTGTCCCGTGGAAGGCTAATTATCGGAACTTGTTTTCCTAGTTAGTCGAGGCGAAACCCCCTGCTTTTAGTTTTAGGTTTGAGCTCTAGTTTACTGTTTTTAGCTTAGCAAGTGGTGCGTTTTTGCCCATTGTTACTCTATATTACATGTACTGGAGCTTAAACATTCTCTTCTAGTTTATAGTTAAAATTTTGGTCTTTTGACCATAATTAATGAATCCTCCACGGCTGATGAGCTCTGGATTCACTCTTTATCTATTCCTACTTAATTGCTGTTTGCATTTTTCCTTTTTATCATCATTTGTTATTTATAATTTGTTTAATATTTGTAATTCTGTTTGCTTAATTTTATATATATATATATATATATATATATATATATATATATATATATATATATATATATATATATATATATATAAAAGAAGAAACCCCCCCGAAACTCGGGTCTAGCTACGCCTCTGGCATGTATTGCTATTCTTGTGTCAGCCTCTTTGAGGTTGCAAGCTAGTTCCATGTATTCTGTAGTTCCATTTGATGTTATTTTCCAACATTTCTCATCACTAGCAAAGAATAATTGTCTTTCCTGTAATTGACATTGGTATGCAGGTGTTTTCCACAAATCCAACAGGAACCGAATAAAGTTGGTTTATTGGAGCTCACTGTATGAAACTGTAGCCAAGACTTAACTTTGAAGCGTCTTTTGATATTTACATACAATGCTAGAATCGTATCATCCTGAGGATGAGCTAGCTCAAAATATTTTATAGAATTAGTTTTAATACTTATCAAAAACTATTTCAACTCTTTTTCCAGGACTATGAATTATCTCTTGGAAGATGATTTCGCCAATTCCGTTGAATGTCAGACTGTTAGGGATTTTAATTCTTTGGAGCAAGGACATTCAATCAAAAAAAAAAAAAAAAAAACGCTGTATTTTGTGGAAACTTGAGTTCAATGAGAAGATTTTTTTCTACAACGTACTGCAATTGACTCTTAACCGTCTTCTAGGGGTAACAAGAAGTATGTCCATGCTTGGACGTTAACCTGCCATGTACTGAAATCTGCTACTGCTTATGCGTCAAACTTGGGAATGATGACGACAACGATTTTTAAGCCAATTAAAGTAAGATAATCTTAAATATTCTTCTTCTTTAACATCTTTATAAAACTCAACATAAGTATAGTTCAGGCAAACCTAACCTGGCAGTGTCATAATGTTGAGATTAGGATCAGTGTACAGCCTGTACAAAGCTACCCGGTTATGTTTGTCCCAAGTATAATCAGGGTTCATACACTTTTGTTTAAAAAAAGTTCCCTGACTTTTTCAGGTGGTTTTTTAGAAAATTCCAGGTAACTTGCTTCATTCAAAATTTAAGTTTAAATAGTAATATTTTCAAAATAATTAAAATTGTTTAGAGTAGCAATGCAGAAGAACTGAAACTTCTCCCCTTAGATTTAAAAAAAAACTTGGATTTTTTTCCCCTTTGTTTTCTCTGTCAAAATTTTAAGTTTTTTTTAAACATTTTGTTCAAAATTGTTTTAATTTGTTTACTATTTGTTGAAAACAGAGTACTTTCAACTTATTTTAGCGTTTCTTTGATGTCACGCGTAATATTATAGCGTTTTGCTGTAGTCCTGCAGCAACTTTTTAGCATCCGCTTTTGGTTTACAATACTTTTTTATTTTCTTATAAGTAGGTTACACAAAACATATTGAGCAAAATGCAAAGCTAAATTTCAGTATAAATACGATTAACTTGTTGCATCAATCGGCATACCATGTAATGCATAGTAACAAAAATCAACATCCGCCGATCATAGGTCAATGCCAATAATCTCTTCTTTTTTTTTCTTTTTCACATATTAAAGGACGCTTACATTAAAATTTCAAATTTTCTTTTCCAGAAAGTAATAGTTAATTTTCAAAAATTCATAACTTTTTGCACATTTAATGTTATTTTCAATATTACGCATTGATACAAACATCCAATTCTGTTTCTGGAAGTTTAAGTCTACTTCCATAGTGCAAACGATCAAATATGGTGACAAAGTGAAAAATTTAAAATAATAAGTAGATTTCTGGATTTGTAGTATAAAAGTAGTAATAAATAATTAATAATCCTTAAAAAACTACAATAAAAGCAAAATAGTCAGTATTTAGCACATAAGAGTCTAAATCAATTAAAACAAAAAAATGTTATGAAGATTAAATTTTGCACTTTTCCAGAAAATAATTACAAATTATCCGAAAAAAAAAGGCACAATGTGTGTTGTTTTCAATAGTTTGCATTGCAATTAACATCCAATGCCGTTTTCGGGAACTTAGGCACTTAAAAAGTCTTGCGTACTTCCATCTTGGGAATGACTAAATATGGCGACTACGCCCAAAAATAAGAAATAACTTTTTTGTCACATGAAAACAATTAAAAAATAATAAATCTTCATGAAACTACAATTCATTGAAAAGTTTTTATCACATTTGCGTCCGAGGCAGTGAGGATAAGATTAAGTTTTAAGAACAAAATTTTTCATTTCTCAAGAAAATTATTTTAAATATTAATAGAAAAACAATTTTCAGACCATTTTTTGTTATTTTCATCAGTTTTCAATTAAAGAAAACATCCAATTCTACTTTGTTTTTAGAAACTTAGGCATTTTAGGATCGTATCTACTTCCATCTTGTGAATGACCAAAGATGGCGACTCCGTTTCACACGTAGCTGAAATAATTTTCCGATCAAAAAAAAAAAAAAAAAGATTTTCCCCGATCGACCCTCCCATCTACAGGTTGTGCTTTCGAAGCAGTAAATTGTCTTCTCTCCTGTTGAGTTTGCGCATAATAGCTGTTCACCTGATTTTTTTTCCTTGGGAACTACTGAGAGCCAAAAATGGCGACTGCTGAAGACTTTTTGGGTCGCCATTTTTGTCATTGCTTTAAAATTGTTACAATTTTTTTTAAATACATCGATAAAAATGAAGATTAGATCTCATTAAACAAAATTCCCTGGGAAAAATTTGGGAAAAGAAAAGTTTTGGGGACACATTTGGAAATTTCCCTGACATTTTTGACTAAGCCATTTTCCTTGATAATTCCAAGTTTTCCCGGAGCGTACGAACCCTGAACCGAACAGAATGTTGTGGCAACCCATCTAAAACTTTAGGTAGTAGAAAGAAATGCGTTCCCCTCACTGACTCCATGTAAGAAAATCTTCGCTCTTTTGGCGCATCTTTCGTTGTGAAAAAAAACGTTCATTTTTCGATCGCCGTTTTTAAGTGCCAGCGTCGGTTTCGATAAAAATTTACAATTTTTTTCGTGAAATCACAATAAAAACGAAGACTAGATCTCATGGTACTTAATTCCTTGGGAAAAAAATGGAAAAAAAATTTTTGGAGGACAAAATTTGAAAACTCCCTGACTTTTCCCTGACATTTTTGACAGTGTCATTTTCCCTGACAATTCCCGGTTTTCCCGGAATTCCCGGAGCGTACGAACTCTGTATAAGCATACTTTTTAGAATAATTATAAAAAAAGTATTTTTATCTTTTTTGCTTATTAAATGCAACAAGTTAGTTTTTTCTCTAGAAATTAACTAACCGCTGCAGGCGGCATTGAGCCGTTGGTGCTGAACAGGGGTTAGCCAGTTAATCCAGCAGAGGGTAGAGCCCCCATTATGTAATCAATTGCTGACTAACTTGTTACATGTATTAAATGCAACAAGTCAGTTTTTTTCACTAGAAATTGCCACCCGCTGCAGGCGGCATTGAGCCATGTCGGTGGCGGTGCACAAAGGTTAGCGAGCAAATTGAGCGGAGGTCGGAAGCCCCAGTATATAATTAAAGACTGGTTAACTTTCATTTGAATTTTTTTCTGGTAAAAGTCACTCTAATTGACAAAAAGCTGAAACTTCAAATATTGATGATTTTGATGCTTTTTTTTTTTTGGCAATTACTGTACAAAAGCTACCAATTTCGATTTTCGTCTTAACAAATTCGTAATCTACGCAAAACACTGAAAAAAAATGATGCCTCACGAAGCTTAATCTCAGAAATGACGCTATTTGTCGAAATTTTGGGTACTAGCTGATAGACTAACATGTGGGATGCAACAATTCCGGATGTTTGGCTCACCTTCTTCAAATATATGCACTTAATTTTTCCACGTATACAGAAAAAATAACAACCTAAGGCATGCCTAAGATGTAAAACACTAGGTTATATTAAGATATAGCTTCATACAATGAGGTAAAAGTGCTATATTTTGACAAAAATAATGATTTAAATATGCTGAATCTCATAAAGTGGCACTGACAAAGTAAAACTGTTTTCATGTTAAGAGGCAGCATATATAACACAGTAAAAACAAGTTTAAAAATTCCTGGCACCAAGCATTTTTTTTCTTTTTCCTTTTTTTCACTTGTGTAATGACATATTTGTTAAGATCATATGGATGTAAATGGTCTTTGCAATGTTAACAGCCCCTAATTGGACGTCAGAATTAAAATATTTGGTGATGTGATACAGATATCTATTCAGTTCCTATTCTGTTTAGAACTATAAATTTGCCTTTTGATTGCAATTAATTGCTTCAAACATAAAGAGCACATAGATCATTTCTGCTTTTGTAAACTTTTCTGCATCAAGACAAATTTTGAATCACTTTTCCTGAAGTCATACTGCAGCAACAGTTAAAATCATACTCTAGATCAGGGCTGGCACACTTAGCTGTGATTAGGATCAACTGGATAAATTGATAATGAGATGCAATTAACTTCTGACATTGTCATTATTTGATTGAAGGAGAGAAAACACTAAAATATTTTTTAATACAATAAATATTAGTTTAGCAGAATATTTATTGACAGGGTTCATACTCAATTTCGATAAAAAATTTCCATGACTTTTCCAAGACTTTTTCATGACTTCATAAAAATTTTCATGACAATGTTACACGAAGAATATAGTACTTTATAATGTCAAACTTGCCAATTTTCGTAAATGCGCTTTAGAAAAACTTTTATGTGAATGTCACTACCTTATGGGAGCACTTACTTGTGACTGAAAAAATATCAGTGCACGCTGTAGAAATAAGTTATTCTTATTCGTCTTTATTATATAAATTCAAGTAAAGTAAAAATATAATGAATGCAATACACTGATGTTTAAATGCCTACTACATATTTAATAAATAGGGCAGAATAGTAATGAATGGGACAAAAATTGAATGAGTCATTACTAAGTTTCCAACAATAAATTCACTTCATAAAAACATTGCCCTTTGGTGTCAATAGCGCATCTAATCATCCATGTTACTTGACAGTACATTCGTAAAAAAAAAGTAATGCAAGGCTTTTAGTAAATTCATTTTTCTAAACCAGATATATTTCAGCTGGCCACAAAAATCAGTTTTGCGAGCTGTATGTTGGGCACCTCTGTTTCAGAGCATTAGAATTCCCCTATTTCTATGTTCTATTGCTTGATTAAAGCATTCAATGTCTAAAGCCTTCAAAATATTGATATTAACTCTGATAAATTTAACAATGAATTTTTTACAAGTAGTTGAAACGAACTCGGATGTAATTGAATTACACTTTTTGAGGGGGCGTGGCAAAATCAAGAACGTGCTACAGAAAATAAAATGCAAGAAATGCTGAAAATAATGGTGAATTTTAAGTTAATGATGCCCCAGCTGCAAAATCACATTACAAAAAATGGCGAGCAGCTGTTACAGAAGCGGATGAAATTGGATTCCAAAACTCGGAATTGTTTTTGAGATCGTTCAATTTATATGCCAATATTACTAAATCACTCAATATTTCCAGTGCTTTTCTAGTTATTGTAATTTTCTTACTGCCCAAAGCATTTTTCCATGACTTTAAATAAATTTCCATGATTTTTAATGAAAATATTTGCTTTCCATGACTTTTCCAGGTCTGAAATTTGTAATTTTTTTCCCCATGACTTTCCAGGATTTCCATGACCCGTATGAACCCTGAATAATGCAAGATTGAAAGTCAACACAAAAATGAGAATTTTGACTAGTTGGGTAAAGGGACTGTGCACTAAGATAGTCATCCAATAACTTGTGTAAATTTACTAAAAATTAAAAAATAGATTGATCTTAATCCCTAAAACTAGAATTACATTTGATATCACACTTGGTAAATACAGGTAACATTAATTTTGAACATGAAATGTAAAGGTTATATTTCGAGTACTCACATAGTTGAAACTTTGGTTAACATATTGTTACACATTGCTCCTTTCTCTCTCTCTCTCTCTCTCTATGTGAGCACTATCATATATATATATATATATATATATATATATATACACACACACATCACCATTTGAAATTGTGATCTGGGAACATAATATCACAGGCAAAAAAGATCAAAAAGTATCTAGCATTCATTTTTATTGAGGTTTCCATCTTGGTACAGTGAAACTTCTCTGGAGCGACCACTCTCCGTTCCTGAAAAAAGTGGTTAATGGAGGTTGGTCGCTCTTGGAGGTCATTTTCGAACATGCAAATGTAGCACCATAGTTGTTATTTACCTTCTTCCTGCAGTGTATTAACTAAGAACATTATGATAAGAATGTATTTAAATAAAGAAGCTTTTTTTGTAATTTTAAATGTAAAATATACTTTTCACATGATTTTTCTATTTAAAAACTAATAGCTTTAAAATTCCCCTGCTTCAGATTCTTTGTTTTTCCTAAAACAACTTTAGTTTCTAGTTTAGTTTTCAGCTGCAAAAATAAATTAATAATGTGTCCTTATGATTAGTGCAAGATAAGATTATCTATTTCTGTTAAAATTTGTTGTACTGACAGCTTTTTTTTTTTACTGCTAATTTCCTTTAATTTTCTTTCTGATTTTCCTTTCCTGTGTAAATTCAAGACTTCTGCATGTTTCTCGAGCGTGAGATTGCTCGGTTTTTTCGAAATTCTGACTGCGATGTACGGTATGGTGATGAAAAGCAGAATGCAAATTCACTGAAACCAACTCTTGAGCTTTCAAAGGCACTAAAAATAGATTCTGTCCACTCTGATGAAGTAGGAATGCTCCCTTCTAACCCCCCCTCTCCCGTAAGCAACCAAGAAATTCCAAGAAACAACCTTTTAACAAAGTTCGATTCTTATCAACCTCCCTCAATGAAAGGTGCCTTGAGATTTGCATGTGCCACCTTAGCTTCTCTAGGGTCGAAAAACAACGCCCTCCTTTTTATGACTTTAACGAGGTTCCAAGCAGAGAGAGCAAGAAAGGAATACGTTTTGGACCCACTGGAGAATAGATTTTAATCCCTTATTCTGGTTTCTTTCCACCTTCGTTAATATGAGAAAACTGTTCTGTGTACATTAGGGTGGGTCGATTTCGATTTTTTTTTTTAATCAAAAACGTCTGTGAGGGGAAAAGTTGTGTATTGGCACCAAATGCTCGCATAAAAAATTTTTTGGAAATCAAAATATATTTAGATCCCCCGCCAGCCCCTTAAAGTTTGGCCAAATATGTGAAAATTGACATTTTTTTAAATTTTTTTTAAAAAAAATCTTATGTATAATATTTTAATCGTCTGTGGTGGGAAAAGTTGTGTATTGACATCTAATGTTCATTTAAAAAAAATTTTGATAATTAAAATACATTTATATTTTCTGACAGGTCCCTGAAGTTTCGCTAAATATGTAAAAATTGACTTTTTTAAAAACATTTTTTCATTTCTTATGTAATTTTTTTAATCACCTGTGGTGTAAATAGTAAGACCCTTTGTTTGTGAACAAAATAATTATCATATCATATTACATATACCACCATTGCCGGGAATCTGAAATTGCGCGTTTTGCCTTTTTTCTTTGCTCCTTCTGCTTAGTTTTAACTGACAAAGAGACAGATGGTGTGATTCCTCCGAATGTTTATTTTTCTTCTTCTCTATGATATAATTAAACTAATCACCCACCCCCAGTCTGACAAATCAGCCTGTTCTTGGCACTTAGCCAAGCATATATGAACCAAATAGAAATCGTAACGAAAAACTCAGAGCAGAAGAATTGGTACAACGAATGAAGTGTTATCAAGCATATTAGATTATTTAAAAACAACCCAAGTATCTACTGTGGATTTAATTACAGTAGGATCAGATGGAACAGCAGTCAATACTGGTGTGAAAGGTGGTGTAATAAGACTGCTGGTGTAATAAGCATTTAAAAAGGCTATTGCAGTGGCTCATATGTCAATTGCACGCCAATGAGCTACCTTTACGCTATCTGTTACGGCATCTTGATTGAAGCAAGCACTATGTGTCCTTTTACATATAATGGTCCTATAGGGAAGCTTCTTGGCACATGTGAGCAGCTTCCAATTGTCAACTTTTAAAAAAATCGCTTTTGATTTGCCAACAGTTGATACAGACGGACTTGGCACTGACCAAAAATACTTGTATCAAATATGTCAAGCAATATGTTCAGGAAATTGTTCAAGATAACTGTCCACCAAATCACCAGGAAAGCTATCTCATGCTAGGTGGCTTACAACAGCAAACAGATTACTTTGTTTGTATGTTGGTACAAAAGAGTCATCGCTGGAAATAGAGACTATTGTAGAATACATTATAAAAGTGTATGCAAAAGTTTGGTTTTTGATTAAAACTGAGCCTTCATTCACAGCCGGTGCACAGCATCTTTGGGAAGTTATCCACTACTCAAGATATCTTAGCGATGATCTGAAATCAGTAGTTGACCTTGTTATACAAAGAAATGGTTTTTTTTGGTCATCCAGAAAACCTGCTGATAGCCATGATCAACCGCACGCAATCCTAAGGAAATAAGGCTACAGAACAATCCTGAAGGAACGAACTCTTACTAATGAAACTGTTCGTGATTTTGTCATTCCACCTCTAAATTTTCAAGCAAAAGACTATACAGAATTGATAAATCGGCAAAATTGTGTTCTTGTAGACCCTCCACTCACCAAACATATACCCAATGCGGAACTTGAGAAAGTAGCTGAAACGGGTGACGTTATTGAAAGTGAGTTGTGGAATTTATCATGTCATACACAAGCGGTAGAAAGAGCAGTTAGATTGGTGACAGAAGCATGTTTATCTGTTTGTGGAGCAACATGCTATGATGACTTTATACGTACAACATTGGCTTCCCGAAAATTAATGCCAAAATTTGAGAACAAAGCAATGTATAAGGTGCAAAACTTCTTTATTACAAAAAACTCCAAAGTGAATTCTTAGTCATTTTTCCCTAATACTTCTAGAATATGAGCGAAGAGCTGCTGTACAACTGCGACAACGGACTTCTGGTACTTTAATCTTTTATACCTATGTTTTAATCCTAAAGAATTTTATACTGTTATTATAGAAAATAAAAATATAAAAAATGCTTAAATTTAAAAAAAAAAAAAGTGTTGAATAAAATTTTTGCTTTAAAACGTCAAGATTTTAAAAATTATGAAACTATTCCAAATTTCAGCAGTTGAGCGGAGCTTGAATATTATAATTATTATTACTTATGAGTGAAGAATCTTACTAGGCAATCATTTTCACTATGGGTGATTAAAAAAATCAAACATGAGAAATTTAAAAAATAACAAATAAATGTCAATTTTTCCATATTTGGTGAAATTTCAAGGCACTGGTGAGGGATCTAAATACATTTTGACTACCAAAAACAAATTTATATGAGCATTAGATGTCAATACACAACTTTTCCCACCACAGGCGATTAAAAATATTATTCATAAGATTTTTTTTTTTTAAATGTAAAAAATGTCAATTTTTACATATTTGTCCAAACTTTAAGGGGCTGGCGGGGGATCTAGATATATTTTGATTTCCAAAAAAAATTTTATGCGAGCATTTGATGCCAATACACAACTTTTCCCACCACAGGCGTTTACGATTTCAAAAAAAAGTCAAAATCGACCCACCCTAGTGTACATATGAACTTTATTTTCTATTGCTTTTCTTCTGTTGTCTCTCTCTTTTTGAGTTTTCTCTAACGAAAATTCCTGTATATTTGAATAGTGAGGTTTACGATTTGCCGGTTGTTGTGAGAGGTTTCAATGGTCTTTCCCAGAAGTATTTTAACATTAGTCATATACAAGGGAAATTTGGTGCCTCAAAAAAGTGGTTGTTAATGGAGGTGGTCGCTATATAGAGGTGGTAGCTAATAAAAGTTTCACTGTACCTCATATTTATCTAAAACTAATAATTTTTACTTAACAGACAAAGAAATTATCTTCCAACACTTCAAATTCAAATGCTTCTTCACTTTTTGTTAGCTCTAAATTCTCACTATAATAACCTTCTTTCAACGGTGCATTTAACAAAGCGAAAACAATCACTGTCTAGAGAAATAACGACCAAGGGCAAACAAAAAGTAATACATCTGTTATTGCAAAGAAATAAAATAGATTACATATTTATTTATGCATATTAATATAATAACACTTACATAATGTTTCATTCTCTACTTACAGCATATGCATATATAACAGCCTCAGCATAAAACTAAAAATCAGCATTAAAGGGTGACTAAAATATTTTGCATCTTAGCATTAGACAAGTTTTTAAGCACTTCTCATATACTAAACTAAAAAATTCTAATGAAAATATGAATAAATAAACTAAATATGTGTCCTTAACAATACCTTTATTATTTAAAATATTTTATTTCAGAAAACAAAGTATGTAAAAAGTCATAATTCCTTAACACTTGATATTTGAACTAAACTTTAAGAATACATATTTAAAAAATATTGGAGTGGAAAAGAATAGAGAAATAAGGTGATAACTTACCACAGTTACTTTCCTTATCTCCGAAATTGTAACGAAAGACATCTTGCATCCAGAATGCTTCACACACACAATGCTTAGTATACTGATCACATATTCCATGACCAGAACATTTGTTTTGGCATACTAAAAGAAAATAAATGATAAAATGAGTTTTCCATACATGGAAGCTCATTCAGTGATTAGTAATAATATTTTTTTTAATGTCAGCTTCATACCAACTGTATCAACAGAAAGAACTTCAACATCCAACAAAGAACTATCAGTTCGTAATTTTTTCTTAAGGCGAGATACGACATCAACTCCAGATATGATACCACCATTAAAACTTGAAGTTCGTTCGACAGTAATCAATAAAATTACTCTAAGGAAAAGAAAATGAGTATGGTTAAAAAATGAAAAGAGTACAGTTAAAATTATCTACAATGAAAATAATATCAAAAATTAATTCTAATAAAACTTAATTGTATGATGAAATGCTTGACCATGGCTCATACACAAAATTGAAGTTTTTATTCCAAGAAGTAATCAAAGACTTTTCAAAGATAAAATGAGCTTTTTCAAGAAATAGTTTATACTATTTGAAAGCATCTGTTATTCAATAATAAATCAATAATTGTTGATTTGGTTCAAGTTCACATAAAAATTTCAGCATTAGTCAAAACCTTTTACATTACACTATTAAAGCTTCATAATCAATCTTTAATAATGTTGTTGTAAATATCAGATTGACTTACACTGACCTAAAACAACATTAAAAAAGGAATATTTAAAAATTAAAGACTAATGTAGTACAATCAGTAATTTAAAAAGATTCAGAAGAAATTTCAAAATTTTGCTGGAACTGAATTCAGGAAACATTTGATCAGATATTTTTCTATTACTTGCTTGCTTCATATAAGCCATGATTTTTGATGTGCATATAAGTTTGACATCTAATACTAAGTAGTTTTTAGCCACATTCCATTCATCGGCAAATAACAGCGCTGATTGCTGCGATTTTTTAAATAACTTAAATAAAATGAATAAAATAACAAATTAATAGTTAAAATAAGAAAAATAAAATGAGCAAATATCTCAAAATATTTGGATTTTCTTTTGTTGAAAATAAATCAGATTTTCATAGTATACAAATAAAATTGGAGAAACTCCACAAAAAGAACCCGACAAAAAAATTTTGACAAGTTTTTTTACTGAAACTTTTAAAAATTAAGCACAAAATTCAAGGACTAATGATAAATTTTATGTTTTTCAAGGTTTTCAAGAACTTGTGTGTGTGAAAATGAAACTTTTTATTTCAAGCAGTTTTCAAGGGGTTTTTTTCCTTTATGCAAACAAACCATATTGACATTTCTAAGGCATAGCAGTTCATATTTTTATGAAAAATTAATACAAAACTGACTGTTAAAATCTATATTATAGCTTTCACTTTTTAACATCTGCTTCTGATATGGTATGCAACGAATACAAGTGTTGGTGGCTAGGGAAGCATAATACCTAGCAGATAAAAGTAGTTAGGAGTTGAACCTGCGATTAAGTTGGGAATGCACGAGCATGAAACAAAGAACATTGGCTTTTTATGTCTCCATATTCAATAAAATGTATAACAGATAAAACAAATCATTCTCAATCAATTAATCAAAAATGATCCAGTAACAGACAAAATTAGGGAACATGAAGGCACTTCAAGAAAAGAAAGAGACGACATAGGTAGCAAGAGGGTCCCATGATAGCATGCACAGCTTTGGACTTGGGAGCTGATGTCAGAGTCTTGATAAGAATACACATACATTTTCCAATGCAAAAACTATGGCCAGAATGTGACTAAATGTTCAAAAAGTGAATTCTTCTAAAAATAAACTTGCTCAAAATATGATAACTTTCAAGAGAATTACAAGAACATAGATTTAAAAGATTATAATTAAGTTGTGTCTAACATACCTTGCTTTCTTTAATGGTGACTCATATGTTAATTTGCATATATTATACAATGAAATTTTGAAGAACATCTAGAAAGTGTTTATTTGGAGTTACTGGTAAAAATTTTCCAAACTTTAGAATTTTGCATCACTTTCAAAGAAATTGTTTAAAATAGAGATCCAAATAAGTACAAAAAAAAATGGAATGCTTGAAGCAATTTATTTAGCTTTTTTGTTTGAGTCTGTAATTGTATAAAGAATCCCTTCATTGAAATGGACTGGAAAATAATCACTACAGGATATCTTGAATAATCACAGAAGTATAATAAAAGTTGAAGTAGCTTACCGTCTACTGTGACGATCAGAATCTAGTTTCACAAGATTCACTTTCACAGGGTCCCCATCATGCAACAAAATTTCCATTTGTCTCAAAAGTGTATCCTACAAGATAGATTATCCAAAATTATAAACTTTACTTTTTTCATCAGAAAGAGATAAACAGTATTGAAATGACAGAATATAAGATAAGAAGAAATAGCGTATTAACATATTAGTTTAAAAAATGGGCAAAGTTTGAGCTCAAGAAGAAATGGCACCTATATCCTCCTAGAAATGGTGAATTCCAGGAAAAAGGAGACATGACACTTGAATTTTAAAAATTAATATTTTTAAATATACTTGTCTCTGTCACTTGCCATATACCGTTCTCTTCAGAAGTAAATGAATTTCTTGAATCTTAACCTGTTTTTTCCCAATAGTTTGATGACTTTCAGAAAATCAAGTGCAAAATCAAGTTTTCTCTTTGTGTTTTTACAGAGCAAAAAATCTCTTTTTTATTACATATTTTAATTTCAATGTACTTGTTATCAGCATTTAACATTTAGGTTCACTTTTATCTTTTGAATGTCTAGTTAAACTTTTCGGTAAGAAATTTAAAATTTCTTCTTTTTCAACCGTGAAATAGGTCATTACTAAGGTGACAGTTTGTCCTTCTGTTACCAAAATACTACATCTCAGTTAGTTCGCCAAGAACCTATTGAGTATAGCAACTAATGTTTTTTTATGCAAAGCAAAATTATGTTCCTTGTCAAGGAGGCTCAGTTAGAATTTTAATATTGATTTAATTTACATGGTTTTTAATGGTAACGGAAGGACAAAATATACAGTAATGGAATGACATTTATCTATAAGCTGATACAGGGTAAAATTTTAGAATTCTAGTGGAAAACAAACAATTGTTTAAAGTTAGTAGTCACATTTAAAACATATATAAGTAGCATTTGTACAAAAATTATGTGTGCTTTCATTTAAAAAATATACTTTTATTTAATTTTTTATAAAAACTTTTTAACAAAAAAATTGAACCACCGAAAAAACTGAAAAGCAAAAAATAATAAACCATTTTAATTAAACCTTAATAACTAAGTTCTTAAACTGATGTAAGTATACCTAAGTATATATTTTTGTAATAATTTAGAGTTTTTAATTAACCTTAATAACTCAGTTCTTAAATTAATGTAAGTATACCTAAGTAGTTTTGAGTCGGTGCCAAACAAGCAAATTAATTATTTTTGTAAAGCGTGAGGCGCAGCAGTGGCGTATGGCGACACGCCCCTTCGCCGGAAAATGCCGAGCGTTCACGAAGTTAAACCCGAACGTCATCGAGTGGTCTCGAAGAAGCACGTGTCGAGTATTTGGCTGCTACTGAGCTTTTGCCTCATATACAACAGTCAAAATGTTTATATCATTGTTCATCATACTGAAGAAGGATTTCTCATCTTGTTAAAAGCTCAAATAAATAGTTTTGTGGGTCATAGTATCATTCAGCGTAAGTATGGCATAACAATTGTAGCCGTTAATTGCATACATGATCCTGAAGATTTTTCTCACTGGTTGTTTGCCTTTCTCGTGCGAGGTCCCAAAGGTTTCAAAGCTCCAACGAGAGGTACTTTTCGTTGTATACGATCTACTAGTATTCATGATTTAATGATGGCGTGTGGAGGGAGCATTTTTTGAAACATTTATGTTTATCGCCGGACATTTCACATTACATTGCTAATTTTATTTGGTTATTTCTTTAAATTTAGGTAATTTAGGGATCTTTGTTTATTTATTGTTTGGCACCGACTCAAAACTACTTAGGTATACTTACATTAATTTAAGAACTGAGTTATTAAGGTTAATTAAAAACTCTAAATTATTACAAAAATATATACTTAGGTATACTTACATCAGTTTAAGAACTTAGTTATTAAGGTTTAATTAAAATGGTTTATTATTTTTTGCTTTTCAGTTTTTTCGGCGGTTCAATTTTTTTGTTAAAAAGTTTTTATTTTATAATTTTTTGTGGCTATAAGCTACTAATGTGGCTATAATCTGTATGCTTATGTTTTTGATTACTTTTCAAATAGCTACCTACCTTACTTTAGCTATTAACATATATATATATATGTATATATATATATATATATATATATATATATATATATATATATATAATCTTATTTTAACAATTATCTGTTGTGTTACATAAATAATTTTAAAAAAGCAGGCTTTATATACTAACATGGGTAGGCCTACAAAAAATGCTGCTCGGATGAGGAAAAGATGTTTAGAAGAATCTATTAATGAGAAAGAAAAAAGGTTGGAAGCAAACAGAAAGAGAATTACATTAACACGTTCACAGGAGAATTTAGGTCAGCGCGAGGAAAGACTGTCGAGAATGAGAAGCTACAATAACGATAGTTTATTGCAAGAAGGTGATAAGCAGCGCGCTCGTTGTTTAGATATAAGAGAGCGACTTTCAAATGAGAGTGAAGAGCAACGCGCTCATCGTTTAGATCTGATAAGAGAGCGAGTTTCAAATGAAATTGAGGACGTCGTGTCTATACAATCCGTTCCATAGATGAGTCTCGTGAAATTGCTACCTATGGAAAGAAACCTCCAGATAATGTTGTCCCGAAAGATGTGAACAATTGTGGTGGACTTTTATCAGAGGCAAAACTTGCTGCCGAATCTCGTGTGATGTTGAGACGTAACATATCAGTATCTGACGGCCTCGTCAATGGTGCAATGGGTATTTTAAAAAAAATAAAATGGCCATCAATACGTAGGGATCAACTAGAGGAAGGAGAATTACCGGACTGCATATTAGTTAAGTTTGACGATGAAAGCATAGGAAGCAGACTAAAAGATAGCGATGGTTGTGTCGCCATACCTCCAGTGGTTGCAACTTTTCAAGGAACGAAAGGTTATGGTGACATTGAGCACAGGATGTTGCCAATAATTCTATGCTGGGCCATCACGGAACACAAATTGCAAGGTACGACCCTTGATAAAGCTGTAATAGACCTCTGAAAGAAAGTGTTTGCTAAAGGACAGGCATATGTGGCACTGAGTAGGGTAAAAACACTTGAGGGTACTGCTTTATCTGACCTAGAGCCAAATAAGTTACTACACAAACCTCACGATGAACGAGCTTTAGCAGAAATGTGGAGACTGAGAGCTCTAAATCAAGAGACTGACAAATCTAAAGCTCATTCATCGTGAGTTGTTTTTTTTTTGTAATACACAACTCAGTAATAAAAAATCTGTGAGCGAACAATAAATCACTCCTAATATCTCACCTTTAGGTAAGGAATTTTTCCAAATTTACATGGGACCAAATTCTAGGTATACTCTTTCCAATAAAAAACAACTATCGAAATCAGACTATTCTGTAAAAGTTATGCGTCGTCTTACATGAAAAAAAGTAAAAAACCTTTGAGTGAACAATAACTCACCCCTGTTTTCCATCCTTTAGGATAGGAAATTTTTTTCCAAATTTATATGGGAACAACTTCTGGGAAAATTCTTTCCAATGAAAAAAGAACTATCAAAATCGGACGAACCTGTGAAAAGTAATGCCTGGTCATACATGAAAAAAAAAGAACTTATATATACGGGTCGACTTGAGAACCTCCTCCGTTTTTTCGTCGGTTAAAAAACTAATCCTAATTACAAATACCAGAGATTGAGAGGTCTACACTGCCGTGGGCAGGTCAAAGGCAGTAACTGCATTTTTTTTTTTTCATTTCTTTTTTTTTTTTTTTTTTTTTTGCATTTTGTCATCTATTGTACGTTAGCTTTGTTGTACAAACTAACTTATTTGGTTTCCGCTGAAAAAAATATATAACTCCAACATTTTCTTATTGTTAATACTACTGAATCCAACACACATTTCTTCAAATATCTCGAAAACTCATTTCTGCAGATACTGCCGCTTACCTGCCCACGGCAGTACACACGAGAGACATACAAGTCTGCATCTCATTCATCGTGAGTTTTTTTTTTTTTTTTTGTTATACCCAATTCAGCATCAAAAAATCTTAGAGTGAACTACTAATCGCCCCCCTTTCCCCACCCTTAGGGTAGGATTTTTTCCCTCAAATTTATATAGGAACAACTTCAGGCTATACCCTTTCCAATAAAAAAAAGAATATTCTAAATCGGACTATTCTGTAAAAAGTTATGTGTGGTCATATATAAAAATAATTGTGAGTGAACAACAAATCTCCCCCTTTTCCCACCCATAGGGTAGGAATTTTTTCTTCAAATTTATATGAGACCAACTTCAGGGTATAACCTTTCCAATAAAAAAAGAATTATCAAAATCGGACTATTTTGTAAAAAGTTATGTGTGATCATACATTAAAAATCTGTGAGTGAACAACAAATCAACCCCCTTTTCCCACCCTTAGGGTAGGATTTTTTTTTTTTTCAAAATTTTTATGGGACCACCTTTGGGGTATACCCTTTCCAATAAAAAAAGAATTATCAAAATCAGACTGTTCTGTAAAAAGTTATGCGTGGTCATACATTAAAAAAAATATATATATATACGTGTCGAATTGAGAACCTCCTCCGTTTTTTCGTCGGTTAAAAAAAATGTTTTGTGATTTTATTTATTCTATTCTATGTGACAAAAATCATGAAAACTACACTTAAAAGTTCCTAAGCATGTGAAAATCGTTTTGGTATGACATTCTTGTGATAAGACAAGCCAATTTGAGCAGAAACAATTGCTTACATACTTGATATTTATATTGAAAAAATATAATATTTAAACTGCTTTCAGAATTCAAGTCGCAAGTCACAGGAAAGGACTGTTGAGAGCATTAGTTCAACCGTTGAACATACTGCGAAGAGATCAGTGAATTCAAAGATCAATTTTCAAAAAGATGGAGTAATATCCATTCTCATCCTGACACACAAAATATGCACTATTTGAACCCTGTAACAAGTTATGTTATTGAATAAAGTTAGTATTTTAACAAATCGAAGAATATTTCACTTCAGACTGAAAATCAACAGACTGATAGTTATAAATAATATTAAAAAGAAGATACAGCTCAATCAAAAGCACAAAATACTGAGAATATGTGAAAGGATTCCTAACAATTGGACAAGTTTTGTTAGTTGAATGGAAGGGAAAGAAATTAACAAAGGGCAATGTTAGACAGGTACTTCATATAGAAGATGAAGGAGTAAAAATATCTTGTTTGAGAATGCATAATAATGTGGGAATGATCTTTGTATCCCCTGACAAAGAAGATAAATGTTCTATGGATTCTGATAATATTTTTGAGTATTTCAAGAATTCAGAATTGTAACAGATGGCTCAGGTATTCGATGTCATTGTTTCAGACTGCTGTATTAGCTGAATAAATGTTCGTAATTTGAAATTTACCAAGTCAAATAGTTTTCGACTTCTTGTCCTTCCTGTTACCTTTAACAAATACATAATTTATATGCTTAAAATAATTATTTTTTAAAACTAGAGATGAAAGTGTAATGATTGAATGCTCCCGTATGTGTTCTAATTTTTATAATTTTCCCTTTTATAGTTTGGCTGAACTTTTGGGAAGAACATGATTGCGTAAAAATCATGTCGCAAAAATGTCCTTCCGTTACCGCTTTTTAAATTTCGTTTAAAAAAAAAGTTACTGGAAAAAAATTCCTGGCTTTGGCTTTTTTAGCAACTTACTATGATGTGTATAAAAGTCTATGCATCAGTTTTTGAAAAAATATATATTTTGATATGCTCAGACAGAAGTACATCAATTTTTCTGTTCAAACTGTCCTTTTGTTACCACTGGAATTCACCTAGCTTTTGAAACAAACTAAGCCCATTTACATTCACAAACCATAACTAGACACACTTTCAAGCAAGATCATGGCTGTTTTCTACTTTGAATCTATTTAACTCATTTCCATAAGAGTCTAGCCACTTTTGGAGGTAGTAATGCCCTTTGTTTCCACTTAGTCAAAAACTTTTGTTATTTGAACAAAGTTATTAGTAAATGTTAACCATCGTATGAATGCTTTGAATATAATGCAAAGAAACTATTATTCCTTTTTTTTCCTCCCCCCTTTCCTCCTTTCTTTCTCACTCTTTTTTTCACACATATAATTCATTCATTCCAAATCAGCCATTTTCATTTAATTTATTCAATAGGAAGATTCTTTGACATCTACTACCTAAAATTATCTCTTAGTGTCCAGTAACCATTTCAAACAGTAGTGTTTTAAGACTAATGGACATGCAATGAATAAATTTGCGATTGCAAATGCACTATTTTTGAACCAGTAAACGAAAATGGTCCGTTTTATGATAGAAATTTTAGCAAAGGTTCCTTTTTATGACTGATTATTGTCAAGGATAGTTTCTGAGATGATTACTTTAAGTGAATTGGTAGGTGGTGGGTGCTACAGGTACCATTATTCTAAGTCATTAACATTAAAAATGTTCTTTTTAATTACTTGTAGCTATATTACTTTTATATTTTTCATTAAGCTTGCATTTTCATGAGAAAATTTACATACCCAGTTTTCAACAACTTCTGCACTTTCTGGAAAGTTGAGCTTTTACTATATTAACATATAAATATGATGGATTATTAGTTAACTTGATGCAGTTGAGAAAAAATCGCCAAGAACTTAGTTTATGTTTTTCCTTCTTTTTTTTCCTTAAGCCAATATAAAAAATGTTTAAATCTTTTCTTGGTGTGTATTTTTCTTTAAATTCATTTTTCAGACTTTTGCTGTGACTACTTGTGGTGTTGATACAAAAAGATATTTGAAAAGTCAAATTTTGAATAAAGAATGGCGAGTCATAAATAGGGAGACATGTTTAGCAAGGCAAGTTCTAGAAGACAAATTCAGTAAATAAACAACTTAATGTAAACAAAGGAGAATGATTAAGTTTTGTGACCTGCACTAAACATAACATTCAGAATATTAGTACATATTCAGGGGCATATGATTGAAAACAAGTGATAGTAAATGTGTTGGTGTCTGGCCAAATACCAAACATCTTCTAAGTAAATAAATATATTAATAAAAAGTCACACTAAGGTAACATTCCTTTTTGTACTGACTATGCAATTCCTAAAAACTCTTATTGCAAATTTCTCACATTAGGGAGAAGGGGGCACACAACCCAAGAGGAAAAAATAACTATGTATTTATAAGGCACCAAAAATTCAAGTAAAAAGGATTCAATTATGTTTGCAAGCAACTGACAGTCATGCACTGAGAAATTATTTACAAAATAGGAAGTATGTTGCTATTCTGGCCAGCAATAATTTTGATTGGTACATTCTTCACTAACCAATTTTCCAAAGATCAATTTAAAACAAAAATAGCTATCTCAATCAGAAAATATTTTTAATTCATCAGATTTGAGATTACAATCAAAATTATTGCAATATTGGGCGACTAAAATAGTTATGAAAATTGAAGTTATTTTCTGGGATTTGACATTTTCTACTATAGCATCTATCTTCTCTGATAATGACTAAAATGTAATTTTGGAGAATTTGATTGATAAGCCTGTCTTAACTCGAAATACTTTATGTGTGGATTCTAAAATAAATAAGTGATTTGTGTAATTTTTTTTCTTGTTGTGCTTGAGTGCTAAATTCAACTATGTAATCTATTTGGTTTGTAATCGAGTTAATAGTTGAAGCTTTAATTGCTTAAACAGTTTGGTGAGTCATAGCAAGGTGAAATCCTAATTTAACGAGTTATTTTATCACTAAGTACCTCTTTAATTCTGAAACCTACGGTGCCTTTGGAAGTAGCAATTGAATGGTAAAGGATAGAAGGACTTAGGAATAAGGTAGGTGCGGGTATTAAGGCCTATCGGCTAATAAGGCCTAAACAACAAATATACAACTTAAAATGTTCGTAGCTGCTCAAGGAGACACTAGGGTAACAGAACCAATAACAGACATGCTTAAGACATCGCTCTCAGGTTAACTAAAGTTTCTGACCCTTTAAATGTACAGTATACTCCTGATTATCCGTGCTAATCACCGGGCGGCGTAGCACGGACAATCGAAAAACACGGATAATCCGAAAAATCATTTAAGGAATAAGCAGGCTAACTTTTTAAGGGGAAATTAGAAAAAACTAAATAATATATATATATATATATATATATATATATATATATATATATATATATATATATATATGTATATATACTAACACAAACCAGGAACTTTTCTTCGAAATTTATTGCTTAAAAAAATCGGTGATACATTTTTGTTTTCTTTGTTTGTTTAAATTGTTGCGTATGTCCATACGAATTTTTCGTACTGCAATTACTTCTCGGTAATCATAACCTCTTTCACACATGTAATCCAATAAATGTCAAACAGATTGTAGAGCAGTAGAATGTTAAATTGTATTTTCTTCATGTTCTTCATCTTCGTTTTCAGTATCATCACTTGCGTTTGATTCAGTGACAAGTTCAACGATATTTTCGTAAGTTAAGACATCGAAATCCTGTAAAGTAAGAAAAACAACGTTAAAAAAAGCACAAATTTGCCAAATTTGGCGAATTTGGGCTTTTTGTAACGTTATTTTTCTTACTTTACTGTTCAGCCCAAAGGTATTTATTTATCTTATTGAAATCCTGATTGACACTCGTCGCTTTTAAACCAGTCTTCGACATTCTCAGCATCAACTGATTCGAAACCTTTGATTTCTTTAACTTTCTCAATGATGTTATCGATATTATCTTCGGCAATCGAAGATGATTCTTCATCCAATGACTCTTGTCGCAAGATTTTTCTCCAAGATCGTGCAAGGGCAACTGATTTTACCTTTGACCATGCAACTGCTATACCGTGCACTGCATCCAATAATGAAGACTATATGGGTAGGACACGTGTCCGATTTGACCTCTGTGCATGGATAGTAGGTTACGCTTCGTATTACCTTGATTTTAGCTCCTGAAAGAAGCTTTAAAAAAGTGTGATTCCAAAATGATGCACGGTTAATCCGCAAACCAGATAATCTGCACACGGATAATCGGGAGTATACTGCATTTAGATTTTCAAAACTATTTTTCTCCCATGCAACATCTCATCTAACGTTGGCTGCTTCTGGATCCTCTGAATTAGTCAATTCTATTTATATTTGCTGAATTTCGAAGAAAGCTCCGAACCCCAGTAACAGACACCAAAACATCTGATGATACCCAGTAACAGGCAGGCTAAAAGGATGAGTAACAGACAGGATCAGTAATAGACAAAACTCCTTCTTTTTCTTAAAAATTTTCAAACATTCTTTATTTCTAGTACCAAAGCCTTTAAATTTAAATGAACAATAATTGAGTACCTACCAAACTAGAAAATTTTCATCACAAAAAAGAAAAAAAAAAGATAAAATAAATTAGAATTTAAGAAGACAGCGAGGTTTTTACAAACAAAAATTAGATTTAAACTTTTGCAATATCTGGATTTTAACTTCCAAATTGGAAAAATTTTACTTGTAATATAAGTAGGAAGGCACCTTGCGTAACAGCCTCTTTACTAAACTATGCAAATTCAAAAAAAAAAAAAAAATGCATAGGTAATCAGTCCTATTCATAATTCTTCACCACCTTTTTAACTCGAAGCTGGATGGCACTCTTCTTCTTCTGTATATGATGACACTTCCTCTTTCTGTAATTTTGTGGTTTTGTTATTTGTTTTTTTCTGTTCTCTCCTTTTCTTCATCTTTTTCTCTGCTTTCTTTTTCTTAATGTCTTCCTGTTTCTTCTTTTTTTGAAGTCTTGCTTCAGCCCGTATCTTCTTAGCCTCTTCTTGTTCCTGTTTTGTATTTGTTTTTTTAACACCTCGCTTTGCCACTCTTGTGAACTACTTGTGTTCTATTGTTGCTGTTAGAATTTATATTGACACTCTTGGTAGGATCAGAAGGGGCGGGAATCCAAACAAGGGCTTTTATGAAGGGGCTGGGAATATCACCCAAGATTATTTTCCCTTTTTCACAGAACCTGCTTGTCTCAAGTGCTAAATGAGATACATGTCCATCTACAAATAGAATTATTGGTTCTGAATTCAGCCTTTGAGTTTTTAGCAATGCCTGAAATACATTGGCCAGAAATTCAAACTTTATCTTGCTTGTCATCCACCCTGAATATGAATTTTCTAATCCCCAACCATGGGGCATACTGAACTTAATGCTATCTGGGATTCTTATGTATTTATGGATCATTGTTGGTGGTAGAAGATACACAGCCGCATTTGCAGTGAATAAAACTGTGACATTCTTTTTCACCATTGTTCACAACTTGGTATACATTTTTGTCACCTTTAATTGTTAGCACTCAGGATCCCTTTGGGTTGAGAAAAAAAGCAGTTTCGTCGCAATTAAAAATTCAATTTGGATTTTCTAAAGTTCCAATCTGATTGTTGTCTTTTAAATAGTCGTAAAAGGTCTTGAACCGGTTGCCTAGGCTTTCTGTGGTTACTTTTGAACGGAACAATGCAAGGTTTTCACTGATCCTATGAGCGATTGAAAGGTACCGCTTAAGAAAACCATTGTACCATGATTTCCCAGATCTTCCATCAGTAAAGAAATTATTTCTCCCCAATTCCTTTAAGAGCAGCTGCACACGGTATAAAAATTCTTCTTTTAATATTGGAAACCCTGCTTTAGATGATGAGGCTATCCAGAGTACCAGTAGTTTCTCCTCGTCCTTTGAAAGCACTTGGTCTGGATCCATTCTGCTTATGCTGGATAAACCCCTTGTGACGAATTTGGAGGGTCACCTGGTAGCATGGGACCCAGCGGCGAACTATTTGTCACAGACTCGGACTTTACTGCAATTTTTATTTACAAAAGTTAACTTGTACACCATTTCCGTCTGGAGTACTTCTCTTGGTTAAAATAAATATTTACAGAAATAAAAAGCAATGTTTGTGGTAAACATAATTTTGTCAACGGTCCTCACAACGAGGGCTATCTCCAAGGTCGGTCACACGTTCATCAACGCCCAGCTGGCGTCCGATCTCTTGGAGATCTTTTTCCCCAGTGCTCTATAAATCTTCAATTTTTTCTTGCCTCCTTATCAAGGGGCGTGTGTCTTGTCCAGTCATTAATTTTCATTGGACGAGTGATGGTGTGGCAATCGGCTCCTGGTTCAGGAAGCAATTCCCATTTGCTAGGACGCTGGCTCCGCGTAGTCTACATCCCGCCTACAGTCCGGGGCCAAAATCAGACACAAAGTACCTCGCTGGAATCCGAGTTGAAAAGGGGCAAAGCCGCCAAAGGCCAGACCTCGTCCACTGATCCATTCAACACCCAGACCGAGGGGCGACATTCGGGGTCAAATGCACTAGGGGTCCTACATCGGTCACACACGCCACTCTCCGAAGGTCATCTCCGCTGTTTCTAAGGGGTTTTTGGAGATCGTCACACCCTTTCACTTTGTTCAAAAGTGTAACTCGTGTGACTCTATTTTTCCTTGCTGAAGCGGCAACACTCATACCATTACTATTTACATCCAATAAGGCTGTTTGCAACTGTTCTTCACTGTAACAGAATTTCTAGCGGGGGGGGGGGGGCTTCCTGGACTGAAAAAAAGAGGTGCATTCACTATTCTGAGGTTCCAAAAAAATATGGCCTGAATAACAGACGCTCTGTCTGAGACTAGTCATGTTGTTCGATTTTCAATATTGAACCTGTAGGCACAATCAAATCAATGAATAACCTTTTCTGGAGTGAAAAAAAGAAAAAAATTAAAAAGGCTTGAAGAACCAATAACAGACATGGGTGTCTGTTACTAGAAAAACGAGTTTTCTGGGGATGAGTAACAGACATAGATAAAACTCACATTAGAAGCGATTGTATGTGAAAAACGATGAGAAAACCAAAAAGAGCATAGTTCAAACATTAAAAATACCTCCATCATGCAATCATATCAACATTTTACAATGCAAAATGATGGTTGAAAACACTCACCTTCTTAAAGTAAACAGCTAGCTGCAGCATGAAACAACAGCTAACCTCGAGGTGTTTATTCATTACCTTCCACTACTGCCCTATAAATACCTACTGACTCATGAAATTCACTCTGACAACACTCGATGACTGCACCATATTCATTGGCCACAGCAACATCAGTTTAACCCGCCTAAAATTCTTATTATTTAAATAAAAACTTATGACTGCCTGTTACTGGACCCTTGTCTGTTACTGATGCCGTCACCCTAGTAGGCAGCTAACACTCATTGATGGCACTTCATACTGGTTGCGACACGTTACTTGCTTGTTTCGACCAGTGCGATGCGATTCATTTACGTGGAGCGGTAGTGCAACATGAAGAATTAAAAATCATCCGACTAAATCTTAAATAATATTTGTAACATTACTTTTCTACATAGTTTTCCAACTACTGTATAATAAAGCCTAATGACAAGGATTTTAGAAATGTTGAATTTTATGCTTGTTTTTGGTAAAAGTGGCCATTTTTTGTCAGTTTCTTATAGTAATTGATCTGTGTGTTCAAATAATATTACAATTTGTTGATTCGGATACATAGTTTTTATTTTATTTCAAATTTCCTTTAGGTAGGCCTTATTACCCACATCTACCTTATTTGAATTTCATTATGTGACCTCACGGCCCTCATGAAAAATGTTTCCTTTTCAGACCTTTTTTTTCCAGGTGTTCCCGGGTAAAAGACTTTTCTAATTTCTTCTATTCTAGAACTTGAATCTTCCGAGCTCACACATCAACAAACAAAATCGTTTTCTTCTTCTTCTTTTTTTTTTTTTACACAGAAAATGTTTGATACCAGAGTTGATTATCCAATCCCAAATGCGTACACTATCACTAGTATTACTCACACTGGTCTTAAGTACTCATATTTATGTCAAGTTGTGTATTCACTGATTTTGACTACCAAAATTGTCTCCTAAAATAGGATTCTGTACTCAAAACTTGACTATGACTCAACAATAATATTTCTTACTCACACCCCACTTTTCAAAAAGAAAAAAAAAAGTCAAATAATAAAATTGATCAAAAATACTTTTTAAAATAATTTTACAGTAAAATACTAAAAAGTAAAAAGGCAATGATTATTTCTTTCTTCCTTATTTTTTATTGCATAAAAATAAGTCTAATTTCATGTTATGGAAGCGTCAAAAAAGCAAACATACTATTATTTCTAGAAACTTTAGTAACTGCATTAAACTATTACCTCTTGCTCTTGGGTGAAGCTTTTAATATCAGCATTTATCATTATTTCAACTTGATCAATAAGATTCTTAGCAGATTTAACAATTAAAGATGCAGTATCGTATGAAGAAGCTCCTTGTAAATCAAACACTGTTAACCGAAATAAATACCGTCCAGATATTAAACCAGTCAGCTTCAGAACAGAAGTTTGCTCAGAATTTTCTAAAACATACTTAAAGAAAAAACAGATTAGGCTTTGTAAGTAAAATTTAAAAAACTAAAACCAATGTTTTCAATTTAAAACATGTACAATACACAGTACACACACTCAAACAGATTAAACATTCCAAAGAAAATAGTTTTATGAAATACTGCTATATACTATCAGTTAACAAAATTAAACAATATGTTTAGCAGTGGCAACAAATAGTAGGATTTCCTTTCCTTTTCAATAGTTTGGAACACAAAATATTTTACTCTTAAGTACATTTTTTCTCTGAAATATTTACTTAAGGTATGTAAGTCTGAAGTAAACTATAACACTTGGGATTTCCAAGTGGAATAAGTGTTCTATCTGAGTCAGAATAATAATTTTTGGGATGAAGGCAACACACAGTTGTTATATTATATAGAGTTAAATAAAATATAACAGAGTAGATAAGAACAAAATAACACAAATCCAATATTATTAGGTGCTAATCACATTCTAAGTGCTATTTTTTCTGAACTTTGAATACTTTGGAAAAAAAAACTTCTGAAAACGATTTGAGTGAGAAGACAAAAAATAAGGGTCTTCATAAAGGTTTGCATTAAATGGCCAAGTATACTTTCCGGATCACTATATCATTTCCTGCTCACCTATTTTTTATGGTAAGTGTTTTTGTATCAAATGCTTTTCAATGTAGTTTAACAAAAATGGGAGTTTTTTAAGGTGGATACCAAGGATCCACACTAAGGAAATTTTCAAGGTGGGATTTTTTCAGGGCTGTGGAGTCGGAGTCGGATTGATTTTGCGGTAAAGGAGTCGGACTCGTTGGAAAACATGCTGATTCTGGGCTTCTTTTTTCTCAAATTTTTACTGACTGTCCTTACATTTTTTGAAAAACTGACTACTAATTGGTTTGATTTATGTATAAAGACCTACTAATAAAAAAATAACTGCCATTGACAACATGCTAGCTTCTTAATTTGTCGCACATTCATTTTCTGTAAAAGCTACCTCCGCTGACCCGCTAGTTTGGTTGTTTTTATAAATATTAGCAACTGTCAGCAAAGGTTTTGTTCCTAATATTTTGTAAGTAGAAGCAGTTTTAGAATCGGAAGTAATCACTTTCAAATAATAATACATTTTCACTTTGATCTTAGGTATAAAATAGAAAAGGAAATGTATCCGTGGGGCAAATTGAGGCCCGTAGCCTGGTTGGAAACTTCTGAGATGTGGGGGGGGGGGGGGGACTAACTAATACAAAAGATCGAATACAATATAACACATGCTTTTTAGCCTACTTTCCAGTCAGAAAAAGAAGAAAAAACATGAAAGTAGGCTTACTGGATCTTAAAAATATCACTAAGAAACAAAAAAAAATCAAAAATAAATACCTAAAAATTAAAAAATGGAAAGTCCGGTATTGAGATGGAGAATATTTGTCAGTCTGTCTGTCCCCCCCCCCCCCCTCCATCGAATAATTTTTGAATGAATATTCCGATTCATACTAACTTTTTTTTTACAAAGGATCTCCGCGAGCACAATTTCATCAAAGATGTACCTAATTTTTTTTTTAAAAATTTAAACTTGCATAAAAATGATTAAATGATGAATTGCTTGAAAATGACTAAAATTATAATTGTTTCTTGTGTTAGTCAAACTTCAAGTTCATGGTAGAAGAATCAATAAATATTATTTTTATGAAAAAGTCTTTATTATCTCTTTATAGTAAATAAAAGTAAGGTTTCAAAGAAATTATGGTAGGAAGTCTGTGGAGGATCAGCGCCCGGGAAACCCCATAGCACACACAGCCTTGAAATTTTGTACAAAATTATTTCGAGCCCTGGAGGTGTGCACTTGGGGTTTTATCTTTTAAAATTTGAATTAGTTTTTTTCTAATTTTCTTTTTAAGCTCAAATTTCGCTTAAGTTGCCTATTACTGCCTATTAAAGGGGTGAAAAATTACTTGCACATATTAATGTTATATATCATTGGAAAGGGTAGAATTTTCCGCATTGTACGCAATTTGTTTCAATGCTCTAACTAAAATATGGCGGGAGTTATTTGCGTTTTTAGCTTGAACTTTTTTTGGCTTAGCTAAAATTTAGGCACTACTTTCTTCATTAAATCTAACAGTAAAAAAAGAAGGAATTGTCTCTGTTTTCTTTTTGACACAAATGGAACAAGGGGCTATTTTTACTCCAGATCTAACTCAACCTATGATCAAAAAACTAAGTTTCTATTTCCAAAGGAAAAAAAGTTACAAGCCATTAAAAATAAAGTTTGAATAATATCATCTCCATTAAAAGAATTGATGTTTTATTTGGTGTTGCCATAGTTTCGTCTTTTCTATTTGCATGTTTCTTCTTTCATATTCACGAACTTTAAGGGTTTCGATTTTAACGGAAAATCTTAGGCTCAACTCAATTCAAGCCCCGAGTTAAAGAGCAAAATATATTACTAGAGACCACTAGGCAAGTTGGTACAAGTAATTTTGAAACCCAAGGAAGGGGTGCTTTTTGATCCAAAGGGAGCTCATAATGCGTTTTCAATCTGTTTCCTTTTAATTGACGATTTTATTCTTTGCGAATCAAATAAGATTGCGAAGCAATCTTTGGGGGTTCGTGAGCGTTAGGGAGCAGGTGGCAGAGCCCCCTAGTTGAAGTATGTTAAAAGAATATTTTTATTGTTTGCATTTGTACCATCAAAAATAAGGAATACAATAGGATTGGGAAAGACTTCAGAGAGAACTTGTCTTTTTATTGGAGGCTTTTAATTAAAATTATTTTTTATATAAAGAAATTGTATTCCTAAATGCATTAAACCAGGAGATATAATGTTTACCAATGAAAGACATAATGATTTTCTTAAGGTCTATTTGTGCTATTTGTATAAGTGTACTTATCAGGTAATTATTTCATGTGATCTGTAACTTTTTTTTTAAATCTTCAAACAAAACATGTGTTAATCTTTTGACTTTCAAAGATATGTAATGCATATCAGACTTGTGATTAATTTGTAGGTACTGCAAAGCTCTTAACTCTCAGAGTGAATTATGTCTTTCATTATTTATTTACATCAAGGCCCAGTTATGTGTAGTATTCTTTTAGTAGTTATAGATTTTCAAACAATATTTCCCCCATAAAAATTTCTACTTATGAGGAACTGAAATTGCAAGATTGTATTCTTAATTTATCATCAAGAAATTAGGTATAAATGTGAGTATTAAACATTCATTGACAATTAATTCATAAAATCTTTATGACTTTCCAAAAATGAAACTTTTCTTACAAAAGGTGTTTAAATCAAAAGAACCTAGTTTAAATCCAGGGATGAGAGTGGTCAGAGAGAAAAAAAGGAGGAAATCCAAAAAATTTACGTAAAAGGGATGATATCAAAAACTGCATCAAAATGAAACATGGAAGTCATTATATTCGAAAACTCAACAAAAAATGGCTAATTTACCAGTTTTAAAGGTAATACATATCTAAATT
Organism: Uloborus diversus; assembly: GCF_026930045.1. NCBI lineage: Eukaryota > Metazoa > Arthropoda > Arachnida > Araneae > Uloboridae > Uloborus > Uloborus diversus. Next base: position 126,618,098 of record NC_072733.1, on the reverse strand, counting down.
ACCTATAAGTAATAATTTTGTACAATTTGTTATCTTGCATCATTTCTTGCAAGAGTGTTTATTCCTAAATAAATCTAAATTTAAAAAAGAGGCAACAATTTCTAACCCCTAAAATTTTGAACAAAGGGTTGAGGGAGTCAGTGGTTAATCTTGGCTGCATCACACAATAGTGTCAAATTTTCATATTTTTTAGAGAAAAAAAATATTTTTTTCATTAAAAATCTTTGAATTTATAGTGTTGAACGAGTGAGAACATAAATTTTAAAATTAAGTTTGTTCACAAAGCAAAAATTTACAACAGAGTGAAAAATCAAAATTTCCTAATGTGGTAGAACATACTTTTCATAGTAAGAATTGAAAATAAATAAACATATATATATATATATATATATATATATATATATATATAATTGGTTGTTTGTTTTCCTTGCATTGAGACCCAAAATTTGGTTTTAAAAACTTCCTAATATGATTTTGGGATTAAAAACATATTAGTAAAACTTGCAGAAGCTGCTTCATCTAATCATGAAATTCCAAACATTTTAACAGGCTGTAAAGCCTAAACCATATGAGATTTAAATACATAAAAAAAAAAGTAACCATGCCAAGTTCCAAAAAATTCGAGACAGCGATTTTAAGCTCTCGCCATTTTTTGATTGCCAAGTCATTTTTTGATTGACTTTTGCATTTTTTCTTAAATAAATTAAAGAAATAAAAATATTATTGAAATGTTGAATAAAATAGGCAAATATAAGGTAGCATATAATAAAAAAAAACAATTCAACATTAAAACTGATTAAAATATTTGCCTAATGCAAAACGATTGAAATCTCAAATGAGGCATGCAAATTTCGGCGCAGCACCTGTTTGACGTCGTTGGCACGATTCCAAAACATACGTTTTTGGCAGATATCGGGGAGGATAGAAATTAGAAGGGGGAAAATCGAAATAATAAGAAAACGAGGACCGAAAATTAAGAAAAATGGGAACCTTTTCCAATTTTTGAGAAAATCAAGAGTGCTATAAGGCCGGAGAGAGGCAAAAAAAAGGAGGAAAGACTTGAAAAAAACAACAGAAAAAGCTGGAATTCTGGCAAAAGCTGTAAAAATCTCATCCCTGTAAACTAAACCAAAACCTGGTTTAAACAAAAAAAAAAGTTATTTGGATTTTTTTTTTTTTTGCAAAAAAAAAAAAAACGGTTTTGTTAAAAACTCAAATTTGGCAGAGTTACTAACATTTTTGCAAAGATCCCTAGTATGTCGTATGATGATATCCTAAAACTACCGATACTATATCACTACGTTACGGAATCATGATATTCTACAATGTCTGATCTAGCACAGGGTGTGATACTGCAATATCGTAAACGATATTGTGACGACGCAGTAAAAACGATATCTCTTTGTTAGTGATTTGCCTATATCTTCCTATATCATTTATGTGGCATTGTGAGGATATCGTAGCCTACAGTTATGATATCCCATTATCGCTTCACATTGTCTCGCCGACGACGTTACCGATATATGCCGTCTTTGAAATTTGGCTTTTAAATCACTTTCACAACCTAAAAACCACGGAAATAAAAGAAAAAATGTAAAAAGCTGAAAATCGCGGATCCGCGGAAGATTTTCATCCCTGAAAATGTTGACTAAATCACTTTGTCATTGAATTATACAAAATTTAAATGTTTTAATGTCTTGTGTTTGAATGAATGTCAAAAATATCATATATGTGTCACAGAACATTAAAATATCAATTTATATTGCAAACTATATTATTTAAATACCAGTAATTTAGGCAAATAGCATGAAGAAGCAAAAAGCCATGATGACAAAAATAGGCTAAGTTATTATTATTTTTAAATTTCTTAAAGCATTTTAACTCAATGGAATTTACTGCTTTTTTAAGATCAATAATGGGGCCATCCATTAATCACGTGAAGCTCAAAAGGGGGGAGTTCAGAAAATATCACGAAACATCACATGGCGGGGGGAGGGTTGTAGTAATATATCATGCGTATTTATTTTTTCGACAAACGCGCAACACTCGACCGAATAGTGGCTTGTAGTGTGCGAGTTTGATTCGCTGCTGCGCTGTTGCCAAACGAGCAAAGTAAAGTTCTTGATCGCGAGCTACAACAAACGCCCGCGTGCCCGCCTGACTCCATTATTCTGTTGTTTTGGCACTGAATACAAGCATAAATTGTTCAACCTTGTACGTTTGCATTAAAACAATGTCTAAACTAGGTGATCTGTATAAAGATCCATTTGCAGAATATAAGATAGGGAAAAAACCTGGTGTAGCTCAAAAAGAATTTAATGAATTGTGGGCTAATGCGAAACAAAAATATACTACAAAAGAAGAATTTATGAAGTGGGCGAATGATCTTTTACTAGATTACAACCGAAAGCACCAAGTAAAGAAGTCTTCCAATATTCTCTTTTATTGTTCTAATACTAAAAAGGTAAGTTAAAATGTGTATGTATTAACTATATCTTTTTATGAACATGGCTCTAATAATAAGAATTCACTTATAGTTTTATTTGCATTAGATGTTATTGTTAAATCTTACAGTTTTTCATAACATTGAGAAAATGAATATACTTATTCCATAAATAAAATATGCATAGCCTACCTACCTACCTTAAGAATTTACCAAATACATTCTATTTATTTTTTATGTATGAAAAGGATATTAAATTAATCTCTTAGGTTTTTAGGTCTTTAGGAATAATATTTTAAATTCCTTTAAAAAATGCTAAAAAGCAGAACGTGATTAAGTGAAGGTACCCATTAGCTACTTTTCACAGCTCGCAGGACTTTTAAAAAGTAGGTATTTTGACCTGACAGTCTACGAGGCATGGGTTTATTAAATTAACATTGTGATAGTTGTAAGTGGGTGATTCTCCAAAATATTAACAATATTATGTCCCAGGAGCCTAACACAAGGATGGTTTGATTTTTTTTTCTTTTTTTTAATAGTTAGAAATACTTTTTCTAGTGTTATTCCATTATTATTAAAACAATAACTCATTTATTTTTCCCTACAAAATTTTTGAACCACCAGAAAGTCACTCTTTTGGCGTGTGCCCATTCGTTTCTCAAATATACTTAAAATATTTTAAAATTGTGTATCAACATTTCAAACTTAATTTGTAGTACAAAATTATGCATACTTATAAGTGTAAAATAACATTCTTTAAATAAATTTAATTGTTTGAATAATCAAGATACAGTGTTTAAAAGTTTGTCCCTGGGCCAGGGAGGGTAAAAGGCATGTTAATACCGTGCCTGTCAAATTAATTCACCCTGAGGCAGATCGCCATAAAGCTCACATCGCAGTCTTTAATCATTAGATCATTTCAAACTTGACTCATCAGAGTATAACAGATGATTTTGGTTAGTTCTGTTCAAAAATTTGATATGATGAATTTACTGGGCATAAGTTTGAAGAAAGTGCAGTTTGTTATGTTTTCCATCAAAGGGGACCAGAAAGCGTTTTCGTTGAAAAAAATTTCCAGTTGAAGATCAAAAATAAAAATTGTTTCCTGCATCAAAATGGTAAGAAGTAAAAAGGTTACTTTTTCATTGAAAGAAATGATTTTAATTTATTTTTAAATTCCTGTATAATGCTTTTGTGAAATGATGTGCATAAAAAACTACCCATAAAATATTATGATAACCTTTAACCGATAGTTGAATTTAGGGATGCGCCGATAAGCTAATTAACCGAGTACCAATTAAACAGCTGTTCATAATTGGCCAATTAATGATGATGATGATATTTAATACTAGTTTCTCCATTACCGTTTTTCCCCTTTTTTTTCAGAATATTTCAAAATTTTGTCCAACTTCTGGGACCGAATTTTTCAATTATTTTTAATAAAGATACATATGTTAACTAAACATAAAAATTAAAATATTTATTTAATAGCTACCAGTATTCAGCAGATGCTTTAAACAAAGTAGCTAGTTTTTGTTATTAGTAACTACTTAATCCAAGACTTTTATTTATATCTATAAAAATGAATGTTTGTCTGTATGTCATCCATGAACTCAAAAACTACCCGGCAGATTTGACTGAAACTTTCACCGTTTGTTATTTTTGGTACTGGGAATGTTTATAGACCAGTTTGAAAAAAATCCGATCGATAGTTCCTTTTTTATTCTAATTTAAGTCACAATCCATTGGATAAATACGAATAAAATTATCGGCTGCAGAAATTAATTAGCGTGAAAGATCTCATTGATAAGAAGTTAGCTGTTGCCATTTTTCTTGAGTTTGAATAAATAAATTCTTTCTTTATTGTTTTATGGCTTTTCATGCAACGGGGGGATTTAAAACTTTTTCTATTTGATATTTTTAGCGATTGATTGATCTTGCAAACTGCGTGAGTACAAAATTTGAGTATAGTCACGGCTTCACTTGATACCTGGACCGATTATTATGAAAATTGCTATATATATGTATTTTTCCACGGAGAAGGTGCATAATATGCTCATTGAAGCCACTCGCCACCAGGTGGCACTGCAGAGTAGCAACTTCTGCCCGGTTCAACCGATTGTCATGAAAATCAGTATAATGATGTATTTTTTTGTTGGCGCAGCAACGAGGGTCGGGTACAGCTAGTTCTTGATGAAAACAAGTTATAAGGTAAGCAACCAATCTAAAGGTAGGGTGTACAGAAAAGTATTTACATATGCATGTTGCAACATTGAAAATGTGCGTATTTATTCATATCAGAAAAATTAAATTAACAAAATAAACTTTATTTCAACCATAAATTTTTTACTTAAAACTAAAACTATGTACATGAAATTTAAAAAGATCATATGATAAGTGAAATGATGACACATACGATTAAATTTAAACCATTTCTTTTCTCTAAAACAACCCTGAAGACTATAGAGTCTTCAGGGAGCCTAAAAATTATTGTGGGCCTAGGTCCTCCCTTTTAGTTAGTTGGGGCCCTACATTTTTGCTTCAGTTAAACAAGTGAAAATACGCAAACACACACACCAAATGATGGGCCAAATACATGCATATGTGTTTCTAATTGAAAAGAAAAAAACTCTAAATTTCAATACGAAAATTTAAGAAAAAAGGCGAAAATTACTGAAGCCACCGAAATACGTTTCAAATAAAAGAGTAATTGAAATAGAGAGAGAGAGAGTTAGAATATACAATGGTAGTTCTAAATGTAAGAAGGTTAAAAAAAAACAGTAAGAGAACAAAATTTTATTGTGGAATTCATGTGGCATGATGTGGCAATTAAATAAAATGAAAAATGGGACCAACAATGCAAGGGTAACACCCCAATCCAAATAGTGAAAAAAAAAAATGTCTACTCAGGCCTCACAATTTCAATTTCAAACAAGTTGAGTAGTTGGAAATTGAATATTTCCAATAAGAAGCATTTAAATGTTTAGTTCACAAAACATCCAATTTTTTGGAAAAAAAATTAAATATCAAGTGAATAAAAATAGAAATATTAAGTGGATAAAAATTAAGTGAGGCTTTCCTACCACATTTTTAGTGAAAAATAAATAAAAGGGGGGGGGACTCCAAACCTAATACCTTCTTTTTACGCAACCTAAAGCAAGCCAAAAATATCTTTGTAGAATTTTAATTTCAGAAAATATCAAGAGGAAAGTTTTTAAACAACATCCCTTCCCCTAACATCATCAAAGATGACCTACCATTGCATATTTAAAACTTCAATTTTCTAAAATAATCCGAGGAAGAGTCTTGAACTTCATTTCTTTCCCTAATATCACACAAAGTGACCTCTAGTTGCATTTATAAGACTTCAGTTTTGAAAAACTTCCAGGATGCACCTCTAAACTGTACTCTATCAAACATCATCAAAAATTGCCTAAATTTAAGATTTTAGGATTCAGTTTCAAATATTTGCCAGATGATAGTCCTAGTCCCATGTGGCTTAGTAGTTGGGGCAGCTGCCTTTCCTCGACAACTTTGGTTCGATTCCCGGCATGGGTCACCAGAAAAACTTACCATCTCTCTCGTGCAGAAATGGAAATCTAAAAGGCTTCCTGTTAATAGATAAAAAGTTCTAGAGAAAAAGGCAGTCTCTGAACTACATCCCTAGCCTCTAAGATTCAAAGACGACCTATAACCATGTTAAGACTTCAATTTTGAAACATTTCTGAGAAGAGCTCCCAATTCCCCTCTTTAACAACATGAAATCATTTATGAAATCATTTATGATTTCATATTTTCGTTTTGTGTATCTCTACCATTGTTTAAAACTTAAGTAGGTACATTTTTATTATTTAATCTAGTTTCAATAAATATTCTTTACTTTTATTGAAAAATAGGCTACAAATGCAACATCTTTATTCGTTCTGTTAGGGATGAGAATGATAATTTTAAATGTATCATAAAAACTGAAAGAAAGGGGAATATGGAAGTTATAATTTTTAAAAATACATCTATGCCCCCCTGTTGGGCAAGCTTGTCCCCCCGTCGGGCATTTTCAAGCGCCACCACTGTTAGGGTGTCACCAGGGAGCTTTGCAAGAAAGCTTCTTTCTCTATAGTTAACAACTTTCAAAAATTTAATTCACACGGTTTGATCAACATGAAATTGTAAAGCATTAAAAGAAGAGCAATTAATCCTTCTCATTTTTTTAAAAAAATGGGGTTTTTGAGAAATCTTACTTTGAAAATTGCAACTATAGGAAAATTTGATTTTCAAATTGAATTTCCAACATTGTAGGCATCTTTGGTTAGCAATAAAACACCACACGAAAATTTCATAGAGAATAACTAATCACTGTTATGGGGTTTTCCCCTTACTGATGAGGGAAAAAAACTGGGGAAAAAAAAAGCCAGAGTCGAAGTTGGAAGTTTCAAAATCCAGGAGTTGGAGTCGACCATTTTCCCTCCAAAGCCCCTGACCAAAATGTTAGGTGGAATTCATCAGTGGGTATGAGAACACTATTTTAATGGATTTTTTTGAGTGGGATTTCGGAACCTTGTTCGGGAATCGCTCAGTCCCATGTTTTAATGTAAACCCTGGTGAGTACAATTTTTTTTTAAAGAATTTTTAAGCCATGGTGTCATAAATATAATGAATAAACACTGCTCAAACCAATGTTTTTGAGATTATTGCAATATCAAATTTTTCAGCAGTTTTTTTTTTTTTTTTTTTTTTTTTTTTTTTTAACGCATATTTTTTCCTTTTATCCAATGCATATGAGATATTCTGTCTTGAGTGTTGTACAGCACCACTGATATATTCTTATGCTAGAGATTCTTTATTCAGAACAAGGAGCAGCCACACTCATTCAGGTAGATTTTGAAGAACTCTCCCAAAGGCTCTGCAATTTATAATGGTTGCTGTCTCTTAATTTTGTACTGGAAGCCAGTCATGCAGCAGTATGGAATACAGAAGATAAAAACACTGCTTAATTACATTTAAAAACTTTCCCTGACACATGAAACCTAGCAAAAACAAGGATAAGTTCCTGCTATTATCCTCTCAGTTTGAGGGGAGGGGGGTTCCAGATTTGCAGCACAATTGCAGCAAAAGGCAAAAGTTTACCAAGTAAAAATCTTGATTAACATCCTTTTCTTAATGTTTTTTTTTTTTTGTGAAATGACTTCATTCTAAATCTAAGGAGATGCTATTCCTTCTCACTCTATAGTGTATACTTAACAGTAACTTGATGGTAAAATAATACAAAAATCAAATTAGCTATAAGAAAAAGTATGATAACTAAATATAATCAGCAAAGAAAATTTAATTGTATGAATAAAAGAAAGTGATCAAGAGTTGAATATATGGATTTCACTAATTAAGATGCATATTAAAACCTAATTAATACATCAATGTTTTAGAATTAGTTAAGGTGCAGAGGCATTACTCTAAATTAGATTCCTTCTTATTAACAAAAACTTAGCGTCTTGTAGAAAAAATGAAGATTGAGACTAATCTGAGAAAATAAGATTGGAAATCAAAAGTTTTATTTGAATATATCACTTATAATCTACACAAGTTTACATTTTGCAATTTGATTAGTAAAATGAATGATGCAGAATTGAGTTTTTTAATTTTTTTCTTTTAAAAATTTCTAATGTGATATTTTATTGCATTATCAACAGAACTAAAACTATTTTTGAAAGTTGTCTAGAAATCTTACCCCAGCAGCTAATGATGCAGGATCTCGGGTCCATTGGTATTTTACAATTGCAATATCATCAGATGAAGAGCTTCCATTCATTACTATAACATCACATGGTAAATAAATAGTTTTGTCTCCTCCAGCATTCGCTCTTGGTGTCATATTTTCAGCTTAAAACAGAAGAAATAATTAACTTCATATTTACAACAGTATTTTAAACAGTACCGAAAAACAATATTTCAGCTTTGAAAAATTCTAGTGTCAAATGCACTGACAGTCCTTAAACATGTATGCTACACATAAAATATAAATCTATCTATGCTTCATGCACCATAACTATATGCAATTAAAAGTTATGTAATGAGTTGTACAGAAAAAAAATCATTTAAAACATACCACTCTTTTTTATGAAAGATAACTCTACCAACTTATAAGTTCATCAGGGTGACCACTCTTCAGACAAACTCAAATTTTCTGAGATTTCCAGGTTTTCTAAAGTAAAATTTCTGAAACTCCAGACACCACGAAATGTATTTCCGACATTTTAATTTGATTTCTAAACATAATTAAACCACTATATTATACAGCACATCTATATCTGCACACATGCATACACAACTTATGTGTAATGCCCTACAAGCATCATTCGTGCTTTGTATTCCCAATAAAAATTTGCCTATATACTACTATTGAGGCAAAATTTAAAATATGATGAAGAAAGTCGTTTAGAATTTATTCTTCAGAGTTATTCAAATAGCAATTCAGCCATTTTGCACAGTAAATTTCCTTACATTCTACTTCACTTTATTCATGAATTCATAGCTGCCAAACTCAAGATTAAACAAATAAGAGACTAAAAGAAAAAAAATAAGAGTAACAAATGGGGCCTGAAACATAAACAGGAAAATTAAATTTAAAAAATTTGACTCGGGTACCACCCTTTCATTTCTCTTGTTTGGCATAACTTTCTTACTAAATTAAAATATATAAAAATAATGTAACCATTAATTTACTAGATTTGAAAAGAATTTCAACTGCAGGCATATGTACAAAACATTACCCACCTCCACAAAATAGCTTAAAATAAAGAAAAGGAAAAAAAATGATTAAGGTTTAAAATGGAAAAAAAACGAAATATTCCAAAGAAATAAATAATTGAACAATTTAAAGTTCATTTGCTTAAAATGTAGTGTGTTCATCAATAAAGTAAACTCAATAATTTAAACTAAAATTAAAAAAAAAACTTAAAGTAAATAATAAAATAAGCAAATTTAAGCTAACTGTTAATACATGTTAAAATTACTTCCAATTCACAAAAACAGTCCAATCTCGGCAAAATGCAAAGGGATTGAAATCTCAAACTTAGTATGCAATTTTCCGCAAAGCACAGCAATTTTGCAGAAACAGATTTTTACTAAATGAGTTATTACTAGTGAAAATCAATTTAAGTGAAGTATTTAATATGACAATTTATTCAATCAACTGATTTTGACAGCTATTTTTCAAAAAACTAAAAAGAGCGGGGCTGGGGGGGGGGCAAAAATAATTGGATTTCCCCCCCAAAAATTAGGCTGTTGGAGAACAGAAATCCAATTGGACAAATTTCAGGCCAAAAAAAAAAGGAGTACTTTGCAGCGACACGAATTGTTTTAAAATATGAACGTTGTGATAATTCATATGTGGATCCCATTTCATAGGATAAATGTATGTAATAAATAAATTCGCTCAAGAAAGTTTCTCAATAAACAGCAAAAAAGTACAACAAGAATCTTTGACTTAATTAACAAATAACACTGATTTTTCAAATGTTTATTCATTTTGTTATATTTGCTTACAAAAAAAAACACAAAAAAAAGTACCTTTACAAAATTAATATAATGTTGAAGAAAGAAAAAGAATAGAACAAAGTTTGGTAGCATATGTTAAAACTTAAAAATAATTTAAACTTTAAAAGGATGCAAAAGAATTGTAATCGCAAAAACAGAAACAAAATTTCCGCGAAGCATGTATTCAATGTGGGCATTTTTCAAAAAAAAATAGAGGTTTTACCTCTATATAAGTAAGTTTTCCTTTTCAACAATTCAATAATTTATATTAAAATTTAATAGCAATATTGGTAGGGCAAAATTTCAACCAAAAAAAATCAATAATAAAAAAACAAATCCCGAACTTTCTCCCTCTCAAAAAAGGATCTTTTTCCACAACTTTACATACAAATATATAATGACACATTCTGATGTAATTTTATGCTGCATGGGCAATAATTAAAGACTAAAAGTATCACCGATAGAGCGGGAAATGCCAAACTCACCAATCTTTTGTATAATTAACTGTGCAGAAACTACAGCTCGTTTGAAATATAAAAATTGCAATAAGGTAAAAAAAATAAAAAGAAAAATTTTATTGATATCAATTCCAAGTAAAATTAGTAAATAACAAAAATCATGATTGAAAACACGAGCAGTTAACCGAAATTTTCAATCGAAAAACAAAACCTACAATAAGATGCAGGAGGAAATGCACATTTTCTGTCGTAAATGTTTACTACATTTACCTTTTCTTCTTTTTATAGCGTTTATTTTCACGAAAAACGCAGCAAAAAAGTTGCAATTTTTTTTAAAAGTATGTTGTGGACTTTCTCAAATTTCTAATTTTTATTCTAAGGTGCAAGTAGAAGGAATTTAAAGTAAAGAACAAAAATTTCCCAGTGTTGCAAACAAAAAGAAATTGGTGGAACATCACGCAACCACATTTGCAATAGGAGCCGATACTTTGCCTGTTGTAATTTCTAGCGTTCACAAAGTTTAATTCACATTAACACTAGGAAGGCCGATATTTCGATATACCTGGAACGGCCGGAAGCGGTCAAAATGACCGTTCTTTAAAAGAAGCTGTAAAACTCGCATAAAAATGTCGAAAACTAAAGAAAGCATTTATATTAGCTTAAATATGACTTATAAATTATTTTACTTTAAAATGTTTAGCTAAATTATTTATTTTATATTAAAACATTTATTTTTTTAAAATGTGACATTGCAAAAACATACTTACAGAAAAGAAAGATTACTCAATCTTGTTTACAATCCAGGCATATACTTATTTTTTTGATTTTGCCGGTACATGGCCCACAAATGAATTTGTGGCAGTGTTCACATGTATTTGCAGTCTTATTGCCTTTACAATTCTTGACCAGTTGACACTGCTTTCTCTTTGTTCCACGACTCATGGAAACAGTTTTCAGTTCTGTTTTTACAGCTTTTGTGGTTACTTCAAGGTATTTCGATCTCAACTCCTCTGATAATTTTAAGATAAATTCCCTGCGATTTATATTTACGCTGAATATTTCTTTGTATAGTACCCACGCATTTATTCCAGCTAAATCAAGCACATTGAAAAACACATTTACTGGCCACCGTCTTGAGCATGATTTCACCGAATACTTTCTTGCCATTTGGTCAACCACATCTACCCCATATTTTGTTGAGTTATAAAACGAGATAACTTCTGGAGTTTTTTTCTCTGTATTGGTTACACTCAAATTTGGATGCAGGGAGCTCAAAAGAAGGATATTCTTTTGCTTTTTGCACTGGTATGATGTTAGAGTTATGCCATCGTTATGCACTGCTTTGCTAGAAAAAAGTGCACCTTTTTTCTTCTTGAAGCTTTCTGGAATATCCGTTTTTGCTCTTTTGATTGTTCCAACAAAGCTTATGCTTTTCTTCTTCAAATTTTGTGCTAAATTGAGAGAACTAAAGAAATTGTCTGTTGTTACATTCCTTCCACTATTGTAATAGGGTTCCATAAGTCTGTAAACTGCGTGTTCTCCAACAGTTACATTCTCAGGGCGCGTTTCATCTTTTCCCAGGTATGGAAACGTGTTCAAAATGTATTTCGATTTCACATCTGTAGCCAGCCAAAACTTGATACCAAATTTGTCTGGCTTGTTAGGCATATACTGAATAAATTTGCATCTTACTTTAGTTGGAAAGAGTTGCTCATCTATGCAGATATTCTCTCCGGGTTTATAACACGACAAACAGTTCTCAACAAATTCTTCCCAAATTTCGGAAATAAGAGCGAACTTATTCGTTGACAAACGTTGCGACCTTGTAGATTTCATGTCAAACCGCAGGTATCTAAGAATTTCTTTAAATTTCTTTCGAGGCATTGTTTCAGAAAAATATTTATGCCTCCATTTCCTTGACCACAAAGCATCAATAGAAAGCCCTTTAGCTAACATAGCACCTCTAACATAAAGCAAAGAGATAAATGCATCTAGTTCCTCCAATGTCACTTTCCAGTTATCATTTTTGCATCTTGCGCTTTCTGCTTCGGTACACTGTTGTATGTGCTTCAACATTTTTTCATTTATGAAAAGGCGCCAAACACTGGTTGCTGAATCATGATCAGCGTTTCTTTTTGCAAATGATGTGGGGCCACACTTTTCTTTCAAAATATTTTGCGATGGTAGTCTTCCAGGTGTAGTTTGGTCAAGCGATTTCCAAACAGTTCCATTTTTTGCCACTTCGTCTGTCGAGGCATTCTCATCCAAATTATTTATATTCTGTTCAGTTCTTGTTCCTCTGCCTCGAAACTTTTTCCGACCTCGAACAGATAAGCAAACTTCTTCTGGCTCAGTACTATTTTCAGAGCTTGATTGATAACTCTTATTTTCGTCCAATTCAATTGCATGAAAAGAATTTTCTTCTGTATCAAGTATGCAATCGTCACTTTCGAAATCAGAATTAATAGCATCCGAGCCAGAATCATCCGAAGAAATACTATGCATTATTTGCATAATTTCATCTTGGGTAAGAAATTTTTTCCCAACAGTTCTGCGAGCCATTTTGCAATATAATGTGGAAAAGATAAAATTAGAATTTTCTAACTGGGGGGTCTTGCTTACACACAAATAGAAAACATCTTTCACATACGCTTTGTTCAAAGCCAATAGAGGAAATGTGACTCGCGTCGTACAAAGGCAAACAAGAAAAGAAAGCAGAAAACAGGAAAATCAAGGTTGAAAACAAGAAAGAAAAAATTCCAAATCTCCGCGCATGCGCATATCTTACAGAAACAAGTGTGTCTGAAGGTCACCTTTTTTCAATCACCACTTTTCCCACCCCTCATATACGAAATACGAAAGGAAAAAAAATAATATGAGAGAAAAAGTAAAGCACGGTCATTTTGACCGCTTTTGGCCGTTCTAGGTATATATTAAATTATCTAAGAAACAAGTAAAGATAAATGGATGATCTTTTTAGTAGTAGAAGTTTATTAATATTTAACTAAAGTCAAAAAACATCAAAGGGATAGGTTCAAACCAAAAAATTTTGAGCGCATTTTAAGCGCGTAAACGGTCAAAATGACCGCTCTCGCCGTTCTAGTGTTAAAACCTGGCATTGCCGGGGCTAAATCCAGAAAGTTGGCAGGTCTGTTATTCATTCATTGTTTTATTAACTGATTTATTTTTTCTCATTTATCAACTTATTTATTTATTTATTGTTTATTGTTTTGTTTTCTATTCATTTTTCATTCATTCTTTTATTTACTCATTTATTTGATCAAAAATATCTGTAATAAGCGAATAGAAAATATTTCATCAGATAAATATTTTATTTTTCACTTTGCCTCATGAAAAAAAGAAATGAAAAATTTTCACTTCTCTACACAAGGTACAAGGAGGTAAAAATTTACTGCCAAAAATTAAAAGAAATGTTTCTATACAAGTTTTGTTACAAAATATGTTGTTCCTTTTTTATGTACTGTTATTTTCACAATAAAATTCCAACTAGATAATTTTTAAAAAGGTAAGTTATCTTAACTATTTCACTTTGCCTCACTTTCCCCTACAATAAGAATTGCTTTTATTCCTGTATCTTACTATTTCTCCCTTTTCCGTCATGTAGTGAAACCTGTGTAAGTTGACCACTTGCGGTGCACTACTTTAGTGGTCAACTTAAACAGATGGTCAACTTAAAGAGGTTGATTTATATGGTAATGGCTGATTCTGTACTTGATAAAAGCGGTCAACTTAGACAGGTGGTCAACTTATAAGGGTGGTCAACTTCACAGGTTTTATTGTACCTTGTAAATTTGATGAATATTTCTACATATGTGATGGAGCCATGTCTTTTTAATGTGTAACATTATATACTAGTTTAAGTTCATAAAAACTAAATTGAAAAATAGTTCTTGAATGGAAGCTCAATAGTAAAAACATTAAAATCCTGATAGCAAATTAAGGAGATAAGTACTACAGTCGAACCTGTCTATCTCGAAAACCTGTCTATCTCGAAATTTTTTAATTTCCTTGAATTTTCAGCCAAAATTTAATGTATTTTCCATGTTTATCTCGAAAAAAAAATCCTAATACCTCCATATCTCGAATTCCAGCAATGCTAACCTTTATCGAATTCGAAGTCCAGCAATCTTCAAAACAGCAAACAACTTTCTTTAAACACAGAAACAGTAGCACTATTCTCAATGGCAGGGGAAAAAAAGGAGAAATGCACCTAGGTATTATTTTTTTCAGGAAGACTAACGAAAGGACAGTCATTTCGAGCACTTTCTCGGAAGCAGAGCAGAGGGCAGAGAATGGGACAATGAGGAGAGGGCTGGGCTTGACAGATCTGACATGTGGGGTGACTTTTTCAAGTTCGTACTTTAAGGTCATTCAAATTAAAACCCGTTTCATTATCCGTTATCTGGTTTAGGTACTGATCCGTGAGTGATCTCTTGCTTAAAGTTGTGATTGCGTAGAAAACCAAGATGATAGGCGTGAAAAGAAAGCTAAAGATTTTTTCAAATGATAAAAAAGTGAAATTTCTAGAATTTTTGGACGGCAATCCATTAATGAAGAAAAATGAAACTGCCGCCAAGTTAAGTATGTACAATAGGGCAAGATGGGTTTTCAGCCATTGCTAACCTCAAGAGAGGATATTTGAATCTAAAAAAAATCAGGCACCGAAAAACAATAAAAGACTACATATTTTGCTTGCAAAAGGTATGCTTAAAATTTCATTGCTGTCAAAATGATTCCGTAAACTTGCAATTAAGTGCTTAGTATAAATTAGTAGAATAAATACCTAACAAAACTTTTACGGAAGAATTTTAATATTTCGTATGTTTAGTCTTTGGTATAAAATTAAAAAATTTCCACCATCAGATTCCAAATTTCAATAAGTTTCTCAAAACCTCCGTATCTCGAAACCTCTTTATCTCGAAATTTTTTTCCATCTCGTGAAATTGGAGATAGACAGGTTCGACTGTACTGCAATGCACCAAAATGCAATCCTGCATGTATTCTTTGGGGAGTGCTGTAATCGTCATTGACTTGATCAGGGAATGGGTTAAATAAAGCAAACAATTTTAATAATAGAAGATTTGTTATTAAAATTTGATGCAATAAAAGTAGTTAACACAGTTTTGTTTGATTAAAATAAATATTTACAGAAGTTTTAAACACATACTTTGAATCACAGAAACATTGACAGTAGTTGAAGAATGGGTATTCTTTTCATCATACACTGTTAACATGAACTGGTAGTAACCAGGTATTAGTCCATTAACTTTAGCAATAGCTGCATCAGCATCGGTAATAACAGCATTTTTTGGACCCCTTTTCAATTAAAAAAATAAAATCAATCAAACAGTAATAATTTAAATTATTAACCAACCTAATAAGTCAAATTAGTCCAATAAATTGAACTTGATATGCATAAAATGTGAATGATATAACGCAAATTCAAATATATGCATACTAAGTGAAATTTTGTAATACAGCAGAACCCTGTTATACCTCGCTTTGGTATACCACAGAATTGGTTATACCTAGGCTTATTAGATTTTTGAAATGTTCAACCAGGACACCGGAATGCCCCCCCCCCTTTTTAAAAAAGTACACACTCCCAGCTGGTTTTTAGTGATATAAAGGGTATTTCATTCTTAATGCTATGAGCAAATGGTTACTAATTATGAGCTAAACATGAGGTAGTCAGAAATGATGCAAGCAGATAAATTTAAACATTTTATTTCTTACATGTTAATATTTATAATTTACTTTAGTAAGAATAAACACTTTGAATGGGGAATAAAAGTTTGAACAATATTTCATTCGCTAAGACTCTTTTCAAAACTCTTTTTTGGTTTCAATCTTGTAAAAAATCCCCCAAAAGCTAATCCGATATTAGTTTTACAAGTTAATGTTTCAAAGAAAAAGTAATTACCTTAAAAAATCCTCCACAGAAAATTGTTTTCAGACTTTTTTGGTCATCTGTAATCAAATTTATCTTTTTCCGGGAAGTGAAGTAAACTGACCAGGACACTGGGATTTTGTCTGAAAACTGGGACGTCTGGCAAGCCAAGTTATACCCATACAGGTTGATATTAATACTATTGTGTGCTCCTTTATTTGCAAGGTCGAAACAGGTTGCCAACATGAGGAGTGAGTAGCAGTCAACTAACTATTATATATTTGACACATTTCTGGGCACCTTACGGTGAAGTTTAACTATGTGTTTTACTAAGTTTGTATTGGTCATCAATGCCCTAAGATATTTTGGAAATGGAAAACCCTAATTTTCTTTCATTTGCAAAGTTTCTACTGTCTCGTGCATCCAGCATTTTTTGTTTTTCAATATCTACTTCGGCATCCCAAGCTCTTCATTTTTTAAGAGCTGTCTGGTAGTAAGAGTTTCAATCATGTTTAATCAGCTAGAGAATTGCTCACAAAGTCCATAGTTTACTATTTTATAGCATCTGCAAAGCTGGGAAAATCAACAAACAGGTAATGCTTCAAAAAAAAAAGATAATTTTCAGCAAAAAGTGATGAAATAAACACTTAATTTAGGAAGATTACAACAAATTAAGCACAAAAAAAAACATAAAAGTAACATCTGTTTACAAAATTGCTTTTGAAACAGTCAGGTGAGAAGCTGACGCACTACATACTTGAGAATCTGCTCAATAGATGGCAGCACCAGGGATTTAATTTTTTTCTCGTTAATATCTGCTTTTGTCTTAGTTGCATGCCTTTTTGAAGCCATTGTGATTGCTAAAATGTAAAGGAAATAATTTATAACATTTCGGGAGGCTCAAGCTCTTATTGATGAGTAGTAACCTGATTTTGATTTAGATACCACTTCTGATGCAGATGATGAGTCTACTGGAATCCCAGAGAGAATAATCAAGTTTTACAATAACATTATGTTTTATAATTAAGTGCTATTTACAGTTCTGTTTAGTATTTTGTATAAATTTGCTAAATTTCAATCTTAAAATTAAATCAAAAAAAAAAAAAATACTTTTATTATTTCCTTATTACCTTATTGAAATATATATTTTCAAATCAAAAAATATTAAATTTATTCACAAAGTACATTTTGAATTTAACTACCAATATTGCTTGAGAATGCAGATTTTATTTGTTTATTCCACATCTGGATCTAGTTGGACATACGGTGTCCTACCTAACTTTGTAAAAAATACAATTGCAGACATTTTTTCAAGGTGAAATACAATTATGAAAGTCTATCTGACGTATCCCACCGTGTTTTTTAAAAGATTTAAAAATAATTTCAATATGCATGCTACAATAAGTTAAAATGCCCATTAGCGTTAGTTTCCTGTGTCTGCAAAGGTTTCTATTTACATCTTGATTCATTGACTGTAGCTTGCTTGTTTAATTTGGTAGCAGAAAAACTAGTTTTACCATAGTCATTCAGAGTAACTTTGATTCACAATTTCTTTTTTTACCTGCCTAATATTCTAATAGTGTCATAGCATCCATGGGCAAAAAACTGAAGAAAAAGACACTGCAAGAGTATTTTTCCAAAGCATGAAAGAGCAACTTGATAGTTTTTAGAGGAGTGAGATTAAGTTTCTAGAAGTGGAACATAGGAAAACAGTCAAGACCATAATAGTGTTCAATAGTATAAACAAAACTAGCTTTCTAATGATAAGATGGAAAAAGGGAAGGAAAGAAAAGATGTGTATTGTGTTGATTTAAAACCCACTAGAATGTTTGATAATTTGAGTTTAAAATAAAAAAAAAATCAAGTACAGCATTTTCAAAATTCAAATTGCTTTTTTTTCCTATTTTAAACCATGCTATTTTTTTATTCAAAATACAAAGTGTGAAAATACAATTGTCTAAATGTATGGCATGTATTAGTGTTGTAGCATATTCTATGTGTGAAATATGCTGGTACGGCATTAAAAATGTCTCTGCTTGCAATTAATACTTTTGAATTTTAAAATGAAAGTGTTCTATTGAAGCTATGCTTATAGCTTTACTTTTTTTAAAAAATTCTTAAAGTTCCGACTCCAATTTTCTTTAAAATTGTAGAAGAAAAAAAGGAGCCAACTAGCCCAGGTCAACCATATACTAAAAGTTATGATGAGGTGCAAAGTTAACAGACATGGTTCAAAGTTACTAAACCACTGTATTTTTAAACTTTGAACTCGAGAAGGATAATTATCTAATATCAGTAAAATGTTTTCTTTTTTGTCTGCATTTCCAATACTTTATCCCATTCTAAATAATGCTTTCATTGCTACAGCAGTAGGACAGAGGTTAGCACCGGGCTAAAAAATAAGGTGAAACCCTCACCCCACTTCAGGTAGAATTAGAAATGTATTTTCATTCCAATACTATTATTACGACACATGATTACATCCTGATCGAATTGCTGAAGCTTGTTTGGGCAATTTTAAACCAAAAATGCAAATTTGATTTTTTTTTAATTTTAAGCTTAAAAATGAGCAAAATAATCACACACTATGAGGAGAAAATTTCAATTTTTCTGCTGTATTTCTGACTCTTTATCCCATTTTAAACGATGCTCTTATTGCTGCATCAGGAGGGAGGGCCTAGCACCAGGCTGAAAAGGAATATGTAATACCCTCCCTGCTTCAAGTAATAAAGAAGTATAAATGTGTTTTCATTCCAATAACTTTGCTTTGATTCATAAAAGTCACATTTTCAAGCTGAGTACTGTAGAAGATTTTTAAAAAAGGTGACAATTTTTGCAAAAGAAACATGATTTGGCAATGTATAAAAAAATGTCCAAAACGGATTAATTAACTTGTCATTTTTCATTACTTTATTCCCTCTCTAATTCATTCTTTATTTATACTTTTATTCTTTATTTACCGTAAAGAGTGGTAACTTTGGAACATTTTTTAAAGTTGTACTCTGTTCCTATCTTGATTTTCAAAGTAAAAACGCTTTTGAAAAAAAAAAAAAACAATATGCAGGGTTCATACTCTATTTGGATGAAAAAATTCCATGACTTTTCCAAGACTTTTTCATGACTTCAATGACACTTTTCATGACCTCGTTACACAAAGAGAATAGCACTATTTAATCTCAAACTTGGTAATATATGGAAATGAGCATTAGCAAAACGTCTATATGAATGCCTCAGCCTCATTGAAGCACTTACTCGTAATGGAAAAAATATAAGTGCACACTTAAAAAACTAAACTATTCTTATTTGTCTTCATCATATAAATTTAAGTAAAGCAAAAATGCAGTGAAGCGAATATGATGATGCTTGAATGTCTGATATTTCTTTAAAAACAGGCAGAATGATATTGAATGTGACAAAGGTTGAATGAGTCATCACTAAGTTTCAATAAATTTGCTTCAAAAGTTACCTTTTAGTGTCAACAGTGCCTTTAATCCACGTAACTTGACAGTATTTTGGTTCTTTAAACTAAAGCCACATAGTTTAGTTCTTTATGTTTTTCTAAACCAGATCTTTTTTGAAAAAACCATTCAGTAATGAATCAGTCTTCTGATTCAAAAGTATATTTGTTTTGTTTACAAATTTGCATATTTTCAAATGCATTTAAATTAATAGGTTCAGAAATTCCAGAACACGTTTAATTCCGGACATTGAACTTAGCAGTGGGTCGCATGGAATAGTTTTGCATGCCCTATGTCTGGCACTCCTGTTTTAGAGCATCAGAATTCTTCTTTTTCTGTATTCTATCTCCTGACTTAAGATCTTTATTTTCTAAAACATTTAACAAATTAAGATAAACTCTGATAAATTTAATAATAAAGTCCTTACGAGTGATGGAATCAAACTCGCATGCAATTGAATTGCTTTTTTTTTTTGAGTGGGAGTAGCAAAACTAAGAACATGAAATTTTGCTACTACAGAATATGAAACATAAGAAGTGTTGAAAATAACAGAAAATTCAAAATAAGTGATGTCCAGGAAGTAAAATCACATCGCAAAAAACGGAAAGCGGCTGTAACAGAAGTGGATGCAATGAGATTTCAAAATTCAGATTTGATTTTTGGATCATTCAATTTTTCACCTTTAATAGCCTTTATGCGCTATACTGTCAAATCACTGAAGATTTCTAATGCTCCTTTAGCTACTGTTCCTTTCTCTTTATCCAGGAAATTTTTCCATGACTTGAAATAAATTTCCATGACTTTCAATGAAAATTTCCATTTTCCATGACTTTTCCAGGTCTGAAATTCTGTTATTTTTTTTCCATGACTTTCCAGGATTTCCATGACCCGTACGAACCCTGAATATGTCAGTTGCGTATTCCTCTTACAAGATATGGCAAAAGAAGAACTCTAGTTGCTATGGTATTTCATTTAAAAAATTATTAATTTGTCTCAATCTTACCCCCATTGATTAGGGAAACATTGGGACAGTGCTTTATTCCTATTAAACAGTAGGAACCATGACTTTATACCAATGTTATCCCACTATTATTATACAGGCGAATTGGAAACAGAGAAAAAGAGTTGAAATAAATCCTGAAATATTATACTTAGCAGGTCACAAGAACAATACACTCTATTTAATGGGTAAAACTCAAGATTACAGATATTATTTCAAACTGTACATTGAAACGTTGCTAAACAATCAGATAGTGTAACTAATATTATGTAAAAACTTTGTAAAGTTTAGCTTGACTGCTGTTAGCTTTCAGCACTTTAACTTTGAAAATTTTTCAGTCCCAAAGTTATCCCATGAAAAGATGAAAATTTACAATGTAGCAGCTATAAAACATAAAAATTATAATAACATGGTTATCACTTGAGAAGGAGTCTATCGATGTTCATACAGACCTGAATGCAATTTAGAGTGTGCAGTTCTTGAGGCACAGCAGAAGTTTCACCAAAACAAAAGTTTTGGAAAATAAATAATGAGAATAACTTTTTCTGTTACAGTAAGAGCAGAGGACTAGGGTTCTGAGAACTGCTATCAGGTAGATGCACAATACAGGTCAACTCCACAAACATGATTTCAGACAGAACCAAAGCAGCGTGTCCCACAGAGAACCGCATAAACTAAAAATTATTCACTGACCCAAAGTTAACCTATCTTACAATATTCATCCATTCATTTACTTATTCACTTCATTATTCATTTACTCATTCAATCACTTATTAATTCATTCATTCACTTGTTACCTTTTTGATTTATTTCACTTATTTAATCATACATTTGATCATTCAATCATTCTCTCTTTCATTCTTTTCAATATTTAATCATTCATTAAATTTTCTACTGATTTATTCAATGATACAATGGTTGATTAACTCATTCCTCCATTCTACCCATCAAGAAATTGACAGTCCTTAAAATTCTCCATTATAATATGGACCCTTAAAACATGGTGCTCTTCATGTGTCCATCTACAACTGCAACGCATCAACCACTGGGTTGAACTTGCCCAAACTAAAAGCAGATGTTACAGGTGCACAACATGTGTAACGGACAGGGAGTGATGGATGCACCACAACTGTGAGAACATTCCAGAGACATTCTAGCACCAGACCTCACCTGGTACGGTTTGGAGAGCGTATGCTCTAAAGGTTACGAGCCAAAATGGCAAAAGTAAAATCAATTGTACATAGATATTTTAACATAACTGCATAAAGTCAATACATAGTTTTATCTGGAATTTATGCAAATAAACACAAAACGATAAGGAAGCATCATCATTGTCCCAGACATGTGGCATGGTGATGAAAAGTGAAAGAGGAGAATGTACGTTTGTACAAAGATAAAGTAAAGAAAGCAACAAAAGTTTTACACAATGATAAAACTAATCATGTACCAGCAAAACATATTGCATCCATATAATGTAATGTACAAATGCAAAGGGTGTATCTATCTTAAAATAAGGAATTCCCTCCTTGCTTAAGATAATATTACGTTTCATCAAAATAAGTGTAATAACATAACAAGTTAAACATAATAGTAATGTTAAATAAATGCCTAAAAACTTTGAGAATCTGCATCATTGCACAATTTGCCAGTAGATAACCATTTCATTTTTAATTCTTGAAAAATTCATCTTGTTCAATAAAACTTAACACTGTTTTCTTCACAAATAATTTTTACCAAGGAAAATTGTTTAATAGAAATATTATTTCTACACTAAACTTTTAGGAACATTATTTTAAACTTTCAAAACAACAGTCGTTAATATTGCTCTTTCAGAAAAAGTTATAAAAGCAAATATTTAAACTTCATGACCTTTTTAATTAAAAACATGACAAATTACTAGCAATTAAATCATTTTTACAAATGAAGTAAGAAAAAGAGAAATTACTGTATTTGTTCCCATTTCCATTTAGAGATTTTGATGTCATCTTTGCTACCACTGCCATTTAAAATAACAGGGCCTTGTAACGGCAAAGTGATCTTCTGATCAGGGCCAGCATTAGCTACAGGAGGAGTATTACTTTCAGGTTTCACAAATAGATGCACTTCAGTAGTGGATGTTTGATCTGCTGTGTCTGTTACTTTCAAAATGAATTTATAAACCCCGACTTCAAGTTGAGAAAGATGCAAATAGGGACCATTTGTTCCCTATTCAACAGAATAATAAACATATACGACAGAGATTAATACATAGTTCATAAAAATTTAAAATACATGCATGAAATAAGAAAATGATACCTGTACCTTGAAATAAAAAGAATAACAGTATTAAAATGATTCAGGTAAGTTGAAAAATACCATAGGATTAAATTTTAGATTTAATAAAATGACTTACATTTTTTGTACATTTTCTCCATGAATATCAAGGTGTAAGAAGATAAATGCAAATCATTCAAAAATTTAACCTTGATTGAATGTATTTCAATTACTTGTCTTAACCAAACTTGGTTTAGTTATAACCGACATTCTGAGTAATACTAGATCATTACATATATTGCTTCTTTTAGTGTATGGGGCTCTACAGCACCACATTGTACAAAATTAGCTGCCTGGGAACAGAATCATTCATTAGTTCATCTTCAATACACGTGAAAAAAACCAGTTTATCGTTTTAAAATTTTGAAGAAAAAAAAGATCAAAAATTGACCACCAGTTTCAATAAAGTCAGCAAGTAGTCACCAATAAAATAGAGTTAGAATCATTTACCCATAGTGAATAAAATTGAATACAATTGGAGAAAGAGCAAAGAAGTTAATCCATCCAATTTTCACCAGACATTTAAGCTATCATTTGAGGTTTACTTTTGCAGGACTAGAAACATTTTGTAGCATTCAAAATGGTGAAAAAACTGAACAGTCGTTAAGAAAGTGTTCTAATTGTTAGCAATAAAATATAATCATCCCTTTGCTGTGTTACTTAAACTGAATTAAGCTCAAAAAAGAGCTGCTTCATCAGTTTTGAAATGTAAAACCGAATTCAGAGCTTTTTGTGATTGTGAATTAATGTAGCTAAAAAATTAGAAATGGCTAAATGTTTTTATTATTACTTTTTTAACAACTAAAATCCTCAAGTTTTCTTTGATGTAAACAAAAAAAAAAAAAAATTTGAAAGAACACCATAATTATAATGGTTTTAAAATTTTTATCAATAAATAAAATTTGTTTTTTGAATGTTACGATTTTACACCAGAATATTATAGTTATAGCAGGTTTAACTATTACTATGACAGTAACAGAAAATTTTCAAATGACATGAATTTTAAATTGATATATGACCTACTAAGTATATCATAAAAATCAAATGTACTGAAATTACTGTGTTAATGCCTAACAATCAAAGTATGTCCCATTTTGCACACAATCTATAGTCCCATTATGTTTTATAATAAAAAATATTCATTTAAAGTTTAATCCAAAATTATGAGCTGAAATTTGAATTCTTGAGTGGCAGGGGGGGAGGAGAATCTATTCTGACATCGATAGCTCAAACCATTTGCATGGGTATTAAATTTTTACACATATATTTGCACTTCATTCTGGAAAACAGAATTGCTTATGTGTACTGCAAGTTACACAAAACAAGTTCACAAAAAAAAAAACTTTTTATGAAAAATTTGCTTGAATACTAGTGCAAATATGCATTAACTAGAGAATTAACATATTTTATATTAACACTTATTGTATTGAATATATCTGATTGTTAATTTTTTAAGAAATAAATGAATGCATTTGTTCTAAAAGGTCTCCTTGAATATAGGGAATCAATGGTAGCATAACATAAAATATCAACTTTCTCAATTTTTTTTAAACTTAAAATATACAGTCGGATCCCAACTTACGCGAGGGATGCGTTCCAAGACTACTCCCATAAGTCAAAATTTTGCCTTGTGGAAAAGTGTTGTGTAATATGATTTTTTTATTAACATACCCAATCTTTTTAGACATTTTTATTTACCTTTTAAACTGTTTTAGACAATTTTTTAACTATATATTACCGTTTATTAGATAAAGAGCTGAATTTTTACAGTATTTTTTAAAAAGCTGCATTATTCAGCATAAAATGCTGTATGATAGACAAAACCAATGATCAATGGTAGAGAGACATAAAAATATGTCCCATTTTGCACACAATCTATAGTCCCATTATGTTTTATAATAAAAAATATTCATTTAAAGTTTAATCCAAAATTATGAGCTGAGATTTGAATTCTTGAGTTGCAGGGGGGGGGGGGGAGAATCTATTCGGACATAGATAGCTCAAACCATTTGCATTGGTATTAAATTTTTATACATATATATTTGCACTTCATTCTGGAAATTTAAAACAGAATTGCTTATGTGTACTGCAAGTTACACAAAACAAGTTCCCAAAAAAAAAAAACTTTTTATGAAAAATTTGCTTGAATACTAGTGCAAATATGCATTAACTAGAGAATTAACATATTTTATATTAACACTTATTCTATTGAATATATCTGATTGTTAATTTTTTAAGAAATAAATGAATGCATTTGTTCTAAAAGGTCTCCTTGAATATGGGGAACCAATGGTAGCATAACATAAAATATCGACTTTCTCAATTTTTTTTGAACTTAAAATATACAGTCGGATCCCAACTTACGCGAGGGATGCGTTCCAAGACTACTCCCATAAGTCGAAATTTCGCCTAGTGGAAAAGTGTTGTATAATATGATCATCAGTACGGTACGTACAATATGTAGTAATAATAAAGCACTGCATTGAGAGAGTACTGTACAGTAGATACAATAAGTTACATTTATAACTTAAAAATTGAAGATGATGATTTATGCTGCGCAATCTCTGATCGTCGTTCTAATATATTTTAAATACAATAGCTTGGCATTTATTTTATAACATTTACAACTATGGTAACACCCCTCTTTCAGGGTCTCTATAATCTACAACACTAGAGCAAATTCCAATTTCATATTGTTTGCAATTTGCTTTAGCACTACTCTGCAAGCTTCATATTAAAACTAGGTCTAGACTTATATGGATTGCCTTCTTTTGACATTTAATTATACGTATGAAAGATTCACTCATACCTAATTGTCGTGCTACATTCCACCCACTTTCTAGTTTACCTTTTCTTAAATTGCCACAAACTTTCGCTTTTTGTTTCCATCTTCAAACTTCAGATCAAACAGTGTGCCTGGGTGCCACAATATTTCATCACATTTCATATTTGGAATTAAAAAATGAAAAATGATAATATAAACACACTAATAAAGCTATGTTTATAGTATGGTGTGTGGGAACTTGCGCAGGCAGTGATGCAGAAAGGATGAAAGTACATTTACGAAGTCCATGTTTAGTAGTCAATAACAAAGCCGAAACTTAGCATCATCATTCCTTTCTAAATATTTTCGTGTTGTGAGCGAGAAATTCTCTTTAGCTCTAAAATTCCTTGCTCCTGAAAAATTCGCATTATAGTCATTTCGCGTAAGTTGGATTGCGTTGTAGAGGAATTCGACTGTAATGATTGGTACATGTTTCACGTCTGACTGTACTGTCATTCCTGCACTCCATGTAGACGCAGTTCTACATCAGCTAAGAGTTTTTTAAATACCTATTTATGAGCACTATTTAATACTCTACCCTGTAGTATAATTGTACTTCTCATTTCCGTTTAGGATTTTTTCTTTTAAATTTCAATGACAACATATTTCTAAACCAAAAAATTACGACCTCTTTGTGGCCCAGCATAAAAACTTGATAAAAAAAATCCACCAGAGAGATTTGAAACAGTAAAGAATAGCTAGAAGTTAGACTCTAAACAAGAAAAACACAAGAAAAAACCTGGAATTCTCGGCAACATATAAAGAGAGAGATTGCAGACTCAATTCATCAGGGCTCAGTTACATGGCTTTTATTATGAAAGATGAAGAGGAATTAAAAGTTGTAGGAGGTTTGGAAAAAGGTTTACATATTTGCATCTATTTCTTACAAATATTGTTAAATTTGTTGGAAAGTTTATGGAATTTTATTATTGTAGAATGGAATAAGCTCAGGTTTTCAGGGATAGCTAATCATACGAGACAAGAAGGAGCGAATGTTGAGAGAATGAAACGCACCCAATAGTTTTGGAAGTGACCCAAAATTTACGATCCTTTGTTTTATGAATGGAGCTATCTTAATAAAATTATTCAACCCCCAAAACTGATGAAAAGATGTCTGTTCTACGTCGGTAATTTCTGAGACAATAACTAGGTATGTTCTTTAATGCTCTTTAGCTCTAGATAGTTCTATAATGATTTTAAACAGAGAAAACCACTTTGGGCCATAGTAATCCAAGCACAAGGGTAACATTGACCCAAATAAAAACAATAATAAAGCGTAAAAATACTTCGAAATAAACTGATCACTATTCAAAAATTAAATTAAGAGATCTCTAGATGTGTAAGTCAAGTTTCCACAGCTTGGAAATATGAATAGTTATAAAATTATTGTGTGTGTGTGAGAAAAGAATAAGAAAAGTTCCAAAATCTGGGCCAAAGTAGCACGCGTTTTCAGTATCTTGTTAAGAACAACATTTTTTTTAGTAACTTCAGACTTGATATTACAATACATAATGGTTCCTTGTATTCAATAATATAAAAATTAGAAGACAAAATTTAAAATTCCCGGAATAAAGTGAAATCACATAAGTAAAAGTTTTAAACCGCAGCAAATGGATTGAGTAATCTATTTTGGAATAGATTTTCCTCTTCCAATCAAGAATATAAATTTCAGTTGTGATCAGAATTAATTTCAAAATAAATATGTCTTATTTCATAACACAATGTGACTATAGATTACACGTAGTATCACACCATCAGAAATGGGACCACAACAATCATTAAAAGTTGTAATTGTAAAAACAAACATTTTTATAAAGGAGTATGAAAATTACAAAGTTCGAATTTATATTTAATCTTAACTTCTTGTTTTCAATTTTTCTGAAATGTTTATTTCCTACTTTTAAATTATTTTTAAAACTATGCATTATCAAAATGTTGCAAGGCATTTGACCCTAATGTTGAAGAATCTTCAATTTCACAAGTTCAAACCAAACTATCCATTAAACAGTGATTTACCACCCCTAAGTCAGGACTAAAGCAAAACTACATGCAATACACCGACAGTCTGGTTATCCCATCCAGAGACAGTTGTTTCGTCCTTGTTTGGACTCATCAGTCTGGAATAGGGAATAACAGAACTAAAGGCAGATGTCGTCCCATTGCAGCTCAGAGTGCCAACAAACTGGTAGATAAAGTTAATGTATCACCAGCAAGAGCCTGCAGCCATGGTACCATTCAACTCTTAAATTGAAGGCAAAGCTTAGGTATTAAGCAGTAAGTTACAGTCCTTAAGCAAGAGCTAAGGCAAAATTACATGCAATATACCAACAGCCTGGTTATCACATTCAGAGCCTGCAGTTTTGTCTTTGTTATGGACTCATCAGTCTGGAATAGTAAATAACAAAGCTGAAGACAAATGTCATCTCATTGAAACTAAGAGTGCCAACAAACTGGTAGATAAACTAAATTTAGCACACTACCAGTTTGTTGGCACTCTAGAGATGACGTCTACCTCCAGCTTGGTTATTGTCTAATCCAGACTGATGAATTCATAAAAAAGACTAAACTGCTGTCTCTGGATGGCATAACTGGACTGTTGGCATATTGCATGCAGAATTTCAATGTTCCAACTTTGGGTTCTGTTAAAGCGCCACCTATGTTTAGTTAAAAACCTGTGACTGCAACCAATTCAGGGAGTTTAAGGTCAGAGCGGCTGAAAGAATGCTGCTCTCAAGTGTATGAAATTAATCATAATAAAAGTTATACAGTCCACTTTTGTTGTAGTTCAATGGTTGTGTTGTGTTGCGTTGCAGAGTAGAGCCAACCGCAAGAAACCAGCTAATAGAAAAAGATAATCTTACCTAGAGGTAAGAACATGGTCAGTCGAGCCGGAGATTAAAAAGAATGGCTCGTGAAGAAATGTAACGCAAGTTGAAGACGCATGGAGTGAAATAACTTACGCATTACGATTTGAATCCTTTACATGAAAGGAGGTGAGTAGCAATTTCAAGTTTGAAATTAGTGACTGCTAAATAACCAGAAAATGTCTAAAGACGCGAAGGAAAGTGAAATTGAGTTGACACGCGTTAAAGCAAGACGTTCTATTGTAAGAAGAGCAGTGACAAATTACGTAAAGAAAATTGAAAGCAATCTAAAAGAACAAGACGTTAACTTTGAGGAAATATCTGAAAATTTAGAACTGTTAAAGCAAAAAGAGGCTGAATTGAAAGATATTGACTATAAGGTTGAAGCGCTAATTGAAAATCTTGAAGAATTAGATAGCGAGTTAGAAAGTGTTTTTGCGTATAACGAAAAAGTAATACTACTTAAATTTCGTGCTGAGAAAAAACTGAACGAGCAGAAGAAACCACAGTTAAACGTCTCCAGTTTAAATAGTGCAGATAAAACAAATTACGGAAGTGAAACAATAAAGCTGCCGAAACTTTCCTTGCCCAATTTCAGTGGCAATATTATCGACTGCTGGCTAACGCATAAAGATCTTTTTAATGCAACAGTAACAAAAAAATGAATCTCTATCTGATGCTCAAAAGCTTCAATATTTAAAAACCTCGTTAAAAGGTGATGCTGCGAAAATTGTAAATTCTGTTCCAATATCTGATAGTAATTTTAAAATTGCGTATAATTTGTAAGATGAACGATACTCAAATACAAGAGAGCAAACTTTTGCTCACATAAACGCTTTTTGGATCTTCAAAGCATTTAAAATGAATCCGCTTCTGCTTTGTTGATTTTAGTAGATAATGTCAGTAAAATAATTCGTTCATTAGAAAGGCTGGGTCAATCGCTTGATAAATTTGGGGATACCTTAATGTTGTATTTAATATTACAAAAATTAGATACTTCCACTAAATTATGGTGGGAACGCCAGTTGAAGAATTCTGAAGTTCCGAAACTTAGGGATTTAATAGAGTTTCTAAAAAGTTACGCTAGAACAATTCAAAACAGTAAGGGTTCAATCGGTAAAGTTCAAAAGCCCACAAGTTCTAAAGTTAACGCTTTGCTTGCGGTTTCTGTATGTTCATATTGTAAAGATAATCACTACTTATCAAAGTGTGTAAAATTTCGCAGTCTATCCGTACCGCTAAGATTTGATTTCGTAAAACAAAATAAACTGTGTTTTAATTGCCTCTCTAATGTGCATCTAATTAGAAAATGTAAAAGCGGTAATACTTGTTTCAAATGTGGGAAGAGGCACCACAGTATGTTACATCAAGAAAATGAAAATAGGTCGATACCTAGGTTTCCTTCTGTACGTGCTAAAGAATTTATTCCTTGTTCAGTAGAAACGAGTTTAGATTTAAATCGCAAAAATGAAGTTACGTCTATAGTATGTGCAAATAATTCACATGGTAATCAATTGGGAACTAGTATGAATAATAGCAATTCATCTGCTCTTTTATGCACTGCTGTAATTAAGATTAGAAATTCTAAAAATGAGTGGATAAGTTGTAAATGTTTGCTGGATACGGGATCAGAAAAAAATTTCATTAGGAAAGAATGTGCCAAGCAATTGGGATTGAAAATTAACCCTGCTCAAATTTCAGTTTCCTGTTTAGGAAGTTATAATACGCTAAGCAATGGAGCAGTCGAGTTAGTATTTTCCTCTCATTTTGACACTGAATTTAAGATAGTAACCTCCGCTTACGTCGTTGATAAAATTTGTGGGGAATTGCCCAATTCAACTACGCCTGTGAAATGTTTTAATGAGTATAAGGATTTATTGTTAGCAGATCCCTCTTATTTTAAGAAAGAAAGCATAGACATTCTATTTGGGGTAAATGTATTTTTTTCGCTTGTAAACGGAGAGGTAATAAAATGGGGTGAAAATCTTCCGTTCGCAGTATGTTCTAGATTAGGGTGTATAATCGCAGGAGCCACAACGCTCAGCTGTTGTGACTTAGAATCTAGGTCTGTTAATAGTTTAAGTGTTACTACAGATGAGCTAGTTAAGTCGTTTTGGGAATTAGAACAAATTCCGTCAACACAATCGCTTACAAGGGAAGAAAGGCTTTGTGAAACGCATTTCTTAGAAAATTATACGCGCAATAAAGAAGGAAAGTATTCTGTTAGACTTCCGTTTAAACCTAATAGAAAACTGTTAGGTAACTCCAAGGCCACCGCATTTAAAATGTTTCATAGTCTAGAAAAAAGACTTCTAAAAATGCCTGACATTTATTTGCAATACAAAAAGTTCATGACAGAGTATCTCGATCTTGGGCATATGGAAATCGACAATACGGTATGCAAAGAAAATGCTCATTATTGTATTCCGCACCATCATGTAATTAATGAGTCTAGTTCCACCACAAAATTAAGAGTTGTTTTTAATGCTAGTGCAAAAACTACATCCGGTGTATCATTAAATGATACGCTTATGAATGGTCCAAAGGTGCAGGACGATCTTTTCGCTATTTTATTGAGGTTTAGATGTCATAACATTGCAATTACAAGTGATTTACAAAAAATGTATCGCCAGATAGAGATTCATGATGCAGATAGAGATTTTCAAAAAATTATGTGGAGGGATAACCCCACTAAACCAATTTCGACTTATAGGTTGTGTACTGTCACGTATGGTACCGCATCTGCTAGCTATTTAGCTACGCGAGTACTTAAACAGCTGGCAATTGATGAGGCAGCGAGATTTCCAAAGGCAGTTGATCTAATCATGCATAATTTTTACGTTGATGACTGCCTGTTTGGCGCTAAAACGCAAGAGGAGGCGAGTGATCTTATCCATGAACTGAATGATCTCCTTAGAAGAGGACAATTTAAATTGCACAAGTGGTGTACTAACAATTTGTTTGTGTTGGAAAGACCACGCAAATCAGAGGGCTTGTCTGCATGTTCTTCTAGTACCGCTGATTCTAAATTTATTAAAGTATTGGGATTGAGATGGAACCCAACGCTCGACGACTTTACGTATAACATTCATTTTTCGGATAAGCACAGAGCCTTCCCTACAAAAAGATCTATTTTGTCTAGTGTGTCAAGCATTTTTGAGCCCCTTGGGTGGTTGTCGCCATTTATTATAACTGCAAAAAATTTGATTCAAGATTTGTGGAAATGTCAGTTATCGTGGGATGATCCTGTGCCTCCGGAGCTTAAGGAGCGATGGATTAACTATAGCAACGATATTTCTCAACTTGAACCTGTAACTGTGCCTCGAAGAGTTCTTTTGCACGAAGCGTCTAATATTGAACTGTATTGTTTTTGTGATGCCTCTGAGAAGGCATACACTGCAGTAATTTACTTAAAATCTTCTGATACGTCCAGTCATCAAGTTAGCCTGTTGACATCGAAGACTCGTGTTTCACCATTGAAAACAATATTGATTCCGCGCCTTGAACTTTGCTCAGCTGTGTTGTTAGTGCATTTACTACAAATCGTTCTTTCGTCATTACATATTCAAATTGATGCAATACACGCCTTCACAGATTCCACAATCGTTTTAGCATGGTTAAGATCTGAGCCGTCACGTTGGCAAATATTTGTTGCTAACCGGGTTTCTGAAATACAAGGGATCCTTCCTATTCAACACTGGCGCTGGATTCCTTCAGACCAAAATCCAGCAGACTGTGCAAGTAGAGGACTTTTACCCTCTGAACTGCTTAAGTTTGAATTATGGTGGTCTGGTCCTCATTGGCTTAGACACGAGGAAATTCCACTTGTAGAAGTACCATTGTCAACAGACGCTCTAAAAGAAGAGCGAAAAAAGGCTTCGTGTTTAATATGGAACATCGTCTGTTGATTTTCCAATAATTTTTAAAGTTTCATCATATGTTAAATTACGCTGCATGATAGCATGGTGCCTACGTTTCAGTAAAAATTCTCGATATCCCAAAAATCGAAACATTGGCTATCTGACTAGTGATGAAATGAATTTTGGTGAAGATAGTTCAAAAGCAAGAGTTTTCCACTGAGTATATTCATTTGGAGAATAAAAAACCACTTCCTGCCAATAGTAAATTACTTTCCTTAAAGCCATTTATAAATGAAGATGGTGTAATACATGTTGGTGGTAGACTGGAAAATGCTCCTTTTTCAAATGAAAAAAAACATCCCATTCTCCTGCCAAAGAATCACCACTTAACTACCATTATCATTCGCTCCTATCATGAAACATATTTACATGCGGGTACTATTCTTTTGTTATCTGTTATACGTAAGGAGTTTTGGATAATTAACGCTAAGTCGGCCATTAAAAAGGAAATTTGGAAATGCATTAAGTGTTTCAAACTCAAGGGAAAAACGGCAACCCAGGTGATGGCTGATTTGCCGCGTGCTAGAGTAATGCCATCACAAGTGTTTTTAAAAACCGGTCTAGACTTTGCAGGACCCTTTCTAGTAAAACCGCGATCTGGCCGCGGGGTTAGAACATTAAAAGTTTACATTTGTATTTTTGTGTGTTTTTAGCCGTAAAGGCTGTGCACATTGAAATTGTTGGCAATTTATCTGCAGACTGTTTTATAGCTGCACTAAAACGATTTGTGGCAAGACGAGGAAAACCAAGTGAGGTATTTTCGGATTGTGGGTCAAATTTTGTAGCTACAAATAAAGAATTGAATAGAGTTATTGCACGTCTCCAGAAGGAAGAACCCGTTCATAATTATTTCGCCAACGAGGGAATTAAATGGAACTTTAATCCGCCTTCCGCCCCTCATTTTGGAGGAATTTGGGAGGCAGCTGTCAAATTCGCTAAATCTCACCTAAAACGTACAATAGCAGACAAAAATCGACTTTGGAAGAATTTTCAACGCTAACGACACAAATTGAATCTTGTTTAAATTCCCGACCGTTGAGCCCCTTTGTCAGAGGATCCATCCGAAATGTCTGCTCTTACTCCTGGGCATTTCTTGGTTGGTACATTGCTTTCTTCAATACCAGAAGAAAATCTTCTCAACGAAAAAATTCCCCCTTCTTATCGCTGGAAATTAACTCAACAGATTTTTCAGAGTTTCTGGAAACGATGGTTACATGAATATGTTTCCGCGTTGCAACAGCGATCCAAATGGGTACGAGAACAACCAAATATTAAAGTAAATGATTTAGTTTTAATTAAAGAGGACAACGTTCCTCCTCTAAGGTGGAGGTTAGGTAGAGTAATGGAAGTTTTCCCTGGTTCGGATCAGAATGTGCGAGTTGTTAACATAAAAACCGATACTGGATTTTTTCGCCGACCAATTCATAAAGTAGCAGTTTTGCCTAATATGGACTGATGAACTTTAGGTGACTGTTACTAATGGATTTGTAAATAATTATGTTTTGTAAAAAGGCTTCTTTACATCTGTTTTATTATTCTAAACTTCAATAATGTGTATTTCATATTTGTTGCCAGTAATGTATACTTGATAGTAGTTAGTTCTCAATTGTTTTTTTTCTATAGTTTATCATATAATTTTTGAAACCATATATGTTTCAACGTGGCCCGGTATGTTAAAGCGCCACCTATGTTTAGTTAAAAACCTCTGGCTGCAACCAATTCAGGGTGTTTAAGGTCAGAGCGGCTGAAAGAATGCTGCTCTCAAGTGTATGAAATTAATCATAATAAAAGTTATACAGTCCACTTTTGTTGTAGTTCAATGGTTGTGTTGTGTTGCAGAGTAGAGCCTACCGCAAGAAACCAGCTAATAGAAAAAGATAATCTTATCTAGAGGTAAGAACAGGTTCCTAACTTCTTCAAGATGAATTGAGAGATTAAATTTTGTGCATCATGTCCAAGAACAAAAACTTTTTTTTTTTTCACTGTTTATAAGCATTTATTGATTATGCCAACAGAATACATTTTACAATTTGCATGTATTCTTCAAACGTTTTCGCTATTAAGATGTGTGATTATTTATAACCATACCAATTTAAGCGGGACCTTCTATTTTTCTGCAAAAATGTGAGGTAAAGCGAAGAAAATTTTAGGATATTTAGGAAAAGATTCAAAATATTAGGAATTTCAAGACAGCTTTTAAAAAATTAGGAATTTTAACAAAATTATGACAACTCCTACCATTGTTAAAGCAAAAAAATGTTTACAACTTGAAGAAGAAAATATGCTGCAATGTTCTTTTGCATTGAAAGCTGCAAACTACTAAAGCTTTTGTTATTATTTTTATTTCATTGATTGTAATTCCCAGAGGTTAATACACCTCTAGAGGTAAGGGAATGACATAACTCAAAAAGGACAAGTTTAAAGAAATTTGTATGAAGTTATTTTTAAAATCTAGAAAATCACTCATCAACGTATGACGGTGAAAACTGCTTCTACATTTGAATGAAGCAACTGCCTGCTTGGTGATATTTTGGTAGTTGAAATTTTAACCCTACTTCCGTTGGATTAACCCTAAACTCCAGTAGATAGCGCTAATTGTTGACCACTTTTTCGTTTCTTCATTCTTCTAAAATTACAGTCTTACCAGTAAAACAGTTAAGTTACTGGTTCCAGTTCAGCCTTGTCAAAATAAAGCATTTCCTTACATGTCAAACATTGCCAGAAAGTATTATCAAATTACCATGCTGTGCAGCGGTGGCTCTTGCCTTGAAAAAGTGAGGGGGCCAGATTATGGGTGCATCACTCCCCCCTCCCTTTCACCAGGTTTTGAAAACAAAAAACGAATTTTTAAAAAAATATTTTCTTAATGTTTAAATTTTCTTAGAATAATTATTTGGATTAAATAAATAAAAGGAAATCCTTTTTATAACAAAGGACAAGCTACAAAATACTTTAAGTACTAAGTAACTCACGAAATACATTAATCTCGTGAAATACACCGCCAGCTCAGTCAATTCCAGCCCAAGACTGTAGTTTCGTGCTTATTAGCACTCATCAGCCCGGCATAGGAGTGACTGAGCTGGAGGCCGAAAACCTCTTAAGGAAGCCAAGAGTGCCAAACAAACTGGTAGCTAATATAGAATTAGAACTGACTAGAGGAGTGACCGAAACAATGGTTCAGTTCAACTCAAATATTGCAGGCATTTTTCCGCCTCCAGCTCAGTCACTCCTATGCCGGGCTGATGAGTGCTAATAAGCATGAAACTGCAGTCCTCGGCTGGAATTGACTGAGCTGGCGGTGTATTTCATGCATTTCTGCCTTAGCCCTGGCTATGGAGCGGTAACTTGCTGAATTAATCTCATGTTTATGTACATGATCACCACCAGGGTGGTGCAGTTTCACGCACTGACTAAAAAAAGTAAAAATTAAAAAATAAAATTTAAGCAAGAAAGAAAATTAACCTGAAGTAAAATTTAAAAAATCAGTTAGGGAAAAGCTACAAAATACATCATGAAAAATAGAAATCTCACGTTTATGTCCAGTATGCTTTCTGGCGCTGCAGTACATCTCCCCTTGCAGGACCGATAAAGGACTGCAGGGGAGGCTTTTCATAATAAATACATTTTAAAAAGCAATATTAATCTAATATTTAGATTAATACTAAGTACAATAGGAGAAAAATCTCATCAATTTGATTGATTTGATTCGCTCATCAACTTTGTCAGTTTTGAAACTTGTAGTTTCAAAAACGCAACTGTGTCTTTGGCATGGGCGTCGCAGTCGGGGGGTCCAAGGGGTCCGGACCCCCCCCCAATATTTGAGGACCGCACCCCATCAATATTTGAAAATCGGACCCCCTCTATTATTGTCAAGATGAAACTCATTATTTTGGGGAAATTATTTTTGCTTTGAAGACTTTAAACAGTTGCATAATACATAATTTACCATGTTTAATTCATATCAAATAAAACGAAATGAACATCAAAAAAAAATGAACTAAAAAAAACAAAACAAAATAGATGATGTGTATAGTGAACGGGAAGTCGGAAAGTGAACTCCAATGACAAATCATTGCTCTGCTCTCTGTGCACACTAGCTTCAGTGGAGGATGCTAGAAAGGGGACACCTTCTCCCTAGCAACGCTCCCTAGTGCAATGTCAACTATCCATAGTCGTGTCGCCGGCCTCCCCAGCTTGAAAGTCATTCCAGCGTATTTGTTGCTATTTAGGGGGAAACAACGGGACAACTTTGAGATACTGAAACTAAATGGACTACCCCCCCCCCCTTTTTTTTACGACTCTCGGGCTAATAAGTCAACAGAAGTCAGACGGGGATCTAAATTTCTGCCCTTTTCTTTCTTATCTCGTTTCTTGGCGCTTCCAGGTTTCTGTTTTGAGTTTTGCAGTGTTTGTTTCTCCGATTCGATTCAATTTATAGCGACACCGATGTTACCCAAACAAAATGAGACACCAGTCCTCTTTGGCGGTTTTTTGCAGCTGGAAACAACACCCTGGCCAAAGGATGCGCCAAACTTTAGAAGACTATTTAGCTGGTCAAAGGTTAAGTTTGGAGTAGAAAAGGAAAGGAAGTGTCATGTGTTTGACATTATTCAACACGTGGCTTCAAAGTAACTTACCAAAGCGCGGTTCCTCAAATGTGTTTGCGGCATCTCAAATTTGACCAAAAAAGCGTTACGTTACAGAAAGAAAAGAGGAGGAGTCTAAAAATTAACGTGCAATTTCAAAAGCAAATCGTGAGCCAGCATAACGATGGATACTGTGATGTCACTTCCGATAGACCAACAAAAAAAGCGCAAGATGACCAGAAAAAAGACAGAAATGAAAGGAGCTACCCTATTGGGAAACGTTCCGAAAAAAATAAAGATAATTTCATGTGGTCTTTTGGTCTCCTTGAGAGTAGGTGACCTGAAGAGCGCTCCTATTTTGGTAAAAAATACTTTTTTTTACATATTGGATTACGGCTATGGAGAGGTGGCTTGAAACGGGAAAATGTGTCAAACCTTCTACATCAAATGAACCTGAGCAATTTTTAACTACTGAATCATCATCAACATCCACGGAACCGTCTTCAAAAAGTCAAAAGACCGTGATAGGTAATTACCATTCTGTTTAGTGTAATATATGCAGGGGCTCCCCCATTTTATACTATTCAGATAAGGTTACTTCTCGATTTTCCGAATGAAATTCCTAATTACCCACATCACTACATCTAATGAGAATAACTTTTTAATGCAATATTTCACAAAAAAACTACTCGAAATTTGAAGACTCATCAGACAAAATTTTCTGGGAAAGGAAAGTTTATGAAAGTTCACAGTGACCTCCTATCGAGTAGCTCCTGAATGCCTGCTAATCAGGTATGCTTTACAGTCAATATTTTGACATTATGAGTCCTATCGGAGCTAATGCTTTCTCCTTTTTTTTTTTTGAAATGTTTGATTTTTTATAAATTTTAATGGGATAAATAATACTTCTTTTAGTTATTAAAGCTTAACAGAAAATTATCCATTAATAATCCTGCTTTACTGAACAAATTTTATTGAAATAACCATTTTAAAACTTATTGTCACGTGTCAGAAAAAAGCAGTTCATTTCTCTATCTTTTTCCCATCGTCCGCTGATCAGAATTCAATTATACACCAAATGCTGTTTTTTCTCTATGTAGGCTAGTACTTTTCAATCTGTGGGGTGTGCCTCTCAAATCAGGCCTGTCACTTAAAAAGAATCAGGAGGGGTACTTTCCCTGCTGACTTCGAGAAATCAGAAATTAATGTATTTACATGGGCATGGTTTTTGCTGTTTTTTGGTTTCATATGCATTGAGTGTATGGAGGATTCAACAAAAAAGCAAAATTTTGGTGCATTTGTTACAAAAAACTTGAAAAAATTAAGAAACTACTTTAAAAGGTTGCATTATTAAAATATGATATCATGAGAGCTTAATTATTTGTGTCTTATTTTATTTTTGTAGTTGTGTTTTTCGTAGGCTCGTAAATGTCATAACGGTGAATTATATACTTTAATTTTTTTAATTAAAAATCATCAAATTAAGCTCATTTGAATCCAACTTGTGCCAAGAACTTACAGCTGCAAGGTTTATCACTATGTAGTACAAAAATTTAATTGTACAGTTGTCGCGGCTTATATGAGTCACGTTTTGTTCTAAACAGTTTTGATTCCATAAAGAGGCTGATTCAATAAAGCTGGATTTCGTTTTTGATGATTTCATTCATTAAGAACGGTTAATTCAACTGTCCACGGTTTCAAAATGCTGAAAATTTGGTGCAGCTACTCTTGGTGTGCCGCCCTTCGTCGTGTAAAGCTGAAAGAAGCTTCAGTGCGCTGAGAAAGCTGAAATTGTATCTAAGGTCGACCATGACACAAAAAGCAGTTGAATCATGTTGCTTTATGTTACATTCACAAAAACATCTTGGACGAAATTGATCACAAAAAAATAGCACGGATATTCGTATCCCATGTGCAGTCTAGAAAAAAATATATTTGTTGGTATTTAATTTTTTTTTTCTGATTCTGTAACATGTAAATCAAGAAGTACCCGTTTAAAAGCATTGTATTAAATGTAAACCCATTTCTATTTAATGTCAAGCTTTTGTCTCATATATATATATATATATATATATATATATATATATATATATACACTGGTGTGCAAAAATTAAGGACGAAGTCGAAAAATTAGCATATCAGCTGAACGAAGAGGAAGAGCGGACAGAAAGACCAATCAGGAGATTAAGTAAGGTGATGTACGGTAGCACATGTGCAGATATGCAGGCAGAAGTAATGAGGGAGTGTCTGAGTACTTACTATAAAGCATGTTGTCGGTGTAAGATCAGTATTTCTGGCAAAGAGATTGCACGCGGTATAGCAGTTAAAATCACACCGAGTTGCTGCCTCAGCAAGAAATGGCGAATAATCAATCTGTTAGACGACATCTGGATGCTTTTACCCGAGGTCGAATCATTGGGAAGTTGGAGGAAGGCCACAGTGTGACAAGTGTGGCTGCAGAGCTCGGAATTGCTCACAGCATCGTTTCACGACTTTGGAGACAATTTCAAACTACAGGAACAGCTATCCGGAGGTTCAGTAGTGGTCGTCCACGAGGAACCACACCCGCAGATGACCGTTATATTGTCTTACAGGCCAGAAGAAACAGGCGGCAGACAGCGGGAGAAATCGCTAGACACACGATACAGGCGACTGGACGACCAATATCGCGTTTTACCGTGGCCAGAAAACCGCACGGTGTTGGTCTGTTTGCACGACACCCTATACGGTGTGTACCTCTAACGCCTGCCCATCGGAGAAGGCGTTCTCTGTGGTGCCGGGAACACCGGAATTGGAGAGACAATGAATAAGGACGAGTACTCTTTACAGATGAGAGCAGATTCAGTCTGAGTAGTGATTCTCATCGCATACTCATCTGTAGAGAGCGGGGAAGTCGCAATCATCCCTCAAACATCATTGAAAGGGACAGGTATGGAGGTCACGGTGTTCTCGTTTGGGGAGGCATCATGCTTGGTAGTCATACAGACCTTCACATCTTCGACGCAGGTTCAGTCAACGGGACCCGTTATTGTAACGAGATTCTTCTTCCATATGTGCGTCTTTTTAGAGGCGCTATGGGTCCGCAGTTCCTTTTCATGGACGACAATGCACCATGTCATCGTGCAGTAGCTGCCGAACAGCTCTTAGAGAGTGAGGATATTGAACATATGGATTGACCGGCACGATCTC
Organism: Uloborus diversus; assembly: GCF_026930045.1. Lineage (NCBI taxonomy): Eukaryota > Metazoa > Arthropoda > Arachnida > Araneae > Uloboridae > Uloborus > Uloborus diversus. The sequence continues at coordinate 126,577,602 of NC_072733.1, read as the reverse complement.
CGGATCTCAATCCCATCGAGCATATATGGGATTTTCTAGGCAGACGCTTGGCAGCTCGTACCTTACCACCAGTAACGATTCGGGAGCTTCGATTGGCGCTGCAAGACGAATAGGCAGCAGTGCCTCAACAACTCATTGACACCCTCATTCTCAGCATTGGCAGACGCTGTGAAACCTGCCTAGCAGTCGGGGGAGATCATATTCCCTACTAAAGACCGGATGTTTCTTGCTGGACACCCATCACAGGGATGTTTCGGCCTTCAGTCGCATTGCGCTCCATGCTACTTTTTCAATAAAGCTTCTTTTTATCCCTCTGATTTCTCTTTTAGTAAGTGTTGCTTACATTACACATGTCCTTACATGTTGGGGATCTTACGGTATTAAATGTGTTGATTTGGAAAGCTTTTGTACAAAGTTATATTTAAAAAACCGTCTCGTCCTTAATTTTTGCACACCAGTGTATATATATACATACACGAATTTTTCTTAATGCAACTTGAAAAAAATATATATATATATATATGTACACTGTCAAAACTACAGGTGCCTTTGACTAACTATTTGGCTCCCTGGGGCGAAAACACGGGGCCTCAGGGTGCAATAGAGGCTAGGAAATGTGATCAAGGTGAATGACGCTAATAAATGTGAAAACGGACCTCCTAAATGCATGGGTGAAACGCTGGCACATGCGCTCTCTGCTCTGACACCATTCAACCACAATCAATGGCGGACGCAAGAATAACTACGCACATGCACTTTCCCATTAAATGAAGTACGAAATTGGATTGAAACTCATAAGTTTCTGCGATTTACTCTTCAAAGTTTCGCGTAAGTACAGGCATTTGATCATAGTGTAGCTTTTAAGTCTTTCGAACATATTTAAAAGCATTCAAAGGTACGTTGATTCTTCAGTTAGCCGTTATGTACATTTGCTATTTCTATCATGCATAAATTTTACCTAAAAATAGCTATCAGCACCGGATAAGTAACATTTAATAACCAAAACGCTTAAATTAGATGATATTTAAAAAGTAATTTCAACTTTTAATTTTGACTATGTAGTTTTACTTGCTTGTATTGTCAACAATCTTGTGGATTTTTAACTAAGAGATTTATTGTTAGCAATGTGATGCACTCAGCAAGTGAACGGAAACTCTAATTACGATGATGCAAATAACAAAAACATAAAAGCACGAAAAAGAAAAGGAAAGCGGATTGAGAAAAAGAAATTTCTTCTCCGTATTGATTTTTTTTTTTTTTTATTTATTTATTATCTCGTGTCTAAGTTAACTAGCTTCCCTCGGCGTTATTGCTTAAAGCGAATGACTGAGCTTTTTTCGTCACTCTAGTAATAGTAAGAATGAATAACTCGTTAGAATTTGTTTTGGCTTTTAATTTATCGAAAGACTTGTGCTCTTTTATATTCTATACAGATATTCAAATGTCGAATCATATATACATACGTAGTAATATGGTGCTCTTGATTAAAATTTTGAACGTGATGAAACGATTTTATTTTTCCATGATTGCAATATAATTGAATATACCTACACTCTTCATTTTCGGTAAGATCGTGCTGCAGTAAATGTCAATAACATATTAAAATTACAGAGCAATCCAAGTGGATGTACGAAAATTAGTGCACGGCAGACAAATTTAAGTCATGAACACTTCTAAACTATGTTTGAAAGTTGAAATGTGATCAAATGCCATAAAGTACAAGTTTTAATCATTTTCAGAACTATTCAATGTGGAAAATGTACCAAGACTTAGTTTTTTATAACTCAAAATAATAAATAATAATGCATACAATCGTTTACGGAAATGCACACAAAACCGAGGGGGGGGGGGGCTCAGCAACAGGAAACGGAGGGTGCCAATGCTCTGCCATAGGGTTCCGTTTTTCACCGCGGTGCACGCTGGGTGAAGTGTGCCGAATTTTCGCCCATGTTAAGAGTGAAATTTCGGCGCCGTAAAGAGTGCCTCTGGTGAACAAGCTTTTCACCCTTGAAAAGTGCCAAATGCAACCTGTAGTTTTAAGTGTATATATATATATATATATATATATATACACGAATTTTTCTTAATGCAACTTGAAAATGACAGAGTCAGAATGCCCCCTCCCCCCAATAAATTTCAGCTGACGACGCCAATGGTCTTTGGTGATGTTAGAGGAAAGAACAGTACAGGGGACTCCGCGGATATTTTTAGAAATTGAAACTTTAAAACGGAGTTTTAAACCATATTTATTGACGTTGGGCTAAAAGATGGAACTTTGGGATTCTCCCCTATGTTTTTCTTTTTTTGAAAAATAAATAGAAATCAATTCTTCTTCCCCCCTTCAAATTTTCAAAATTGCAGTTCCAAAAACGCAACTGTAGACAAACTTTGAAGATTTTTACGAGAAGGGGTTCTGGCGCTCTCTGCTGGAATTCTTTTCAAAATTGAAGTCTTAAAAACTTAAACCCAATATTCTATAATAATATGAGGAGAGACTATTCCACTTAAATTTTTCGAAAGTTGCTGTTTAAAAAAAACATTTTTTTCGAATATATCAAAGGAGGGCGATTTGGGGGCTATTTGTCCGAATCTTTTCTGTAAATGAAGTCTTAAAAATGCGATTGTAGAACTATGTTTGGTACCATTAGGGACAGCAACAATCTTTTGAAATTGAAGCTCCAAAAACGAAATTATAAGCGATTTTCGACTGCAATTTTAAGCGATGTTGTAAGGTATTCGGAGACTTTCATTGGAAATGTTGCGAAATAGGAAATCTGAAAGTAAGATTTGAGATGTCTCGTAATGTTTTTGGTGGGAAGGGGGGGGGGATACGGAGGAGAGACTTTTATTTTCAGACAAACTTGAAAAAGAGAGAGCAAACTGGAGAAAGAGAAATAGGGGGTGGGGGCGGGGACAACTAGCTGCAACTACTGAATTTTTTTATTCAAGGATTGCTTTTTAAAAGAAATTAGATTTACCCAAACATTATTATTTTTTCAAAATTAAAATCTCTTCTGCCCTATTATGTTTCTCAGATACATTTTTAGAAGTTTCAAAGAGCAAAATGCTCTTTCACTTGAAGCAGATGTTGCAGAAATGCATAAAACAACATTGAAAAGCTCGGAAAGAAGAGTAAAACCCACCGAATGTTCTTGTTGTGGAAAAAAACAAGACAGCCTTCACAAAATTAGAGGTAAATTTGTCCCTTATTAAGTTTCAAAGGTACTTTCATTTTTTTTCTTTGAATTTTAAAACTGAATAGTTATTTAAAAAACTCAAGTTACCTAGCAAATGTTTTTGTACGCAAAATGCATGCGTTTTAAAAAAAAAAAGAGCAGTTGTCAATTTTATACCCACCTCCACTCACCCTATTCTTCAGTTTCATGACCTCAAGAAATCCCTGCATTTATTGCAAAAGTTCATTTTCGCAGTTTTAATTTAACTTATAATTTCGTTTTGTGTCTCACTACCATTGTTTAAAACTTAAGTAGGTACATTTTTATCGTTTAATCTAGATTTAATAAATAGTTTTACTTTTACAGGAATATAGGCTACAAATGTTAAATCTTCATACATTTTGTTAGAGATAAGAATAATTATTTTAAATGTATCATAAAAGGTGAAAGACTGGGGGAGGAGGAGTTATAAATTTTAAAAATATATCTATGCCCCCCTATCGGGCAAGCTTGTCCTCCCGTCGGGCATTTTCTAGCGCTACCATTGTATATATATGAGGATAATTTTTTGTATTCTATTATTCAATTTGAAAGCACAAAAATGTGAACTCATTTTTTGTTTCTAAGAAATAGATTTTGCTTACTTTTTACTAATAGTGGGGAAAAGTGAGCACATTAGACTTGCATGAAATATATTTTTTAAAAAAGATTGAATTTTTACTTTTATTATTTTTTAAAGTTTACTCTAAAACGTTCAGTTGAACTCCCTCATAATGAGCATTAAGGAATCGCAAAATTTACTTGTTATAACCAAGTGCTTGTAACAAACGAGTGCTGTAAAAATTCAAAAATACTTGCTTTGTTTATTAATATTTCTATACTGTTTTAAATTGCTTTGAACTGTCATATTGTCTCTTTTGCATGCTATCGTTTTTGAGGAATATGCAAATACTCATAGCCCAAAAAACATCGTCTTTTGCACTCCTGACTTAGAAAAAGGTAGAAGTTTTTTTTTCAAATCAAAAGCCATCGAGTATGTTGAGAGTTGTTCCGCTTTCATTTCTTCACTTTAGTTTATAGCTGAATGTTTTATACAAATAGTTTCATCTGCCAAAATAAATGGCATTAACATACATAACAAATTCAGCACACGTACTAAACTGTGCAGCTAATTTGTAAGATACACTGCTTGACAATTGCTAAGGAACAATTACGTTTTTTGGAATAATTAAGAATAATGATTAAAGATACAGAACGAAGTATATAGTTAGTAGGTATGATGTGCCTTTATTATAAGTACAAAATAATACAGATATTACTGCATCAATGAAGTAAAATCTTAAAAATAAGAAAATAATCCTACTTAGATGATTTTCATACAACACCAAAAAAATGATCTAGGTCAGAATGATGGAGACATGAGTACCTTGATATGATGTATGATTACCAGGGACACTGATGCACAATTTATATCTGTTTTCCATACTCCCCACTAATTATTGAGGGGTGCTTGGGGGATGTTTTCCCACTCCTCTCTCAATGCGGATTTGAGTTCTTGTACGGTTCTGAGAGGGACGGTTCTTCGCGCAACACTTATGCCAAGGTCCTCCCAGGCAAGTGCAATTGGATTTAAGTCGCGAAAGTAAGCAGGCCATTGCATACGGAAAATATTTTCACTTTGCAGTGTGTCTAACACTTCAATGCTCCTGTGTAGCCGTGTATCGTCGCCCGTAAAAAGAAAGTCTTTATCTACAGCCCCCCTAAAAAGAGGAGCATTGTCCAGCATGACTTCTTTGCAATACATTTGTGACTCAACGCTTTCTTGTTAAAAAATGTGAAGCGGTGTTCTGCCATTGTGCATGATGCCTGCCCACACCATCCCGCCTGGGCCTTACCAATCACGTTCGCAAACAAATTTTTGTGCATAACGTATTCCACGTTCTCTCCACAGTAGTTGGTGACTAGAATCACTTGTCACACTGAAACGAGATTCGTCAGAGAACATCACTCTAGACCAAGTTTGATGATCCCAAACAACATGCCCCTTACACCAGCGTAATCTCTCTCGAACATGGCATGGTTGAACTTGGATGCAACGTACGGGTTTCAGTGCATACAGAAACATGCGCACTGATAGCGGTTGTAAGATTTGCAGCCATCTGTCCAGGAGTGAAATTTCTGTTCCTTTTTACCACGAGCGCTACATACCTATCCTCTGAAGGTGTGGTGTTCCTACCACGACCCTCGACATGCTTTTGCGAAACATTTCCACCTTCAGCGGGCTTCTTTAATCCGGAGATGGCACTTTTTGATACACCAATTGCAGCAGCTACAGTGGTGACATTTTGACCTACTTTCAGTCGTCCGACCGCTCGTCCGCGATTGTAGGTACTCAAATGATGTCTTGGTGACATTTTACTCTTAAATATTTCAAGAACCAAACAGAATTTCAGAGAAAAACCTTTTTTAACATCCAGCACTATTTTTGTTAAAAACCAAACAGCGTGAATTTTCGTACAAATCTTGAGCGTGTATGCACTGTCTTTTATACAGATAACGAGTCTTGATCTACCACGCCATCTGAAGTTGAATTTGTTTTCATTGGCCAGCAGGTTGAGGTACAAATTTGCATAAATCACTTGTTCCTTAGCAATTATCAAGCAGTGTATTTACCAAAAACAAAAACAAATGCAAAAATAGCTTGATTTAAAATAATAGGAGACAATAGCAACAAAATATACCTCCATATCAACAGCTTTATCTGTATCTGGGCTTTTTTTCCATTCCCAGCTCTTTATACCCTTATCATCAGTGCTAAGATTCCCATTCAATGTTACTTCATTTTGGGGTAAAAATATCACAACTTCCGATTTTGCATTTGCAGTAGGTGGATAATCAGTTTCTGAAAAAATTAAAAATGTTACTTCTATTTTAAAACACTATTCAAACGTTTTTTTTTTTTTTTTTTTTTTTTTTTTTTTTGAATAATTATTATTGCAAAAAAATAACTTTTTCTTTCTTGAAATTCACCAAGGCATTAAAAAAAAAAAAAAAAAAGATGAAGCTAAACTATAGCTTTAGTTCAATAAAATTGGTTTTATAAGTGTGATGAAAAGTGCAAATAATAAATGAGAACTATGTTTTTATGACATAATGTGAAGTAATCACTTCATATATAGTCCTTTTTCCATCTCTGCCAAGTTAAATAATGAAGATGTAGAAAGTTATTCCTTTTCAATGCAATGCTACTTAATGTGTTGAAGCAGCGACATTTTCATTCAAGATCTGAAATAAAGCAGGAGTAGCAGTAGTTTCTTTTCTAAAAACATTATATAGCATGTTATTCCATGGATTAAAGGCAAAAGATACAATGAATTAAATTTTGAACTAGAAACTTTTTTTCTACTGCTTCATTACTTAATGGAAGTTACACACTTAATGGAAGTTTAACAATGTTTCATTATATATTTGATGCTTGAAAATAATTGAAGAAAATGCAGGCAAATAGCTCTGGTCTACCTTATGTAAAATAAATAAAAGAAATAAATAATTTATAATAAGCTCAATAGTCAAAAAGGTGTGAAAGAAGCATGAAGTAATGTTAAAGTAAATAGAATCTGAGAAATGAACTTGTCTTTTCAAACAAAAAAAAAAAAAACAGATTTACTCTTTCAAAAAAAAAAACATAACTTGATTCTATTGATGTGTTTTAGATAGGATAAGGAATTAATGCTCATCTGCCTCCTCTTTTTATGAAAAATGTAAAGAAAGTGAAAGATGAAAATTGGATTACTACTTTCCCATACTAGGGCAACTGATGAACAAATGAATCTTAGCTCTTTGTGTATAAAGCAACAACACTGATTCAAATTCCTTTTTATTGGTGAAATTAGTACATCCATACTAATAATATAAAGCTATACAGTCTGTTTGAATGCACTAATCTGAGGAACTACAGGTTCAAATTGAAAAGTTATTTTGGAATAGTCCATTCATTGAGGAAGGCTATAGGCTGTATAACATCATGCTATGACTAATAGAAGTGGAGCAGCAATAAAAAACGTTATGAAACTGGGAAAGTTTTTTTTTTTTTAATATAAAATGCTTGGAATGCAGGATATGCATAGCCACGATGGCTCGACTTGAAAGTGTGAGCTTCACACCATCATTAGCATATGTAAAGGGCTTGTTGCAAGAAACACAAAACCAAAATCCAGCCCTATCAATTTATTTTTACACCATATTTCCATTTTCTCATTGTAGGAATCCACTCTGTTTTACCATTCCCAATTAAACTTGTTCTTCTTTCCTGCATCGATGGAGCCAATATCTTCAGATTTATCCAGATACATCATTTTTTAAATGAGAACATGCAAAGTTCAAATGAATAAATTCATCAAACAAAAATAGTAGCGAAATGAAAAGTAAGAGTTAACTAGTAAAATTTAATTAAACAAACTAATTTATATTTATGAGGAGCATATTAATAACGATAAAGTATAATTACAATTAGTTCAATAACAACAGAACGCATGCAGATAAAGATCATAAACCAGAATATGAAATAAAGAAAATATTTGCATACGATAAATTCCTCCAACTACCATAAAGAACAAAGACAGGAGTCGAAGCTCTTATCACTTTTCTCTTCCTACCTTCCCCAAAAGAAAATAAAACTGGTTACCGATTTCACTCCTTCCCAGTTTGACCTTGAAGCATGTGTGAAGGCATCATCGGAAACATACCATTTATTTTGCAGAAAAAAAAGCAAAAAAAGGAAAAATGTTAGGAGGAATTCTGATGTATCTTTTTCTTTTAGATACACGCACCACAAGTTAGAAGAGCTGACTTCAGCAGGGGAGGAAAATCGTTTACAGCAACCCTTCCGGAAATGGAAAAATAATCTATCAAGTAACCCTCCTTCCTCTTCTGATCTAGCCTTTATTCCATCCCCCACCCCAGCTGTTCTTCGATAATTACCATAGAGTTTACAAAACATGACCGTAGCTTACGCTTTATACCAAACAAAACGATATATATATATATATATATATATATATATATATATATATATATCATTATCTTATTTTTCTTATTAATTAACTAATAATATAAAGTTGAAGAGTTTTTGTTTGAACGTGCTAATCTCAGAAACTACTGGTTGGAATTCAAAAGTTCTTTTTGTGTTCAATAGTACATTCATTAAAGAAGGCTATAGGCACTACTAACATCACCCTATGATTAATAGGAGTGCAACAGCAATAAAAATTGTTATGAAAACGGGGAAATTTATATCTATACTTAATAGTATAGAGCTGAAGAGTTTGTTTGTTTGAATGCACCAATCTCAGAAATTACTGGTTTGAACTGAAAAATTATTCTTGTGTTGAATACTCAATTTATTGAGGAAGGCTATATGCAATTTTTTGAAATTAAATTGACCGAAATATTTGTAATTGCAAATTGAAAGTTTAATTAATTGTTTAGTTCTATGAATTTCTATTAGATGATGGGGTAAGTTAACTTATCAAGAGGACGCTGACCGACAGTGTCGATAGCTGCGAGGAACCATGCCCATGCTACACTGTTGTGATCAGCAAACACATTTTTGAATGTGTGTTTTTTTTTTTTTTTCGATGTTCTGGTACATAATTTGATTTTGTAGAATTTTTCTATTGGGTTTTGTTTTCCTTATTTCTCAACGTTTGTTTTGGTTCTTATGGTTGAAGATAGTTACTTATCTAAGTAAATAATATGATTTGTCAAATTATTCAATTGTGATTGTTCTTTATAACGTTTTTGTTATAGCATTGTTTATTTGGAGAAACATTTTAAACTGCAGGGGGGAAAACTGCTTTACTCGCTAAAGGGCATGGTTACGGTAGTGTGTTTTCTTGGCGCGTTAAGGAGTGAACTATGTAGATGAAGGATTATTTTGAGTTTTAAAGCTACTGTTAATATTTTTTTGAGTTTTGGGGAATAGTTTTAAGTTCCAAAGAGACTTAATAGGTCTTTTGAAAAGATGTGTATGTATTTTAGTTGAAGGAAAATGATCATTTCACATTAGAAGAGGGCGGGGATTTTTCTTTTTTTTTTCTTTTTTTTTTTTTTTTTTTTTTTTGTTCAACGGACTTTCTTTAACTTCTTGGTACAGGCATCGCCATGCAGGTACTGCTAGTATTCTATAAAAGAAATGTTTGAGATGGAACATAAGAGGTTCATTAAGAAGCAAAATACAAATTCATAGACTTTCCAGTGTACTTAAAAATGGATATCAAGGTGTTTTAAAGGAATTTTCAAGCACCACACTGAAATATACACTGAACTAAATCAATATAAAAAGTATACACAGTAATAAATTCATGACTTCAATTATGTTTGTGAGGTACTATTCCTGCTCTAACAAGCACCAATATTTTTAAATTGTACCTTTTTGAACTGTCACATTGGCAAAAGTAAAATTTGATGCCCCTTTGGAATCTGTAACTGTTAATCTAAAAGATGAAAAATAAATGATTTATAAGACAATTTAAACAAACAAAAAAAAAAAAAAACAAGTTCTATTAATGCTAAGATATCTTGCCCATTCATAGTGAAGTCATATTTTGGGAATTTATGGCTATAACGTAATAGCTTCAATTCTCCTTTAAATTTTACTGTGTTTCATTTAACTTTTTATACCAGAAACTACGGTCAAAACAAAATTTCTATTTGTCCTTCAACTTTGCTATGAATGGGAATGACTATATATATATATATATATATATATATATATATATATATATATATATATATATATATATATATATATATATATATATATATATATAAAGTCACATCACATTATATACAATGCTATTTTAATCAAAAAGTAAAAACTGGAAGATTAAAAGTTGAATATGGTCATATAATTCATTGTTCACCAATTGATGATAAAAAAAATATCACTGTACCATATATATTCATATATGATTCAAGTAATTTAGCAAAAAAAATGAGATTAAGAGTTGGACAGTTAAATTATACACTAGGCAGAATTTCTGAATATTTTCCATGAAAAATTCCCAGGGGAAAAAATCAAAAATGTGAATATTTCCTTGATTTCAGTCCAAGCCTTTTAAACAAAAGCTAAAGAAGTAAATACTCTCACATTCTGGTACAATTTTACATGGTCTGACCATGAAATAAAGAAAAAATAATTACATCAAAAGACCAACTGCTCAGAAAGTGTGGAATTGCTTGATTTGCAAATTATCTCCAATAGTTGGTGGAGTGGAAATCAATGTTCAATGAAAAAATTCACAAAATTTTATTCTTGTGAATTCAAAAGAAAAGCAAAAACTAATAAAAATCATGACTGCAGAAAAGAACTCTCTACAAAAATCGTGAATGCAGAAATAAAACATTTCTGTAGAATATAAAAATTGCACATTTTCGAGTCTAGAGAGCGAAAGTACAAAAGTTGCCTTTTTCATGCAATTTAACCTTTTTTTTTTTTTTTTTGCATGATTGAGGCTTTGATAGAATGCTATATTTACATGCAAAATTAAGTAATCATATGTATAATTAATTAACCACCAACCAAAAAAAAACATTTCTAGGAAAAATCATACAAGTTCAGATTTTTTTAAATTATAACTTGATTTTTGTGTATTAGAATATTTTTCTCCAGCTGCCCTCCACTTATTACAAAAACCAATCTCAATAATTGCGTAATGCTTTAGATCCAAAATTTTCCATTTGATCAAATTTCTCAGAGCTATAAGTTGTTCCTCGAAAAAATAATAAATAAATAAATGAGCATAATATATTAAAAGAAGTTAATGCAAAAAAGAATAACAATTCAAATTACTCATAAGAAATAGAACTCACTTAAAGCGATAAAATCCAGGAGTTAAATTCTTCAACTGCAGAGTTGGAGTTTCATTAAGTGGAACAGAATATCCAATAGGCACTTCTAAAACTTCCCACTGATACTTAACAATTCTGTCATCATCAGTACTAACTAAATTATACAAAATGTGTCAAAACACACATTATACTATGTACAGAAAAAAAAACATAACTAAGATGTAAAAATGAAGACAAAAGTGTTCTTTCAAATTAAATGCATCAAATTATACATACGGTTGGAAGAAAGTGAACATAGATACATATGAGACACAAATACATGTATGGCACGCACACACGTGTGCATGCATCTGAAAAACTATTGCTCAAAGACCAGATTCAGTTAATTTTCTATACATTCATCAGTGAAAGTCAACATTCTCCAGTTTTGCTCTTTCACAGTAACATAATATAGCATTTTTTTTTTTTCCTTAAGACAAGACTAAATGATGAAAAACAAATTTATGAAACTTTTTTTAAAATAAGTATGCTTAAAACTAACTTAAGTTCTGCCGTTTTTTGTCTTGTGCTAGATCTTTAAATACAGCCAAACCTTGTTAACGTGACACCCAAATGTAACATCACCTTTTCATAGTCCTGGGCTTGTGGCATATAATCTTAATGCTAAGTAGCTCTAGACTTGACGACAATGTTTTATAGTGAAACTCCAGTTACTATGACCCTTTGAGCTGCTCAGACAGGATCCTATTTTTCTTTACTATTGAGGCAGTGAGAAGCAAAATGATGTAAGAGGACATTTTCAAGTTTTGAGTAAAACGTGTTTAAAGATAACATCCTAGGTAGGCTTTCATTGAATTTTTTTTCTAAATCATGTGGTATAGTAGCTACTACCAGGGCTACTAGTACTATCTCTTGCCCCAAGACAAAGGAGAGGTCCACCTACCATTCGTACTGGTTATCTTCAAATTTTTGATTTTGCCACTTACATCCTTTTGCTTCTCACTGCTTCAATTGAAATATTTTCATTAAATATTTACTAATTTAATGTTTTATACTGTGCACAATTCAGGACATATTTTGTAAAATGACTAACCAGAAGCAGATGCCAAAAGATTGCACCAGAAAGATTACTTAATTACAGAAAATACCCTAAAATCGAGTAAGTGTCATTTCTATGAGCACAAGAAACACTAAGAAAACTTAACTAAACCATAATTAAAAGATCTGCCCCCCCCCCCCCAAGTATATTTTGTAAATGAGACTATTTTTTAAAATTATTTCTGAAAAGTGCCAATTTTTAAGTCATTTTTGTGAAGCTGCTGGTTTATTATGGTATATTTGTGAAGAGTGATTTTGCTAGTACGATATTTTGCATATTGATGAAATTGATGAATGGCAGTAAAATTGGCATGTGTTTGGCTCTGAGAAGACATGCGATTTTCCATAAAAAATATGCAAAGCTTAAACAAATTTGTTCTTTTTGGTTCTATTTTGAAACTGGGCAAAGTCCAGAGCAATGCCACCCAAGTAAAGCAAAAATTTCTGGTCTGATACAAAGCAAACACAAACTGGGAAAACAAAATAGGCAGTTCCAGCAACCAATTACAAACAGAAGAGAATAGCAAAAAAAAAAAAAAGACTGGACTTTAATGAAAAATAAGGACAATAAGGGTTCTTATTGAGGAGTATCAGAAAATAAGGAGTATATACAGGTTTGTAAAGGCAGTGTGAACTCTGCTTATCACTATTACACCCTCCACAACAAAAGTTTTGTTAATATTATCAAATTTGAAAAAACAATTGATTTTTCTCAACATTTATTTTGTAAAAACAATTGATTTTTCTCAACTTTCATTTTTAAAAACAATTGATTTTCCTCAACTTTTGTGTTTTAGAACTGTAATTCAAGAAAACCAACAATATTTTTGTGAGTTTTGATATTTAGCTAAACAGTCATCAAGAAATGACAAAAACTTAATCAGATATAGAATGGGATTTTTTTTTTTTTTTTTTGGCTAGGTTTTTCACAATAGTCACCCCTGACACACAATAGTCCAACCGACAGTATACATAAGTAGAGGAAGATAAGTTTTTAAGTAAAGAAGTCAATGTACATATTGATAGACAAAGGGATTCAAAAATTAAGAATCAGAATAACTTATCAAATAAAAAAAAATATCACTTACATGAGCCATCTAATACAGTATCTTTATTTGGCAGTTTTACAGTGACATTAGAAGGCTGAATAATGGCCACAGGAGGTTTGTTTTCTCTCTCGGCTACAAAAAATAGAAATAAAACTTAATCATAGTTTCTATAAAAATTTGAATAAATCAAAAAGGGAAAGTTAAAAAATGAGATCACATCTCACTTTTGCTAAGAAAAAAAATGCAATAAATCAAAAAGATATTGTAGATGAAATTTGAGATAAAAATCATAGTAGCACAAGAAGTTTGGAAAAAGTAAGCCTAACAATCTCGTGTCATACTACTCTGCTTCATTTATTCAAAACAAAAGATCCCATCCAATTTGTCCCATTAATTCATTAAAAAGTATGCTTCAGTAAATGCTAGTTATTATTAAGAAAATGTCAACAATCACAAAACTTATTTCAGACAAAAGTAGAAAATAAGCTGCTAAAGTGATTCCTACAGTCATTTTTTCTTTTATTTTTTTTATTTATTTATTTATTTATTTATTTATTTATTTTTCAATTTCATAAGTGCATTAAGTTCTCATGAGTCAAAATACTTGCTCTAAGGTTGTCTTCCTAAAAAAATTCATTTTCTCTGCTAAATGTTTTGCCAACTGATGATACTAAAAAATTGATTATGTACTTGAAATTTTTGAAACTTAAAAGAAAATCCTTTTAGTTTGATTGATTTTCCACCCAAAAGATTTTGCTATGCCAGTAGCACTAGAGATGCAGAAGACCCAGTTTTTGAACTACAGGAATAAACCCAGGAATTTTGTGGAATAAACCTAGAACTTTGAGGAACTTTGGATGTAAGCAAACTCCTTGTTTTTCTATTGATTCTGGGCTTAAAACACAATTATGTAAGTTTTTTTTAGATGATATTACAGCTAATAAATTATTTTCCAATAAAAAAAGAACCAACTTCAAAATACAAAGAGGAACTAAAAAGTAAAAAATAATTGGTCATATTTACATATGATTTCCTACCCAAACGTATAAATCAAATTTATTTTACAATTCCAGTACAAAAATCAACTAAACTAAACACCCAATTATAAAATAAAGATTTTTAATTACTATACATGAATTATTTTAATACCTAACTAATTATATACGATCTCATAATTTTTAATAACCATTTGAAAATCAGGGCCTCTTATAAACTACTACCTAACTTAACTGAGTAGGTTTAGTTTTAAAGACTTTCGTGTTTTGTTAAATTAGTGTTTAACTCAGACTTGGTGGGTTGTGAGTTACGTTAGGTAGTGAGATAAAAAAGAATTTTCCCAATTGGTCTATGCATGTGTGAGTTTACGGGGGACATACATAAAAAGATTCCGACGAATTGAGAACGTCTTTTTTGATATCAGTTTTTTTAAAAAAATCTTAATGGGCATAACATTTTATACGATTGGCATTAAAAACTGATCTTTGTTCCTCTCCAGAATTTATTAGTGAGCTAATTTAGTTAGAACCATTTAAATGTTATTGGTTTTCTTAACTACTTTATATTTCACAATAATACATGCCATGTAACTTGTGAAAAAAGTCACATTCCTCTTTACTTGGCTCCGTTATAGATCAACATCACACTAGAAACAGAGTATCTAATGTGATATTGTATATATGAAGATCAAAATGCTACTGGAGCAATGATACTAAATGAATTTCCTGTTTGCTTCAGAGGAGTCTTTATTCAAAATTTGCGAGCATACCTGCCAACCTCCGAGAAAAAAATCCGGAAGATATTTTTATCCAGAAGATTTTAACGCAAAATAAAATCAGACAGGACATCTACTCTTTTTACATTTAGCAATATATTAGTTATGAATTTCATATCAATTGAACTTGCTTTCTTTTAGTAAATATTACTTGTATTGCTTTCTTTAAAAGTTTGGAAATAACGTTTTTTACTCATACTCGTCTTAAAAAAAGAATGAAGCAAAAACAACGTGAATGAAAAGATGAAGATCGGTGCCGAAATTGTGCCCCTAGTTGCCCGCCGCGACGCTCGCTTCGATTGGGTCCTAATGAAGTCATTCGGTGTATCCCTCAGTGACGTCATAATCTAGCCTCACGTCTTCTCATGCGATTCTCCTATGGCAACCTCTCCTTGGCTACTTGGCCTAAAACGCAATGCCGCGTTCCACAAAAGTATTGTTAGTGCCAAAATTGGCGAGATACAATTTTTTTTCCTACAAAACATGAAAAATCTGGAACATTTTGCTCATAACCAGAAAAACGGAAAAAGACATGAAAATCCATAAAACTTCCGGGAAATCCGGAAGAGTTGGCAGGTATGTGTGACTACTAATGATTTACACAGGGGAAATATTTAGAGGGGGTACAAAGCAAGAGCCCCTTAAAAAGAAAAAATACCCCTCAAACCCCCCCATCCCCGCCCTTAAGGAGCACCCCTGATTAATTTTAATGTTTTATGGTACTTTTTTTAACACTGAGTAAAGAAAGTACCTTTGTTTTATGGCCCTTTCTTCAACAATGGATTTTATATTTAATCGTTGAAAATTATAATCATCATTATTGAAATTAAATGAAGTTTATTGTTAAAGGTTATAACTTTTTTTCTAAAGAACAAATATGGTGAAACAAATGTTTGCGACCTAAGTTAGATCACTCCTATCCATTAAACAAAAAAACCATAAAAATTGTTTCACTAAGTGAGACGCTATGAATTTACAAACAACAAAGGGCGAGTATGAAATTTGAAGAGCTCTCTCGATTTCTCCAGGATCCTTCATACCCGGACTTGAAGACCATTAGACGACTGGGAGAAGTATTCCATTTCAAACAGGAAAAGAATTTTCCTAATTGGTCCAGGCGTTTTCTAGTAATCGCGGAGCATAGAACATAAAAAAAAATCCAACAAAGTCTGTTAATTAGTATTGCAATAGCTGTAAATTAAACTGACGGCCTCATGAAATATTAAATCTAGAATACTTGTCAAACTTCAGAAATCGGATACCAGTTACTATACATTTATTAAGGAATATAAATTTAATCGTCAGAGACGGCGGGGGGGGGGGGGGCGGTCTTCAATTCCCCTTGAATTGAACACTAAACATATTTCAGAACTGAAATATTTAAAAAAAACTTTAATGACCAAATAAAGTTATTTATTAGCAAAAAAAAATTTTATATTAAATTAATTCAACTATTTCTGTAGCAAAATACATTTAATTTACTGATTTACTACATGAGTAATAAATACATTAGTACGACTATAATTAAAATTAACAGACGGCGGCATGGAAACCAAGCATCCTGATGTGTGAGAATTAAATATTGTTCAAGACAAGATTCCTCTGTCAAAAAAATGCACCGTTCACGCCAAAACCACGTGACCTGTGACACATTGTGCAGCCACTGCGCGCAGCTGACGAAAGCTGGTCTACCTAGCCACAACATATGAAATTTAAGGTTTCTTAGATTTCTCCCGGATCCCTTATCAGATCCAGAGAAAATTAACAAGGGACCATATAGAAAGTAAACCCTTCCAAAAAAAGAATTTTTCAAGTCTGTCCAGTATTTTTGGAGTAATACGAAAACATACATAAAAAGCTGCAAGACAAAATCATAACCGCCTTTTTTGAAGTAGGTTAAAAAATCTTATATGCTCTCAGTACAGAACAAGCTATTCAAAATTGAAATCAAATTAAAACTAAAAACGTGCTTATTGATCAATTTTTTTTTCTTTTTTTGAAAGAAATTCAAATTGTTGGTTGATTTTTGAAAATAACAATGTAAAGAACCCTTAATGACATTATAAGCACTATGAATGGCATGACTTATCTCAGTATTATTATAATAAAGTGCTAACTATACAAATAAATCACTTAAATGTTTTATTACAGAAAAAAGTGCTCACAAAAATATTAAACATTCAAATCACTTTACGTTAAATATTTAATTGCAAACTAATGAAAACAGCCAGTTAAGGATAGATAAACAGTCTATTTGGCAGAGTTTTTTAGAAAAAAATTACATAATTTGCATTAGAACAGTAAAAAGCATTAACATTTTGAAATTATGTAACCCTCTGTCTATTAACTCTCTGTAACTGTTATCTATGTCATTCAACAAAGTTAAACTAAACTTAAACTACCTCCCTCATTTTATTTCTCTGACATTGTAATCGAGAGGGAAAACAAAAGCAAACCAAATTGGCAAAGCAATAATTAGAACAATTTTCGGTGAAATTAAGTAATAAGCATGGAGAAAGGAATCACCACCTGACAAAAGGAATAGCCGGAAACTTTTTTCAACACGACAGATCACAACCAAAACTCGAAAATGATTATGGGTGGGTGGGAATCCGGGAATTTCAGAGAAAGAATATGTTTGTCCACCCCAGGGGTAAACCCTTCAACTCCAGTGGGGTTTGTGGGAATGTGGAGGTTTGCTGTGACCTTTTCTGACCTTCTCTTTTGTCCTGACTTTCATTTTTCACGAAGTAATATGTCTAAAGTGGAATAAAATCCCCTATTATGCCTCAAAAAAAAATCGATACGTGGAGATTATTTTTGATATATAGAAACAGTTTTTCTATGTAATGAACATTTAGATCTGCTAGAAGCTCGAGATACAGAAAATTTTGATATGTGGAAGTTTGATATATGGAGGTTTGACTGTATAACATTGATTTACAAAATTTGTAGCAACAATATGTGTGTGTGTGTGTGTGTGTGTGTATGTACATAAAACACAAAATATTTATTTCACCAATGAGGAATACTATGCACATAACATCATACATGAAACTTTTGCTTAGAATAATAGCATATACATACGAGGTAAAACAGTAACATTAACCATGGCTTCTCCAAGTGCATTAGAAGAGGACACAGTTACTTTAAAAGTATAAATTCCAGCTCTCAGCTGAAAATAAACAAGTTTTTATGATTCAGACATACAAAACTACCAAAGAAATTAAATATAAACTAAACAATTTAAGCTCCGACAACTTCCAAATTACTGGCATTAGAATAGTTTTCGGGGAGAGATCGGGGCACAAAGTGATTTTTTGAATTGTTCCATAAGAATTGATAGATTGTGATAGTAAACCATAAATCTACAGCAAATAGCCAGCTGGATTTTGTATGTCATCAAATGATCATTATTTTTCTGAATTCAGGCAGGCAATGTTTATTTTTTGCCTCTTGCATGCATTGATTTTTAACATTTTATTTTAAGACTAAAATTAACCATTTGATCCAATTATTTGTTACTTATCAAAAGTCCAGCTTAACTTATCAAAATAGCGAAACAGATGGCTTAAGACGGAAATTGGGACATTTCGGCAGATTCTATGGTAAATTCATCTTTAACTGAGCTATCTGATTCCATGTGATACCACGGATAAAGTAGATCATAGTAATCTGTCAATTATTGGTAAAACTGATACAAAACATCTCTCATGCTCTGACGGAACATCGAGTGTTTTCTTAGGTCTTGAGAATTTTGGAGGATATTCAAAGGCAGAACAGAAAACACAGACCAATAAAGGGTATAAAGAAAGGAAACATCATTGCAACTGATTCCCAAGAAAAACAAATTTTAGATGAAGAAAATATTTTTTTTAATGGAAAAATATAGAAAAAAAAAACATTATAGGCCTGCATGATACAACTGATGAGGAAGCAAAAACTCAATGATCTGATAATGCATTAGAACATGCTGACATGTGTGAAAAATCTACCTCCTGGGTTTAAAGAGCTTGGCACTACATATCCAAGTTGGCGACAAACCACTGATGCAGAGGGTGACCAAAGTTGTCAAGTAATTTTTTTTCAGCTTTCCCATGTTTTTCAGCCAATCTTATTTGACTCTTTCAGATTTTAAAATAATAATATTAGTTCTTATGTCAATTTGATATAGACTGCAAAATACTTTAAACTACTGCTTTAAACACAATGGAAGTATTACATATAAGTTGTACTAAAAAATAATTTTATAAAAAAAAAAGTGACACATCCCCCCGTCTATCATATTTCACTATAAAAGTTTAAGTACATCATGTTACAAATGTTTACTTTTATTTTATACCCATTTAATCATTTTCAAAGTAATTCATGCAATCATATTTTTTTTTAATCAAAATTACTTTCTAAGCAAAAACTTTAAGTAATGATGAAACTAAGAGAAATAAAAACAAAACACTTTGATGATTGTGTGCAAAACAAATGTTAGTGGTCATCAAAGTTTTAAAGAAAAAAAAACAATTGAAAGTATGTTCAGCATGCTGAATGAAGAAAATTGAGAATCTCAAATTTATAATTATAAAAAAATAAGTCGCTATGGTGTTAGCAGATAATCTGTCATTCAAGCTCATCAGTAAGTTCATAGATAATACTACTGAAACGCAATCATTGAAACTTAACGTATATAAACCATATAATTCTACATTGTTTAATAATGCAATAAATAAAAAGCCTAAAATCAGAATACATCTATTTCTTTAAATAATAGCACACCTTTGCAACCAATAATAGCATATCTTTGTTCAGCATGAAGAAATTTATTTGCAATTTCAAAATTATAATTAAAAATCTAGTTGAAAAGTAGAGACAAAAAGGCTGAGATAAAACTGCATCAGAGCTATAAAATTACAAATTTACGATTTTATATATCAGATTTCATATCTGCCGGTGAAGAAAAGTATCAAAATAAGAATGCATCATATTAGACACAGTTGCATTTAAACAGCAAAAAGCAAAAATTTCGGTGTTGTGTTAAAAAATAATTTAAAAGGCACTGGATAATTAATAGGTAAAACAGTATCATAATACAGAATTTTGTGTTGATAAATTTCATATTATAGAACTTTAAAATTAAAAAAAAACTGTTATTATTATCCTATTCAAGCTTACAAAGATGTGATAATGAGGGTAACATTAGCTAACAACAGAGATTAAACCTATGTAATATCAACAATGAAATTTTGCAATATTTGTTTTGAGAATTGAAAATTTTCATTAGGTATTGAGTTGTCGAAATAAGCTTCAACTTTTCTCTCTTCTGTAGGCTTAGAAAATAAGATGAATTTGGTTTTAATTTTGTTTAGGATAAAATGCAAATTAGCCTCTTTTTTTTAATTTGTTTTTGTAATATGAAAAATCATTTAAGATTTCAACAGCACATATAAACTAATCTGTGCTGATTTAGTTAAGACAGTTCACCAGATTAATAGACTATAGTATTTGATGCAAGGCAATGTAGCAGAGCTGATAAAAACCTTCCTGCATCCAGCATTTTGTGATTAAATAACTAAAAATAAAGTATTACTGATGGCATTCTGTTGATAATGCATTTAATACTGATAAAAGCTTATTTAAAATCTTTAAAAGCATGTAAAATCAAATTCATGAACCATTTTCATGATTCAGCTGAGAATAAAAAGTTGAGCTGTAGTTTCCCTCTCAGTTCTTAAGAGGCACTATTAGTGATTAAGAAAACTTTCAGCAATTTACTCATTCTAGCAAAGAGTAAATAATGAAGTTTTTACCTTAGAAAGTTTTAAATTCTTGGTGTTCTGGTCTTGCATTGTGCCAGTTTCATCTCCTTCAGGATGAGAAATCAATGTCCATTCATATTTGTAGTTGTCACCTTCACCTGAAAGAAAACAATTTCTAAAACCATATTTTAAAATAAGAAAATAACTTGGCAAAGACTTGAGACTATTTACGAATTTTATACCCCATTAACTAGCTTTGAGGTCTCGTTTTCATTCCTCTATAACCTTTGCTTACAAAAATATAAGATGCATTATGACTTTTTCCCCCCCAAAAAAAGTCCATAGCATACCTAAGTGGTTCAAAAAGTTTTTAGACTCGCATAGAAAAATAAGAATTAAAAATTAACTTTCAGTGCCCATCAGTAGTTTCAACCTACAATATTTTATGGTAGATGACAGCACCATCTGACATCAACCGAAGAATTTCTATTTGGGGTCTTTCCTCTTTTGAACACAACGCTCCCGCATTCTGACAATGGAGTGGAACAGAGAAATTTTGCATGCCATGACTGTTTACTATTTTTCGAAAGGTTTGACTGCTGCGGAGTGTTTTCAAAGTCCTTATCTATCTTTCGGATGTTTCTCCCTTAGGTGGCACAGTATTCAACTGGTTCAACAAGTTTAAGCAAGGGAAAAGATCCTTAGACAATGACCCAAGAAGGGGACGTCCAAGCACTTCGACAATGGAGGGAAATGCTGAAAAAGTGTGGTCCCTAGAGAGAGAAAACCCAAGAACCACACATTGGGATATAGGTAGCATCTTAAAGTTTAGTTCTGGGAGCATTAATGCTATATTGAGCAATCACCTTTTGCTGCAAAAGTGTTGCTCAAGATGGATCCCTCAAGCACTCAGTGACGACGGCCAAAAAAAATGTTCGCGTGGCCGTAAGATGGAAAAGAAATAAACGATGGTGAAGACAGAGGTCTCTGGGATATAGCTACAGGCAACGAAACATGGATTTACTAGTTTTAGCTAGAAACAATGCACCAGTCCATGACCTGGTGCATTACTGATGATCCGCCACCAACCAAGGTTAATGCACAAGAAGTGTTGGAAAGCGAATGGTGGCAATATTTTTTTCATACTCGGGGCAGATTGCTACCATAGCGCTGGAAGATAGAAGAACAGTTACAGCAGACTAAAATGTGACCAAGCGTTTTATAGAAGTTCTGGAACAGTGGCGTCAAAAAAGGCCCAAAGGCAGAATGCATGGAATGATCCTGCACTACGACAATGCTTCGACGCATTCTATATAGAGAACTAAGAATCATCTTGAAGCAGAAAGTATCAAAACTTTACCACACCCTCTCTACTCCCCAGATCTTGTACCCTGCGACTTTTTCCTGTTCCCCAAAATTAAAAATAAAATGCCGGTAAGCAGATTTGGCAGTGAAGTAACCGGTTAAGTAAAGATGAGTGTTCATCAGCATTCAAAGACTGGTTTTCCTGAGTGGACAAGTGCATTGCAGCCAAAGGGTTGTATTTTGAAAAGTTACAAGTAATTTTTGTAAATAAATTTATTTTTTATAGTAAAGTCTAAAAACTTTTTGAACCACCCTCATACTAGGTTACCTCGATTCGCACTTTTTTCCCAGAGTGAAATGCAATACCTGCCAAAATATTCAATCACCATGGACATTACAGATATAAGTTTTTGTTCAAATCAAATGATATCTTCTGTGAGAAACATAGCTCCAAAATTTTAAGCAAAAATATTAAAATGTTCAAATTTCAATAACAGTAAAAGGGTCAATCATTTTTTGCATTATAATTTAGATATTTCGAAATCAGCGTTATTTTTCTAATAATACAGGCCTAAGATGAAAAAATACAGGATGAGTAATAGCTGAACTTGATGTATTTTTGGGTGCTCATTTCGGGAAAAATTATTTTAAAATTCCATCCTGTCACATCTTTGAAAAATTCCATTTTATGTTGTTTTATGTTCATCTGCCATGTTTTTTTACTTTCCTTTTTGGCCTTGAATTTCTCTTCTTCCCTGACCATTTTCTACAGTGGGGAAATCCAAAACCTACAGTATACCCATCTGAGATACTCCCGATCCCTTTCTCCTCCCCCCCCCCCCAGTATCGTAATATGTGATAAGGCTCAGCATTGGGTCAGAAAGAATTGCCGAGAAGACAAAATCTGGAATCAGGCACCAAGAAGCTGATTTAGAAAAGCTTAGTTGAGCCAAAATGTTTGTTACTGCCACTGAATGTAAAACTGGGCTTAATGAAGCAGTTTGTCAAGCTATACCAAAAGACCGCAACTGCTTCAAATACTTGTGCAAAAAGTTAACTGGCTTATCTGATACCAAGTTGAAAGAGGGAATTTTTGTTGATGAAGGACAAAGTACTTGAACTACCATGACAGCAAAGGAAAAAGATGCTTGGGTTGCATTCAAAGATGTCAAAGGACTTAAAAGGAATTGCAATGCACATGCTGTACAAATTTCAAGCGTTAGTTCGCTTCATGACTATTAAATACCACATTTCTTCACAAACGTGTAGACTTTTTCCCAGAAAATTTAGGATCTGTGAGTGAAGAACAGGGTGAAAGATTCCTCCAAGACATTAAAAATATGTTGCACAAATATCAAGGAAGATAGGACAGAAACATGCTTGATGACTACTATTGGAAGTTAAGGAGTGATGAACCTGGGATTAAACATTTCATAACATCAAAAACAAGTTTCAAAGAAAAAAAATACATACTTAAATAGAATTTTGTTTTTGTTTTTGCTGTTTAAAATTTGATTTTAGCTTTAATCCCTATAATTTGCTTTTTTCTTTGCT
This sequence comes from Uloborus diversus, assembly GCF_026930045.1. Classification (NCBI taxonomy): domain Eukaryota; kingdom Metazoa; phylum Arthropoda; class Arachnida; order Araneae; family Uloboridae; genus Uloborus; species Uloborus diversus. The sequence goes on along the minus strand of NC_072733.1, from coordinate 126,554,048 downwards.
CAGCCATATTATGTATGTTACACCAAAATAAAAACAGATTAGAGTAGTAAGAAGGTGGTATTCTTTCAGAAACTGAGCCATAATTTGAGGTATAAGTTTAAACTCAAGGAACATTTAGTTTTTCACCTGAACAGATGCGGCACATGCAATATAAAAACGGTGATTTTTATCCATTTAAACTAATAAAAAATAATTGATTGCTGAAGAATCAATGTGAATCAAAGTTCTTTGGGTATACTTTACAACATTATGCAAATTTTCAACTAACAATCTATTACCCAAATTCAAAATAATAGAATATCAGAACTGTTCGAACAAAACTTGTCCCCGAGTCGGGAAAAATGAACGCATGCAAATTAAAAAGACTAAAACTCATTATTCACCAATGGGTAAATCAATTTAAACAGCTTTTCAGATATTATTTTATTAATTTATGGATCATTAACACATTGGAAAAAATAGATAGATTTTTTATATGGGTCAAAAAATTAGAATCTATTCATTCAATGTGAATTTTAAAAAGTAGCAAAAACATTTGCATAGCTGTTACCCTATACAGTCGACTTCCGCTACAACGCGATTCGACTTACGGGAAATGGCTATAACACGATTTTTTTTCCCAGTAAAGAATTTTTGACCTAACGCAAATTAATCGCCAGGAATCGTGGTGCGTAAGTATCAACTCTCTTATTGGCTACTAAAAATATTTTCTTCGCAAATGAACCTTCATTCCTTTAGCATCACTGACAGCTGAAGTTCCCACAGCGTACTAGTCTGAACATCGCTTTGTTCGTGCATACAAATAACACACTCCTCATGTTCCATTTATTTTTTTCATTCTAAATGCGAAAGTTGATGAAATGTAATGACACTTAAGACCGCTGTTTTATCTTAGGTAAGGTAACACGACAATTGGGTATGAGTGACTCTTCCATATGCACAGTTAAAAGTCTAGAAAAAGAAATCCGTAAGAGTTTGCCGTGTAGTATTTAAGCAAAACGCGAAAATGATGAAAATTGAAGCTGCTCTTGTATTGCAAATTAAAAAAGCCTGGAAAGGGGTTGTTGCCACAGATGGAAACGTTATAAAAGAATTAGCTATATATGCGACTGTATTTAAAATATATATTCGAATAACAGTTTGATAACGCAGCATAAATCATCATCATCTTAATTTTTTTAGGTTACAAATATCATTACTGGATCTACTGTACATACAGTACAATATAGTCATTATTTTATTAGTATACTGTACGTGCCGTACTAGTTTATTTTATGTCCCGCTTTCCCATTGATCATTGATTTTGCATGGTAACAGTATTTTATGTCGAAAAAAACAACTTTTCAAAAAAATACAAATAAAAATTCTGTTCTTGATAGAAGAAATGGTAATGTATAGTTAAGGAATGGTTTAAAACAGTTTTAGGTGGTGTTTTCAAGTGTGTTAAATAATTGGGTATGTTTCTAAAAGTTTTTACGCATATCTTTTTCCACAAAGCGAAATTTCGACTTATGCGAGGGGTCTTGGAACGCATCCCTCGCGTAAGTCGGGACTCGACTGTAGTTTGTCACAAGTATGGAGCTGGGCGCTCGGACAATTTTACGCTATTTTAAAAGCCTTTTACTGCTCAAAATGGGTCGACAAGGTGATAAATAGGAAAAAAACGAAGTTACATATTGTATCATTTCTTAAAGTTAGAGAAAAACTATCCAACTCAATTCAAATGAACCTTTTATAATCTATGGTATGTGAGATTTTAAAAGAATATAGAAGGACTGACCAACTAAAAAGTATTCAAAGTAAACGAAGTAGAAAAATTGTAACACCTGGAAGAGATGAACCCAAATTAAAGTAATTTGTCCAAAATGATTGTTGAAAAATTCTTCTTATGTCCATAAGTGTTGGACAGAATGTATAGTTACAGGGATAGAAGTGACATTTGCCAACAAAAATATAGGAAAATATAGGAATTTTCTGAAAAAAATATAGGAATTGGATAGAAAATATAGGAATTTTCTGAAAAAAATATAGGAATTCGATGGAAAATATAGGAATTTTTTGCAAACAATATAGGAATTTTTCGAAATAATATAGGAACATTTTGAAAATAAAAAAAAGAGGACATACAGGAATTTTTATAACGAGGCAGGCCAGTAGGACATTTTTTTTTAAAATGCAATACAGTCGAACCTGTCTATCTCGAATTTTACGGCACATAAGAAAAATTCGAGATATGGAGGCTTCGAGATACAGAAGTTTTGAAAAAAGTTCTAAAAATAAGTAATTGGAGCAATGACTCGAAAGTAAAACTTTGGGAGCAATTTTACTAATCAACAATGTCCCCTTCCTCTCAGTTTCAGAATGGATTTAATTGCTGGAAAACTTGCTTTTTGTACATAAAGTTTTAATTCTGGAGGATTATGTGACTGCTAATATTAAGAAAAGTGATTTCTGTCTCCAAATTCCAGTCAATAAAGATTGTTGTGGATGGAATTCAAGAAAGACACTTAAGTCGAAATTCGAGTTATGCAGGTTTTCAGAAAATTTCATTCAAGACAAACATGGGGGAAAACATTGAATTAATACTTTATGTGCAGGGAAAATGAAAAACTTCGACACAGAGAGGTTTTCGAGATAGGCAGGTTCGAGATAAACAGGTTCGACTGCACTACTATTTGATTAAATACATGTAATAACACTACCTGACATAAGTGCAATACATACGCATAAATAAGTCTAAAAATACAATTCTGCTTTGTTCTTAGAATTTTAAGCACTTAAGCATCTTGTCTGATTCCATCCCGTGAATGACCAAATATGGCGACTATGTTTCACACGTAGCTGCTGGTCCAATAGCTTTCCGGTTGGAAAAAAAATGATAGCTCCAGATTTACCCTATTATGTTGTTTGTATATTTATTTTGTGAATGAGCTGCTTTTGAATGTGGAATTTTGTGAATGGGGCTGCTTTTACGATGCGTAAATTTGTGAAGGGGCCGCAAAGCGGATCCAATTTGTGTCTGGAACGACCCCAAAGTGTGCATGTCTTTCCGACTTCCTCAATTCTTTTAAAATTGAGAACAGCTTTGCGTATTCTTTTTTGAAAACTTGGCTGTGCGGCCTCTTCGGAGGCATTATTATTAAAATGAACGTTTAGTTGATACGCGAACTGCAGCACCTACATTCCACACAATTAAAACCAAAACAATCGAAGTTGAGATGAGCTATCCTGCAAGTAGCAATAATTGCAACCGTAGCCAAACGCAAAGTTCCGAAAAAATAAAAAAATCGTGCGTGTGGAGACCTGAAACGGTAAGTGGCCGGAGAGCCCTTCCTAGAATGACATCATCAAAACCTACACAGCCCATGCGCCCATCATGATCGCCCAAGTTCATCGACGCCGAGTTCGAAAGTGAAGTTTTGAGGACTTGCGCAGGAGCTTCATGGGCTCAGAATTGAGCTGCAGAGACGAGCTAAAGTCAAACGCTGCTCCACTCAGGAAGAAACACGGTACAGGGCACTCAACACATTTTAGCTTTAGAAAAGGAAGGAGACCATTTTCAATTAAAAAGAGGACTAAAGAGGACCAGTTAGGATTAAAAAGATGACCTTGGGAGGACCATTCATTTGATTTCAAGGAAGCACCAAAAGGCAAATTAGCTGCCTGCTGCTAAATCCATGAAGATAATTTGTTAATTAACCATAATACTGAGATTTTTAATGATACAATTCCTTTATCTTCTGCACAACTGTTCTTTTTATCCATTGAATAATAATATTATTTACACAATCATTTGGATGGGAGGGGGGGGGGGTTGCTGGTAGTCCTACAGAAGGACAGATGAAGCTATGCTTCATCTTTCCTTAGTTTAAAATTATTTTTGTGTTTTTCTGTCTTGTAATGCTTCTTAATAGCATTATACCCTCCACAACCGATATGAATCTATCACACACCAAACAGATCTATTGTATTCAAAGTTTTCCTAAAAATGTCTGAAATGCTAAATCACAAAGGGAAGCAGATCACATGAGGCTTAATTTTGCAATTTTCATATTCAAAGTATATTTTCAAGAATCATAAAGCTTACATTAAAAAATTACTCCATGATTGCAGGGCCATGAGTGCTTTGAACTTTTATGGGGGGGGGGACAAATCCCCCCTTAGCAGGCATCATGCCGCCTGCCTTGTCTAGTGGTCAGAGAAGTCTGACTGCGACAGGAAGGTCTGGGTTCGAATCCCGGCTCGGGCATGGACGTACTTTCTTTTGTCCTTTCTTTGTGTGAATCTAATGTTATGCTGTGAATAATTGCCTACCCTATACACTGTATCCTTATGACATGTGTGTACTGTGGAAGTCGGACTTCACACCAAATGACAGTGCGGTTGGAAAAATGAAGCAGCGCACCCCAAATTGCCAGCCTAGCTGGCACATGAGAACAACAGCAGGCATCATGACAATGAAATGATGTACACAAATTCAACTTGATGAAATTACATACTTCAACTTTGTTTCATATACAAATGCTACTTTAAAATGCTATGTACTCAATTATTTAAATTTAATATCCCCCACCCCCCACACAAAAAAACAGTAATAAACGAAAATAAGCAAAGAATAATCAAAATTAAGTTTGAAAAACTAAATAAACTCGAATTAAACACAAAAATTATTAATTTTTTAGTTATTTAAATAAAAATTAAAACGTATCATGTCAAAATAACTTCTAATTGTCATAAATATAAAAATATTTATAAGATGCAAAACTATTGAAAGCTCACAGAAGCATATTTTCACGAACCAAGTTCAATGTTGGCATGTTTCCCATAAAACATTTATTTTCTACTAAATTAAACATAAAACATGCTAATCAAAGGTGGCATATGGGAAAATAACATTCAATTGGGAAAAATATTTCAACATTTACATGATTCAAAAAGATTGAAATTTCAAACACAAAAAGCAATTTTCCACGAAGTCCGAGTAAGTTCAATGTTACCGTGGTTTCCACAATAATTCCTTCGTTAATTATTGAAATTAAATGAAAAATAAGCTAATCTAAAGTAGCATATGTCAAAATAACTTCCAATTGTGGAACACATCAAAATATTTATAAGATGCAAAAGGATTGAAATTTCAAACGCGAGATGCAATTTTCCGTGAAGTCCGAATAAGCTCAATGTTGTCATGGTTTCCAAATTTTTTCCTTCTTTAATTACCAAAATTAAACGAAAAATAAACTAAACTAAGGTAGCATATGTTAAAATAACTTCCAATTGTGGAACACATCAAAATATTTACAAGATGCAAAAGGATTGAAATTTCAAACGCGAGAAGCATTTTTCCGCGAAATCCGAGTAAGTTCAATGTTGCCATGGTTTCAAAAATAATTCCTTCATTAATTATTGAAATTAAAGGAAAAATAAGCTAAGCTGAGGTCATGTCAAAATCACTTTGGATTGTAAAAAGCATCAAAATATTAACAAGATGCAAAAGGATTGAAATTTCAAACGCGAGAAGCAATTTTCTGCAAAGTCCGAATAAGCTCAATGTTACCATGGTTTCCGAAGTAATTCCTTCGTTAATTACTGAAATTAAATGAAAAATAAGCTAATCTATAGCAGCATATGTCAAAATAACTTCCAATTGTCAAAAACATCAAAATGTTTACAAGATGCAAAAGGATTGAAATTTCAAACGCGAGAAGCAATTTTCCGCGAAGTCCGAATAAGCTCAATGTTACCGTGGTTTCTAAAATAATTCCTTCGTTAATTATTGAAATTAAACGAAAAATACGCTAAACTAACGTAGCATATGTCAAAATAACTTCCAATTGTGAAACACATTAAAATATTTACAAGATGCAAAAGGATTGAAATTTCAAACGCGAGAAGCATTTTTCCGCGAAATCCGAGTAAGTACAATGTTGCCATGGCTTCCAAAATAATTCCTCCGTTAATTATTGAAATTAAATGAAAAATAAGCTAATCTTTATCAGCATATGTCAAAATAACTTCCAATTGTCAAAAACATCAAAATGTTCACAAGATGCAAAAGGATTGAAATTTCAAACGCGAAATGCAATTTTCCGCGAAGTACAAATAAGTTCAATGTTGTCATGGTTTCCAAATTTTTCCCTTCTTTAATTACCAAAATTAAACGAAAAATAAACTAAACTAAGGTAGCATATGTTAAAATAACTTCCAATTGTGGAACACATCAAAATATTTACAAGATGCAAAAGGATTGAAATTTCAAACGCGAGAAGCATTTTTCCGCGAAATCCGAGTAAGTTCAATGTTGCCATAGTTTCCAAAATAATTCCTTCGTTAATTATTGAAATTAAACGAAAAATAAGCTAAGCTAAGGTCATGTCAAAATCACTTTGGATTGTAAAAACATCAAAATATTAACAAGATGCAAAGGGATTGAAACCTTAAACACGAAAGCAATTTTTCGCGATAAATCAAACCGAATATATATATGTACAGAAAATTGCACTATTGAAACACAATCCAATGATTTTTGAAAGAATTCAAGCAATAAAGAAACTTTTCATACATTTTCAATTTTTTCAAGCACTAGAAAAAAAAAAGACCTTTTTTTTCCAATAACCTTTCAAGGTTTTTTTAATGGGCGTACGAACTTGGTTTAACACGCGCTGCGGCGGCGTGTTTGGGTGTACAGTAACTTTTAACGAAATGAAAAAACTTTTAAAATGTGATATTTAAGTAAAAACTATGTAAAAGCGGACTAATCAGACTGAAATGTTAAAAAGCGGTCTAAAAGCGGACTTTACCATAAAAAACGAACTTTGGCGGGAAAAGCGGACCATTTGGGAGCCCTGCTTAGATAAAATGGCGTCTGCGCGTCGATCGCGGAAATGCAGTAGCAAAAAGTCGGGGGAAAAGTAAAAAAAAAAAAAAAAAAAAAAGGAAGCGGAAACTGAAAATATAGGAAAATATAGGAATTATAGGAAAATAGGAACCTTTTTCAGAAATATAGGAAAATATAGGAATATAGGAACGCTGCGATGCCTGTAGTTATCTTATCCACGCCAACTACACTTGCAGGGTTGCATAAACTGCAATTTTAATTGAGGATCTACGAAGTAAGATCAAAGGTAAACATGAAGCAGAAACATGCACAACTCTCCTGGAGCAAAGAGAAGCTTAAACAGGGGCAACTAGGTTGGAAAAAGATTGTATTCAGTGATGAATCTTTTTTTAAAATATTTGTAAGCAAAAAAAGTGTTTCAGGTTTGACACCTTTAAAAAGAAAAGTGTATGAGAAATCTTGCGTAAGACGTTCTCTCCACTTTGACACATCCTTCTTGTTTTGTGGGTGCATGATGGCTGCTGGAATTGGGAAGTTATGTATATCGCGTAAAATGAAACAATGCGTGACTTCCGCTGTTTATCAATAATACTGCATGATACTTCATCTTAGGCAGAGCAGTTGCACATTTAGTGACATTTTTATCTTTCAGCAAGATTCTACTCCGTGTCACATCTCTAAATCAACTAGGAGGTTTTAAACACAAAGAGGATTTTAGGTATTAAACTGGTCAAGCAACTTTACGAATATCAATACAATCAAGAATTTGTGGTACCGTCAAATCTAAAAATGCATTTCAAGACCTGATGCCTGCGAGCAAAATTGAGCTTGTTGCCGCATTTGAAGAGGATATGGAAACAGTGTCGGAAACGATTAATGGAAAAAGGTGGTAGAATCCGTGTGAGAAAGGATTAAAGCATTGAATCCAGCAAAAAATGACGCATTCTAGTATTGATCTTGTTTATTTTGAAAGTGTTTTTTCCCCTTTTAATTTGAATATTTTAATTTTTTGACTTCAATGTAAATCTTCATCACTATAAACTTTTGGATTATTCTTTCGAAGTATACTTTTAATTGAGTATATTTGAAATGAAATGTACACTTTAAGGTCTAAGAAAGGTGGCACATTATTTAAATGCCTAATTTGCATTTATTTGGTTAGAATTAACTTTTTTTCCAAAAAGTGGGAAGTATTCTATTATTTTGAATTTGGGTTGTATATGTTTTTGTTCATAATATTACATCTAATGAGCATATACTCTTTGACACAACTTTTACTGAAATTTATCACCAGCATCTAAATTAATAACATAACATGAAAAAGTATTTGAAAAGAATTAAAACAGTTCATTTTAAAAAAAATTCCATGTTATTTTTGCTTTGTAACAATTACTTTGATAAAAGTTGTAAAAAAATATACATAAAAAGGCATAAAATGAGTGATTAAAAGGGGGGGGGGAAATATTAAAAGATGAAAAATAGTAAAGGCTTATTAGCTGAAGACTCATATATAAAACAATTAACTATACATTTATACCTTGTTGCTGTTTTAATGCATAGGCTGAAAGAGTAACTTCGTTTTCAGGTAACTGTAGTGTGACATTGTCACCAGCTGAAACTACTAGTTGATGCATAGGTGGTGTTGTTGAAGGCACTGTTTTTTCTGTAATGTTTTTACTTGATATTAAAACCTAAAATGAAAACATGTTCATAGCATGGGCTTTATTTATTTGGTAAGATTTAAACATGTTCACGCACAAAGTCACTGACAAATTTTTAAATACTTAAAATGAGAAACTAACAAATTAAAAATCAATAACAATGCCTAATCAAATGTAAAGCAGCGTCTATCAATTATAATTTCAAAAAAATATATCAGTTTCAAAATTTTACAGGAAGAAAAAAATAAGATAAATTAAAAGAATGAACAATATAACAATTTTCCAGATTGGTAGGCCGACGTCCCTTCCGGATGTTCTGGCTGATGTTTCACAAATATCTTTCAGGGTTCTGCAAAGTACAAATTAATTTGAAGGAGAAGTCTAAACCATATGGATCTTGATCCTCATTGTATACTTCATTAACACTAGAAAGAGGATGTTTTCCGTATACCTAGAAAGACTAGTAGCGGTCATTTTGACCGCCATACTTAAAAGATAGTAAATTATTTCTTTTCAGGATTTTTCATCATAGAAAAGGATTTGTTTTGATACTTAATGAATTGATTTAACACTTTAATCATAACATAACTAATAAATAACTATCAGGCGACTTTTTTTTTAATTTTATGTTCAATTAAGCGAAATACACATAATGCGTTACGTAACTAACATTGAGGAAGAATAAATTTGTACAAAATAGGATACATTTCTTAAGCATACAATAACTAACAAATATTTTCAACCATATGTGTCATTATTTTCATAAATGCATAAATATTGCAATATGTATTTACATTATTTACAAATACTCATCTTTACCATTTTGCTTGTATATGAACCGAAACTCTTTTTGCATTCAACAAACTTTCGTAGTTTCCAGTTATTTCAATTGACATTATTTTCGTTTTTTCCCTGAAGTAGAGACTTTATCATTTCTAGCAAAATTGATCAGTGCAGATTACTTGGAAGAAATTTACCTTTTGAAATAAAAGTAATTTCTTTGTAAATGTGTCAAAAGCATTGCTAGCTGCTAGGTCAAGATTATTAAAATAATCTTGCATCGGTCAACTCTACTCCAAACTGTTTCATACGTTGCTATTTCTTTTTTTTCCTTCTCGCACTTGGAGAAAAAGAGAGTTGTTTTTGATATTTTCAGTTTTTTTTTTTTTTTTTTTTTTTTTTGTTTATTTGCACCTGACCCCTTTCCCGTTTGATTTCTATAGCTTGAGCATCAGTGTTTATTAGCGAAATTTCGTTTGATTCTTACTCTGAAGAATCTTTTTGTGCAAATCTAGGTTCTCAAAAATATTTGCAATCATCTGATGAAAGCAGGGGTCTGTCCAGGATTTTTCACGGGGTCTGTTTTTTGTGAAAAATCAAATAATATTGTGAAAAATGAATTAATTTTGTGAAAAATCAAATTATTTCGCAAAAAAAAAATGTTAAAATGAAATTTTAGAATTTAGAGATGGCACAAACTGCATCAATTAAACTTAAAGTTAAGTGTTTTCCTCTTCTATGTCGAGAATATCATTCTGGAGTGTTTTTTATATCATTCTGGACATTTAGTGAGGGGGGGCATCGCTATTTATCTACCATTCTACATTATGTTAAGTTATACTAGAAACATTTCTGTACAGTATTTAAAATATTTGTAACAAAAAAAATAAATAAATAAAATAAAATTCAGACAAGGGTCAGCATTTTTAACTTTTTGACCCAAGACACTCTTAAAAAGCACAGAATTTCATTTAAAACTTATAAATTCCGTGATTTTTACAAAAATAAAAAGATATTTTAACTGTTTACCTCTTAACAAAGCGTAATAAACATCAAAAATTCGAAAAATCGGAATCCCATAGTGGATGCAAAGAGATCGCAAATCTCAAAGTGAAGGCATCAAAAGTATAAAAACAGCTTGTAAAAGAAATATTTTTGATAAAATTATTTTAAAATTGCATTTTACAGTCCTATGATAAACATTTCATTAATATCTGTGGACACAGTTGAAGCAAAAAAAATAAATAAATAAACCATCTATATCTATCCTCATAAATGAGAAAATGGAATTTTGCTAAAAACTTGAAATGAGAGTTCTAACAAAAATAAAAAGACTTTTCATTTATTTGCACCCTAATAAAGCGAAGTTAGTTTGAAAAAAGAACCAAGTATGATTCTCATATCGGATGTTAAAAGATTGCATTTTTCAAAGGGTAGACATCTAAAGAACAAAAAAAAAAAAAAAACGGTAATTAAAAGAGTTTATTTAAAGTTAATCATCGTTGTTAGCATCGAAAAATCAAAACCCATATAATTTTCTCTCAAAATAACAGTTAAACATCGCACTGCACCTTAAAAACGCAAATATTGACAAGCTGGTAAAATGATGAGAATTTTTTCTAATCAAGTCATTATAAAGGTACAACGCCAGACTCTAAGTGGTGATAATTTTGAAGTTGGTAACCCTATCCGAAGCGATCATATTTTTCCCCCACCCTTACTATCCCTTTGCAGTTTTAAGTTCATTTCGCAGATATATATTACTAGCTGCGTTGCCCGGCTTTGCTCGGTCTACCTTGAAAAAAACCATTGCATCAAGTGAAGTATCTTCAATAACCAGGATTAAATGAAAGAAACAAAACATCATGCAAAATTTTCTCGCCAAACAATGACGACAGATACTAAAATACTTTTAAGAAATTAAAATAAAATGAGAAAGATGGATTTAAAAGGTAACCATGGAAACACAAAATAAAATAAGTTTAAGAATTGAAAATGAGAAAGATGGAAATAGACAATGGATTCAAAAAGCGTTGCCGTGGAAATGCAAAATAAAATGGTTAAAAACTTGAATAGAGAACAGATTTTTGAACTTCATTTAATTCGCTTGTAACTTTTTTTCTAAAGAAGATACAGGGCTAAACTTTTGACCATAGGTCGAGTTAGATCTGGAGTAAAAAATGTCGCTTTTTTCAATGCTGTCAAAAAGAAAACTGTGGGACAATTCCTTCACTTTTTATTGATGGATTTAATGAGTGCCTAAATTTCAGCTAAGCCTAAAAAAATTCGAGCTAAAAACGTAAAAAACTCCCGCCGCCATTAAGTTAAAGCATTGGAACAAATTGTGAAGAACGCAGAAAATTCTTCCCTTTCCAACGATACATAATATTACTATTTGCGAGTAATTTTTCACCCCCATATTCGGGAATTTATGTGAAAATTGGGCCTAAATTGGAATAAAAAAGGAACTATTCATCGAATTGTTTTCGAACTGGTCTGCAAATCTTCTCAGGACTTAAAGGAACAAACCGTGAAAATTTCAGCAAAATCGGCCGGGTAGTTCTTGAGTTTTGCGAGTTCAAACACACAGACACGTTTTGGAGACTTCATTTTATACTATGTAGAGATTATTGTTTAAATCATGAGCGGGAGAAAAGTGCTTACCAACACCTTTTTAGAACAGTTTACAACAACACCGCTGCTAATTAGTTGTGATAAAACAAACAACAAGCATTATATTTATTTGGCAGTAGCAATTATTTATCGTTTGCAGGAACATCGCAAGAGTGCCTTTTTTTTTTCTTTTTTTTGCAAAATTAGACGATTTTGTATAAGCTGATCCCTCTAATTTGACTTCAGAACAGGTTCCAAAAATTATCGGTTTATACACAGAAATATGCGTTATTTTGCTTTCACATTTGCTCTTTCAATAAACAATTTGTGAAAGATCCGATCTTGTTTATCAGAATTTTGTGAAGGATCCGTTTTGGTTGATCGGAATTTTGTGAAAGGTCCATTTTGGTTGATCGGGATTTTGTGAAAATTCCGTTTTGGTTCATTGGAATTTTGTGAAGGGTCCGTTAACGGACCCAAATATCCTCTGGCCAGACCCCTGGAAAGTGAATTATTTTTGTCCCTAGGAATATGCTCCTCTTCAGACAAGTCAGAATAAGTTCTGAGTTGTTCATCCGAGCCAGAATAAGTTTTCGACAAATTCTGGAACAGTTGTAGGAATTCATTTTCTGATAAGTTTTATTTACTAATGGTCCTTCGCAACATCATGAAGAGAATTGTGTGACTGGGCTCTTCAAGCTCATTGTAGGAAAGAAACGCATGTGTTTGAAGCAAAACACATGTTCTGGTGCACAAAACAAATCCAGCCAAGTTTTTAGAATCCACCTGTTTTAAATCTAACTCTTTACAGAACCAAAAGAATTTCACTTGTCCAGTAACATGCTTTTCAAATTCACATCTATCAACTGTGCCCTCTGTACTGATAACAGAAAGAAAGATGCATGTGACCAACAAGTGTTTGCACCACTTAACTGCCCGATTTCTAATATAAGATATTGACTTCAAAAATCTTACATAATAATTTTTTGATGCCCCCCCCCCCCCCAAGTATGGATATGTAGAGATTTTTCCAACCCCCCTCCCCCTCGGGACCCTTACGTAATTAATGAATGGACCCTAACTTCCTCTCAAAATAACAGTTAAATATCACACCGTGCCAGACGTTAAAAGTGGCGGCGATAAGTTTGAAGGTGTTAACCCTATCTAAAGCAATCACATTTTCTCCCCACTTGCAGTTCTAAGTTCATTTTGTTGACACTTTTTCAAAGAAGTTTACAACAACACCTCTGCATAAAACAAAGAAGCAAAATTGTAAACCAAACTGACTTTCAGCTGTTTTATTTCTTTCAAAGAAACAAACAACAAGCATCATATTTATTTGGCCGTAATAGTTATTTATCACTTGCAGAAACATCACAATAGAGCTAATTTTTTTTTTTTATTTATTTTTTTTTTTTTTCAATATTAACAGATATTTTATAAGCTGATCCTTTTCATTTAACTTTAAAAAAAGTTCCAAAAATTATCGTTTTTATCCACAGAAATATGCGTTATTTTGATTTGCTCTTTCAATAAACAATTTGTGAAAGATTTGTTTTTGTTTATCAGCATTTTCTGAGGGGTCCGTTTTGGTTGATCAGGATTTTGTGAAAGGTCCGTTTTGGTTGATCGGATTTTTGTAAAGGGTTCGCTAATGGGACATAAATTTCCTCTGGCCAAACCCCTGTTAACTTTTAGAATAAAAAACCATACAATTTTGGTAAAATAAAGTTATTAGATTAATGAGAAAAATCTACAAACTACAGAAAAACCAAGATTTTATGCAAAAAACAAGAATTTAAAAAGTGAGAAATTTAAAATTCACCAAATATATTTTGAATTATTAAAAAAAAGAGCTCACCTCAACACAACAATGTGTTGATAATTGCGTCTTGAAAGAGATACGCCCACCCACGTTTAAATTACTTTATATTCACATTCAAAGTTTGAAGAAACTAACATTTTCAAAGATATACACGTTAAAACACAACTACTGAATAAAAAACACAAATATGTTTTCCTATGAAGTACAATGCGAACAAAAAAAAAGAAGCTGTTAGCAAATTCAGGCTCCTATTGACAGGGTTGCCATGTCTAAAAAAATCATCACCTGATTGGCATAAAAAATTATTTCAATATGGTGCAAAAATTTGGATGTCACCAAAGGGGGGGGGGGGTACACACTGCATCTGAGCCAAACTTAATGCAAATTTCTTACATAAAGAAAGTACAAAGCAGAAAAACCAGATCTAAGTCTTACATTGTTTTTTGTAAGTAATTTTGCACACTAGTATAGCAAAGCTGTGCATTAACAATAAAAATACAAAATTGGTATTTGTAACGGGAAGTAATATGACCAAAATACAGAATAAATCCTTACATTATTTCATAGAGCTACACCCACTAAAATATCAGAGTTGATTCTTATATATAAATATTAAATACTTGTCAATGCGAGAGAAAAAAATGCATCTAAAAAAATATTTCATTAAAAAGCTGTTGAATAGGTACAAATTGTACAACTATTAAGAAACAATATTTTTAAAAAACATTTTCGGCCTTTGAATACTGAATAAATTATTGGAAAAAACATTAAAAGCCAAATTTAATCACATTTTTAAATTTTTCTGCAAATTTAGAAACGTACATATTAAATATGGTTTTCGTGTTTAGAAGGGCAGTATACCTACAAAATAATAAATGTAACAGAACTAACAATAAATTTTACAGTACCTGATTGGATATCATTGGAGCATTTGTAATCTGCTGAAGGCGACTAACGTGATGCTTCTTTTTACATTTTCCTTGCTGACGTTCATAACCATCAATGCAATGGCAAACTCCAGTGCGTGCACGATGGTTTTTTGGTACACACTCTTCATAATCTGGACACTGATGAACTCCATATACACAATTCTTTGCTGTTGGAGCAAAAAACACAGTAGTTGAGATGTCTTGATCTAGCTGAGGGTCTTCAGTTTCTTTAAACTGAGTAAGACCAACATCATTTTGATAATCATCTTGGAACAATCTAATAAATAAGAATCAAATTTTATCACAAATAAATAAAAATTTATGCTTCAAAATCTCAATAGAATCATGATACTGAGAGCCTATAAAAATATTTTAAATCAAAATATATTTTGTTGCTTATTAAAAATATCTCATGAATTTCAAAAAGTTCCTTGGGTTGCACTCAAGTGCAGTTTTTGCAAGATTCCTGAAACTTTTTCTGAATCTATAATCTTACTCCATAAAAATAATTCCCCATACTGCTCCTGCTGTGGACCAATTAGCAGACAAAACTTAAAAAAACGTGAAATTTTCATTTTTTATATTTATTTTAAGAAGTCAGCCTGCATAAATTAAATGGCTTACGATAATTTTCAACTGCAACCTTATTATTATCAATGAACAGAAGAATCTTGGAATTTAGCAATAAAAAAACAGGAAGAAAAGATTGAGATTAGCTTCATTCTTTTGGTTTACTGAATGCACTAACCCCTTTGGAACTTTGAGTTTATTGTCTGCTCCTAGTGGCACCAAACCTATTTGAAACCCATTGAAGGTCAAAATTGAATCAAAACATTTCCATCAGCAAGATCACCATTGTCAGAGGGTTTTTTTTTTTTTTTTTTTTTTTTGAGGCATTGATGCAATTTTTTGGCCAACTACGAGTATTTCATTACAGGGTTGCCAACCTTGGAGAAACAATTTGAGGAGCATCTATGGTGATTTTGAGGAGCAGTTTGAAATTTTGCAGAGCAGCTCGGCATTTTGCATTAATTTCAATACCTAAACCTAAAGTCTAAAAACCTAAAATCACTTATCTAAAATTGTTTTTGAGCTTTGATAATCATTTTAAGCACTAGCATAAAAATAAAAACCAGCCTTTTAACACTATGTTATGCTTGAAAATGCTCAGACAAAAAATGCGGAGCAAAATAGCTTTTTTGCGGAGCAACTCTGCAAAATGAGAAACAGTTTGCAACCCTGTCATTAGCACATTATTTAGTAAATGTTTGATTTAAGAAAAAAACAAGTTGATATCCCTAAAACACCTTTGTTCCACACCTTTGTTCAAACAAACAAATAAAACATTCTCTTTCAATGCTATGGAGCCATTCATTAATTACTTAAGGATCCCGATAGGGAGGGAGGTTGAAATAATCTCTACACACCCTTACTTTGGGGAGGGAGAGTGGTCAAACTCATTCTTGCGTAATATTTTCCAAATGGATAGAAATTGCACTGTCAAGAGAGAGTGCGGGGATATTTCATTTGCGTCTAAAAGGTAAAAACAAATAGGTTGAGTTGTTTTTTTTCTTTTTTTTACAGAAAATTAATAGTGTAAACTATATTATCGCACTATATATGGCATGTTTTATTTTTATTAGTGTTGCATCATTTACAAAAAAAATGTCGAAAAAACATTCAGTCTAAATTCCAACTTTTTAGTAAATATTTCTTTACACAAAAAAGGTTTTGAAAATAATAATAAAATGGAATCTTAAGTTAGAGTAGGGGGAAGAGGACATACCAACATTCTTACGTAATTAATGAATGGCCCCATATGTTCATTAAATGTATTTTGTGCTATATGATACACAAA
The DNA here is from genome assembly GCF_026930045.1 of Uloborus diversus. Lineage (NCBI taxonomy): Eukaryota > Metazoa > Arthropoda > Arachnida > Araneae > Uloboridae > Uloborus > Uloborus diversus. The sequence goes on along the minus strand of NC_072733.1, from coordinate 126,537,547 downwards.
TATTTTGTTCGAATAAATATTTATCTAAAATGCTCAAACAATAAATCTCTTTATGATATATTGCATTTTTTTTCTTCAAATTTATTCATTAGCATTCATAATGGTTTGGGTTGACTCTTTCCTTTAAAAGGGAGGGGGGTGGGTGGAAGAGCACCCATGCATCAAAAGATGTCTAGACAGGGCAGAAGGAATAAATCACTGAAACCGAAATTTCTCATATTTTTAGCACAATTTTTATTTAATCGTATTGTTTGCATCTTTTTTTTTATATAGAATAGGAAATGCAGGTCGTGGACAAGAATTGCCAGCATATGAATACCAAGATTTTTTTTTTTTAGAACCTGCACATGAAGGGGAAAACTTAAACTCCAAAAATATTACATCAACCGGCAACAGAAAATGTTTGCCATTATCTTTTCTTTGTTTAGGCCAAGGGAAGGGGTACATTTGAGATTATAGAATTATTTCACTTTTGTCAAAAAAGAGGGGGAGGTATAATAGGGTGGGCTCAAAAGAACTTTTTTTAAATAACATAATAATAGTATGGGTAGTGCAGAAAAGGGGACATTAATGGAGCAAATTGCACATAAGAAATTGGAAATTTTATGGAGGATTTCTTGAGCTGCCATAATAATTTTTCCATATTGGATGATGGATAGTGCAGAAAAGGTTCCATTTTGGTAGCATTCAACTCCCATTGAATATTTCAGGTGTGTAGTATAGCTCCTTTCTTTGTCAAAATATTAAAATGTTTGTTTTTACCATATTTATACAAAATAATTACATAGTTTGTCACAATGAATGCATTTTTGTATGCTTTGTATGTTATGAGTTAACTTACTTATTGCATATTAATATTAAAATTTTAAATATGCTTCGGTAGAAAATATGAAGTTAAGCTACTGATGATCACAACACTAAAAGTTTTCCAAAAATAGCTAACTTTGTGTGTTTAAAAGTATGTTTGGGTTGATATATAACGAGGAATACAATCATGACATGTAATAAGTATTCCTACCCTATTCCAATTCAGAAATATGTGAAACATTTGTCCAGTGATCAATCTTAAATACCTTTGAAGAATGAAATGCATATTTAATCAAATAGATTAAGTAGTGACATCCATGAGAGGGGAAAAAATAAGATTTATATTGCAATATATTCATAGCTAGATTGATAGTGGAAAATATTACTTTTCATCAGCATCGCCATCAGTTAATTCATCTTCGTAGACATACTTTTCTTCTAAGAAAAGAAAGATAAAATTGCATGAAAGACGTAATCATCATTTGCCATTGGAACAAAAATATTTTTAGATTTTACATTAACTGATTTTCAGATCAAATTTCTTCCTAATATATTGTTTAGAAATATTATTACGGTAAGGATGAAATTTTTTGTACAGAGGCAGATGATAGGCCTTTTTAAAAATTATAGATTATGAGTAAATTTCAACATTTTTATGTCTACAGATATAATTTGTGACAATTACAAGTTTGCAGTTAAAGAATAATTTTTAGAGAAAGGAAAACTAAGTTCTGAACATTTCAAAGAGAAAATGGGGGAGGGGGGGGGGCAACCAAAGGCTGCTAACATTTAAATATGCCATTACTTTATACATATATACATTTATTGCTCGATAAATAAATAACAAACATTTCTTATCTTAATTTTTTTTCTCAGTCAAAATGTTGTATATACGTTAATAAAAATGTTAATGAGATATAAAATTAACTTTTGAGTAGATATTATACAAGTTATGTCCAAAAAATTATTTTAAGGTGAAAGCAAGAGTCTCACAAAAGTGTTTCTGCTTGTCCCTTGGAAATATTTTTGAAATAATGGAAGTTACACTTGCTATTGTTCTAAAAATATTGAAAAGAATTTCGCTACATGTAATATATAAAACTTCCAATCAATACAATATGAATTGATTCAAAGATTTTGCATTCTATCAATATTGAAGTGAATTACTAACTAGATATATTTAAAATGTATTAAAAATAATTGAAATAAAAAAAAAATTAGCCAGCAATTCAGCCTTTTAACTTCATTGGCATTTGACACTCGTAAAAAGAATGGAATTTCATTTACATTTTTTGAATTTAATGATTTAATAAAAAACAAAAACTAATTTTGTTTGTTTGCCTAACAAATTATTGGTTATCAAGCTATGATTTAATATCATTTCAAATGAGTGCCAGATCAAGGAGAATATCTTCATTGTCAACAGAATTCTCACATATTTGCTTTTTTAAATAGTATAGTCTAAAGTCATTATGAGGCTATTTTCTCTATTTTATGTCATACCACAGACAGGAACGTCCTTTATTTTTAGTAGCAAAAGAACTTGGCTGAAAATGTATTCAAAAATATTGAAATATATGTACGCCACAAATACAAACACAAAAAGAGCTTTTAAAAAAAAAAACTGTGTAGACATAATTAATATTATTTGCTTGGTGCCATCTCCACAATGAATACTTTTTCTATGAAAAAGTTAACTGTAAAAATATACTAATCTTAAATGTTTCATTCACGTCCCTCAACATATCTTTAAATACTTGCTGGGAAAATAAATGGAATCTTTATGAAAGAAAAAAACACATGCACACACATATAGATATTGTGCCCCTGCTTAACCTGGAAGACCTCTATATTTGTAACCACTAGTAGGGGAATGTGGGGCAAGTGAAATGGTCAAGCTTACTTACATTTTTAAATATGAACAAATTGGAATTTTGTTCTAAAATTTACGGTTTATAAAGGAGGAACAATCTATTTTATAATAAAACTTTCACTGAAACGTAATTTTTTATTTTTGGCAGTAACTTTGTACCTCCAAAAAAAAGTGCAAAATTTTCCCTTTTTTTTCATGGGGCAAAGTGAAAAATTGAAATTTTTCTCGAATGAAATATTTTATATTTGATCCTTAAAGGGATATTTTTGATCAAATGAATGAGTAAATAAAACAATGGATGATTAGATGAAATAAAAAGAAAAAATAGAAAAAGAAAAAATAAACCAATTAATTAATATGAAAAAATAAATGTGTGAATAAAATAGTGAATGAATAAGAAAATAAGTTAACGAATGAAAAAATAAGGGAATTATTAAACGATGGAATGGAAATGAAATAATTAATAAATAAATCAGCAAGTAATTGGACAAAGGATTGAATAAGTAAACAAAATGAGCTATTTCACTTTGCCCCATCCACTTTGCTCTGCATGTACTTGAATAACTGTACAAATTACTCAAAACACTATTTAAAACACAAATAAACTTAATATTAAACAAATACATGCTGCACCGAATATTAGTACATCTCAATTAATATTTAAAACATTAACAACAAGAACTTTATCAATTAATATAATAATAAAATTCTTAACTTAAGACAAAATATTACAATATGAGTGTTAATTTTTGAAAAATGCTTTTATTATTATATTCTTTGATTTTCAGAGGTAACTTTTTGTTAACTGGAGCAGACTTTATGAGTTACAACATAGTTAAAATACTACTAGATAAATGGTGCTAAAAAGCAGAGTAAATATTTCACTATTTCACTTTGCCCCACTGCTTCCCCCACTAGATGCAAATTTTTAATTACAAAAATGGTCAAAATAAAAAGTTATAGTTTGAAGCAAAAAAGAAAATTACTGAAAATATACAAACTTTTAACTTTTTATATGGCCCCTTAGATCCTCAACACTATATTTAGGAATATAATCTCTATTAAAAAAACAACACCAACACAAAAAAAAGATGACATTAGAGCAACCAATATTCACCCAGATATGAAATGTGACATTTTGTGACTTAGGCCACTTTACACATGTAGTCATTTACATCTCTAGGGAAGAAATACGGCAACTCACAAGAGTTTAAAAATGTATGTGTGCATAGAATGTGATTTTAAATTGTATGAGCTTTTGTGGTGTGTTTTTATATATTATAGCATACATTTTCATTTACAGTGATCTCTCGCTTATACGCGACCTCTGTTATACGCGTTTTTGACTTATGCGCGTTTTTCTCACGGGCCCGGCCAGCGATATAGGAAAACAATGTTAACTCTTGTTCATTTATACGCGAAACCTAAAATGCACCTTTCAATTATGCGCGATAAAATTTTTTCAAGTTTTAGTTAAATCGCCTATTCACGCTTTGCTTATCGGAAGATTTGTACCCTTCTTGATGTTTCTTGGAGTGCTTTCACACACCTTTATTTCAATGTTCAAAATGTTTCCAAGAACGCGTTTTTTTCGCGCAAGTGTGCGATTGGGGATGCAGTTAGTCTTACAATTGACATTGAGAGGGGAGAACGGGTTACATGCGAAAAGGTTAACCTTTCTAAAAGTCGTGGTGAAGCGGAAAGCATCGACATAGCCTATCGAGGATCTTTTGTATCCTCACAGACTATGACACTGATCACGCGATAGTTTTTAGGTTTTGTGGAATTCGCTTACATACTGTACAGTGCATGAAAAATGACAAAATGTGCAACTTCAAATTTTACATTTTTATTAAATTACAATGCATAAATGGAAATTATGTGCGTATTTATTCATTAGTATCAGTATTGTACTATTAGTATTACTATAACTGTTGATAACTTACTGTATTTAAGCTTAGTTTTGGGGTTTTTCACTTATGCGCGAATCTCACTTGTGCGCGAAAATTTCGTTGTCCCCTTTGGTCGCGTGTAAGTGAGAGGTCACTGTATTTTCCAATAACAATGAAAAAGAAAAATATTTTGATTTTTTCTTTGAGAATATGCCACCCTCCTGAAGGGGTAATATGTTCCAACTTCATCTTGTATGGTTTATATAGTTTTAATATGTACTATTGCTATTCTATGCAAAATAAGGCATACAATTTTTAGTACTCTAGTCTTGTTTGCTTCCAATTTTTCTAGGCATTGTTAGAACCTGTATGAGAAATCACCACTAACATTTTAAAAAAACCATTGCTGAAAAATATTACAATATGTGCACTTGCAGATAAGGATGTATATCCTTCTCTTAAAAACATTTTTTTTTTCTTTTTTTGGCCAACAAGGAAAAGGTTGCAAGAGTGGGGGATATGAGATTCGTTCTGATCTTAAGCGCAATCAAACTAAACGAAATTTTTAAGAATAAATAATGAGATTGCTAATATTTTGAATAACTGTTCGCAATTAAATTGTAGCAATAAACATTTAAATAGCATATACTGAAGAATTTTACATTACAGTATAACCCTGATTTAACGATTGTCAAAGAACTGGAAAAAGTTATCGTTAAATCAAGGATATCATCAAATCAAGGAGAATATACATTCAATGAAGTTAAATCTGGATCATTAAATCAAGGAGAATATACATTCAATGAAGTTAAATCTGGACCAGTGAAATGTATCATTAAATTGAGGAAATCGTTAAATCTGGTATTGTTAAATTGAAGTTATACTGTATTTCAAGTAATGGATCAGTCAGTTGAACTGTACAGAAGAAGTGGCAAAAAATGAAAACACAAATAAAATATAGGATCAGATTATAAAGAAACAAAATTAAATAATAGCACCACTTTGGTATTTTTCAGAAATAGTATATAAACTTCAAAACTGCACTTTTACATCAATTGCACTCAAACAACCAGAAGACCATTAATTACTAACCAGGGTATCGAACCACAACCACATAGGACTTCTCAAATTTCTTTCCTGATCTCTTTAGGGGCTGACATAACTTGTAACTGTCACATTGGATTGAATAACATGATGTGTTGAAAAGAAATGCAACATTACAAGTTTCATCTTCACAGCAGACATCAACACAATCAGTTAAAGTTTCAGCATCATTAATTTTTTTATAAGCTCCAGCAGACAAATTGCCATAAGGAGTAGACTGGGAATCAACCAATAACTTTGTAGACCTAATATCTTGACAGGATACATATCCTTCTAAAATCATGAGTTTCAAATTAGAATCAGTGTTAATTGAAATATAATATCAATTCAGCACAATTTTTAGGGTAAAATGAAAGCATTATTAAATTACATAAGCTTATAACCTCCAAAAGTTTATAAAACTGTCAGAAGAGCAATACTAAAGTACAATCAATCAACATGGAAAACAAACAAGTTACAAGAGTAAAGGTGTAAATTTCATTATCTGTTTGACAAATATTTATAGCTACAAAATTAGCAACTAAAATCTTTCCTATAGAGAAAACGTTTTTTGCCATTTCATCTTTGTTGAGGTATGATTTGCAAACACAATTGAGTGAGGAATAATTTGCAACAAAATGTGTCAAAAAATTCAGGAGGATAAGTTGATTGAATTTTTTGGAATGAAATTTACTTTTTAAAAGTGTAGTCATCTCATTGGAAATTAGGAAGGCAACTCTGAAAAGTGTCACATGACCATCCGATTTTTTTGAAAAAATGACAGTAATTACAGCTAATGACAGCGGGAGAAGTAATTAATTGGTAACATATAGGACATTTTCTATGAAAAATATAGGACATGTTAAATTAAAGATTTTGCCCCTATGAAAAAATAAATAATATACAGCATGCATTATCTAATTATTCTTGCATTTACTATCATCAATGAGTTCAATTGATCAAACTGCATACTGTTAAAAACTCAAATGAAAATTCCAACTTTCGTTTAGAATGAAATTCCCGTTGTTGAAAGAACAACTTTTGAAAAATAGATTAAAAAATATTTTTTAACAAATTTTAAACATAATGACAGTTATTTATATATAATAGAACTACTTTCAAGCATGGAATATTTGCATTTTCAAAGAGCTTTTGTCTAATCATGTTTCTATATTTCATCTTTTGCAACTTTAATATTTTTATTACCTGCATCAATAAGAGCTAATAAGAGCTTGTGAAGCTTCTGTTTTTTGCATGCATCTATGTTTAATGCCATTTTTCATTCTTTGATTGCCTACAATAAATCAAAAACTGAGCAGAATCAATTTTTCAATTTTCATTATCTATTCTTTTTAACTACAGGAGCCTTTTTACTTCCTTTTACAAAAAAGGAAGTATTGTATTCGCGAAAAAATTTTCACTCAAAAATCGCCCTTAATTTCCATTTTGCTCACCCCCAAATGAATGTTGAGTTTTTTTTTCGATTCGACCACATGCGGAAAAGTGCCTAAGAATGTATAGACACGCGAAATATCCATTTTGACCATCACCGAGGTAATTACAACGACTTTTCTCGTGACGTCTGTATGTATGTGCGTATGTGCGTATGTGCGTATGTATCTCGCATAACTCAAAAATGGTATGTCCTAGAAAGTTGAAATTTGGTACATAGACTCGTAGTGGGGTCTAGTTGTGCACCTCCTATTTTGGTTGCATTCGGGTGTTTCTAAAGGGGTCTTTTGCACCTTTTTGGGGGGAAATCATTGTTAATTTCGATGCAAACTCAAGTGGTGTTATAATTTGGCGGTCACTTGGCGATATATCGCCAGTCTTTTGGTTGCCAAGTTTTGTCGCCAACTTGGCGAAAAATTTGGCGTTTTTTTTTTTTTTTTTAAATCTGCTTTCAATGTGGCCATTGCTAGTGATATTTAAAGAGTTAGAGAGAGAATCCCATTAAAATTGCAATAATAGGGAAATAGCATTAAATTGGTGTAAAAGGAAGTCATGTGATGCACACATCAGCTCGTTATTAATCGTTGTCAAAATCTACGTTTGCCCGTTTTTGCTTGTGCAGTTAAAAGAGCTCAAGTGTGATAAAATTATGTTCAACATTTCGGTCATTTTTGTAAAGAACTATTTTTTACTTTTTTTTGCTATTGAAGTATATTCTGCTTTTTTACTTCCTTTTCCAAAAAAGAAGGTATTGTATTCACAAAAAAAAAGAATTCACTCAAAATTCTACATCAATTTCCATTTTGCTCACCCCCGAATTAATGTTGATTTTTTTTTCAACCGGACCACACGCGGATAAGTGCCTAAGAACGTATAAACACACGAAATAACCATCTTGACATTCCCCGAGTTAATTACAACGACTTTTCTCGTGACAACCGTATGTACGTATGTATGTGCATATGTATGTCGCATAACTCAAGAACGGTACGTCCTAGAATGTTGAAATTTGGTACGTGAACTCCTAGTGGGGTCTAGTTGTGCACCTCCCCTTTTGGTTGCATTCGGGTGTTTCTAAAGGGATCTTTGCCCCTTTTTGGGAGGAAATCATTGCTATTGAATCACATTAAAATTGCCAATAATGGGAAAATGACATTAAAATATGAGTAAAAGGAAGTCATGTGATGCACACATCAGCTCGTTTTTTTTTTTTTCTTTTTTGCCTCTGATTTTCAGTGTAATTCTCAGATTTTCCGTTACTTTTTGAGATTTGTATTTCAAGTGAGCAGCTTGATAAAACAGAATAATTTTATTAGTAAAGCATGCATTAATTTCCATCACAATTCTAGCATCCTTATTAAACTTAAAACACTTTATTACAGCATCAATGCATAAAAGATGCCCTTTTTCTGACAGTACCCTTTTGTTTATGGAGGGGGGGGACTCTTTCAACCAATGCTACACCATGTGAAGGAGTTAAACATGTAAATTCCTACTAAAAGTCCAAAGCATATGTGTTTAGAAAGCTGATAATGTTCATCATTCTAAAAACATTTTCCCAATATGAATCAATTGATTTTCAAGTACTATTCCAAAGATCCATTATTCAACAATTTCATCATCATTTACATAAAGATCTGTTGCTTTCTATAGCATCAGGGCTGTGAGGTTGGAGGGAAAACAATCAATTCTGACTCTTGGACTTTTAAACCCTTCAACTTCCCTCCTTCAACCCAAAACCCATCTGACTCTGACTTTCTAGACCTAGTTAAACTTGGCGAAATACATTGCAAAGATATCCTCCTGACAGTAATGTAGCTTTGGAAGGTCTCTTCTTAAGAAGAGGATGATTTTTTTTAAACGTCTTTTTTTAAATTGTAAATTCTGCTGCAAATATATGGTTACATTAATGCAAAACTTTTTAGCATTTGCTAGAAATTAAAAATTTGAATCTGGAGATAAATTATTCAGCCCTTTTTTTTGGGGGGGGGACAAAGTTACCAACATTTAAATATTTCAAACAGACTAGCTCTTTTTGTATAAAATCTTCCCAAGATTTAGTTGCTAAAGTCGATTCATTAACAAATTATATCATAAGTTTCATCAATAGTTTGGAGAATATGTCATAAAATACAGTTCACTAAAGCTTAAAATTCTACACATGTAACAAAATATCAATAGACAGGCACCAGCTGAGATTCCCAAAAATTTTTTATTATTAAGCATAAGTCATTTTTTAGCGGTCTTGAATTATCTTTTGTCAAGCCTTTAAAGAAAGTGTATCAAGTGACATAAAAGTTTTTTTAATGATCATTTTTAAAAATATATAGGACAAAATAAGGGAATACAGGAAATATAGGACAATTTCAGAAATATAGGACACTTTTGACGATTATTTCAAAAATATAGTAAAAATAGAACAACTCATATCCCTGTAAAGGACATAAAATATCCGAAAAACATTTTGCAAGAAAACAAATTTCCTCCAGCTACAGCTTATTAAAGTTCTGCACAAAATCAATCATGTTGAAAAAAAAATCAGAAAAACCTATGATTTGAAATGAACACAATTTTAATTCAAACACTTTTTTCTACTAATAAATAAAAATAAACAATGACCTATAAATCGTCTAGACATCATTTAAAAATTTAGTTCGGATTGGGGAAAAAATTGTGGTGAAAAAACTGCATTTTTACCGATTTCATGATTTTTTCCTAAAATGAAAAAGCAGGTTTTTTCACTAAACAGGGATGACAGCTGAAGCCCTTATAGTAGAGGGGCTATGGTAGAAAATATAGCCGGAAACTGCATTTTGTGATAAAATCATGAAACTTGGCATGCATGTAGACAATGTACTAACAAACATTTTTGGAAGGGGAGGCAATTCAAAATCCCCCCCCCCCCCCAAAACCCCCCTGGCAGCCATTTTTGGTCAAAAATCCAAAACTACTTTTCTTTTTTATTTTTTGAAAAATACCCACTGTATCTTCTTTTGGGAGTTCTATTATGCTTACTAAAGCGCAAAAAGTCATCAAAATATCTCTAAACCTCCTAATTTTAAAATTAATTTTAAAAACTTGATTTTTGAAACAAAACTTTAAGTAATCAAAGTCTTTAACATTTCTTGAGGTTGTCGTTTGAGAAATGTTTTTTTTAATGCATTTTAAAGCACTGTGTTAAGGAAAATCAATTCATTTACAGTAGAACCCAATAATCCGAACCCCAGAAATCCGAAACATCAGAAAATCCGAACCTATGTTTTACAGTTTACGATTAAAAATTGATTACAAAACTAAGAATAAAACTGGAAGTTAAAAACCATAAACAAAGCTAGTAATTTTTTCAAAACTTTAAACAAACATTTGAATTGTTGTTTAAGAATAAATACAGCACTTTGATTAGTTAAAACGAAATTTTCATTATCAGTGAAAAAAAAAAAACTTCAAACACTTGGAAATGAAGTACGCAATTTTTTGGAAGTTTCACTCACATTCTGCAGTTTCATCAGTCATATGTGCACTTGAAATAAGGGGGAGGAGGCACGGACGTTATTTTTACAGAACTCCAATCTTTATTATTATTAAACGCTTTAAAAGAAGTTTCAAGTTTTTTTCTCATTCGACGATTTGAGGCGTTTGTTCTATGTTTTAAACCATGTAAGAGGAAGAAATATTTAATTGCTACAATAAGAAGTTTAGTGCTATGTTAATAAAGCTAGCAATATTTTTACTATTAATAAAATTGTTATTTATTGAAATATAATTCACTGTTACAAAAACTACAACTAAATTGCAATACAAATCTGATTAAGTGATGCATTCAAAGATTATATAGAAGGCAATTTTAAACGTTTGAATTTACAAGTAATTTACACAAGTACATAACATTTTCCATTGCAGTATTTACACATAGGTGTTTAGATAAGTTCATTTTTGAAGCACCCACAAGTAAAATGACAGCAGGTTTTTTTTACACTTGCATAACGTAAATTCGCTTTTAGCAAGAACTTGAAAGTTCGGACAAACTCAAACAAATAAGAACGTGCTTTTCATCAGTTACTGTAAAACCCCAATCATAAATTGAAGTTAAGGCTAAATTTTTGGACATACTGCCCCATTGATGTCCACTTTGATAATCACTAAACAACTTGCCTTAGGGCTTCTTCAGCTGTGGGTGGTAAGTTATTCATTGATCATTTTTCGCTGGTGGAAAAACAGTTTCCAGCTTCATTTACGGACGGCAAGTTGCATGCAGACGAGTAGTAGCAAAGATTCATGAATCGCTAAGATATTTGAAAATTTTAATTAGGTGAGCATTTTTTTTTAGGTTAGGATATATATATGGAAATACTCCAATAACATCAGGATAGTCTTTTCATCATTTCCACTTCGTCACTTTTTTCCGACCGGCAAGAAAAGAGGTAACCATGAGAGTTCCGCTGAGAATGAGTGGAATTCTCTTAGAACAACTGATTTTTGCTGACGGAATTTGTACGCTAAAGTCTTGGACTAATATAAGTCGAAAGTGTTTTCCAGCTCCAAAATCATCTTTATCCCCTTTTTATACAGCTGATGGAAGCATCGTTGTCAACAGTTCCAACGAATATGCTCATGTGTCCTCTTATTGCAGCAAAACATGAACGAAGATCCAGAAATTAGCTTCTTCGTGATTTTAAGGCACTAGAGATGTCTTATTCGATGAAAATCACCGTCACATCATTAAGAGCAAACATAAGATCATATAGCTAGTGCAATCATGGAAAACAATTCTCTTATCTGCGTTTAGTAGAAACTGAACCAGTTCTTCGAAAGCTAACCATTTTCTCTAAAATGATATCTTTCTCTTATTCTTCTTATGTCTTTCTTGTTGTATCCTGAAAAGAATGCAGATACTCCACCGAAAAATTTTCTGTCCTAGGTGTGTGTAGGTTATGTGAATGATGAAAGAACCATCATAGACAGTGGCATCACAATGTATCTCCATTGCACTTATTTTAAAATTAGCATTCATCATTTGCATCTTCATCATCCCATCTTTACTTGTTTTCTTCTTCTCTCGAGTTGTTTTCATCAGTAGGAATACTATAATTTAACTCACTGAGCAGGAATGTTATTGACCAGACTTATTTCCCGTTCAAAGAGCTCCATTTATTAAAATCGATGGAGGGTGAGGTTGATTTTCATAGAGGAGAAATTCAACTAGGTTGAAATTTACGGTATTGCAAATAATGAAAAGCTTTGAAACGAATCTGTATCGGATTTTGATCTTTTCAGTAAAAGAGCAGACTTACTGATTTTTCTGGAAAAATGAAATGCTAAAAAGTTATTGTTTTTCTACCTGTGAACATAAAGTGACTTTTGAGTCACAACTCTTTTCTCTATAAATTTGTTGCACTGTTTTTTTTCCTCAACTTGCCCTATCTTCATCAGTTGCTTCACATATTCTTCGTCTACTGCTACATTCGTCTCCAATGAGAACAATTCTTTCGATGACTCTAAAAATGGATCTCATGTTTAGCTATTTCTCTTCAAGACCTTTCTTGAAAACATGCTTTGGAAACTTAACATTTCTTCATTGCGCTTATACATCGTTTCTTTAAATCAGCAGAGGTAACTTTTTCAAACTGTGTAATTAAATCGATGATTTGAAGACCAGCCAACATCCATCTTCTTAACGCAGTTGGATCTGTGAAAGACCAATAGCCCCACCATCTCCTTTCACTATCGCACTGTTTTGCGAAGCATGGTCCGATCCAATTACAGAAAACAAGTTCATTGTCTTTTTTACAATAAACGTTCCTTTTTCAAAGGCTTTGTGTACGTCTGGAAGGTTTGTGGGTAAAAGAAAAAGATCTTGAATAAAAACTGGTAACCATCCAGCAGAGTTGCCAAAGTATATGTGTAGCGTACAGCAATAAGATGAAAAAAAAACACACACACACTCACACAAAATCAACTCCTTCAAAGTTTCAGTAAAGATACTAAAGTTGGTTGATATCTATGACCTAATAAACTTTAATTTTAAAAGCACCAGCTTTAATACGGTGCTCCAAAACTTGAATTTGTTTATATATATGTTTTTTTTATATATATATAAAATGAGAAAAAGCTTACTGATGATCAATTGGGTGACGGAGAATTAACAACAGCAACAATAGTAATAATAATAATGAACAGAAATTTAAAATTAAACTTTAAATTTCTTTCTATTAGAATTATGTTGTCTTGAAATTAATTTCTCCCTTTTTTCTTCAAGTCCTTATTCTATTATACCCTTCGCAAATAGTTTCAATTATGTGTGCTCAGTCATTTAAAACGAGGGGCATCATGACCGGATAATTGGACAGTTCGGGCAATTAGAGTTCGGATAACTGGAACCCTACTTTGTTATAACACTAATGTAATGTATCTTTAAATTCAGAAACCGGTAATTATGTTATGGGGGGAAAATCACTTCAGGGAATCACAATTTAAAAATATCTATTTAAAAAAAAAAACTTTTTGTGAAGTTATTTCTGAAATTAGACATTTTTTGGAGTTTTAAATAGTAAAAAATGTAATAAACATCCATATAATGACACAACCAATGATTTAAAAAATTATAATAACGAAAATTTAAAAAGAATCGCCTTTTTTTGGTTTTGGACCAAAAATGGCCGCCAGGGGGGTTTGGGGGGGATTTTGGAATGCCTCCCCTTCCTAAAATTTTTGTTTATACAATCTTTACAAGCATGCCAAGTTTCATAATTTTATCACAATTTGCAGTTTCTTCCCCCGTAGCCCCCCGACTATTATGTGGTAGTTTCATAACATATTTTATTCTAATTCTTAGGTGCATACAGCCTTGGGAATAAAATTTTAAAATTTCTAAAAATTAACAACTGTAAAAGTGAGATTACTTAAAATGCCCATTTTTTTAAAATCTAAAAAATGGCTCAGTTGAACCCCTTTTGATGCTTAACAAGTGGATATCCACCAAACCCCGAGCCTTTCCTTAGACCACCAATGGAAATAAGCTATTTGTACAGGCACTTTTTGTTTGTTCACCTCAATTTTCATTTTCGACACCTTTTACTAATTGTTCAAAGTGTAATATTTTCTCTCTATATAATATAACGTCACCTCAAAGCAACAGTAAGACATCTAATCCCCAGGGGTCTGGCCAGAGGATATTTAGGTCCGTTAACAGACCCTTCACAGAAATCTGATCAACCAAAACGGACAATTCACAAAATTCTGATAAACAAGAAAGGATCTTTCACAAATTGTTTACTGAAAGAGCAAATCTGAAAGCAAAATAACGCATATTTTCGTGTATAAAACCAATAACTTTTGGAACATTTTTTAAAGTCAAATTAGAGGGATCAGCTTATACAAAATCTGCTAATTTTGCAAAGAAAAAAAATCCGCACTCTTGTGTTTGCTCCTGCCAGCGATAAATAATTGCTACTGCCAAATAAATATAATGCTTGCTGTTTGTTTCTTGGAAAGAAATTAACAGCTGAAAATAAGTTTGGTTTTAAATAATTTTGTTTGTTTTATCCCAGCTAATTAGCAGCAGTGTTGTTGTAAACTTTTTTGAAAAGGCGCTGGTAAGCACTTTTCTCCACCACACCTCCCCCCCCCACTCATGATTTAATAAACAATAATAATAACAATATATATCAGCGAAATGAACTTAGAACTGTAAGGGGATAGTAAAGGTGGGGGAAAAATAATCGCTTATCTCAGATAGGGTTAACAACTTCAAAATTATCACCATTCAGCATCTGGCGTTAAAACTTTATAATGACTTGATTAGAAAATATTCTCATCTTTTTACCAGCTTGTCAATATTTGTGTTTGTTTCTATGGTGCGAGATATTTACCTGTTATTTTAGGAGAAAATTATATGGGTTTGATTTTTCGATGCTAACAAGGATTATTACCGTTTTTTTTTTTTTCTATGTCTACATTTTGAAAAATGCAATCTTTTAACATCCGATATGAGAATCATATTTTGTTATTTTTTCAAGCTAACTTCGCCTTATCAGGAAGCAAATAAATGAAAAGTCTTCTTTTTTTTTATTAGAATGCTCATTTCAAGTTTTTAAAGCAAAATTCGTTTCTTTTATGAGTCAAAAATTAAAATGCTGAATCGATGGTTTAATTTGTTTTTTCTTTCTTTTTTGCTTCAACTGTGTCCACAGATATTAATATGTTTATCATAGGACTCTAAAATTCAATTTAAAAAATTTTTATCACAAATATTTCTTTTACAAGCCATTTTTATATTTTTGATGCCTTCACTTTGAGAATTGCTACCTCTTTGCATTCGCTATGGGAACCTGATTTTTTCGAATTTTCGATGTTTAGTACTCTTTGTTCAGAGGTAAACAAATAAAATCTTTTTATATTTTTGTTAAGATCATGGAATTTGTAAGTTTTAAACAAAATTTTGTGCTTTTTAAGAGTGTCTTGGGTCAAAAAAATAAATATGAACCCTTCTCTGAATTTTAGTTTTTTTTGTTACAATTATTTTAAATACTGTACAGAAATATTTCTAGTATAATTTAACATAATGTAGAATGGTAGATAAATATTGATACTTGAGAGAGTGATGCACCCCCCCCCCCTCCCACCAAATACTAGAAAAACACCCCAGAATGATATTCTCAACATAGAAGAGGAAAACACTCAAACTTTAAGTTTAAATAAATGCAGTTTGTGCCGTATCTAAATTCTAAAATTTTGTTTTAACAAAAAAAAGTGTTTTTTTTTTTTTTTTTTTGCAAAATTATTTGACTTTTCACAAAATTAATTCATTTTTCACAAAATTATTTAATTTTTCACAAAAAACGGACTTTGAAAAATCCTGGACAGACCCCTGATCCCAGAAATAACGGTAAGATATCCTACTGTTGCTTTGAGTGACGACATCTTGTTTTTATTAATGAACAAAATATTAAACAAATATGTGAATAAATTGAGATGTGTGAGAAGGTATAAAAATAATTTGCAAAACTTTTTCATTACCTGAAAAGACAAAATGGAATCGAAGCAAAAGAAAACACAGCACAGAAAGACGAAAGGCTTTCAGTTTCATTTCATAAAAACAACATCCCTAAAATAACATACAATAATGTTACTTCCAGTAAATAAAAATAAAAGCATGTAATCATGTTTCAGAGTAAGAGTAGTAAAAAAAAAATAATGCAAATAATATATAGGGGAAAAGGGAGCACATATGAACTTTTTTTTTTCATTTCTAAATTTCTCCAAAAATATTATCAATTTCTCATAGAAAAAGGGTTCTCATGATTGAATCTTCTTTTCTTTGTGCCATGGATTTTTTTTAGATTTCAAAAAAAATATATTTCTTTGCTTTATGGAATTTGAAAAAATGTCTTTAATTGTTCACACGTGCCCCTATTAGGGGGGCAGATGTGAACAAGCTTGGGGCACATGCAAAAAATATTGATAAATGCTGGAGTAGCATCATATTTCAGCAAAAAACTCTTTAATATGAGACATACACGTATATACCAATTTCATTGAAGGGTTTGTAACTATCCTGTGTTGGTTTGAATTGTACAGTGACTGTCATTAAGAAAATATTTTTTCTGAACTATAACTCCGCTCAATGTCAAATTTTAAAGTTTCATAGCATGTTTTAATTGCTGGATCAACAAGAAAAAACCTTATAAGACAAAACAACACAAAGAATATGTTATTTTGTAAAGTTTATTCTTGTATATTGCGTTTAAGTTTCATACATAACATGATGATGAATTTTAAAATTATTCTAAACTTCAGTTTTTAGTTTAAGACAATATTTTGTTTTTACTTTCCTTGCAAACATTATATAACACTAAATTTTTGGCCAACTATTTAATAACTAAAGAATTTAAAAAATAATAAAATAAATAATTATATAATAATAATTAACACTAAATTTACAAATTGATTGCAGTGAAATAATAGTTATAGAGAGGATATTGGAACTGTTCACAAGTGCCCTTACATGTTGTGTTTACAAATGCCCCATCATCTACCTTAGAACTAATTTTCCAAAATAAATAATTTTCAATTTAATTACAAAATTTTAACATTGGCATAAATATACGTGAATGTTCATATAATGATTTACAATAATTAAATTTAGCTTATTAAGTAGTTTAATATATGTTTTTACACAAAGAAAACAGTAATAAAAGTACATCAGCATCCGCTAAAACAAAGAAGCTGTCACCACAGGAACATAAACTAACTCCTTGCTCTGAAAGTTTAAGAAGTAGCCTATACATGAGAATTTTTTAAAGATTTTTTGTGTGTTGTTATCCTAGTAAAACGTACCATGTTCACATGTGCCCCCTTTTCCCCTATACATTCATGGGTGATTCCCATGAGGGAGGGGCAAGCATAGGTGCAACAAAACAATGGTCCTTAGTCCCCTTTTGCTGGTTCGTAATTTTTTCTTATTTAAGGCAAAGGCTTGTGACTAGCGCCCTTACCAATTTTACTTCAGGTTCCTATATTAAATTTTCTGGAAAAAAAGATGAATTAATAATATGTAAAATGTTTAATACTGAGAAATTATCTGACTTGGAAAGTTGAAGTCTTATAAATGTAGTTTTAGTTGACTTTTGGTGGTGTGTGAGATGGACACATAGGTAAGACTTTTAATTGTTGCTGGCGGTACGGTGGAGGGCCACTATTGATAGCCTTGGCTTCTAATTGTCCGAGACGAAACCCAAGTGCTTAGTTTTAGGTCTTAGTTCTAAAAATCTGCATTCATTTTTCACATGTGGTGCTTTTGCCCAATGTAATCCTGAATGTTGACTTTTTCGGAATTAAACAGTCTATTCTTAGTTTTAGTATTAAAATTTTTGATCTTTCGACCATAGGATGAAGTTTACACTGCTGGAGAGTACTGGCTTCATCTATGTCATTTATCTTTGTTGTAACCTTGTCTGTTTATTGTTCTATTGATGTTTATATATATATATATATATATATATATATATATATATATATATATATATATATATATATATATATATATATATATATATATATATATATATATAAATGATAAAATATACTTGCTTCTCACATCATCACTGAAGTGGAGGGATGTAAACATGTTGCTATAGTTACAAGCTTCAAATCTTAATTTTGGTGAGGAAATTTTCTTGTAGCTACAGAAATGTTTCTTAATGTGTAATCTCTTGCATTGTAAACCCTACTGTAATCCAATTCCTTCATACAGGGTGTTTCTGAACTCTTTGGAAAATCTTTAAGGAATGATAGTACACATCAGGATAAAAAATATAATGGCAAAAATAAGGGTCCCAAACATCTTCCGAAGGAGATAGGCGTCATTAAAGTTTAGGGACCAAAATTTCAAATGATCATAAAAAACGGATAAATTGGTAGATTCTTTTGCAGTTTTTGCTAAAATGTTCTTTATTTTTTATTAGTACTTTCTTGAAAATAAATTTTGAAGATGTAGTTTAAAAAATACCGATAGAGAAGCTTTAGACTTAGGAGTTACGAACAACTATTTTTTACCGCTATTTTTGAATTTCATTGGATTTTTTCTAATGCTTGTACTTAAACTTAAATTTTCAGCTCAAAATCAGAATCATTGGGCGTGATTAAATCGCGCAAACTGAACTGTGTTCAAAAGTTGAAATACACTCCGTCACAAAAAAAAATACATTAACCCAGAAGGAAACGAGCGATCTTCACAAAACTTAACATGGATGTTGCCTATGACAAGATAAGGAAAGGTTTACAAATTCAGAACAAAATATTGTTTTATTAAGAAGTTATGACACAATAAAGGTTACAAAACCGTTAGTTGTACAGCCTCGTCTAGCAGCTATACAAGACAAAACACAAGGTATTATGGAGTAAAATAGATTACCCCTGACCAATGAGATTAAATCGGGTTTTATCACTGAAGATAACATGCCTCCTGTCCGTCATAACCCAGCTAATCAAGGGCAGCGAAAATCTAATCGATGAAAATCCAATCCATCGCAATTGATTGCCGGTTCAAGATAACAGTGTCTTTCTGTCTACTCAGGATTGTTTTTCTTGATACCATCAGTTTCTTGGAAGGTGTTAAACGGCATGGAACTAATGTTAGCAACCTTGTTGATACGGTAGTGGCCATATCAACAAGTCTAATGATATGCGATCTTCGTGCTCATTTCTGTTTCTAGAATGCCTAAACCGACCGCAATGGAGTGATTCATTTATTTTCACCTACACTAAGCTACTACCATATCACTTCGACGGATGTAGCTACTATACGTCCCTTTAAAAAGTCCAACACTTGCTTGTATACCTCTAGAAGATCGTCGTACTCACAAAAGCGTACTTACAACTCAACAGTTTCGTTTGCAGTGCCCTTTGACACAAGTTTTCACACTTTCAATCGTACGTATCTGCGCATCTTGTATGCGCATAGCGCTCTTACCCTTTCATTACTGGCAACAACATTTATATCATCTCTTACCAAACTACATTCCAGACGAGTTTGTTGGTTGCAGCTCAATTTATTCTTGATGCATACAATTTTTTGTGACAAAGTGAATTTCAACCTTCAAAGACAGTTCAGTTTTTGCTCCTTAATCATTCCCAACAATTCAGATTTTGAGCTCAAAATTTAAGTTTGAGTCCAAGCATTAGAAAACATTTAATGTGATTCAAAATTAACAGTAAAAATAGTTGTTTGTTACTCCAAAATCTAAAGCGCCCTTATATCGGTATTTCTTAAACTACATCTTCAAAATTTACCTTCAAGAAAATACTGATAAATAGAATAACTTTAGCGAAAACTGCAAACGAATCAACCAATTTTTCCGTTTTTTATGATCATTTAAAATTTTAGACCCTGAACTTTAATGACGCCTGTCTTCCTCGGAAGGCGTTTCGGATCTTTATTTTTGCAGTTACATTGTTTGTCCAAATGTGTACTATCCACCCTTAAAGTTTTGCCCAAGAGTTCAGAAGCCCCCCCCCCCCCCCCCCGTATTTTGTTTCTAGTTCACTGCCATGACCATTGACCAAGAACTAGTTCTCAAAAATAGCCAAGTAAGCATTGCTTTTAATCACCGAATCGGCGATGCTTAGAAGATCATCAGACACCCAATTTGTAGATTTTTTGAACATCGAATAGAAACATACAAGCATAATTTTTAAAGATATAATTTACAAGTTTCTTCATTCTATTATTAGCTTAGTTTAAAAAATATACTGACCCTGCACTTGGTTAGCACATGTTAATGAATGCTAATTACTGAAAGATCTTGGATTTGGGAGAGCGAGATCAATATCACATTTTTCTCTCTGTATTCTATTGACAATATACAGTGAAGCACTGATTATACGTTTTTGAAGGAACTGTGTGATAAAAGCATACAAATGAGAAAATGTATAATAGGTGTAGATTATTGTGCATTAGACTCTGCTAGAACCAATTTTAAAAATGTATAATCGATAAAAACGTATAAAAGA
Organism: Uloborus diversus; assembly: GCF_026930045.1. Lineage (NCBI taxonomy): Eukaryota > Metazoa > Arthropoda > Arachnida > Araneae > Uloboridae > Uloborus > Uloborus diversus. Next base: position 126,516,931 of record NC_072733.1, on the reverse strand, counting down.
GAAACGTATGAACGATGCTCTACTGTATATCAAATAATTTTGCTCGCTTGTTAGGTTAATTTTTATAACTTTATTTCTTCTGACCGAGTTCTTTGCAAGTTAATTATATTTAATTTCATAAAAACAGTTGAAGTTTTACCTATAATTTAGTAAATACTTTTTTGCACTCTGATTGCTGAAAGGATTATTAAACTTGTTAGTGAGTTGGCAGGTTGGGTATTTTGGGATGAGACCAAGATATGTATGTTTGTGGATTAATGTGAAAAAATTTATGCTCATGATCATCCATGCGAAAATCGAGTCACAAGTCCAACATCAAACTTAATTTAAACTTAGAAACTTGTTTAAAATATTATAGTTACTGTAAATGTATAAGTACATAAGTTCTGCAAATAAGTATTCCTCTTGGAAATTGCAGAGCAGAACACAAAGTGCAACCACCTACTTGTGGTGGGTTCTGGTTCTTAATGAAGTAAAATATAATAGCATTTCCAGTAAAGAGTTGTATTGTACACATTTATAATAAAAAAAAAATATGTAACTGGGAATCTGAAAGAAGAAATACTGCAATGTGCAAAATATGCTAAAAACGTCGATTTTCGGTTAATTTCACGACACTTTGTGGTTTATGCGCGAACTAAAAACTGTAAAGGAGCATAAATATATTCAAAGGTATTTAAAACGAGTGTTAATAGGAAGCATTTAAACGACATTTGAACAAAAAATTTAAAAATTTGAGTTTTCATAAAAATGTTTGAAATTAGCCATTTTTTACCTTCTTTTTAAACTTTGCAGCCAATGCGTGATCTGAAGACATAAATGTTAATTTTTTAAATTATTTTTCCCATGTTTAGAATGGCAATACACAACTTTTTTTTGATATTAGATGTTGCTTATCGAAAATTTCTTTTTCTCGGTCCACCCTACTATTCAGGCATCATACTAATCATTTATCTGTCCATCATACTTGAATGCTTCAAAAATGTGTTTAACCTACATTTCGGCTATCTTTAGTAAAGTGTTTCTATTGGCAATTTGAAACGAAAAATAATCTGCCGACTTTGAACAATCTGCCAACAATTAGCATCGACCCATCGGCATATAATTGCCATCGGTCAAGCCCTAGAAAAATACACACAAACATTAAATGAATGATAAGTATGTATTTCATTTGCTTAACATTATTTTTTGGCATTAGTATATGAAATGGCGATTTTAGCCATTGGGAAGCAGATTTATTTTCCTCCGGGCATGTAAATCTCCTGGCATCGAAGAAAACAAAATGAAATGTATGTTTTTCATCAACCACTATTTCTGAGTATTTTAAGTTAAAATCTTCATCTTTTATCACAACACAAAAGATGGATTCAAGAAAAGAGCAAAGTAATACAATCAACATCTTTTCGATTGTTGTAAAAAAATAACAACAATCAAAACTAATGACTTTTTCGGAATGAAGGAGGTTGGGAAGTGCACATCACAAAATTGAAACAAAAAAAAAAAGCTTAAAACTACCTGTTAAAATAATAGAATCTCGTATTACTTCATTCTAATGAAACTGTTTAACAAATGTAAATAAACTCAGTTTAAGAAAAGTGTTAGCATATTTTATTTTATTTCTCTCCTTCATTTAGGAAAACATGAATTCATCTTATTAAAAGCATAAAAGGGTTTGAACACGCTTTGTTTCTATTCTATCGTTCTTCCACGGAAGAAATTTGAATGCTCTAGTCACAAGACTACTGCTTTCAACTCGATATCCAGCAGGAAAACAATTGTGATCAAAACAATATGTTCCAAAACGAATTAATATAATTTCTCAAAAAAGCTTTTTCAAATGAAGAACTTCGAAATGGCAGAAAAATATAGAATTTAATGTATGCGACGTCCCGATTTCAGTATGCGAAACACGATTTGATCAAACGTCATTTTGGAAAGGAACTTTTATTTACTACACATATGTAAACAAACTATTATCGCTCTTTTTGACGTTACAACCACACACAAATATATCGATCAAAAGTATAATTTCTTGGCAAACAGTGATTAGAAATTTATTTTAAAACAGTTTATAAAATGAATAAGAGAGAAATAAAAATAAACCGTTCAGAAATTTTAATTAATCGCATTCTTACCCATCGCATGATTACCTCATCTGTCTGTCTGAATCAGCTTTTCAGCACAGTCGTAGTTACTAAAACTTACCGAAACACACTAACATGACTTTTGATGGGTATGTTCGAACAAGTAACCGGTTAACCAATGACTAACCAAGGTGACGAACTAAAAAATACTGGGTGCGTTCGACGAACCTCACCGGTTAACCAGTAAGTAACTGGTTACTTACCGCAGCGTTCTATGATCAACCGGTTACCTCACTGGTTACCATTCTAAGCAGTTGATTGGTTGATTGGAGCACGTGATCATTAGTTGTCACGTGATTAACTAACCGGTCGCTCTCGGTCGTGCTCATCGAACGCAACCACTATGTGATCTCGTTGTTAGTAACAGGGGTGACGCGATATGTGCACGACAAAGTGACAAAGACCCGCGTACAAATCTACTGTCTCAGAACCCAGTATTTAACATTTTAAAATTTACGGCACCCAAAGATGTCTGCACCCAATGTTCCCGGCGCCCAATGTTCCAGGCACCCAATGTTTCCGGGACGCATTCAAGTGAAACACTTACAATCGCAATTGAGACAATCGCAAACAACCAGATTTGCAATCGCTGTTGGATATCGAATTCAAGTAAAACATTTAGGACAATCGGAAGTGGGAAGTCGGAATAAGAGCTACTTGTCTATTCAATAATAACGTTTTGTATTTCAGTTAAACAAAAAACAAAGAATTGGGTGCGTGAAACAGATTTTAAATCTCTATCAGTTTGCATATCACAAATAAAATATGACAAGTTTCCATGTGTTAGCGTTTGCGATTGCAAGCTTTGAGAATGATTGGGCCATTTCGACTGTTGCCCCTTGCCACACCTCCGCTCCTAACCAATCACAACGATTCAACCAGACACCAAAACGGCAAGTCCGTGTCACCCCGACTCCTGCTGTATGGGCAGCAGCTTCCCTGTCCCTTGGAAAAATATCTTCACCCAATACCAGACGGTTTAGGAAGATTGGGCGCCGGGAACTTTGGGCGCCGAGCATTTTGGGCGCCGGGAACTTTGGGCGCCGAGCATTTTGGGCGCCGGGAACTTTGGGCGCCGAGCATTTTGGGCGCCGGAAACTTTGGGCGCCGAACACTTTGGGCGCCGGGAACTTTGGGCGCCGAGCATATTGTGCCCAGTATTCCCGGGGCCTAAAATGCTCGGCGCCCAATGTTCCCGGCGGCGAATTTTGAAACGCTCTCAATGCTTTCGTTACGGTAGCTACCATAGACTAATAATAAGAGTAGACCGAGCTATAGCAACCCTTTTGCTGCTCATAAACCAAACCATGTGACTGGTGGATATCCTAGCAACAGCGAGCGTTAATCCTAGCAGACGATCAACGCCAGCGCGAAATAAAATAAATAGAATTGATGGAACACGGAAGAATGATCTTTTATAGAGTCCGATTTGTAAATTTGTTATTCTAAGTTGTAAATATTTTGTTAATATAGTGAGTTTTTCGTTTAGATAGTATTGTGCATTTTCTTTAGTCAATTTCAATAACTCTCTAAGCAATAAAAGATGCAAGCGACCAAGAAGAATCAGCAAACGGTAAGATTTTTACCTACAGTTTCAATTTAAGATACCGATTAGCACCTTTTTGCGTTAGCGCAAAATGTTTACGCCATTTCGTTCACGCCAACGCTGACAGCTCCAAATGAAATAAAAGTTATCGAAAACTGATCCAAAACTATTACTAATGTCAAAATAATGCATAACTAAAAGAAAAACAGTTCAATCTCTGTACTTGGAAGTTTTTTTTAATGAAAACACATTGTCTTAAAATACATGTCGAGTGGCAAACTATAGATAATGCTGCCATCTAGCAACCATGCTGCCAAAGTCTTCGCCAAGCCCTTCCACTAGTCACATGATACATCTATGAACCAATTTTCTTCATCAGCAAGAATGAGAAAGCTCGGTCTACTCTTATTATTAGTCTATGGTAGCTACTGGTTAGTTAACCACGTGACAGCTAATGATCACGTGCTCCAATCAACTGCTTAGAATGGTAACCGGTGGATCATAGAACGCTGCGGTTAGTAACCGGTCGACCGATGAGTTTCGTCGAACGCAAGGAATGCTTGCGTTCGCCGAGCTCAACTAGTAGCTACCGGTTAATCGATCACGTGACACCTAATGATCACGTGCTTCATATTAATACGGTAACCGGTTGATGATAGAACGCAGCGGTTAGCAACCGGCTACTCAGTGGTCGACCGGCTAGGATCGCCGAACAAAACCAATTACAGTACATTGGCGAAATGAGAAATAAAATCTATTAAACAGCGTGGTAACCTGGATACATTAAAGCAACCCAGAGTAAAATGTAAACAGAGCCGCACCTTTAAATTGTGAAGTAGAAATTGCAATGCGAAATATTGCTGTTTAAAGTTTTAGTTCGTTTTAATTTCACGATTTACTGTTTTTTGTGTTGTGAAATATTTCCGTTTTCGTAGGGTTTCTTCTGAATCTTAATTTACGTCTATATTGTTGTTATGTTTGGAAAATTCTGCTTGCTGTAAACATTCGCAATAAACTCACATTGAAAGAGACGCAGAACAGATTTTAACATGGTAGATAATACATGCTGTTTCAAAATGAGTTTCTTTGACTGTTGATTTTTCTTTTTTTTTTTTTTTTATATTCTTGAGAATAGTAACTGAAATACAATCTGAGTGCGCTTCTCTTATGTTGTTGATGTTTTAATTTATTGGTTTTCTCTGAACAATATGTTGAAGATTTTGGTTATTTCATAAAGTTTTTTAACAATAAAAATGTCGTGAGAAAATCTGTAAAAAATACTACCATTTAATAATCTAAGAAATACATTTTATCTCAGGAAAGAATATAATCCTTTTCATTTAATTTAATTTCACCTTCATCTGTCTCAGTTTTTAGTTTTATAAAAAAAAAAGGGGGGGGGGAGGATGGGTGGGAAGATGTTGAGTCACTGCTCCTATGCTCTGTGGGGCTCGTGAGAATTTGAGCGACCAGTGTCAGCCTTTGCACACTCCCCCCCCCCCCATTTCCTAGGGAAAATTAAAATGACACGTTTGGCTACCACCAACTACTCGCAATCAGTAGTCATTGGCCCCAGGAACTGTAAGCTTTTCCATTTCGATTGTTTTATGCTCCGATCTTGTGTCACTCATCCTTAACTGTACTAAATCATTATAGTCTAATAGGTGTGAGTTCATTTGTATGCTAATGATAATAATATATTCAGAGCTCTAAAAAAATTTTTTTTTTTTTTGGCCTTGTTAATTTTGCCTGAATGAACTGATAATTGATAACAATTTGCAGATTGCACCAAAATCTTAATTATATTAAAATGTTCCCTATCAAAGAAGTTTACAGCAAATATTGTATAATTGACTTTGAATTCATAGCACCTGTGATAGTTAAGTTAGAGGGGGGAGGGGAGCCAAAGTGAGTGCCCTTGGCTAGTGCATTCTTGCACCCTTTGAACTTGTTCGTTTCCGTTTTTTTCTGTTACATTCATGGCATGCGAAAAATCCGGAAAACTTGCACAAGGGATTGCTATTCATATTGTATTGTAATTAACTCTGAATTTGGAGCACTTCAGAAGTGATTGGTAGTTGGGGGAAAGGGTTCCAAACATAACAACAATGCAGACGTAAATTGAGATTCAGAAGAAACCCTACGAAAACGGAAATATTTCACAACACAAAAAACAGTAAATCGTGAAATTAAAACGAACTAAAACTTTAAACAACAATATTTCGCATTGCAATTTCTACCTCACAATTTAAAGGGGCGGCTCTGTTTAGATTTTACTCGGGGTTGCTTTAATGTATCCAGGTCACCATGCTGTTTAATAGAACGCGCTCGTTTTTGTTTCTCATTTCGCCAATGTACTATAATTGGTTTTGTTCGGCGATCCTAACCGGTCGACCACTGAGTAACCGGTTGCTAACCGCTGCGTGATCATTAGATGGCACGTGATCGATTAACCGGTAGCTACCAGTTGAGCTCGGCGAACGCAAGCATTCCTTGCGTTCGACGAACCTCACCGGTCGACCGGTTACTAACCGCAGCGTTCAATGATCAACCGGTTACCGTTCTAAGCAGTTGATTGGAGCACGTGATCATTAGCTGTCACGTGGTTAACTAACCGGTAGCTACCGTAACGTAAGCATTGAGAGCGTTTCGAAATTTGCCGCCGGGTACATTGGGCGCCGAGCATTTTGGACGCCGGAAACATTGGGCGCTGAGCATTTTAGGCCCCAGGAATACTGGGCACAATATGCTTGGCACCCAAAGTTCCCTGCGCCCAAAATGCTCGGCGCCCAAAGTTCCCTGCGCCCAAAATGCTCGGCGCCCAAAGTTCCCGGCGCCCAAAGTGCTCGGCGCCCAAAGTTCCCGGCGCCCGAAATGCTCGGCGTCCAAAGTTCCCTGCGCCCAATATGCGGCGCCCAATCTTCCCATTTCGATACCCGGTGGGCAAAGAAGGAGGGAAATCTTTTACGCGCGCGTCACTTGCACGAAAAAACAGCTCGGAGGGCAGAAAAAAGCGAGCCCATGTGGATTAAAAAAAAAGGTTTCTTATGTGCTCCGACCTTCTTTTGTCTTTAATCTTAAACGGCTGTTAATATTTGGAAAAGGGATTTACAATTTTATGGATTTATAGCAACTCATGCATATTTTCATTTACTTAATTTTCTGCTTGGAACTAATATGAGCAGAATTTCTGAATAGAGATTTCTTTTTCGAGTAGCACACTGCAGATTAATTGGTTTTGGTTGTGGTGCTAGTAAAAGTTCTGAATTTGTCCGAAACTTTTACAAAACAGCTTCAATTGGGTGAGATCTATTCAATTTTCTTCTTTGTTCTAATAGACGGCTAAAGTACTATTAAGTATTAATCGTAAAATAGGCTTTATTTATTTATTTTCTATGTTAAAGTATTCTGTAGAGCAAAAACTTGAATTATTTCAGTTTGATCCGGTACATCGCTTTAAGTTCTTAAAGGCGTAGCGGCTACATTACCTTAAAAATGTCAAAACTCTTGATTTTTATTTATTTAAAAACTTCAGATTGTTTCAAAAATTATGGGAGTTTCAACACTCTAGCTTAGTTATTAAAAAAATTATTGGCTTTAGGTCACTCACGCAGGTGTGCGTTTTCTCGATGAACTTCTTTTTGAGCAATCACAAATTGCTTATTGTTTTCCTTTGACCGTTGGATGACATCCGTCCTTTAATTTTATTTTTCTACGCTTAAAATGCAGGTGTCCATGTACTTCGTTATTAGAACTATTTATTAACGACCCTTCTCGACTTCACACAATCCTTTTTACATGAAAATAGAATCCAGCGCACAACATCCAGCGAATAACATCCAACCCCTGACATTCATTTGAATTTTGACATCTTGAACTGAAATTATGATTGCGATAAAAGTCATTAGTAGAAACAAGAAACCCAACGAGTAGGGTCCTATCGCAATTCGCGATTGAGAAAAGCGCAGTTTGAATTCAAGATCTCAAAATTCAAACTTTTTTTGTTGTTGTGTGTGTGTGTTTCCATGTTATTGTATTAGCTAAGGATTTTTTTTTTATATTAAAGATACAGCTTAAAAGTAATACGTTTTGCAATAGGTACAATATATTTAACAAAATTGTGCATTGGGTAAGATCTTTATAAATTATTAAAATGTTGAAAGTTTTGTATATCCTTATAAACAAAATTTACTATGGAAGTTTCATGATTTTTTACATAATTAACGACAGAATATTTTTAACTAATAGGATAAGCAAACGAATGCACAGCTTTTTAGAAATGATTATCATTTAGCAAAATGATTTCTGAAATATGTGCAAAAACAAAAAAGGCCTTATATTTTTTTATAAAGTTGAAATATTCTTAAGTGTTTTGATTTTTTAATAGCATTAAAAAAATTATTGATTTATCAGTAAGCGCATACAAAGATTTCAAAAAAATACATATTTTATTAAAATGAAAAAAAAAATGAATTGAACTCTGAATGAGATGTGACCAGTAGGAATTGTGATGCGGTTCCACACAATAAAACTTAAAGATAATTCTAATTTTGAAAAAGAAGAATATATAGGCAATTAAGAAACTGTTTGTTTCTAGAAAAAAAATATTGTTACGTTCGTAATTTGCTCTAAGGAAGCATGGCTAAATCGAAATTAATGCTGCTGCGTGATCAACTGATCGTGCTGATATTAAAAGTGTAGTAGTAGTTTGATTAATGTTGTTTGTTAGGGGTGCGACGTTGATGTTTTGGAGACATCGATGTTTTTAGCATCGATGTTTTACTTGCGATGTTTTCGGAACATCGATGTTTTGGTTTCGATATTTTTTCGATGTTGATGTTTTTGTATTATAATTGAAAATTATAGTAAAATTTGCTCCAATTTTTTCGCTAGGTAATTAAATTTTACTTATGGAATTGCTACAAAAATTTCATTTATTTGCGCACACTTAAAAAGATCGATTTTTCTTTGTAAAGGATGGTTTTTTGGGAAGATCACTACAAGATGCTAGAATATAACTGGAAGGTGAGGAAGAGGTCAAAGCTATTGGAAGAACTCGACGCTGGTCGTCTGTTGCCAGAACTTACAGTCAATTGTAAGGCTCCAATTTTTAAACTAAAGGAGAATCCTATATATTACTACGGTGAATATTATAACTGTAAAAATTCAGAACAGTTAAAAAGTTGTGTCGAATTATTCGACAGTGATGGCGACTTTTGTTTCATCGGAAAGATTTTTTTCTCTGCCTGGTAGAATAGTCAGCGAAAAGAGAAATGCGCTTAAGCACCAAATATTGGGGGTTACTTATCGTCTATCCAGGGACAGATACAGACTAACATTTGAGGAGGTTCATGCTAAAGAGGAACCCTCCCCCCTCCTCCATGAATAAACTTATGGTTTTTGGTATGAAAAATTTCTGAAACTGCTTAGGTGTTTAAAAAATACAACTTCTTTCAGGAATATGGCACCTAATAGGACAAAAACCTCACGAATAAATTTTATAAACAATTAAAAGAAGTAGTATTTCAAGTATTTACTTTTAAAAATAATTCAAAAGCTGAAATAATTTGCATTTTATCCATAAAGTGTTTGAATACAATGCGAACGGATAATATTGTCGACGTTTGGGGGGGGGGATCATGACCCTTATGACCCTCCCCTTGTATCCGCCGCTGCGTAGGTGGGCACCCCTGCGAGAACCTATGTATAATGAGGTTTTGCGCTAACACGACACTCAAATTTTACATTTCTTGCACGATAATAAATCCTAAACACTTATTTAAACTAATAAACTATTTACAGCACATTCAAAAATAAACTCAGCACGACTAAAAACTGAACTATCTAAAAATTACAACAGAAAGAAATTCGAATCTATAGAGACTTTACATTAAAAAAAAATAACATTTACGGACTCAAATGTTTTCTCGATTAAAGCGATGCCTGAAGCTTTGGATATGGTTTTACAAAAACTACCGTTGATTAAATTTCTTGCTTATAAAAGCAAACGAGCGTCAGACACTTCTTTGTTACTTTTCATTATTCTTGCTCCTGAACCCAGCGCCGCAGACTAACTGTCTCAAGAAAAGCTATTTTTACTGTCTACATATTTTAAAAACATATGCTATAAATAGAAAAGTGACAATACCCCCCCCCCCCAAAAAAAAAATAATAATCGAGAACTATTTATTGTTTTTTATTATGGTTTCGGTCCGGCTTTTTTTTTTTCAAACAGTCGTTTTTACTACTCAAATGCAATGAACCTTGAAACAGATTACAAAGTATTGTCGCAGATTTTGATGGGAAGAGGGGATCATGATCCCCATGATCCCCCCTCCTCCTTGTATACACTTCTTACGGTTTCAATCAAGTTTTTTATTTTTCCGAGCAAACATTCAAATACTGTTGCATGTTGGGGGGTGTTATGACTCCCTCACTTGTGTCCGCCACTGCGTCTACCCCCAACAAACCGTCCCCCAATTACTCATAGTTTGTGTTTAATTATATAGCACTAACAGCACAAAACATATTTCTTGCTTTTAATAATAATTGTCAGAATTAATTTTGTACATTAAATATAATTAGCACAACTCTCTCTCATCATACAACTGACTGTAAGTGCTATGATATATTTTTTCGCAGATTTAACCAGTTTATATTAATTGTAGCATGTCTTATTATCATTTTTTGTCGTATTATAGTACCAAGATGTTGCGAAATTATTCCTATTAAATTGTATTCATGATTTGCAGTTCAGTAGTTTCAATATATTCGTGGGGTTCATATTCTTTTCTATTGCTTAAATTAGACGCAATGCCAAAAAAATTCCCTGATCCATTAAGAAACAAAAATGTATGTTAAATATTGACAAAAAGATCGATGTTCGGAAACATCGATATTTTTTGGTCGATGTATCAATACCATCGATGTTTTGATTTCCAACATTGATGTTCTGAAACATCGATGTTTTGCTATCGATGTCGCACCTCTACTGTGTGTTGTTTATTACTAGTTGCATGGGTTGGATGTCTATAAACTTAGACTGCTTATCTTGAAATTTAAAAAAATAATCAAGTGAATTATTTTCTAAAACCACCAATTCCAACTTTGACGCTTGAAGGGAAGCACGAAATATAGAAACTGCAAAATAACTTATTTTATTGCTTAGCATTACTAACTATAGTTCTCTTTATTTTTCTGTATAAATATTATTGTGAAAACTTTATACAGCGATTTTATACCGATATAACCCGCTAAATTAAGGCACGAGCCGCCACTGGTATTTGTAGAGACTAACTGATGTCAACCAATGAGAGAATTAGGTTTGAGCTCCCTGGGTTTGAGATGGGTAAAAATCGTGATGCAATATTTGTTTTGATGTTGAATTCATGTACTTTCGCGTAATGGATGTATTCCGTGCTATTTTTTTTTTCTTTTTTCAACTTATAGCTCTACAATTGGAAAAGAAAGCAAACTGAAAAAAAAAAAAAAAATGTTGCCGTTTAAGAAATGCGTCATATGTTCCGCATGCATATTGTATTTGTTTTGAATAAAGCGCATGGTGTTTAAAGGAAAATGACGATTTGATAATCATACGATGAGAATGAATCTGATGAAGGTCAAAGATTTTCAAATATTTTTCTCACAATAACAACTGAATTATACTTCGAGAATTTTGTATTTAAATTGCCTTTTGTAATATCTGTTTGATTTGAACATGTTTGTTTCCCCAAGTTGAATACATTTGCACAAGTAGTATTTAACGGCCGGATTCAAGTGAAACACTACACAATCGCAAAAAAGACAACCGCAATCGACCAGATTTGCAATCGTAGTTGGATGTCGAAATCAAGTGAAACATTTAGGAAAATCGCAAGTGGGAAGTCGGGGTAGGAGCTACTGGTTGATGATAATCGCATATACTTGGAGCAACTAATTAATATCAAACAATGAGTGAATTAGGTTTGAGCTCCTTGGGTTTGAGATGGGTAAAAATCGTGATGCAATATTTGTTTTGATGTTGAATTCATGTTCCCTCGCGTAATGGATGTATTCCGTGCTATTTTTTTTTTCTTTTTTCAACTTATAGCTCTACAATTGGAAAAGAAAACAAACTGAAAAAAAAAAAATGTTGCCGTTTAAGAAATGCGTCATATGTTCCGTATGCATATTGTATTTGTTTTGAATAAAACGCATGATGTTTAAAGGAAAATGACGATTTGATAATCAACCGATGAGAATGAATCTGATGGGGGTCAAAGATTTTCAAATAATTTTTGCACAACAACAACTGAATTATACTTTGGAGAATTTTGAATTTGGATTGTCTATTGTAATATCTGTTTGATATGAACATGTTTGTTTCCCCAAGTTCAACACATTTGCACTAGTAGTAAGTAAAAATATGTTTACTTATGAAACAAAATTAGTTTTTGTTATTAGTTAGGGTTATGTTCAAGTTTAAATTCAAAAGTTAAAACTAATTTCTATAATAGTTTCAAATAATCACATTGATAAGATACATCCAGTTTTGAAATGGAGATACACATTGTGCAGAAACAAGTTCTTTTTACTTCAGCTAGACACATTTTTACTGTGTGTGTGTGTATTTTACTTATAAATCTAGATTTAAGTTCATCTAGATCATAAAAGGTCTCTTTGATTTTATTTAAACAGGTTTGATTGCAGTACGTATTCTTTGTTATTAACGCAAGTCAGTTATTTTTTCATCGGTAAACTGTAAACTAATTTCTTGTTACTCTGAAATAAGTGTAGCTTCAAAAAAGAAATTTTATTCAAATACAAAATTATAAAAACTAATTACAGTGACATGTACTGTAATACGAACAATGAAGGAACATAGTATGACCAGGGCCAGGCCTGGATCTACAAATTTTGGGGCCAAAAAAATAGCAGGGCTGCTAGCTGCCTACTAAATTATGTCACTAATTGCCGGTAATTTTTAGTGACATTCTCCCCTCCCACACACACACACTGTAGGGTCTGCGAGTACGTACATCCGGGCCTGACACAGGCCCGGATTACCCAATAGGCCAACCTAGGCTCTGGCCTAGGAGCGCAAGCCAAAAAGGGTGCACGTCGCAAAGGGGGAAAAACAGCTTTTTAGGAAAAAAAGGGAAGCGTTAGTAATGGCGAAGCAAAATTTGTCTAGAAGAGATTGCAACCAACGCGATAGGCATAAAAACAGCACTTTGAGGGGGGGGGGGGCGTAGTGCTTGAGTCGAGCTCCTTTTCTGGTCAAAGCATATAATTTTTGATTTTCAATATCTTTGATTTAAACAATAATTTAAAAATATAGCTTTGACCAGAGGCGGACGGAGTCCTCCAAGAGGGCGCCAACCTTGACTCCCAAAAGGCGCACAGATTCGAGGGCGCAAAAAAAAAAAAAAAAATCGCACGCGTTCTTAGGCGAAAGGGAAAAAAAGATGTCGCACAGGTTCGAGGGCGCCAAAAGAAAGGAAAAAAAAAAATAACCCGGAGTCGCACAGATTCGAGGACGCATCGGTCCGCTTTGCCAAAGTAAAAAACTTATTGGAGGTAAGTCATACACAATAAAATTAGTATAAATCACTACCTAGAAATCTAGAAACTGTTCAGTTATGAAATTTATTATTGAAACTATTTTTTTCTTGATTCTTTAAATTGTGTGAGTATGTGTTTTTCAAATTAATGATTTATTAGTTCATATTTATTTATGACTGCCTATCATGAGGGGCACCGGAAGTTATTATTTTTTTTTGGGTGGGGGTAGGGATTGTTGTTGTTGTCGTGTCTGATGACGTGCAGAGTGCGAAAGGTTTAGATGTCTCCAAAAGTCTAGGGGGATTGTCAATTTACCGAATGAAACTTCAAATCTTACCAAATGACAAAACACGAGAATGCACATCACATACCAACATCTAACGAAAAGAGAAATCAGAAATTAAGACATCCTTACAAACAAGAGTATTACTATGTTGTCTCCGAATTTTCCGAACTGTCGGATATTTTTTTTTTTTTTCAAATAAGGAAAGTTTGGATGTAATAGTGACCTCCCGTGACCCCCCCATCAAGGCGCCTCTGCCAATCGTATCACCTATTTTGCACAACGTTTTCACCATAGACTGTTTTAGTTCTCTACACGCACATGCATTGCATGCAAGTTCTTAATAAATATTTTATTATACTCAATTTTATATATTTTTATTTATATTTATATCAGTTATTGAGGTTTCATACATATATTATTTTTGTGAATATTTTTATTTAAAATATCATCACGAAGATCACAAAAAAGTGGATAAAAATGCACAGGATGCCCCGAAATACGTTTTAAATAAAAGATAAACTTGTATGGAAAGAGACACCAGTAGTTCTAAATATTTCTAAGGTAAAAATGAATGAAACACATACGTGTATCAATAGATTCAAGAGTCATGATATTTAAATTTAAATAGAATGGAAAAAATACGTAAGATATCACTGCTAAAGATCACCTCAGTCCAAAGCGTCAAAAAAATTTTCTGCTGCCAAAAACGTTTGTTTTTCAAACAGACAAGAATTTGAGGGAGAAATTTGAAAATTACATTATGGAACAAGAAGTTTGTCCAGAGCTAACGGAGCCTACTTTCCCGCATACCAATATCGACTTTCTAGTAACTGATCAAAATTTTCAAAATTAGCTAAAACCACAAATTATTTATAGCATATTTTTTAAAAATATTTTAAGCCAATTTTCTAGAAATAAAACATGCCTTTCTCATCTCAAGAATTAGATGAGTAAAAAATAAATAAATGAACAAATTCGCAACTCCAATAAACTATAGGGGGCGCCATGGGCGCCGCGGCCGGGGAGGTCCAAGGGGTCCGGACACCCCCCCCCCCAATATTAGAGAACCGGACCCCCTCAATATTTGAAAATCGGACCCCCTCGATAATTGTCAAGTTGAAATTCATTATTTGGGGGGAAATTATTATTGTTTTGACAAAAAAAAAAAAAAAATTAAACAGTTGCATAATACAGAATTTACCATGCTTAATTCATATCAAACAAAACGAAATGAACATTGAAAAAAAGAAGGGGAAAAAAAAAGAACTGTAAATAATAACAAAATAGGCGATATGTATAGTGAACGGAAAGTGAAATCCAATGACAAACCATTGCTCTGCTGCTGCTCGCATATTGACCGTTCCCAAGCGGTAATTCTGTAATCCACGCTATGGCTTGATTTCATCCATGCTCAATAGATGGCGCCACTACTTTTTCATGATTTTTTTTGCTTTATTTTTAAAAATGTCTTGTGTCTTTTGAAGTTTTAACCATGGATAGCTTATCATCCGGCTTTACTTATTCAAATATTAATATTACAAACGATCAAAACGAAAATTTAACTTACAGAGTAAAAGAAATCACTGATGAAAATGCTGCAAATGTAAGTTTAAAAATTTTTTTTCTTAATTTAATTGCGGATATTCCCGAAAAAAAAAAAGATATTCTTAAAGGGACAGAACAGCCGATTTAAATTATTGGAATTAAAAAAAAAATGTGAAAATTCATGTGCCTAAAGGTTTAACGTTGTAATTAATAATTTAATCAACGGTCTAATTGATACAACTATATCAATTAGATAACATTATATGCAGTATTCGGGGGGGGGGGGGGGAGTACATGTATATAGTGTGAAATGTAAGTCAGAACAGCTCTTTTACAAAAGTACTCCAATAGGCTTTCTAGTTTTTTATTTATTATTATTATTATTATTATTATTATTATTATTTTGAAAAACACAAAGACACACACACATATATATATATATATATATGCCAATGATTTTTTTTTGGTGGTGGGGGAGGGGGTGTGATCGCTTCCTTTTGGGGGGGGGGGGACACATTCGCCCTTAGTTTTATTAACCCATGTTTTGTAGCATTTTTTAAAATTAATTTTCTGTTTAGTTTGTTCTTTAAGTTTTGTTGTTTTTTCCACCAGTACTTACATGTTCTTAACTTAATTGCGATGTTGGGCCTTTTTTGGTTAAAGATTTTTTAGATTGTATTTGTGTTTTAATAAAAATTGAATTAACTTCTCTTTTGATTGGCTTATACAGATTTAACTTAAATATGCTTGTTAATTTTATACACGGAACTGGTTACAGCAACACAGTGAAGATACAAAAAGTACTTGGCGTGTTGCAACAACATATCCGAAATCAGGGAGATTTAATAAATACAAAATCAGCTATCGCTGTGTGCATGACAGACAGAATAGTTTCTTGGGATGGTCCTTCAAAGCATACAGGATGCACTGCTAAATTGACAATCACAATACAAAGGCAAGTTACTTTCAATTAAATGTATATATAACAGGGTTTGAAATAAGGTTCAATTTCTAGAAGGGGAATGTCATCCGTTACTTCAGATTCCAGGGGGGATTTTTTGAATTTCGGGGAGAATTTTTATAAGTTCTGAAAATTTGTTTACAATTTTTTTTATAATTCATTTTTATTTCATTTTTCTATTTATTCATTTTTAAATTATAATTTTTTTGGTGTAATATCAGTCCCATTTTCAAATAATTATTCCTTAATTTTGCAATTTTACTTTATTATTTCATTTTCAATAAAATATTTTACAACTAAGTAACATCACATACACTCAATTATTTTTTTTCAATAGAACATTTTCTGGTTCTAATTATCCGAATGGGGTTCAGTCCCGATTGTTTAGAAAAATATTTCTACTGAACAAAGACTTTTTTTCTGGCGATCAAAAAGTTCAAGTAAAAATTGCCTATAATTTTCCAAAACGGACTGTCGTTTCCAGCAGTTTTCGGATCGCATTTCGACCGGAGGATCGGAATTAGTTGATATTGGCGGATCGGAATCGGTTGATGTAACCAGTTTTGTGTATAAAATTAACAAGCATATTTAAGTTAAATCTGTATAAGCCATTCAAAAGAGAAATTAATTCAATTTTTATTGAAACACAAATACAATCTAAAAAATCTTTAACCAAAAAAGGCCCAACATAGCAATTTAGTAAAGAACATGTAAGTACTGGTGGAAAAAACAACAAAAGTTAAAGAACAAACTAAACAGAAAATTAATTTTAAAAAATGCTACAAAACATGGGTGAATAAAACTAAGGGTGAATGTGTCCTCCCCCCAAAAGGAAGCGATCACACCCCCCCCCACTAAAAAAAATCATTGGCATATATTATATATGTGTGTCTTTGTGTTTTTCCAAAAAAAAATAAATAAATAAATAAATAAATAAATAAATAAATAAATAAAAAACTAGAAAGCCTATTGGAGTACTTTTGTAAAAGAGCTGTTCTGACTTACATTTCACACTATATATATGTACTCCCCCCCCCCCCGAATACTGCATATAATGTTATCTAATTGATATAGTTGTATCAATTAGACCGTTGATTAAATTATTAATTACAACGTTAAACCTTTAGGCACATGAATTTTCACATTTTTTCTTAAATTCCAATAATTTAAATCGACTGTTCTGTCCCTTTAATAACATTTTTTTTTCCGGGATTATCCGCAATTAAATTAGAAAAAAAAATTTAAAACTTACATTTGCAGCATTTTCATCAGTGATTTCTTTTACTCTATAAGTTAAATTTTCGTTTTGATCGTAAGACATATTTGAAAAGAAAGCAAAAAAAAAAAAATTTCATGACAAAGTAGTGGCGCCATCTATTGAGCATAGAAGAAACCAAGCCATAGCGTGGATTACAGAATTACCGCTTGGGATCGGTCGATATGCCTGCTGCTCTCTGCGCATAGCTTCAGTGGAGGATGCAAGAAAGGTGACACTTTCTTCCGAGTGCAATGTCAACCATTCACAGAGTAGAGATGTGTTAGCGGGGTAATAAATTGTTGGCAGGAAGCCATGCCTTAACTCACAAAAAGTATCCTATGTCCGGTCCCGTATTGAAAACACAAGTCGTGTCCCAGGCGTTCCCAGCTTGGAAGTGATTCCAGCGTATTTGTTGCTATTTGGGGGGAAACAACTTATTGGCTTCCTTCTTTCTTATCTTGTTTCTCGGCGCTTGCAAAGGTTCTGTTTCGATTCAATTTATATCGATCCCAATGTTACCCAAACAAAATGAGACACCAGACCTCTTTGGCGTTTTTTTTTTTTGCAGCTGGCAAGAACACCCTGGACTAAGGATGCTAAGAAATTTAGAAAACCACTTAGCTGGTCAAAGGTTAAATTTTAGAGAAAGGAGAGACGCTTCATGTGTTCAAAACTATTCAACACGTGGCTTCAAAGTACCTTACCGAAACGAGGTGTCTTAAATGTGTTTGCGGCATCTCAAATTTGACCGAAAAAGCGTTACGTTACAGGAAAAAAAGGGGAGGAGTCTAAAAATTAAAGAGTCATTTCAAAAGTAAATCGTAAGTCAGCAGAAAGACGGATACTGTGATGTCACTTCCAATTGAGCAACGAAAAAAGATCAAGATGACCAGAAAAAAAGACAGAAATAAAATAAACTTCCCCTGTTGGGAAAAGTTGCGACAAAAATTAGGATAATTTCATGTGATCTTTTGATTTCCTTGAGAGTAGGTGACCCGAAGACCGCTCCTATTTTGGTTATTATACTTGTTTTACACATTCGATTACTACTATGGAGAGGTGGTTTTAAACGGGAAAATGTAGCAAACCTTCTACATCAAATGAACCTGAGCAATTTTTATCTACTGAATCACCATCCATCTCCAGGTGTCACTATCAACATCCCACGGAATCGTCTTCAAAAAGGCAAAAAAACAATTATTGGTAAGTACCATTCTGTTAAGTGTAATGCCTACAGGGGCGCCCCGATTTTATACCATTCAGATGCGGTTACTTTTCAATTTTCCGAATAAAATTCCTAAACAGTGGCTCCCAAAAGTGTTCGTACTCTTACGATTTTCAATGAAATACGTCCCTATCCATTAGTTAAAATTAATATTTTGGAATAGGTATTTAATTATAAGATCTATGATCTATTTTCAACAAAACTGCATGAAATTTTTTAATAACATAATAAAACTTGATTTTTAAGAAATCAATAATCAAAAAGTGCCAGAAACTTTATCTCACAATTTCGTACTTTTTCGTACTCTTTGAAAAAATATCAATATATTAGAAAAATAATCTAACTTTTTACTAAGTTCGAGCAGTATACCAACAACACATTTTAAACGTCTGGAAATAGATTTCATTGTTCTTCCTTTTTTTTTTTGTGCAATTTCTGAGTAAGTGTTCAACCACACTTCGAGTCTTACTGTTTCTAGTTCGCTTTTCGTTTCAATGCCATATTTTCGTAATATAGCCACCAGATATCTCTGATTTTTCTAGATTAAGTTTAAATCTGGGGATTGAGGAGATATTTCTAAGATTAAGGACAATTTTTGAGGCACCAGACGCAAACGTTGAAAACCGTGTGCTTCTCATCTTTATCTTTATAAAATAAAGTTGTTCCCGATAGCCAAATTTTGGGCTAATAGTTAAAAATTGTTTTTCAAAATATTCAAATGAACAGCATGATTTACTATTTCATCAAAAAATTCCAAACTAACAAGTCCTGATGCTGATATGCACCCTCACACAAGAACACCTTCACCGTACTGATTAACTGATCCAACTAAGTTTTAAGATTAATTCCTCATTTTTTCTTCTATTTACATTTACAACAATTTAACCTAAAATGTTCAATTCATTTTCATCTGTAAGTAAGACGTTATTCCAAAACATTTTCAGCTTATTTATCATTGATTTTGCAGCGGAAAGCGTAAGCTTTCTGTTTTTCGCAAGAACGAGAAAATTTCTGCGGGAAAAGGTCCCATTTGATCCAGCTAATCAGAGAACTTGGCGAACAATTTTTGGAGAAAATTAAGCGCGAAATTTTTCATCAAATTCTGCAGAAACTTTTACAGCACTCAAATGTGTATTTTTCATAATTTTTTTAACAGTAAATCTCCGATCACGCTTTGTTAGCTTTGCCGGTTGACTTTTTCTAACCTTGCTTTTGATCTGATTCCGTTCTCAAAAGTATTTTATTAAGCACTTTACTATAGAATGATATGCATTAACTAATTTAGAGACATTTCAAACCAATTTACCACTACTGTGAAAGGGGGAAAATCAAATTTCGAATGCTCTTTTTTGCTTTTTCACGAATACCAGTCATTTGAAAATAATAAGCAGAATATTAGGGAATAAATGCACAAAAAAGTCAAGCGAAATGACTTTATTGGGTCAACACAATGCAAAAATAATTTTAAAAAATAACCTGTGACAATTTTAATTATGAATTTATTCCAAAATATTTCAGCGTACGGTGACTTTTGTGGCGTAGTGTTTGTCTATCTCTTCGTTTTTTGACAAATTTTAAAAATAAAATCAGGTATGTGAAAAAAATTGGACTTCATATTCGAATTTAGTTTTACTACAAAATTTCAAGGTGTACGAAGTTTTGGGAGCCATTGTACATTTAATGAGAGTATCTTTTTAATGCAATATTTCACAAAAAAACTACTCGAAATTTGGACTTGTCAGACAAAATTTTCTGGGAAAGAAAAGTTTATGGGAGGTTACAGTGACCTCCTATCATGTAGCCCCTGAATGCCTGCTAATCAGGTATGCTTTTTCAAGAATTATTTTAACATTATGAGTTCTATCGAAGCGAATGCGTTCAACTTTTTTTTTTTTTGAAATGCTCCTTCTTTTATAAATTTTAATAGAATGGCTGCATTAAAAACTGAGCTTCAACTATTACATAAAAACTTTAAAGTTAACTGCTTAGATGAAGCAAAGAAAACTTTGTCGTCACTCGTTAAAGGAGTCAGGGGTCTGTTTCAAAATATTGAAAATTTGGTGCGGCTGCTTTTGGGGTGCCCTGCTTCGTCGTGTGAAGCTGAAAGAAGCTTTAGTGCGCTGGGAAAGCTAAAATATATATAAGGTCGACTATGATACAAAAGCGGTTAAATCATATTGCTTTATGTTACGTTCACAAAAATATCTTGGATGAAATTGATCGGCAAAAAATAGCACGGATGTTCGTATCCCATGTGCAGTCTAGAAAAAATTTATTTGGTGGAATTAATTTTTTTTCTTATTGTGTAAATATGTAAATCAAGATGTACCTGTTTAAAAATTTTGTCTTAAATGTAAACCCCTTTCTATTTGATGTCAAGTTTTTATCTCATATACTATATATATATATATATACACGAATTTTTCTTGATACAACTTGAAAATGACAGTGTCAGAATGGTCCCCCCCAATAAACTTCAGCTGACGACGCCAATGGGGGCGCTACAGCGACTGTGTCATGGCGGATAAAAAAGGTAAAGCAAACACATGCCGTAACTTATAACTTGCTTTGACGCTTAGAGAATGACAGTAGTTTTTCATCGTGTTTGTGGAAGCTTTCTTAACGCACCCAAACCACAAAATAACCTTTCTGGGTCAGAAAAGACAGTTTAAGCATTCCTGTAGTTTTCGAAAATTCCAAGAAAATTACACCACAAACGAAGAAAAGAGCGGCTCAAGTCATGAAGAGAATTTCTTATCATTATCTAGCTTTCAATCACAACTTTGAGTACGTGAAATACACTGCCAGCTCAATCAATTCCAGCCGAGGACTGCAGTTTCGTGCTTATTAGCACTCATCAGCCCGGCATAGGACTAACCGAGCTGGAGGTGGAAAACTTCTTAAGGAAGCCAAGAGTGCCAAACAAACTGGTAGCTAACATAGAATTAGCACTGACCAGACGAGTGACCGAAATAATGGTTCGGTTCAACTCGAATATTGCAGGCAAGGCAGGTATATTCAGCAAGTTACCGCCCTATAGCCAGGGCTAAGGCAGAAATATGTGAAATACACCGCCAGTTCAGTCAATTCCAGCCGAGGACTGCAGTTTCGTGCTTATTAGCACTCATCAGCCCGGCATAGGACTAACCTAGCTGGAGGTGGAAAACCTCTTAAGGAAGCCAAGAGTAACTGCTCAGTCATGACTGAGTCTGACTGAGCTGGCGGTGTATTTCACGTATTTCTGCCTTAGCCCTGGCTATAGGGCGGTAACTTGCTGAATATACCTGCCTTGCCTGCAATATTCGAGTTGAACCGAACCATTGTTTCGGTCACTCGTCTGGTCAGTGCTAATTCTATGTTAGCTACCAGTTTGTTTGGCACTCTTGGCTTCCTTAAGAGGTTTTCCACCTCCAGCTCGGTTAGTCCTATGCCGGGCTGATGAGTGCTAATAAGCACGAAACTGCAGTCCTCGGCTGGAATTGACTGAGCTGGTGGTGTATTTCACGTATTTCTGCCTTAGCCCTGGCTATAGGGCGGTAACTTGCTGAATATACCTGCCTTGCCTGCAATATTCGAGTTGAACCGAACCATTGTTTCGGTCACTCGTCTGGTCAGTGGTAATTCTATGTTAGCTACCAGTTTGTTTGGCACTCTTGGCTTCCTTAAGAGGTTTTCCACCTCCAGCTCGGTTAGTCCTATGCCGGGCTGATGAGTGCTAATAAGCACGAAACTGCAGTCTTCGGCTGGAATTGACTGAGCTGGTGGTGTATTTCATATATTTCTGCCTTAGCCCTGGCTATAGGGCGGTAACTTGCTGAATACAACTTTGAGTGTTCAAACATGCATATTTTTCTTATTGGGAAAGTTTGGTTTGAAATGGTGTCCTTTTCTTGGAATTTTCGAAAACTACAGGAATGCTTAAATTGTCCTTTCTGACCCAGAAAGGTTATTTCGTCCTTTTGAGTGCGTTATGAAAAGTGCTTGGTATTTTTTTTTTTTTTTTTTAAATCTGTTATTTTATTCTTTTTAGTGTAAATGTATTTCAGAAATAGAATAATTTTACCATCACGAAACTTCACCTTAATTTTTTATATAAATGCTCGGTACTTAAAGGGGAAAAAACTATATACGTGTCTGAAACTTTAAGCAGTTGGCAAAATTGAATCCTTGTTCCTCTCTAGGGATTTATGCTTGCTAGTTTCATCCTTGCTTCAGAGAAGCCTTGATTCAAAATTTTCATTATGATTGCTTTTAACATTACTGTTGCAAGGCAACAAAAAAACTAAACATTTAATGGGAAAATTACATGAAATTTGTTATTTTCCATCCTAACCAAAAAATAATAATTTTATTTCAGAATTTTAATTTTTCAGCGTTAAGTTGTACCTTAAGATTAAGCAAATCATTTAGTGAAATCCAGGAGTCTCTAAGTGATCTAGTTGCTGAAATATAAGCAAAACCAGGCCTCAGATTACTCCGTGGCAATCAGACCAAGTATAATAAAAGTGCTTAAAAAAAGAATTAAAACTTATAAGCTCAATGAAATAAATACATCATATGGAAAAAAAAATAATATATATATATATATATATATATATATATATATATATATATATATATATATATATATATATATATATATATATATATATATATATATATATATATATATATATATATATATATATATATATATATATATATATATATATATATATATATATATATATATATATATATATATATATATATATATATATATATATGTATATATATATATATATATATATATATATATATATATATATATATATATATATATATATATATATATATATATATATATATATATATACAATGGTGTGCAAAAATTAAAGAAGAGACGGTTTTTTCAATATAACTTTGTACAAAAGCTTTCCAAATCAACACATTTAATATCGTAAGATCCCCAATACGTAAGGACGTGTGTAATGTAAGCAACACTTACTAAAAGAGAAATCAGAGGGATAAAAAGAAAAAATAGCTTTATTGAAAAAGTAGCATGGACTGCTTGTAGCATGGACAATGCGACTGAAGGCCGAAACATCCCTGTGATGTGTGTCCAGCAAGAAACATCCGGTCTTTAGTAGGGGATATGATCTCCCCCGACTGCTAGGCAGGTTTCACAGCGTCTGCCCATTCTGAGAATGAGGGTGTCAATGAGTTGTTGACGCATTGCTGCCCATTCGTCTTGCAGCGCCAATCGAAACTCCCGAATCGTTACTGGTGGTAAGGTACGAGCTGCCAAGCGTCTGCCTAGAAAATCCCATACATGCTCGATGGGACTGAGATCCGGAGATCGTGCCGGCCAATCCATACGTTCAATGTCCTCACTCTCTAAGAGCTATTTGGCAGCTACTGTGCGATGACATGGTGCATTGTCGTCCATGAAAAGGAACTGCGGACCCATAGCGCCTCTAAAAAGACGCACATATGGAAGAAGAATCTCGTTACAATAACGCGTCCCGCTGACTGAACCTGCGTCGAAGATGTGAAGGTCTGTACGACTACCAAGCATGGTGCCTCCCCAAACGAGAACACCGCGACCTCCATACCTGTCCCTTTCAATGATGTTCGAGGGATGATTGCGGCTTCCCCGCTCTCTCCAGATGAGTATGCGATGAGAATCGCTACTCAGACTGAATCTGCTCTCATCTGTAAAGAGTACTCGTCCCCATTCATTGTCTCTCCAATTCCGGTGTTCCCGGCACCACAGAGAACGCCTTCTCCGATGGGCAGGCGTTAGAGGTACACACCGTATAGGGCGTCGTGCAAACAGACCACCACCGTGCAGTCTTCTGGCCACTGTAAAACGCAATATCGGTATCATCCAGTCGCCTGTGTCGTGTGTTTAGCGATTTCTCCCGCTGTCTGCCGCCTGTTTCTTCTGGCCTGTAAGACAATATACCGGTCATCTGCGGGTGTGGTTCCTCGTGGACGACCACTACTGAACCCCCGGATAGCTGTTCCTGTAGTTTGAAATTGTCTCCAAAGTCGTGAAACGATGCTGTGAGCAATTCCGAACTCTGCAGTCACACTGCGGCCTTCCTCCAACTTCCCAATGATTCGACTTCGGGTAAAAGCACCCAGATGTCGTCTAACAGATTGATTATTCGCCATTTCTCGCTGAGGCAGCAACTCGGTGTGATTTTAACTGCTATACGGCGTGCAATCTCTTTGCCAGAAATACTGATCTTACTCCGACAACATGTTTATATTACTCAGACACTCCCCCATTACGTCTGCCTGCATATCTGCGCATTTGCTACCGTACATCACCTTACTTAATCTCCTGATTGGTCTTTCTGTCCGCTCTTCCTCTTCGTTCAGCTGATATACTAATTTTTCGACTTCGTCCTTAATTTTTGCACACCAGTATATATATATATATATATATATATATATATATATATATATATATATATATTAGGCGGGTGTGTGTGTGAGTGGGTATGAGAGCGCGTGTGTGTAGGACATGCACGCCACTGGATTCCGGGAGACAGTGGTGGTCAGGACCAGAGGAGGCGCAGCTGCAGAGGCTGATGGGTGGCGGCGCTGCAGAAGCCCTTGGTCTGAAAAAGGAACCACAACATCAAGCACGGTCAAATGAAAACAATTGGCAATCGTGATTGCTCAAAAAAAAAAAAAAAAAAAAGCACAGAATATATCCATAACGCGAGATTCACCATGTCGCATACGTCACACTTGTACCTATTGCGCATGTGCCAGTTGTGTCTCTACACAGTTGGCGGTTCCCGCTCGCGTAGTGTGTGATTGTCCGTATCTTAATAAACATGTCTGGTTTGTATCCGCCTCGAGTCATTGTATTACTCACATCGCTACACACCATCAAAACAAATATTGCATCATCACGATTTTCACCCCCTCTCGAAAGCAATACTCTCATTGGTTGATATTTTGTCGGAAAGTCCTTTTATTTTTGTCTTTTTTTTCCCCCTGGTCATCTTGCGCTTCTTTTTTTTTTTTTTTTTTTTGTTGGTCTATCGGAAGTGACATCACAGTATCCAACGTTATGCTGGCTTACGATTTGCTTTTGAAATTGCACGATAATATTTAGAATCCAAACTTAACCTTTGACCAGCTAAATAGTCTTCTAAAGTTTGGTGCATCCTTTGGCCAGGGTGCTGTTGCCAGCTGCAAAAAACCGCCAAAGAGGTCTGGTGTCTCATTTTGTTTGGGTAACATCGGGGTCGCTATAAATTGAATCGAATCGGCGAAACAAACACTGCGAAACTCGAAACAGAAACCTGGAAGCGCCGAGAAACGAGATAAGAAAGAAAGGGGCAGAAACTCAGATCCCCGTCTGACTTCTGTTGACTTATTAGAACGAGAGTCGTAAAAAAGGGGGGGGGGGGGTGTCCATATACGCTGGAGACTCGACTATGGATGGTTGACATTGCACTCGGGAGAAGGTGTCCCCTTTCTAGCATCCTCTAGAGTCCCTATATGAAAACGTAGTTTTCAGAGTTGCGACAACGCGGTATCATTTTCCTATTGGTCGAAGACCGCCTGAGGCAGTGTTTCTTCTTCTCCCGTAGGATTAACATGGAGCGTATGACAGTGCTGTGGAAAAACCCAGAATCTGGAAAATTAAAGGTGAGTCCAAGATTTTAATGCTCATATTACTGTTCTACCATGTTCAAATTATACGTTTGTAGCTTTACTTGAGTGAGTCCATTCCTATTTCTTTAACTATCGCTTAATTATATCAAGAACATGTGTTCCGGTGTGCTAAAATTCCCTTTTGACACTTTATTTGGGTTTTTACTAGTTAGTTTTCCTGTTAAATCGATTATTCCAGTCACAACGTTATTGAAAAACAACACTTTAAGACAAGGCAAAAGTTTAAATTGTGTAGATTAAATTTTTTTTAACGATAGATCTCTTTATTCGGTTTGGCGCGATCAATTTCGTGTTTGGCGACGAGTGGAAGTAAACAAAACATACACTTGTGATGTACGTGAGGGGATGTCTTAACTTGTGATTTGTGTTATAAATGCTGTATGTTGCAGAATTTTTCTTTATTTTAAATAAATGTGACTTGATATTGAAACTCATTTTAACTTATGTTTTAATGTTTTCCTGATCATTTCTTAGACAAAAATTGACTTATGTATCGTTTTTAATATTCCTTCAAGCTATAAAACTCCAAGTTAAATCTTCTCTTTATGCAACGTAAGTATTTACAGTGCCAATTTTTGTTTTTTGAAAGGAGATGCAGAGAAAATAAAATTCTTATAAATTATAGAACTTTCAATTCTTGCTGGCAGTATCTTTTAATAACATTTAGATTTAAGGAAAAACGATTTGTTATGATTTTCTGCCAAATATTTATTAGTTAAAAATTGTAAAAAAAATGTCAATTCGATTATAAAATTAATGTCACCACATGAATTTGCCAAAGCGTTTGAGGTGGATATGAAGTAGAACACTTGCTTGACACACGGCAGTTTTTATCGATTTTTTTGGTTGAGCGAGCCAATTTAAAATGTACTATTTTATCAAAAATTTAATGAATTGTAGGCAGTTTTGGTTATTTTGGTAATTTACTCTTTTTTATTCAACAAGCATGTCACTCGCTGCGTGTTCCATCATGAACAGAAAACTGAGATTTTCTAAGTTCGTTTCAAGTAGTGTGTTGGTACTTTTTATTATGCTCTAATTAGGGTTTACTAATTTTTAGGTTGCCTAGTTATTTCCTTTACATGCTACTCTTTCTTTATCACCTGAGCAATAAAGTACATGCTATCACCCCGCTTCAGGTTAGTAAAAATTTCTATTTTTATTGAGAAAATGATTTTTAAATAATTATGGCCATGATTGATACATAATTAAGTTTTAACAAGTGTTGAATTACCTTTGAGATCAGGATCGTTATCATGGGTTTTTGAGATTGTAAAAGTCCTCCCAGCCACAAAGCTCTTGTTTGTCAAAAATTAGGTACTTTTAAAGTTTTGCGGGTTGAAATATTAATACTTTGATAATAAAATGCTGAATCAAAGATTTTTAAAGTGAAACTTTTTATGCAAGGGCTTTGAAGTTATATCCAATCTTTTTGTGTGATGAAAAGTGGTGGGGATAAGCAATGTTGGTTAGAAGGAAAACAGTGGCTTGCTTGCCTTCAGATATTGGAGGAAAGTGAGACCTTACGCTCTTCTCGCTTTCTTTCTCATTTTGTATGGTTGCATGTACTACGTTTAGGCAGCGCGGAGATCAATATGTACATTTGTAATTACTAACTTTAGTTATCGTAAACAGATCATTTCTCTTCTTAAGAAGGAAGAAGATGATCATTATAAGTGGACACATGTATATAATTTTCTGTAAGAAAATGAATAAGAAATACAATCTATTCAAAAGCGTTTGATGAACAATTAAAATGTTTCGCGTCTATCGTGTGTCATTATGACACAACTCGTTTCTTGGAATCAAACTTTAGAAGAATTCTACTCTTCTAGATCAGCAGAAAAATAAAGTACATAAGCTCTCACCCCACATCAATTTCGTAAAAATTTCGATACTTGATGGAAAAATGATTTTTAAATAATCCTATCTCGATTAATGTGGAGTTAAATTTTAACTAGTGTGGCATTTTAAAATAAAGGCTGTCATAATGGGTTTTTGAGATTATCCGTAAAGATCAGGGTTCGAAAATATCCGATATTTTGATATATATTGGATATTTTGATATTTATCCGATGTTTTCAATCAATGCAAAATAAAGTCTTTAGTAACTGCTTCCTTAAATCAGAGTTGTTTATTTCTTTTATACTATTATTATTATAATGCATCCACTTTAAAAGTAATGTTTCTTTCATTATTTATATTCATTTATTACATGTTCGTGATTTTGCCTCACCCACTCAAAAGGTAATTCAATTGCATCTGAGTTCATTTCAACCACTCATAAAAATAAATGTATAAGTAAACAAATATTCAATTTATCAGAGATTATCTTAATTTGTTAAAGGCTTTAGAAAATCAATACTTTTGTCAGGAAATAGAACATTGAAATAAAGGGGAATTCAAATGCTCTAAGACAATGGTGCCCAACATACGGCTTTCAAAACTGATTCATGTGGCCAGCTGAAATATCTGGTATAGATAAATGAATTTACTGAAAAATGTGGCTTTATTTTAAAGAACCTAAATTTAAGCATCAGTTATATTGCATTCTCTATATTTTTACTTCACTTAAATTTATATGTTAAAGCCAAACAAAAACAGTTTATAAATAGTTTATGCAGTATGCACTCACATTTTTTTCAATCACAAGCACAAGTAAGCTCTTTGATGAGGTAGTAGCATTCACGTAAAAGTTTAAGACAGGAGTTTAATTTTTTTTCTCCTCAATCTTGACTAAAACCATTAAAAAAATTAATTTATAGTTTTCTGAAAATTACTCAGGACTGCTGATATAACACTTTCTGGAATAAAATTTGTTCAATATAACTGTACCATGTGATTTCATTATAGGATTTGTAGGACCATAGGAGCTATTTGTTGGTCAAAAAATAAAATTAAAATATTAATATTATTCAAATAATTGGAACCCGTACAACATGCCTCACTGTCCAACGTGCCCTACCTCCCCCTACAATTTTGTTGTGGATATTCCTATGTGAGGTGCAGAAAAAACAAGCAAGTTTTCTCACGGTTCCTAAAAAATTTAGAATCATGAACGTTCATTACTTATTTTAGTCACCATAAACTGATGATTTCTCTTCTTAAGAGCAATGTTGATGCACAGTAACAAATATGTACATAATTTTATGTACATAATTAAATGAAAAACAATCTATGTTAGTCAAAAGAGATTGATGAATTAGGTAAAATATTCCCCTGTAATATGTTGTTTTACTTTTTCAAGTGTTTTTAAAACACACCCTGTTATTTGAAATTAAATTTTACAACACACTTAATACAAAGTAGTTGAAATACAGCTCTATTTCAATTAAAGTGTGTTTATTTATTTTCCATTTATAATTTTATGAACTAGTTTTAAAAAACATTCCTGCCAATTGTGTTCAGCCGTATTGATGATTTAGCACATTTGAAGAGTTTTACTTCTGCTTTTAAATTTATTTGCCCTTAATGTTTTTTACGTTTCTTCCAGATATTCTGCAACTTGAAGAAAGCTCAACTACTAGCTGAATTATAACTCTGATGCAGATGTTCTAGAAAACTCATGATAGTATTGTACTGTTCGCTTAAAGAATTATATAATAGAATGATCTCCAATATTTAGTTTACAAGGATGTCCAGAAATCATTTTCCAAGTTTTCTTAGCTTGACAGCTGTATCAAAACTAATGAAGTTGTTTAAAAAAATAATAAACTTCCATACATAATATGCCATTCATGTTTGTTATGCTTCTTATTATGCTGATGACTTCAGGAAATTTGTTGCCGAAATGGTCTTTGGACTTTCAACAATGACATACAAACCAACAAAAATTCTGTGTTTAAATGCTAAATAGTGTAATTAAATGAAATTTTGATCTTCTTCATACAAACAGTGCTGTATTTCTGATTTGTCACGCTTATTATCATATTTATTATCATTCATTTGTATAATAATATTGAAATGTAAAGAGGTAAAACAAACAATAATTTTGCAACAGAAATTGAGAAATAGCTGGAATTCTGTTTTGATTCTCTAAATTTAGAGTTTTGAATTTGTTTTGTAAAACAGATGCTTTAAGGTTTATGCTTGTTTGTCATGTAAAAATATTGTTTTCAATTTAGATTTTTATTAAATTTTTCGGTATTCAATGCAAGGCTAAAAAATTTAGGTATACATAAAATTATGAAAGATATATTTAGGTTTGTTTATTTCAGCATTAAATGAACAGTTCATTGATGCTTTTTCTCTTTGTGCAATTATCCAGAATTCCCCCCCCCTCTCAAGAAGAGATTTTTCTCCCAACTTAAACTACAGGACAGGATTTGAATAACTGCAAATAACTCCAATTTTGGAAGGTCCACTTATCTTAGTCCACTTCCGACTGTCAATGCACCTTCTCTGTTTCTGACTAAATTCTGGAAGCATTTTTCAGGATGTTGGAATATAGGTCATGTTCATCTATCCATGATACAGGGTAATGAATGGAATTGCAATCTATATGAAAAAATCTGAACAAAAAATTCAATTTATTTCAATCAAGGTTTTTTTTATTTTTTTCCCCACAAACATTCACTTCACAAATAGTATAAAAGAAAATAAATTACAAGCATCAGTATATTTTGCCCTGTCTAATCGAAACTCTCTAATTGAGTAGATGGGAGTAAAGCCTATAACAAAATTTATTTTCTTTATGCTTATAAGTGACTGAAAATTTTGATTAAACTTGTGTTTTGTCCATAGTTATTAGTTTTAGGAAATGATACTTTGGAGTAAAGAATTTTTAAAAATTTGATAATAAGAACCACATTGTTTGAAATAATGTTTACAGATGTAACAACACCAAAAAATAAATTGAACATTAGAGACTTTTGTTGTAATCTTTATGTGGTAATGACCTGAACTGTTAGTATGGAATGAATGAGTTTTCTTCGTGCTAAGTTGTATTTAAAATCTCTGTCAAAATTAAATGTAAACATTGCTTTTCCACGAACGTTGAAAATAAGTACGAGTCCTCTACTGGTGCTGGGAATGATTTTTTTCTTTGTTTCATTAAGAAAGTGTCTACTTTCTCTTCTTTATAATATTGTTTTGATTTGAAAATATTGTTCAAAATGTATGTAATAGATGCATGATGTGATGCAGAGAAAATAAATAACAATAGATACATTTGTTTCTTATTCATATGAGTTGAAAATAAGTAATGTTTCAAATTACACCCCCTCAACTCCTCAATTTATTTCTGAATATTTCTATCTACATCAAATTAAAGTAATAATTTTCAACTTTATTCAAATTAATATTCAAACCAAGAGTGCCTACTGAACCACTAAAATATTTAAAGGTTCTTGGTATTCTTTCTTTCTTTTTTTTGGGGGGGGGGGGGGGTTACCTCGTTTTGACCATCTACCTATTTCTAGTATTGAACTTTCAAGTTTTCCTTTGCACATTTATTTTTCAAATTTTTAATTTAATGTTTAACTTAATCACATTTAAATCAGAAAATTGTACAGGGTAAACTTAAACATGCAATTTTAATTAGCATTTTTTTTAATAGCAAACCATTTTTATTAGTGATATTGCTTTTTAGATGGTTAGAGGAAATATTTTTAGATTTAAAACTCTTTACAACGTTTGCCTCTCCGAAACAAAAACAAGCAATTTCTAATGTACATTATCTGTCGTTCATTTATTTATTTTCATTTTCTTACATTTTTTAACTCTTTATTTATTTTGAATCAATTAAATTCTAACACATGGAGGTGAGAATTCAAATGCTGCGAACCAAAAAAAAAAAGAAATAAAAATTATTACAAAAAAAAAAAAAAAAAACTGTCGGGAGATTTAAATGGATATATTTTTGCTGAAATTAAAAAATAATAAAATATTCCTTAGTTTTAACTGTAAAAGGCATGTGACAGCAAAGTTGCACTTTTTGAAGATTAGCCTATTAGTGACTGAAGTTTTTAATTAAACTAATGTTTTCTTTTTCGGATGAAAATGCTGAAAATTTTGTGTTTTAAATAAAGTTTATAAATACAATAACACCAAAAAGTAAATTGAACAACAGAGATCTGTGTTGTTTACAGCAACAACAAGATTACAACAATAAGATCATGCTATTGATCTGAAAACTTAGCATGAAATAAATGAGTTTTCCTCATGCTAAATTGTTTTCAATTTTTAGTTTTTTTTTCCTCATAAAAATTCAAAATAAGTACAAGTCCTTTTTTGGTGCTCTGAATTGTTTTAATTTTGTTTCATTAAAAAAATGTCTACTACCTTACATTCTAGAACTGTTTTGGTATAAAAATGTTGTTGAAAATTTTAAATAATAGATAGTGTACTTTCAAAAAATAAATATAAAATAATGGAGACATCTGTTTCTTATGCATATAAGAATGTTGAAAAAATATAATGTGTCAAAATACACCCCCCCCCACCTTAACTTCCCAATTTATTTCTGAATATTTCTATCTGAATCTAGTTTCAAATAAAAATAACCTCTGATTAATATAATTTCAGTTTTCAACTTTATACAAATTAATCTATTAACTAGGTGTGCCCACTAAACCATTAAAATATTCAGAGGTTCTTAATCTCTTTTTTTTTGTAGAGTGGGTTGGGGCGAGATAGGATCCCCGCAGTGTGGGGTGCCCCACGTCTTAAAGGGGTCCAACGGCCTCTGAAATTAAAGAAAAAAATTGAAAAAAACCTAGCACTAAGACTTATTTTACGTTACAAATATACACTGATGGCCTCTGGGGACGAAATGGGAAGATTGGGCGCCGACTATTGGGCGCCGCATATTGGGCGCCGGGAACTTTGGGCGCTGAGCATTTTGGGCGCCGGGAACTTTGTGCGCCGAGCACTTTGGGCGCCGGGAACTTTGGGTGCTGAGCATTTTGGGCGCCGAGCATATTTTGCCCAGTATTCCCGGGGCCTAAAATGCTCGGCGCCCAATGTTCCCGGCGGCGAATTTTAAAACGCTCTCAATGCTTACGTTACGGTAGCTGACGGTTAGTTAACAACGTGACAGCTAATGATCACGTGCTCCCATCAACTGCTTAGAATGGTAACCGGTTGGTCATAGAACGTTGCGGTTAGTAACCGGTCGACCGGTGAGGTTCGTCGAACCCAAGGAATGCTTGCGTTCGCCGAGCTCAACTGGTAGCTACCGGTTAATCGATCACGTGACATCTAATGATCACGTGCTTCATATTAATACGGCAACCGGTTGATGATAGAACGCAGCGGTTAGCAACCGGTTACTCAGTGGTCGACCGGCAAGGATCGCCGAACAAAACCAATTACAGTACATTGGCGAAATGAAAAATAAAAACGAGCGCGTTCTATTAAACAACATGGTAACCTGGATAGATTAAAGCAACCCCGAGTAAAATGTAAACAGAGCCGCCCCTTTAAATTGTGAGGTAGAAATTGCAATGCGAAATATTGCTGTTTAAAGTTTTAGTTCGTTTTAATTTCACGATTTACTGTTTTTTGAGTCGTGAAATATTTCCGTTTTCGTAGGGTTTCTTCTAAATCTTAATTTACATCTGTATTGTTATGTTTGGAACCCTTTCCCCCGACTACCAATCACTTCTGAAGTGCTCCAAATTCAGTGTTAATTACAATACAATATGAATAGCAACCCCTTCTGCAAGTTTTCCGGATTGCTTCACATGCCATGAATGTAAGGGAAAAAAACGGAAACGAACAAGTTCAAAGGGTGCAAGAATGCACTAGCCAAGGGCACTCACTTTGGCTCCCCTCCCCCTCTAACTTAACTATCACAGGTACTATGAATTCAAAGTCAATTATACAATATTTGCTGTAAGCTTCTTTGATAGGGAACATTTTAATATAATTAAGATTTTGGTGCAATCTGCAAATTGTTATCAATTATCAGTTCATTCAGGCAAAATTAACAAGGCCAAAAAAAAAAAAATTTTTTTTAGAGCTCTGAATATATTATTATCATTAGCATACAAATGAACTCACACCTATTAGACTATAATGATTTAGTACAGTTAAGGAGGAGACACAAGCTCGGAGCATAAAACAATCGAAATGGAACAGCTTACAGTTCCTGGGGCCAATGACTACTGATTGCGAGTAGTTGGTGGTAGCCAAACGTGTCATTTTAATTTTTTCTAGGAAATGGGGGGGGGGGGAGTGTGCAAAGGCTGACACTGGTCGCTCAAATTCTCACGAGCCCCACAGAGTATAGGAGCAGTGACTCAACATCTTCACACAGCCATCCTTTCCCCTTTTTATTTTTTTTTATAAAACTAAAAACTGAGACAGATGAAGGTGAAATTAAATTAAATGAAAAGGATTATATTCTTTCCTGAGATAAAATGTATTTCTTAGATCATTAAATGGTAGTATTTTTTACAGATTTTCTCACGACATTTTTATTGTTAAAAAACTTTATGAAATAACCAAAATCTTCAACATATTGTTCAGAGAAAATCAATTAATTAAAACATCAACAACATAAGAGAAGCACACTCAGATTGTATTTCAGTTACTATTCTCAAGAATATTTAAAAAAAAAATCAACAGTCAATGAAACTCATTTTGAAACAGCATGTATTATCTACCATGTCAAAATCTGTTCTGCGTCTCTTTCAATGTGAGTTTATTGCGAATGTTTACAGCAAGCAGAATTTTCCAAACATAACAACAATACAGACGTAAATTAAGATTCAGAAGAAACCCTACGAAAACGGAAATATTTCACAACACAAAAAACAGTAAATCGTGAAATTAAAACGAACTAAAACTTTAAACAGCAATATTTCGCATTGCAATTTCTACTTCACAATTTAAAGGTGCGGCTCTGTTTACATTTTACTCTGGGTTGCTTGAATGTATCCAGGTTACCATGCTGTTTAATAGAATGCGCTCGTTTTTATTTCTCATTTCGCCAATGTACTGTAATTGGTTTTGTTCGGCGATCTTAGCCGGTCGACCACTGAGTAAGCGGTTGCTAACCGCTGCGTTCTATCACCAACGCTCGGTTACCGTATTAATATGAAGCACGCGATCATTAGGTGTCACGTGATCGATTAACCGGTAGCTACTAGTTGAGCTCGGCGAACGCAAGCATTCCTTGCGTTCGACGAAACTCATCGGTCGACCGGTTACTAACCGCAGCGTTCTATGATCAACCGGTTACCATTCTAAGCAGTTGATTGGAGCACGTGATCATTAGCTGTCACGTGGTTAACTAACCGGTAGCTACCGTAACGTAAGCATTGAGAACGTTTCAAAATTCGCCGCCGGGAACATTGGGCGCCGAGCATTTTGAACGCCGGAAACATCGGGCGCCGAGCATTTTAAGCCCCGGGATTACTGGGCACAATATGCTCGGCGCCCAAAGTTCCCCGCGCCCAAAGTTCCCGGCGCCCAAAATGCTCGGCGCCCAAAGTTCCCCGCGCCCAAAGTGCTCGGCGGCCAAAGTTCCCGGCGCCCAATATGCGGCGCCCAATCTTTCTAGACCGTCTGGGGAGGGGCTATACAGATTTTGTTGCAGGGAGGCCTAAAATGTATAGATCCTGGCCTGGATAGGATACCTTGTTTTAAGCTTCTACATATTTCTAGTATTACTCTTTCAAACTTTCCTTTGTATATACATGGGTGCCACACCCCTAACAGCACCCCCCCTCCCCGTAGGTGGGCATCCCAGGCATATATTTCCTTTCGGAATTTTTAAGCTAATGCTAAACTTTGTTCCATTTAAATCAGAAAATTGTATATTTTTCCTTTTATAGAAGAAAAATAAGTAATGCTTTTGATATTAATACAAGAAATATTTCTATGTTCAAAAAACTTTTTAAAGCTTAATTTAACGTAGCAAAAACAAGCAATTTTTTATGTTCGTTATTTGTTGCTTATTTATTTATTTTCATTTTCTTAATCAGTCTTGATTCTTTCATTCATTTTGTATCAATTAAAATTATAATATAATTTTCGTTGTCTCGGAATCTTTTGATTAATTTAAAATTGATCGTATTATAGGGAATAAGGTTTAAGAAAAAAAATCTGCTCTTAATTCTGCTAACACACTGCCATTTTGTATTTTTTTAATGTTTGAATCAAAATCGAGCGTTTCACTTGTTGAACAGCATGCATTTTCGAATCCGCGTGCTTACATCCTTCAGAACCCGTTTCAGCCACTCTTTAAACTCCCGTTTGCGACTATTTTTTTTAATGAAACTCGAAGGCGAACAAGGAGCCAATCTTGCAACTCGGCGGCAACCCTATCTTTCCCCTGTAACCGGTTGCGCTTTCCGAGCGTAGCTGTTGTCGCAACTCTGCAAACTACGTTTTCATATAGGGACTCTAAATCCGGCCGCTTATGCTTATCCTTTTTATTCCTCTCTCTCTCCTTCTTTTTAGAACTCGAACTTTGTCCACTTTCATTCGGTATGGCAACTCTTCAAAAAAAGAAAAAAAAATGTTGTTTTGTTGGTGTATTTTTAGAGAGTAATGTGAAAAAGTTCATACTCATGGCTCCGTTGTATTATTTAAATAATATAAAGAAACATGCATTTGCTAAGCAAAGGGCGTATTCATTCATATCATTTACAGAAATGAAGCTGTTGTTGTAGGACAATATGTAATTAACGCGGGAGCGCATAGATCATGTCTTCGGAAAGGTATGAGCCAAGTTTTTAAGCCTACTGTTCTTGACGGTTTCCTGTGCAGTATTAATAATGAGAACTCTTTCCTTATCTCACAGGTCCAGAAATACGTTTCCTATAAGCCCTCCATCACCCTCCGCCTACACAGATGTATTTTTTTGATTTGGTGACACAAATGCGCACTCCCAATTTTAAAGATTTTTATCAATTTCATACTAAACAAAACTTTTTGTAGAAACGTCAAGTAGTGTATAACATCTGTACATTTTACTGATTGGTTTCGCATTTTCTTTCAATTAAATTATAGTACTCTCGTGGTTTTTGAGATTTTATAAATAGCGGTACTTAGCATAAAAATTATATCTCAGCTTTATTTCATCTGTTTTTTTTTTTTTTTCATTTTGCTTTTGTGTGTTCGTCGAACAGACCTGACATTCAAACCTTTACTTTTCATATCCTGCTGCTGTAAAAAGCCAATGATTGCAAAATATCTTCAAGGATACTTGTGGACATTTCTTCAAAACTTTTAAAATTTTCTTGTTACTAGGAAGTATACATAGCTCAGAAACACTTATTGTGTCAAGCATTTAAAAGTATGCTTTTTTCTAAAATACTTAATAGATTCTTTTTAGAGTTGCTCTTGGGCCAATCCATGCCACTTCAACCCAGTCATGACACCCATAGTCTCAGATTTTGGTGAAATTTGGCACAGTTGTTCCTTTTATAAAGTTATGAGAGAATGAAAAATTTTTTTGCTGTATCTCGAACGGTTTAGATTTTATGGAATGTCAAAATTGTCTGAATTTTACGATTTTTGCCGATGGCGCGCGTGAAAACTAATTTGCATTTATGCAGAAAATAAATTATAACTTCCCTATTTACCAATGAATATTGCTGAATTTTTTTTAATAAACCTGATCATGCAAGGATTACAGAAAAATACAATTTCATCAATAATTATCAATAAAAAAATATGAAAAATTCCTAAAGTACAATTTATTAAGTTTTTTTGAGAAAGTTTTGAGCTATACTTAAAATGAGATATCTCCAAATGGGTAGTAAATAATCCCTCCATTTTTTTTTTATTTCTGATCTAAAAGATGTATTTTATCACATAAAAAAATAATTTAGGTGGTTTTTACACTCCTTCATTTCAACAAGGGGCACAAAACATTTTTTAAGATAGCTGCATGAAGAAAAAAACATTAACACCAGCCTTGCTCTCAAAGGGTAAAAATCTGACTACTATTATGCAATTTTGTATAGATGAAAAATTAGATTGAATATAAAACACATAAATGGTAAAAATTACATTTAAAACTTGTGATTACAAAAATTAGGTGCAATTGATGAACACTCCGATGAAACATGTTTATTGCAATGACAAATCATCAACTTACCTCAAGGAACATACATAATGTTAAAAAATCTTTTAACGGCACAGGGGTCTGTCCCAGGATTTTTCACAGGGTCCGTTTTTTGTGAAAAATCAAATAATTTTGTGAAAAATCCTAAAAATTTCGCAAAATTTTTTTTTTTTTTTTTGTTAAAACAAAATTTTAGGAATTTAATGGCACAAACTGCATCAATTAAACTTAAAGTTGAGTGTTTTCCTCTTCTACGTCGAGAAAATCATTCTGGGTTTTTTTTCTGATGTTTGGTGGGGGGGGGGAGGGGGGGGCATCGCTCTTTCAAGTATCAATATTTATCTACCATTTCTACATTTCAATATTTATCTACCATTCTACATTATGTTAATTATACTAGATATGTTTCTGTACAGTACTTAAAATAATTGTAACAAAAATATAACTAAATAAAATAAAATTCAGAATAGGTTCAGCATTCAACTCTTAAAAAGCACAGAATTTCGTTTAAAACTTATAAATTCCGTGATTTTAACAAAAATAAAAAGATATTTCAATTGTTTACCTCTTAACAAAGCGTAATAGTCATTAAAAATTCGAAAAATCGGATTCCCATAGCGGATGCAAAGAGATCGCAATTCTCAAAGTGAAGGCATCAAAAGTATAAAAAACGGCTTGTAAAAGAAATATTTTTGATAAAATTATTTTAAAATTGCATTTTAGAGTCCTATTATAAACATATCAATATCTGTGGACACAGTTGACCCCAAAAAATAAAATAACCATCTATTTAGCATTTTAATTTTTGACTCATAACAGAAAATGGAATTTTGCTTTAAAAACTTGAAATGAGAGTTCTAACAGAAATAAAGAGACTTTTCATTTAATTTGAATCCTAATAAAGCGAAGTTAGTTTGAAAAAAGAACAAAATATGATTCTCATATCGGATGTTAAAAGATTGCATTTTTCAAAATGTAGACATCTAAAAAAAAAAAAAAAACGGTAATTAAAAGAGTTTATTCAAAGTCATCCTTGTTAGCATCGAAAAATCAAAACCCATATAATTTTCTCCCAAAATAACAATTAAACATCGCACCACACCGTAAAAACGCAAATATTGACAAGCTGGCAAAATGAGGAGAATATTTTCTAATCAAGTCATTATAAAGGTTCAAACGCCAGACACTAAGTGGTGATAATTTTGAAGTTGGTAACACTATCTGAAGCGATTATATTTTTTTCCTTACCCTTACTATCCCTTTGCAGTTCTAAGTTCATTTCGCAGATATTATTATTGTTTATTAAATCATGAGCAGAGAAAAGTGCTTACCAATGACTTTTCAGAAAAGTTTACAAAAACACCGTTGCTAATTAGCTGTGATAAAACAAACAACCATTATATTTATTTGGCAGTAGCAATTATTTATCGCGTGCAGGAGCATTCCAAGAGTGCCTATTTTTTTTTTTCAAAATTAGCGGATTTTGTATAAGCTGATCCCTCTAATTTGACTTAAAAAAAGGTTCCAAAAATTATCGGTTTATACACAGAAATATGCGTTATTTTGCTTTCAGATTTGCTCTTACAATAAACAATTTGACAGATCCGATCTTGTTTATCGGAAATTTGTGAAGGGTCTGTTTTGTTTGATCGGGATTTTGTGAAAGGTCCGTTTTGTTTGACCGGGATTTTGTGAAAGGTCCGTTTTGGTTGATCGGATTTTTGTGAAGGGGTCCGTTAACGGACCCAAATATCCTCTGGCCAGACCCCTGTTGCAGATAAGTGAACTAATACTTTCAAAAATTGAGCTGACAATATCCCCCCCTTTTTTTCTTCTATTTATGATCTTAAAAAATTCATTTTATCACATTTAAAAATCACCTTTGTAATTTTTCCCTTCCCTTTGTCATTTTTTTAATCTTTAAAGATAGAAATTGTTTCAACTAACTTCTCTGGGAACTTTCAAAACCAAAATGTTAAGCCAAAAAAAGAAAGAAAAAAAAAAGTGATCAACCAGGATAATCCACTGTCATTCATCTTTATTCATCAAGTAATTAAATAAGAGCTCCCCCTCCCTTCCTCCTACACTTCCAAGTGATGAATGAAAATAAATAAAGTAGCTGCACAAACCCCTTGAGAGGCCCAATGAGCCTCTCTTGAGAGGCTCATTGAGCCCCTCCCCTCCCCTTGAAACAGAACATATGACTTGTGTAAAATATACAAGTTCATACCCACATATTATATGATTGGAGATTGTGCAGTTGCACTTAGGGTTTCCCACACATGAAATCATCATAGAAACAGAACTACAAACCTTAACCAGTCAATCATTCAAAAACTGTTGCTTGAGTAACACATATGATTGAGTTTAATACTTTAACTGATTCTTATTTCCAATTACAGAATTTTTAGTTGTAATTAGAAATGAAAAGTTTTTGTTCTAATATTGTAGTTTAAAAAAAAAAAATGCTAGTAAAATTTTAAATTTTGCATGGCTGTAAACTAAAAATGGAGACATGTAGCGTTGGAGAAGTTACGCATAGTTATTGTCAT
Organism: Uloborus diversus; assembly: GCF_026930045.1. NCBI lineage: Eukaryota > Metazoa > Arthropoda > Arachnida > Araneae > Uloboridae > Uloborus > Uloborus diversus. The sequence goes on along the minus strand of NC_072733.1, from coordinate 126,476,166 downwards.
TTGTTGAGTTTTGTCAAGAAAAAGGACACAAAGAGTACTAAAAACCTCTCTGAATCTGAGTTAACTTTATTGAAATTAAGAACAGGTGCAAGCAATGAGTTAAAAACTATTTGTCTTCATCATCAATGTGTGTATTTGCAAAAGTATGAATTTTTACAAAAGTGTTGATGTGATCCTTTTGAAAGACACAAATCTTCAATTCAGAAAGGACTTTGCATTGTAACTTTAGAACTAAGTAGGACTATTTCAGCAAAAGGGATTTCAAGTGAAACCAGGGACAGAAGCTTTGTGCGAATTGCAGGAAACAAGTTTTCTCAATTGAATGAATTTTCTGACGATATTGAAAAAACCAGTGAAAGCAGAAATTCCTCAGAAGAAGAAGATGATGGATTGAATCTTAATGAGTTAAAAAAAATTACAAAAAAAAAAGACAAATCGAGGAACTGAATTCTTCTTTGCATGATATTGGATGCTCCCCAGTGAAATTACATGCACTTGGAGAAACACAGCAAACCATCTTATGGCAAAGAAAAGCTACAGAGAGTTGCATGAAACTGTAAAAGAAAAAATTCAAAATATTCTTGAAGTTAATTTGCCAGAAGAAAAAGATGTCCCAGAAAAAGATATTCAAAAATCCAAAGATCTAGATCAACTTATTTCCATTATTAAGAAAGACTTAAGCAATGCTCCAAAAAAAAACAAAACAAATTCAAATGTTGACAATTCCAGCTGCATTGATGTGGCCAAAAAGGAAAATAATACAGACTTTCAATGCTTCTGATTACACAGTTCGCAAAGCACAAAAACTGTTTAAAGATAAAGGTTTTTTTAGCAGAACCGGAGCCAAGACGGGGGAAAATGTTAAGCTCTGAAACTATTCAATTAGTAGAACAGTTTTATCAAAGTAGCGAACATTCTAGAATTCTGCCTGGAATGAAGGATGTTGTGAGTGGTAAAAAAAACGTTTATGAAAGAAAACGCTTAATTTTGTGTAACCTCAGGGACAGTGGCGGATGGGGCAACATGAACAGGCCCTGGCATTTACAGGCCAGCCGGCCCCCTTAAGATTTGCTCCTTGAAGAGGAGATGCTCCCCACCTTCCTTTACGTTTTTTTTTTTTTTTTTCAGATATAAAAGATAGAGAGGATACATCTAGTTTTAGTAGGGAGTCACCATTAGAATTTGAGTATTCAAATTAGGAGAACTGCGTTTACGAATGTGGAGAAAAAGAATCAAAAATACGAACACCTGCATAGTAAAAATTAATATTCTTGCTGATGATGGGGAGGGGGGGGGGGTTCAGGGGCACTCCCCCGGAAAATTTTCAAAATTATAGCTTCAAAAACGCGTTGTTAGACTTTTTAAATGATCTTGGGCGACGTTTGCGGGAGGGGTATTTGGAGAATTCCCCCAAAACTTTTTCAAAATCAGAGCTTTAAAACGTATGCATAAGCATTGCTTTGAAACACTAGGGGGGGAGAAGGGCGTTGAGAAATTCTTTCTGGGCAAAATTTCTCAATTGAAGTTCCCAAAGCGCCAATTTAGGTGACAATTGACGATCTTTGGGGGAGGGCTATGTTTTTTGGAATTGCCACCCTCTGCAACAGATCTACAAATTGCTTTAAAAGTAATAGGGTACACACTTAGAAAATAGGTAGCAAGAGAGTAACATACTGCCCATTTGAACAATTCATAATTTATACTCTTAGTAAGAAATAAAATTGAAGCATACTTTGACGAATATACATTGAAGCACACACTGAATTTAACATATTTTGGCACTCCTCTCTCTTATCAACTCCAATTTGTTAGAAATTTTAAAATTCAAGGCTTGTAGCCACATTTTTTGCAAAATTTCAAGCATTTGAAAATGAAATTGATTTTTTTCAAGTATTTCTAATTTTTTTTAGGAACGACAACTCACACAACTTTTCGTTATAAGCAATAGCTTTCAACTAAAACGTAAATCCGGCCCTGGAGATGATAGTATAAATAACAAAAATCTCCAAAATATTTTTAAAAAATTGTAAGCGGTAATGGATAACTAAAGTAAAAGTTTTAGAAATAAGTAAATTTTTTTACAAACCAAACTTGCTCTTCAAAATCCTTTGTTTGAATCATCAAAATGAATTTCAATTACATTATAACTTTGAAAGGATTTTTAATTACAGCTAAAACGTGTTACAAATGACTCCATCATTTGACTCCAGTCCTGTTGCCTCGAAACTGGAGAAAAAATAAATAGATTGCCAGTGCCTACAAGTTTCAACGAGCGAATCCCTTTTATTCACAAAGCCATTAAAAAGGAAGTGGTAGGTGTGATTTAATCCCCAGTTACCCTAAAGCAAAAATTACTGAAAAGAGTTCCAGGAAACGATCCGGACCCTTCAGCCTTCAGCTTCACTCTCGGAAAAATGCCTCTCTCTTTGCATCTTCGAATGAAAAACAGCTGTTTCCGTTCCGCAAACTGCTTTTGCAGTCCCGTCCCAAGTAGTGTTCCTGTGCTGGTCCCTGTCTCTGTACCCTGTACACAGATGACCGTGAAATGGTTATCGGTGCTCATCAATGAAAGGGCTAATGAGGTGGGGTGCTAATCGATTGCTTAATCTGGCGCCGAGTGCGTGGTGGGCCGATCCACAAGGGATGAAAAAGAAGGCTTTCGTCATGTATGAGTCGACGGTTTTTTTTTTTAAAGAAGGCAAGGGTCTTCCTAAGATTTTTAAAGATTTGAAATCCGTTTACAAAAATGAGTGAACCAATTTTAGATTTTCCAATGTCGCAAAGTGGTTTGATTTCGCATCTTCTAGACGACAGATTTTTTTCACTGGTTTTTTAAGGAAGAAATGAAAAAAAAAAACAGTTTTTTTTTTGTACTATTCAATTGAAAGATTTATTGCAGCCCAAACCGAGGCGGCCCACCGGGCATTTGCCCGGCTGCAAGCCGGCCCCATCCGCCACTGCTCAGGGAACTGTATTTAAAATTTAAAATAGAATACCCAAATATGAAGATAGGTTTGTCCAAGTTCTATTCATTAAGACCAAAGTGGTGTGTTTTGGCTGGTGCTAGTGGCACACACTTAGTGTGTGTATGCACAATTCACCAAAATGTAATTTTGCTAATTAAGGGGGCGGGAGTGGTAGAAGATTATAAAAAACTTATGTCCTTCATTGTTTGCCAGGACACAAAAAGAGAATGCATGCTGCGACATTGTGATGACTGCCCATCAAAAACCAACCTAATCCAGTTTTTAGGGTCTAAATTCGAAAATTATGAAAATGAAGAACTTGTTGAGTACAGCCAGTGGGTTACTACAGATCGTACTGAAATGATAAGATGTTCAAGCTCAGTGACAGAATTCATTGATATATTGGTTGAAAAATTGAACAAATTGATTCCACATGCATTCATAGCCAAATTGCAAACTTCATTTTTCAAAAATTTAAAAGAAACTGTTTCATCATATATTGCTGTAATATCAATGGATTTTAGCCAAAATTATGGTTTTACAATACAAGATGAAGCACAAGGTTACCATTGGACCTCGCAGTCATGTACTATTCATCCTGTTATGATCCATTGCAAGTAATGAAAAAAATATTTCATCACTTTGCATAATATCTGATGACCTAAAACATGATGTAGCTATGGTGCATAAGATTCAGGAAATAGTAATAGTATTCATCAAAGAGAAACACCCTCAAATCAGGATTGTTCACTACTTCAGTGATGGATGTGCTGGGCAGTACAAAAACAAGTTCAATTTTATAAATTTGTGCATGCACGAGAATGACTTTCAACTAAAAGCTCAGTGGTCATTCCATGCAACTAGTCATGGAAAAACGGAATGTGACGGAATAGGGGGTACTGTCAAATGTGGAGCCAGAAAACACAGTTATCAACAAGAGCTAGGCAAAGAAGTATTAACCACAAATGATCTTTTTGAGTTTTGCAAAACTAGCTTCAAAAATATTCACTTCCAATTAATTTCTTAACAGGAAGTCGATTTAACTCGCCAGACTTTAGAAAGTCGATTTAAATCAGTAGAAACTCTTCCCGGAACAAGAATGTTCCACAATTTTTGATCATTGGATAATTTGGGAAACATTGAAGCAAGAAGAATTAGTAGTGATGAAAAACCAGCTCTCACTTTCAATCTCTACAACAAACAGCAAACTTCAATTGTGAAAATAGAACAGTTGTATTCTGGGTGCTTCATCGCAAGTATATATGACAATTTGTGGTATTTTGGCATGGTGAATGAGCTAAATGAAGAAGAAAAAAATGTTACTGTAAATTTTATGCATCCTCATGCACCTTCGTCATCATTTTTCTGGCCAAATAGGGAGGATATTTGTGCAGTCCCTATTACTCATGTCCTTGCAGTTGTGGAGTCCCCCAAAACAACAACTGGAAGAACTTACCAATTTTCTCAAAACTTTATGAAAACAATCAACTCAATTTTTGAAAATACAAGTTCCCTTATCTGCAATTAAAAGAGTATTTAATATTATGCATGTTCCTTGAGGTAGGTTTTTAAAGATTGCGATTTTCATTACAATGAACGTGCTCATCGAATGTTCATTACAGCATTTAATTTTGTAATCAAAATTTTTAAATGTAATTTTTACCATTTATAAGTTGTATATTTAATATAAAGGTATGCTCCAGACAAAATTGCATAATAGTAGTCAGATTTTTACCCTTTGAGAGCAAGGCTGGTGTTAATGTTTTTTTTCTTCATGCAGCTATCTTAAAAAATGTTTTGTGCCCCTTGTTGAAATGAAGGAGTGTAAAAACCACCTAAATTATTTTTTTATGTGATAAAATACATCTTTTAGATCAGAAATAAAAAAAAAATGGAGGGATTATTTACTACCCATTTGGATATATCTCATTTTAAGTATAGCTCCCAACTTTCTCAAAAAAACTTAATAAATTGTACTTTAGGAATTTTTCTTATTTTTTTTATTGATAATTATTGATGAAATTGTATTTTTTCTGTAATCCTTGGATAATCAGGTTTATTAAAAAAAAATTTCAACAATATTGTTTGGTAAACAGAGAAGTTATAGTTTATTTTCTGCATAAATGCGAATTAGTTTTCACTCACGCCATCGGGAAAAATCGTAAAATTCAGAAAACTTTGACATTCCATAAAATCTAAACCATTCGAGATACAGCAAAAAAAAATTACATTCTTTCTTACATCCATAATAGAAACAACTATGCCAAGTTTCATCAAAATCCGAGACTATGGGTGTCAAAATCTCATTTTTTGGGTTGATTTGACGTGGAATGACCCTCTTGGTAAATTCTAGTTAAAAAGCATCAACATTCAGTCATTACAAAATCTATCTAGCTAAAGTTACTAATTTTGGTATGTAGTAAGCACGTTGTAATTTGTCTAATAAAATCTTTATTTTAACAGTAATGCTTAAGTAATTTGAATAATTATAGTTAATTAGTGTCCTGGAGTTATCCCACTGATGGGGTAATTCTTTGCCATTTATGGTGTAATTATTGGTCACTCTCATATTTGCTGCTAATACAACCATTTTTTATGCACATTATTTAACTAATTAGACTAACTAATTAGACTAAATTTAACTAATTAGATTATTAATTTTATTCAGCTAAATAAACACACTTGGTTATTTCATCGTCAAATACTAAATCAGTTGTCTGGCCAGAGGATATTTCGGTCCGTTAACGGACCCTTCACAAAAATCCGATCAACCAAAACAGACCTTTCACAAAATCCCGATCAGACAAAATGGACCTTTCACAAAATCCCGATCAACCAAAACGAACCCTTCACAAAATTCTGATAAACAAGAAGGGATCTTTCACGAGTAGTTTATTGAAAGAGCAAATCTGAAAGCAAAATAGCGCATATTTCCCATATTTCCGTGGATAAAACCGATAATTTTTGGAACCTTTTTTGAAGTCAAATTAGAAGGATCAGCTTATACAAAATCTGCTAGTTTTGCAAAAAAAAAAAAAAAAAATCCTCACGTTTGCAATACTCCTGCAAGTGATAAATAATTACTACTGCCAAATAAATATAATGCTTGTTGTTTGTTTCTTGGAAAGAAATTAACAGCTGAAAATAAGTTTAGTCTTAAATAATTTTGTTTGTTTTATCACAGCTAATTAGCAGCGGTGTTGTAAACTTTTCTGAAAATGCTTTGGTAAGCATTTTTCTCCTCCCCCCCCCCCCGCTCATGACTTAATGAACAGTAATAATAATATATCTGTGAAATAGAGTTACCAACTTCAAAATTATCGCCATTTAGCGTTTGGCCTTAAACAATTATAATGTCTTGATTAGAAAATATTCTCATCATTTTACCAGCTTGTCAATATTTGCATTTCTATGTTGCTGTGGGATGTTTAGCTGTTATTTTGGGAGAAAATTATATGGGTTTGATTTTTCGATGCTAACAATAACAAGGATGATTAACTTTACACTGTTTTACTTGCCGTTTTTTTTCTTTAACTGTCTCCATTTTGAAAAATACAATCTTTTAACATCCAATATAAGAATCATATTTTGTTCTTTTTTCAAGCTAACTTCGGATGCAAATAAATGAAAAATCTCTATTTTTGTTAGAACAGACATTTCAAATTTTTAAAGCAAAATTCCATTTTCTTTATGAGTCAAAAATTAAAATGCTGAATTGATGGTTTAATTTCATTTTTGCTTCAACTACATCCACAGATATTACTGATATGTTTATCATAGGACTGTAAAATGCAATTTAAAAATAATTTTATCAAAAATATTTCTTTTACAAGCCGATTTTATACCTTTGATGCCTTCACTTTGAGAATTGCGATGTTTTTGCATCTTCTATGGGAATCCAATTTTTTGAATTTTTGATGTTTAATACGCTTTGTTAAGAAGTAAACAAATAAAATCTCTTTTTATTTTTGTTAAAATCATGGAATTTATAAGTTTTGAACCTAAATTCTGTGCTTTTTAAGAGTGCCTTGGGTCAAAAAGTTAAATGCTGAACCCTCGTCTGAATTTTATTTATTTTGTTACAATTATTTTAAATGCTGTACAGAAATATTATTAGTACAATTTAACATAATGTAGAATGGTAGATAAATATTGCTACTTCAGGGAGCAAGTTCCCCCCCCCCCCCCGCCAAATACTAGAAAAACACCCAAGAATGATATTCTCAACATAGGGAACAACAAGAGGAAAACACTCTACTTTAAGTTTAAGTGATGCAGTTTGTGCCCGCTCTAAATTCTAAAATTTCGATTTACCAAAAATTTTTTTTTTGCGAAATTATTTGATTTTTCACAAATTTAATCCACTTTTCACAAAATTATTTTATTTTTCACAAAAAACCGACCCTGTGAAAAATCCTGGACAGACCCCTGCTAATACAGCCGGACCTTGATATAAGATATACCCTCAGGATTTCGAGAATGCGATCTTATGTCTGGTTCGTAAACTTTTATCAAAAAAAAAAAAAAAACATTCGAAAATATAATGCCCATGTTAGATAGGGCCATTAAAATTTTTAGGGGGTTGTTTTGAAGGATATTTCTTTTTTTTTTGAAGGGGGGGGGGCCTTACTCTTAAGAGGGGGGCACTCCTGTGAGGATTCGTCTGGGTCCGGATCTATGTTTTTCCTTTTTTATATCCATGATTTTCTTGTATCCATTATTTTCTCGTCAGTTCCAGAAAATCATTGTTTATGACTGCAGCTTTTGTATCTATCTCTCTTTGGCTAAACTACTGAGCTTGCTACTATTTTTCATGTTTGTCTAAACTGTTTATTTAGCAAGTCTTCAAAGGAGGTAGCTGCAGTAGACCAGTGGCATTGTCGGGATTCTGTTTTTTGAGGGGCCTAAATGCTTACTAGGAATAGGTTATCAGTAGCAAAAAAACAAACTTATTTTAATTGTATAGTTTAGTTTTGAGTATTTAAGACAGGTCAAACACATTTATAGATGCTACCATCAACAATACTTTCGAAGGAAGTGCTGTAGAGTTGCAATTGTATACAGTTTTTGTCATTTCAAGTACTACAGCTAGCAGGGCCAGACTAACACTCTGTCAGTCTGTGCCCCGGCACAGAGCAAAAGATTTGAGGGACGCAAAATTACCTAACCAAAGTAAGAAAGTATCACAACCAGGGCCGCGCCAAGCCTGATTGGCGCCGTCGTTCAAATGTCTTTTGAGCGCTTTTATGCTCTGGCGTTCGGGGAAAATATAGTTAACACGTGGAAAAAGGTTTTGCAAACAAATATATAATGGAAAAAAAAAATACATTTGGCACTTAATTAATTAAAACAAAAATGTGTGAACATTTAATTTTGGAACACGTTTTGGCGTACGTTTTTACTTCATATCTCGAAATTATTTAGAGTACAGCAGCTCCTCTGATATGCTAATAATGCGTTTTGGAAAAAGGAAAATGTTTGAAATATCAAAGTTCACGCCACTGTGAGTATCTATCTAATCTCTAAGTGATAAATAATTAATAAAACTGTTATGCCTGTCAAAACATGACAACAGGAGCAGTGGTGTAACAAGAAAAGTTTTAGTGGGGGCACATTGAAAAAAAAAATCTTTTAAAATTTTTGAAATTAGTAGTTTTAAAAACGCAATTTTAAAAGTCTTTGACGGTGTTCTAGGGAAAAACGGTACAAGGGGCTCAGCGGAAATTTGTAGAAGTTAAAGCCTTAAAACGCGATTATAGGCCATATTTATTGACGTTAGAATAAAAAATGGAACTCTGGGATTCTACCCAACTATTTTTTTTTTTTTTTTTTTTTGTAAAACAGATAGAAATCAATTAATGAAGATTTTTATGGGAAGGAGATTTTGGAGCTCCCCCCTGGAAATTTTTTCAAAATTTAAGCCCTAAAAACTAAAGTAATATTCTGTGATATTAGGAGAAGAAGTTCAGAGGCTATTTCACTCAAATTTTACTTAAGTCATGTTTTCAAAACAAAAATTTTAATGATATTAAAGGAAGGCGGTTCGGAATCCCTTGCCCGAATGTTTTCTGAAATTGAAGTCTTAGAAATGCGATTGTAAGACCATATTTGGTAACATTAGGGCCGACAATCTTTCGAAACTGAAGCTCCAAAAACGCAATTTTAGGTGATTTTCGAATGCAGTTTCAAGCAATGTTGTTTGGTATTCGAGGACTTTCCCTGAAAATTTTGCGAAATTGAAGATATGGAAGTGAAATTTGAGATGCTCCGTAATGCTTTTGGCAACGGGAGAGGGAGAGAATCGGAGGAGTAGCATTTTGAAGACAATCTTACTTTTAAACGAACTAGAAAAGAAGAAAAATAATAAGGAAGAAAAGAAATAGGACGGAGGGCGAAGTAGCTGAACTATTAGCTGTAACTTACTGAAAATTTTTAATTCAAAGATTTCTTTTTGAAAGAAACTGAAGTTTCCCCCAACATCATTTTTTTTTCTTATCAAAATCACTTTGTTTTCCTAAGGCGCTCCTCTCTTCAACAATAAAGAATGTTTTTCAAAAATATTCAACTCGGCATTCTGGAGGTGCATAAATTATAATACAACATATTCACTGCAAGAACCAGAATGGGGGAATAGCAAATTTCTTGCGCTGCTTCGTATGCTCAACCTTCTAAAATTACAGACATACCGAAATAGCATTCATGGCTCCACATATGAAGAAAAATGCTCATGTATGCATAAATTAGCATCATGTGTTTTCAGTGTAAAAGATTGCGCATGTTGAATAATATGTTCAAACACAACAAGGCAATATTTTTCCTTTTAGAAAGGCAACGAGGAGGATAGCTTGTTTTAATGAGCAGTATAATTTCACCATCACTATTAGATATAATGAAAAGTTCAATCCACTCATTTGGTTCTCCACTCATTTGGAGCATTTGATTGGTAGATCTCGGCACCTTTTTGACTCTGGCGCCGTCGTGCGCCGCACGACCTTGAACATAGGGACGGCGCGGCCCTGATCACAACCTAGTTTCTGTAAAAATAAAATTTAGGAAGGGGGGGGGGGAAAGAGGAAAAAAAATCAGTAAGCAAAATCTTAAAAGTAAAAACTATCGAATTGCTATATGACTAAACAGTCTTCAAAGTTTCTCCATGAAGAGAAGGGGGAGGGGGGCAGCATTAAAAATATGTAGAAAAACGCTTTATAAAGTGATAGTGGGAAAACATCCATGTGTAAAATTGCTCATTTAAATTCATAAAAAATGTTTCTACAGCTCTTTTTTTTAATGCAAAAAAGAGTAACAGAAAGGCACCTTTTATTCACAGATGAAGAGGGCGCACTATGAAGCCTCCCGATCATTCACTCTAAACTCAGTCGTTGCCTGAAAATTGTATGAGCTAAAGGATGTTAGTTCTTATGTAATTTTGACTAATTGCATTGATTTAAAAATTATTTTATAGACTGAGAATTGTCGGTAGGGCTCTCACAAAAAAGGGTGTAAGATTTGGAGTAATCTCTCAGTTTTTCAGAGGAGGAGCCCGTCTCTCCAGGGCAATGTCCATTCAAGGGTGCCCACAGGGGGAAGGGATTATTGCGCAAGTTGCGCCATCAAAATTTGGGGGGGGGGGGATTTTTTTTTTCCAGAAGTTTTTTTTTGACATGAAAATTTTGACTTTTGGAAGGAAAAAAATTAATTTATTCAACAAGAAATACATGCATAAATACACCATTTTGACGTACTCATTTTAAAATTTGTTAGCCTGTCCCTTTTTCAATAAAGGGATCATCAAAGGCTGAATGGAGTCAGTGTCCATTGCGAAGCAGGATCAGACGATATGATTTCTTTTTAATTTATTATAAACTAACTGCGTCGCCGACTTTGCAAGATCTACCTTGAAAATAAAAGTGAAGTCAAGTTATGTTTGTTTAACAATCAGGCTTTAAAATTAAAAAATAAATAAATAAAATTTCCTGACTGATTTCGGAAAAATAACCAGAGAGGAAAAATTTTAAGTCTCCCAATTGCAGGAAAAGCCTCAGAACAAAAGCAAAAAATTTATTTGTTCACAGTCGAGAAAAAAAATGGCAACAGATCTTTCTTCTCAATGGTTTCATTGACGATAATTGAAACTGAGCTCGCAGTAGGCAATAAATTTCCGATTTGATATTGATGTTCCTTTGCTTAAAAATGCGTATAACTTGTCTCCTGTTGATTATACGGCCTTGTTGATGATTTTGAAATCCGAGGGAAGTAAATCTACTTCGGGGGTTTGTTTTTTGCTGGGGCTTTCGAATGAGTCTAAAATTGGACAGACCGGATAATTATTTCAAGTAGAAATAGCCTTTTAATGCCATTTAAGGTCCTAAAACTAAATCTAATGGTTCAGTACTTCTTTGCCCCTTGAAAATCCATATACATTCCTTCTTGGATGCCAAAGTATCTCCCTGCCAAATTTGGACAAGATCCGACATAAACTGGATTTGTATCGGGAACGTGCTTACATATATGCACATATATTCTTCGTTTTATTTATATTTTCTGGAAGTAGCACAGTTTATGAGGAATACGTGTAACAGTGATGAGGACTCATTTGCACCAAAACAATCGTTAAGAACTAGTTTTGAAGTTTTCGACTAACATATTTTTTAGCCCATCACTTGCAAATTAATATATTTTCTTCACAAATTAGCTTAAGTTTCTGTAGAATTTTTCATTTTGCCTTACTCTCATTTTTTCTACCATTTTTAAATTGACTGTTCTTTCAATTTATCATCAGATGATTTTTATAAAACTTTCATTGATGTTAGGTTTCACTGTTGGAAGAAGAACAGTTTGTTTTTAAGGTATTTTAATTATTTTTCTTAATTCATTTTTATTCTTTTATATCTAAATTGTATATAGAAGGAAGTATTAAGATTTGTGAAAATTCTTGAGCTATGAATTTCAATGTGTGCTGAATAGCTGAATCAATTTTGAAGATTTCCGAAAAATATCTGTCATAGTGTACTTGTGTTTGACCCATCTTTTTTGGATATGCGACTTCAATTTCGGTAAATTTTCAGGAGAGCACCTCCACTGTAACACCCAAAAAACGCCCTCTTGGTCATTAAGAGTCATCTAAAACTGCGTTTCCAGAATTGTGATTTTGAAAAATTCATGAGGAGATCCCCTGAATCCTTCCCTCTTCTTAACACAATCAAAAATAATCTGTAATTGCCGTTTTAGAGTTTCAATTTCGCAAAAATTGCGGGGAAATGCCACCGAGCTTCTTCTTCACTAACATTATCAAAGATCTATCAAAATTGCGTTTCTAAAGCAACAGGTTCGAAAATTTAGGTGGAGCGCCCCTCTGCATTCCCCCACTCTCGTCAAAATCATTTAAGATCGTCTTAAGTCTGGTTTTCAGAGCTTCAATCTGGAAAGTTTTCTGGGGAGTGCTTCCAAAAACTCCTTTCCCTAATGTCACAAAGTTCGGCTACAATTGTGATTTTAGAGCTTCAATTTCAGAAAACTACCTGGTCCCTAACCATAGATAGCCTGAAATCGTGATTTTAAGACTTCAATCTCGAAAAATTTCCGAGAAAGACCTCCCGAATCTCTTTTCTACCTAACACTGCCACAGATAGTTTAAAACTGTTTTTAGAGCTACAATTTTGAAAATGTTTCGGGGGAGCCCCCAAACCCACTCTCTCTCTCTTACATAACGAAAGAGTATCTACAGTTGCTTTTTAGATACATTGAATTTCAAAAAAAAAAACCTGGGAGGGACCACCGAATCTTTCCAACCGAAGCCATCTAACTTTTCCAATTATCGTCTAAAACTGTTTTTATAACTACAATTTCAAAAATTCTCCGAGGGAGAAACCCCCGAACCCCCCATCTGACTGAATACTATATTTCCGACAAGGTTCAAATTGCTTACATTCAATAATGATTCCATCCCAAACCAGAAAGATGAATCCACTCTCTCTGTATTTTTTCATACGTTTGAAGAAAAAATCTCTAAACTTTTTTTACTCAAGGGCCATATTGTAGGTATTGGGAGGTGAGACGTGTCAACAATCCAACAATATTTCGGTTCAGATGGTCGTAGTTAGCATTCCCCCCCCCCCATTAATTTGGGTGTGAGTTAGGAAATCTAAGAAGCATTATCTTTAACCCTATTTGAAATCAAGAAAATTTTCGGGGGTAATTTGTGGCATTGAGCTTGGGGGGGGGGGGGGGGGGGATGGGCACCACTGGTGTCATTCAACAGTGGCATATATATTAAGTTTTTTTTTTGGAAGGGGCCAAGATGAAGAACTTAGGCTACTCCTCCACTTTTCTTTCGTAATGTGAATATTTTAGAGGTGGAAGCAAGTAACAGATCTTGAGTTTTTCTCTCAGGTGAGGCAAAAATTTGATACTGTTGTCCTATTTATGATTTTTTATTAAATTTTCTCTCTTGCTTTATTTTTTTTTAACATAGAAAAGGAGAGAATTCATAAAACTAAGATAAGTTTAATACTGAGAAATTCTTCATGTGTAACAGTGCAACTTATCAGTTTGAAGCAAAATGGATACTCGGTGGAAATCCCCTAAAAACTTTTTGAAGTTGAAGTTGTAAAAACACCTTTTTAGTCAATCGTTCAGGGTATAAAACAAAGGAGGAGATATGTGTATGGAAAAAGGGGGTTGCTTGAAAGAAATATTCAAAATTGAAGTAAAACATTGTAATTTTTGGGATATATTGGGAATAGGGGAGGTTTGGTTCCTCTTCGGAACTTTTTTCAAAATTAAAGCTAATTTTAGGCTATCTTTGATGACGTTAGGGGATCGGGGTTCCCCTGAACCATATTACTGAACTCCAATTGAAACTGTTCTAAATAAGCAACTTATTTATATGTTATCTTTAGGGACGTTAAGGGAATTGGGATGACTCGAGACAACTCTCCAGAAATATTTCGACACTGAAGCGCAACTCAAGACATTTTTGTTAATTATAGGGGAAAGAGAGATGGTTCCCTCCTAAATGTGTTTTCAAAACTGAAGTCAATTCTAGACTATCTTTGAGATGGGAAGGAAGAGTTCGGGGAACCTCGCTTGAAGGGTTTCCGAAATTCAAAAGCGGAATTTCAGTTTATCTTTAGAGGCATTAAGCAGTAAGGGGTGGTTAGGGATCTCCCTCCAATAATTTTTAAAATTGAAATCTTAACGACACAATTTCAGAACAATTTTCTCGTACAGAATTGTTTCAAAATCGATTTCCTAAGAACGCATTTTCCTTAGATGTTTTTATGATATCAATTTCCCATTGTTACTTCAACGAATAATTAAACTTTCCTTTTAATTTCCTGCGGGGGAGGAGAGGTACAGGGTGTAGCGTTTTGAAGATTCTTATTTGCAGACAGAATAGAAAAAAGAGGGAATAAAAGATTGAGATGGAGTGTGTTATTTGCTGCCTAATAATGTGCACCTGTTGAAAGTTTTTGGTTCAAAGATTTCTTTTTGAAAGAAGGAAGATTTTACCCACAACATTATTTGTTTTTTCTTATTAAAGTAACTTCGTTTTCAAAATACACGTTATTTTCTTCTCTTGAGTAAGGGGGACGCGGACCCCTGGCCTGTCTGGTTGCACTGCTGCCTGGTGCCATCTAACGTATTATTATCATTATTTATTTATTTTTTGGAGATAAAAACAACGAAATTATTTATGAGTAAACTTAAACCAAATAACAATAACTACCCTTATTTAATTTTTTAAAAAAGAATTTGAGAGGGCCCTGGGTTCCTCTCTATCTCTTGCCTGGTCCTTTCTGGCATGCCGGAAAAATGGAGGTTAGGAAAAAAAATATTAGTATAAAAAATATGTTCAGCTTAAAAATGAATATAAGTTCTCTACATAGCTTATTAGTACTTATAAACAGTTTAATTTTGTAAAAATATGTACTAACAATGTCATTTGTTATTTTACAAGAAAAATATGGTTTAACAACGAATAATTTTATAAAAATCAAATTTAAACTAAGTGAGCAGACATTTAAGCAGTAAGTTACCTCCCCTAAACCAGTCCTAAAGAATTTACCATGGCTATTCAATAAGTAAATATTAAACTTACCCCTCTAAAAAGAACCTAAAATAATTTATTTAAAAAAAATTATGAACAAATCGCAGTAACGACAATTGGTCCTGAAATGATTACTTTATTGGCATAAAATGAAATTCATTAATAATGACCTACCATAAATAACAAGCACATACTATATGTAAGCAGTTCTCAAAAGGTGGGAGCAAACACAGACCTCAACTTTGAAGCTTCAACACCAAATAACTTTCATTTTAATTAACTCAAAAATTTTTGAGTTAAATTATAATACTGTATAGAGACAAGAATTGACATAAATTATGGAAAAATTGCTCTTCAAATGCCCTTAAAAAAAATTTTCTTTGCTAAAAGGCACAATTTTGGACATACCAAAACGTTAACTGAGCAAATGTACCATTAAAAAATATTCTTTTTTAATTATTTCTATACGTTTCAAAAAAAAAAAAAAAATTAAAGGTATAAATCTTACACTGAATAATTTTTTGTTAATATTTTACACAAATAACAAAAGTAAAAACAGATTATTTACTTTGTAAACGATTTTAGAAAAAAGTAAGTTTGAAATTTGATGTATGTCCAAAAGTTGCGATCTTTATAATGCTATTATTTGAGGACTAAGTATATGATGTTTTCGTTTTAAAGGCATTTATCGATCCTAAGAATCAATTTTTAATTGTTTAAAAGTGTTTTCATAAGCTTTTATGCAGTATCTTAGAAGAAAAATAATTTTTCTTAAACATACATGTGAGATGTCCAAATGGTGTTACGATCTTGACGCCGATAATTGTCCGTTTATTCATAATTTTTGATCATCCACTGTCTTCTAACCTCAATAATAAAGGTTATTATAATGTTATCTTCTGTAATCCATTGGTATTTTGCGTAAATAATACGTTACACATTGAACAATACATAAATTACAGTAGAAACATGGCTGGTTATGATCGAACGAAAGCCATTTTGCGCTAAAATCGCCAAGCAAACTCCGTTGGCGACAACACAGTGTACGATAAGCTAAAGGTTACCAAAGGGGAAATCCAGTTTGACAAATGTAGTTTTTCGTCAGCTGCACCAGTTTTGGCGACTTTATCACCTGCGCTAGCAATTTTTTTCCCCCCGCTTTTATTATTTTAGAATTTTTTTTTTCTCTTTCTTTTCGAAACATAATTTAACGATCTCCAAATAGAAATACGAATTTCTTTTTTCAATAATTATTTTTAGACATCGTTTTAATTTTTATGACATTAACAAAAATATTCATTGATAAAACTGGTGTCACTTTTTACATTTGTATTATTTTTAATTTGAAGCTTTTTTTACCTTTCATCAACTTTTTCAAAATCATTCCAAAACTTTATTATATGTAAAGTGCAGTATGTATAGCCATTAAAGTACTTGATTAATATCCTCTTTATTATTAAATTGCAAAATTCAAAAAGTAGTAAATAAAATTTTCATTGGAAAAGTTAAAAATCAGATTAACAATTGTCAAAAATGGTGAAACTTACATTAAGATGATGTCCAAAATCCGTTACCTACAGGACAACAATGTCCAAAATCTGTTACCTACAGACTGCTGATTTAATTTGCTAATTAACAATTTTTACAAATACCAGCTGTCTTTTCATGTTCATATATTGTGTTCTAGGTATGCATACTATAGAATAAAAGCAAAATTGATGTCAAATTTGAAAATTTTTGAAATTGCTCAAAGTTAACTTTTTGTTCCCACCTTTTGAGAACTGCCCATGCAATACACATTTTTTTTTTTGAAAGAAGGTTACTTTCGGGATTTATTTAAATTCAAATTTCCCGGCAGGCTGCTCAACCTCGCTTTTTTCCGGAATGCCGTATAATGCGGGGTAATACGGTATTTTTAATTCCAAAAAAGTCTTAAAAAGGCTCCTCTAGCCCCATCATTTTTGACATAAGCAAAAATCGTCTAAAATTGGGTTTTTCGAGCTAAAATTTCGTGGGAGAGAATCCCCAAATCTCATCCCTTTACTTAACGTTGTCAAAGATGGCCCACAAACGCGTTTTTAGACCTTCAATTTCAAATTTTTCTGGGACATCCATCTCATTAAAACCTTGTTTTCTGAACTAAAATTTCGAATCGTCTAAAATTTTGCATTCAGGACTTCAACTACGAAATGTTCCAGGGAGCAGTTTCCAAGCCCTCTTTTCCTAACATCATCAATGCTAGTCTAAAATGACATTTTTGAAACTTCAAATTTCAAAGAATTTGTGTGGGAAAGTACCTGAATCCATTTCTCAAACAATCATAAATGATATGGCATATAATCACATTTTAATGCTTCAATTTCGAAATGTTTTCGGGGGAGTTTCCTTATCTCATCGCACCTTAAAGACAGGGCCGGATTTAGGGGAGGGCAGACGGGGCTACTGCCCCGGGGCCTCCACAATAAAGGGGCCCCCTATAGTAAAATTTTTACAAAATATCCTAACTTTTACGAGGACCTAGCTGTCTGATGAATATTAACTTGGTAACCCTTTAGCTGTTTTTGAACAGTTGAAAAATTGACTAAAAAAATATATTAAGTTTTTTGTAAAATCCTCTAAATAACTTCTGTTAATTGTTTTTCGAAATGAAACATTTTCAGTCAAAGTTATGATAAATATTTACATCTAATTATTCAGTTACCACATGCTATTTTTTGCCTGGGTGTTAAAAAATGCAATCTCTATTTATTTGGGTGGGGGGGACAAAGTTCAATAGGGGTGCAGTTTTTCACCTTAACACGGAGTGGTTCAAAAACTAAATCCGGCCCTGCACCTAGAGTAGACTGAGGGTATAAATTACTAGAACCAAGTATTAGGTAGCAAAAAAAGTTTTTTTGATGTTAAAACTCGCACATCTTTATATTTTTTATCGCTCTTGTTTTAAAACATAACAAGGATATGAAAACTATATTTTATATTAATTTTCTATAGGGTCTATAATTTTGGGGATCCTCATAGGCTGAGGGACCTCTGGTCTAGCCCTAATGGCAAATAAAGCTCTGCTTTTGTGTATACTTATTTGTATGTTTTACTGCATAATTATGAAATTTTTCTAAGAGAATTCAGAAATGTCATCTAGTTAACGGGCTGTCAGTCAGTTATCAAGCTTTTCTAATTACTGTAATTTTTTAGTGTATTAATATTTTTGGAATCAAATGCCATATACTGTAAGGTTATTAATTGATCCCAATTAAAATTTATGAAAAATTCCTTTTGCTCTCAGACGAATCTCTTATTCAATCCGTATTACTTTTCTCGCAGGTTGCATTCATGTCGGTCAGTTACCATGTTTTTAACATTAAAAAAAAAAAAAAAATCTAAAATGAAATGTAGAAATTTAATTAAACCATTAAATTCTGCTTGAAGAAATCAATGAAGTAGAATTGTAGTTTGTAATGTTAGTCATTTGCCGTTATGTCAATCAGTTACCAACTTGTTCTAAATACTGCAAATATTTATTTACTTTAATTGTTATGTTGTGCTACCTGCCAGCAGCAGGACAATGTGGTTCCGTCTATTGGCAGCATTTTCAACGTTTTGTAACAACTTGGATTTTTTTTACTTGAAAAAAAAAAAAGACTGTATCTGTCGCACCCGTAATATGCGCCGCATATAAAGGGTTTTTTACTTTTTTTCTTGATGCGTCATGGCGCTTATACTGTAAAATACGGTATATATAAGTACCAAGAGTTGGATGATTGTTTCCACGATTTAATAACATATTAAAAAATAACTAAAAATCATACTTTTCTTGCTTTTTCATAAAATTGTTGTAAATATTAAAGTTATAGATGTTATTCACAATAATCCCACTCAACCCTATCTCATATAAAATTATACAGTGAAACCTTTGAATAGCGAACAGTCAAGGGACTAGAAGTTTTGTCCGTTATTGAGAGGTGTCCGCTATTAGGAGGGACTACTTAATTTTCCTTTTTAAAATGGATTGTTGTTCCCTTTGTAGAACACAATCGAAACAATTGCGAAAGGTTTACTATATTTTAGGTCAAGTGTAATTAATCTTTTTTTTTCTTAATAAAGGTATACTGACAGCACACACTTGTCTTAAAAAGCATTTAATCAATTAAAGTAATCAGTTAAAACAGTTTGACATCTCTTTTTTGCATTACAAGCTTGTTTCTCAATATAAATATTTAAATCATTTACCTCAGCAAGTCCTTCAGTGTCCCCTTTTGCTCAGGAAAAAGTTTTTCAATTCTTTACTGTATTTCAGTGCTTCCGAAAAGTCTCTAATTGTCAAACATCATTTTCAATCGCAGGAAGAACATCATCGTCAGAAAGAACACATAGTTCAGTTATGTTGTGAGAAATGATATTTGAAATGTTCAAGTTCTCTTCCTCAATCCACAAGTTTTCATCAATTTGAATGTAGTCTTCAGCACTGACTTTTGAATCCAATTGAACCATTAAGTTCTTTTTCCTCTTCTGCTCCTCCTAACTGTCAGGTATCTTTTCACTCCTGAATGAAAATCCTGCCTTTTTGAAACATTTTGCAATGCTCCCAGGTTCCACTTTTTTGAGAGCTGGCGTGATCCACAAAACAGTATCCAAAGCTGTTACAGATTTTGCTAATTCTTCACTAGATTTACACGAAGAAATCTGCGAAAGAATGCCTGACTAGAAGCTTTTTGTAACCTACTTTAAAACTCCAAATAATTCCCTGACCCAAGGGTCGTAATACAGAGGAGTTGTTCGGCGGCAAAAATTCTAACTTAACATTTTACAGTTTTAAGTCATCAGGATGAGATGTGGTGTTATCCAGAAGGAGAATTATTTTTCTAGCTTTCTTCTTCATCCTTTTATCCAAATCTACTAACCAATCTTTCATTATTTCAGTCGTCATCCACGCTTTCTTATTTGATTTCCAGGACACCCTAAGTTTATCTACATCAATGTTTTTGAAACATCTCGGTTTTCTTGCTTTTCCGATAACAAGAGGAGCTTCAAACTCGCCGATCATATTGCAACACAGTAAAACAGTGAGAGGTTCTTTAGATATCTTTCTTGCGCTACATTTGTCTCCCTTTGAGCATATGTTTTTTTTAGAAGAATGTGATAAAAAAGACCAGTTTCTTTGGGGTTGAAAATATTTTTCTCATTATATCCTTCGCACAGCGATTTCAATTTCTCTATCCAACCCATAACATGAGCTGGGTCTACGGACTTCTCTTTGCCACAAATGGATTTAAAAGAAATGTTGTGCAGTGCTCGGAATTTTTCAAGTCATCCATTTGACGCCTTAAAAGAGTCAATCTCTCAAGTTTTTCCCAGCTTCTGTGGCTTTTTTTTTGAATTAATACTCTGCTTATTGGGGC
This sequence comes from Uloborus diversus, assembly GCF_026930045.1. Classification (NCBI taxonomy): domain Eukaryota; kingdom Metazoa; phylum Arthropoda; class Arachnida; order Araneae; family Uloboridae; genus Uloborus; species Uloborus diversus. The sequence goes on along the minus strand of NC_072733.1, from coordinate 126,455,755 downwards.
ATTCTTTGCACGAGCAGATCAGAACCATTTCATGGCAACCTCGTCAATTTCACTAGTTTCTGTTTTACGAAACTCTAAATTTTTTTAATTTTCATTCGAACTCACAATTTACAATTTTCTAGTTTCGTCTTTATCTTTTAAAATTTCGCTGATTTGAGTTTTCCCAACTTAAAAATGATTGGCAAGACAACGCACACTTATTTTTAGCCACATTACCAGCGGCGGCGAGTCAGCAGAGCAACCCGCCCCCCCACACACTTTTTATGGTTAATTTATTTTATATCGAGTATTACTAGTGCATGTTTGACAGTTGGCACATGAGTGCAAGACCTTCCGTCTTAGGACGGATTTCCATCTTGGACAAAATTTCCGAGACGGAGGTCAAGACGGAAAGAAATTCGATGACTTCAGTTTTTACTTAAAAAGAAAAATGGAGTGTTTAAAAAATATGGTTTAATATTACTCTTCTTCATTTTGCATTAAATGCGCTGGCGACAATGAAAGTTTGCCGCCTGCGTTGAAAGGTTCAACTTTCAAAAAACCAATCATATAATACATTTCAAAAACAATCAGAATTTATCACAGGATATGAACATAGCGATATAACAAAAGCTACTTTATATATTAGAGGTAAACATTTAAAGCAGTTTAAAAAATTGTAAATGGCAAATTTCGATACCCAAAAATAACTTTTACTGAGTTGGTAAAATACAAATTTTAGAAATAGATCGAGTGAAAATGCCATTAGAAGTTCTAATTTTTACGACTCTTATTTTGTTATCTGAACCCTTTACGGTTTCCACAATACGACCAAGTGGCCACTGTAACGGGGGTACGTTGGGTTCCTTTAAAAGTACCATCGTACCAACTTCAACATTATCCTTAGCAAATTGCCACTTGTTACGCTGCTGTAAGTGATTCAAATAATCAGTCTGCCATCGTTTCCAAATTACTTGCACATAATTTGTTAATTTTTGCCACTTAGACAATTTACTTTCTGGAATGTCCTTTAAATTCGGCTCTGGAAGTGCAAGTAGTGGGCGGCCAATTAAAAAATGACCAGGGGTCAAAACTTCATACTCGTTCACATCGGTTGATAAAGGAGTAAGTGGACGGGAATTCAGAATTGCTTCTATCTGAACCATTACAGTGGTAAATTCCTCGAAACTTAATTTATTATTACCTACGGTCCTTTTTAAATGATGCTTAAAGGATTTCACACCTGATTCCCATAGCCCTCCAAAGTGAGGAGAACGAGGGGGAATATTTTTCCAAACAATTTCTTCAGACAATAAATAGTTATTTAACGTTGAGGTAGGCGTGTCTGCTTGTGCCAGTAATTTCTTAATTTCAGAATTCGCGCCTTTAAAATTGGTTGCGTTATCACTGATAATGCTTGAAATTTTTCCCCGCCTAGAGATAAACCTCTTCAGAGAAGCAATAAATGCCTCCGAGGTTAAATCGGAAACAATCTCCAAGTGAATGGCATTTGTAGAAAGACATATAAAAATATAAATGTATACATTAACAATTTTTGCCTTTCGAAGGTTACTTACGCGAATTTGAAATGGTCTACAAAAATCGACACCACTATTGACAAAGGGGGCAACTGGGTTTACTCGTTCAGAAGGCAATTCTCCCATTAACTGCAATGGCGAACTTGGGTTATTTTTGAAACAAACATTACAGTTATGCACAATCTTTCTTGCAATGCTTTTGCCATTAATAGGCCAAAATTGCAGCCTCACAAAATGAAGCAATCCCTGGGCACCAATATGAAAGTATCTTTTATGAAAACTTTCAAAAATTAAATAAGTTAATTTGCTATGTTGAGGAAGGATTAACTGATGCTTGGCATCAAACTCAATGTGAGCTTTAGTAAGGCGTCCTCCTACTCTTAAATTATCATTTGAATCCACAAAGGGATTTAGGGACGAAATTTTACTTGAGCCTGAAATACCTTTTCCATTCTTTAAGGCCGCAAGTTCAGGCCCAAAATGCCTTACTTGCACCTTATTAACAAGAATGGTTCGAGCTCAATGCAAGTCATCCAAAGAGAGGGAGGATTGACTTCTTTCTTCCTTTCTACACTTCCGAGAAAATACGAGAATAAACCTTAAAATTCTCAATAATTTAAAATAATCATTAGTTACATTTAACAAATATTCAAAAAATTCATCATTTTCTGAAATAAGAAATGTATTAATGTTAAAGTTCTTAAGTTCTAGTTCATAAGCAGGATCACAAGAAAAATCACAATTTTCAGTTGATGGCAGTTCACCTTGTAAAAACTCCGGACCATTCCACCAAAGTTCATTCGAAACGAGGTCCTTGACTGTGGTACCTCTCAAGATCAAATCAGCCGGGTTATTTTCCGAACTCACCCACCGCCAACTGCAATTACCGGTTAAGTTCACAATCTCCGCCACCCGATTGGCGACGTAAGTCTTGAGATTTGTCACGGGAGTGTTGATCCACCATAACACAATAGTGAAATCTGTCCAGCAAAAAGTTTTAGATATTGGCAGCTCCAGAATAAGAGAAATCTTATTCACCAATCGCGCCAGCAGCAGAGCTCCACAAAGTTCAAGTCTGGGAATGATTAACATCTTTAAAGGGCATATTCTAGATTTGCTGCACAAAAGTCTGGTTGTGAAATTTCCAGATGTATCAACACAACGCAAATAAATTACTGCTCCATAGGCACGTTGAGATGCATCCGAAAATGCATGAATTTCAAATGCATCGGTGTTATCGGCAATCACTGGTCGTTTTACACTAATTTGATCAACTTGCCGGAGCTGAGCGAGAAACGAAGTCCATTCTTGCATCACATCCTTCGCCAACGGCTCATCCCAGTTCAACTTCAGGGTCCATAGACCTTGCATTATAAGCTTCGCCTTGGTGAGAACTGGACCTACTAGCCCAAGGGGATCAAAGAGTTTAGAGATGGTAGATAAGACTTCTCGTTTGGTGAACATGTCCTTAATTTCATACGTGATGTCAAAACTGAAATTATTGGTATCACGTCTCCATAACATTCCCAAAGTTTTCACAGGTTGAGAAAAGTCAAACGATAATTTAGCATTTTCTTCATCAGCCATAATTCTTGCAGAGTTTGATATAATTTTATGTAATTCAAACCCTCCTCTGTTTAAAAGATTACGCAATGATATTAATGACTGTTTTGCGGCATCTACAGACGCTGCACCTGTTAAGATGTTGTCAACATATGTGTCATTATGCAAAATATCTGAAGTGATAGGAAAATCCGATTTTTCATCATCCGCTAAAGCCTGCAACACACGGGTCACAAGAAAAGGGGCCGAGCAAATACCGTAGGATACAGTAGTAAGCCTGTATATCTTTACAGGGGCCTGACAGCTATCTTTCCAGAGAATTCTTTGCAAATCTCTTTGCGACTCATGCACTAGTATCTGACGGTACATTTTACGAATATCCCCACAAAAGGCAATTTTATGCTTACGAAATCTTAGCACAATCGAAAACAATTCCTGCTGAATAGTTCCCCCGAATAGAAGAATGGAATTCAAAGAATATCCTGATGAGGTTTTTTCGGAAGCATTAAATACTACCCGCAGAGGTGTAGATTTATTTTCCGGTTTAAATATTGGGTGATGTGGGATATAATATACCCTACCCGGTTTTTCATCAGCTTCGACATCCTCCACTTCTTCCATATGACCCAACGATAAATATTCAGCCAAAAAATCACGGTACAAATTTTCCATTGTATTGTTTTTATTCAATTTGGCCCAAATACTATTCAATCGTTTTTCTGCAGTAAGTTTTGAAAAACCCAATAACGATTCCGCGTTCTCTCTCATTGGATATTTTACGATATATCTACCTGTACTATCTCTAGAGTGAGTTCTAACAAAATGTTCCTCACAAAATTTTTCGTCTTCCGTTTTAGTCGGTTCAATATTATCTCCGGGAAAAGACTCGATTTTAAAGAAATTCTCCAAAGAAGTATCTAACTTAGAATTTTGCCTTAGATAACAGTTAATTAAATCTGTTTCCTGTAATGTGCTGTTAGTACACAAGTACCCGAAAACACTGTCCTGAAATATTAATTTCTTATCCTCAGAATACAGTTTTGCCGGTCGCAAAATTTCAAAAAACAAGCTACTATTTAACAACAATTTTATGTCCGTACTCTTATAGAAATTTGGACAAGTCAACACAATGTGACTAGGAATTTGACATTCGTTTATAGTAAAAGACTTAGACGGAATTTTTGCCGCGATTTGCGGAACAAGAAAACACTCAATCTGTTTTTCAAAAGTTCTATCTGCATTGCTAATGCAGCAAATGACCTTGTACTTTATTGGTACATAATGGTCACCTATTCCACTTAAAGACAAATTTTTGACTAGCAATTTCTTAAGTCCCAAGAAATCTGCTAATTTTTCCGTCATGAGATTTATATCAGAGCATATATCACTTAACCAAGTCACTTCCACGCGATTGTTGCCCTTTCCCAAAACAAACACATTTAATTTTGTCATTAAATTACCTATTTGTTGTGTGCGAGATACTAAAGTCGCACTTGTTTTGCTGTCAAATTTACTTTGCTGACCTACAGAAACAGTAGAACTTTCTTGCGAGGAGTCCAAAAAGTTACGTAAATTGCGACCTTCTGAGTCAGAAACAATTGCGTTATGATAAACTTCACCTAAACAATCATGCAACAAGGTATTATGTTTGCCTTTGCAAACAGAGCACACATATTTTGATTTACAGATCCCCACATGAGCATTAAGGCAATTTTTGCAAAGTCCTTTTTGCTCCACAAATTTCAGTTTTTCAGATGCACTCATGTCATGAAATCCAACACACCAAAACAATGTGTGGTTGTTTTTACACAAAACACATACCCTCGGTTTATTATTTTTATTTTGAACTATAAACGCTTTGCTTTTTTGCGACGAAGGGCCAAGGTTTTTAAGAGGTTGTTTAGTTTGTGTATTTTTACTCACTGTTTCTAATATTGACACCCTAGTTTCAAAAAAGTCTAGCAATTGATCGAAACTTTCAACATCTTTACCTTTAAGAGACATTTGATACTGTTTTGAAGATTCTTTATCAACCTTTTGTAAAAATAAATGAGACAAGAGTATTTCTGAAAGGTTATTTTGATCAAATTCTAGCACCTTTAAAGCGCATAGATTTTTTTTGAAATTATCTATTAAATTTCTCAATTCTTTTGGAGATTCATTGTTTATTTTTTCTAGGTTGAATAAATTTTGAATATGGGCATTGACAACAAGTCTTTTATTTTCAAAACGGGAAGTTAAGGCATTCATTAACGAATCGTAAGTGTCTTCCGAGGTTTGCAAAGATTGAGCTTGACCTTTTAACGCAGATTTAAGGTAAAATAGCTTTTGCGTGTCATTTAATTGCTCGTTTTCATGGATTAAGGCTTTGAATTGCGTAGTGAAATTTTGAAATTCCTCATATTTGCCGGTAAAAATGGGTAAGGGAATTGCTGGCAGTTTATATTTAGTTTTAGCGTGAGGTACATTCTGCGTAGCAGATCCGTTAGTACTAATCTGAGAATTGGCGTTTTTATGAAATTGAGAGAGGAGAGCTCGGATTCTTACCTCTGTATTCTCAATCGAAATTTCAATTTCTTCAAATGCCTGAAGGTTTTCCGTTATGTCAACGCTATCCGGTAGCCCAAGTACCTCTGTTTGAAGGGTCTTCAAATCTCTTAGAATTTCTTTTAGGGCTTCTAATTTCACTGTCAGTTGAACTTCAGTTTCTTCTTCCAACTCAACGGTATTTAGGAAATTTTCAATTCTTGTAACTCTTCCTTTGAGAATTCCTCTTTGACGGTTTATCACAGTTGGAACTTTTTCTATGACAGTTGCCATGGCTTCGGTATTTCTGTCCGGCTAGGCGGACCACTCTGGTAAGGTTCACTGGTTTAATTTATAGTGGACTGTATTTTAAAAAGGTAAATTGATAAAATGTAGGTAGAACACTTTTATTATGTAACTAAACATAATGTGTAAACAAATCTCGGTGCACCTGCACCTAAGTCTTCAGGTAACGACTGCCGAAGCAGAATGTGCGAGCCTTTTAACAACTGCGATGGCGCCACATGCGCAATACTTCTAGAGTTGAGATGTAACACGTTCCATAACCACGAATTTACATCGAGGTTCTCTCGAGTTTCTACCATGGGCTTGTTTTGTTTGCGTGCTTTTGGAGGAGTGGCTTTTAGACTCGCGCGGTTTGACTTTTTTTAGGTTGCTCTGTTATTTCCAACTGCAAACCGCGAAGTTGCTCGCTATTCTCCCTGATTTTTCAAATTAATCGTCTTTTACTTGAAAATTTAGTCTTTTCTCTTGCATTTTTTTTAATCATCCTTTCGTTTTTTCTTGATTTGCGTTTTTTTTTTCTTTTGCAAACTTTATATGCATAAATGAAAATTATGTGCGCTTTTAAAATGTCTTAAAGTTGAATCTGAATCACCGATTGAGAGTAATTGCTGACGGGATGAAATGTTTACGTCACAGTAATGGGCGTTCACCATCCCAGGTAAAACAGAAACTATCAGGGATTTTGAAGATTTTAGTCAAAATGTGAATTTTGGAAAGAATCGGGGGAAATTTTCAAGCTGGTTTGAAACACCAATGGGCAACTGATTCTGCATTTTTGACATGTTTCTGGTAAAATATTCTAAAACTTGAGGAATCACTAAAGTCCAATGTCTTTCAATCTAACACCCGCTATAATGGAAATATATGGCGAAGGGGGGGGGGGGGGAGAGAGCGCGAAGGGAAACGAAGAAAATAACGGCAGCACTAGTTTGCGAAAAAACGCTGCTCTTGCAATAAGTAAAGGTAAGTCCGCAAATTAACACACGATACTGTGGTCTTAAAACGTTTATATTTTCAACAATCTAAGAGGGGAAAGGGGGGTTACTCAAGGGCTCTAGAATAAAATATCGATAAACTGAATTGAAAACCATTTTTGAAGCTAGGAGTGGATCAGGATTTCTGCTCTGCAAACTTAAAAGTTAAGTCAAAATGATTAGGCTGTTTTAATGATGTAAAAGTGGGGAGGAGGAGGTTTAAAAAAAAAATGGAAAACTGGAGTCCTAAAAACAATAGTTTAAGCAATCATTGGTGAATTTATGAGAGATGGTTTTGGTGTTCTAATCGGAAAATGTTTTGTAGCTGACGTATTAAAAACTATTTGAGGCTATTCTTAAATGACTTAAGGAAGTTGAGTCTATACTTAAATAACTTAATGGAGTTTGCGGAAGGGGGGGGGGGCATGGAAATTTTCTCCATGCTGAAGCTATGCTATTTTGACTATTTTTGAGTGAGTTAAGAGGTAAGGATTTCGGGGGTCTTTCTCGAAACATTTTCGAAATTGAAGTCTTGAAACTTTGGGTTGTCTTTGGTTATGTAGGGATGGGAGTTGCTTTTTCAATAGAAAAATAAATGTTAAACACAAACTTACACTGCTTTCAGTAAACGCAGTGGGGGGGGGGGGATTCCGCCGCCCCCAGCCCGAAATGTTTTGGTTTCTGAAATTTTAAGAGTCTGGTTTGGGCTATCTTTGGAGGACTGAAGGGGGAAGGGAGTAGGAAGCTTGTTTCAAAAAGTTTCAAAAATTACAGTTTTAAAACTTTTAGACCGTCATAAGTCATGTATATAGGTACTGTTCCTAGAAAAAAATTTAGAAACTGAAGTCTTAAAAACTCAAATTTAGGATATTTGCGGTGAACTCAGAGGAAGAGGTTTGGGAGTTCTCTTCCGAAAATTTTTGGAAGCTGAAATATATTTTAGTGCCTTAAGAGGGATGTGATTCGGAGGCCCTCTCTGGGGTTAGGATTCAGTTCCCCTATTGCTTTTTTTTTAAATTAATTAATATTGGAAAGTACCTCGTTTAAAAAATATATCTGCTTCACTGAAGCTGTTTTTATTGCTAATTTCGCCACCTGTTATCGTATAAAAGAATTCTTTTTCAAATGAAGACTGTGTGGGGGAATGGTGCCAGTTCATTATATCATTAGTTGCCTATACCCTTCCCCCTCCTTTTCTTCTTTTCTGGTTTGATGGCGCTACCATGGGTAGACGATCAGAATTGATTTATGTTGCTAAAGTGAAAATCTTATGTCCCAAGCGATTTTACTGCTGCAATGAAAATGTTTACGATCGTAAAAAAACTAATGGTGGTTAGCGCCAAACGCTTTTACCCCTAAACATTATCCAACATTGTCTAAAATTGCGTTTTTGTAACTTCAATTTCGAAATATTGCCGCAGGAGAGTTCCTAAACTTCATCCCTTCGTTAATGCATTCAAAAAGCGTATAACATGTTGCGAAAGATGGAGTACAATTTTGTTTTTAAAGCTTCAATTTCGTGGAGAGCCCACAGCGTTCCCCCCTCTTTCTCTAATATTTTTGAAATTCGCCCAATATTGTGGGTTTGGGAAAAAAAAATGATGTAAGGGAGTCACTAAACCTCTTCCTTCCCAGAAAAGTCAAAATCTTAAAATACAAATCAAACCATAATTCCAAAACTGGCATAGTTAAAATCTACAGCATTTATACATATTTTTTTTTTCCTTAAGCACGCATGCTTGGGGGGGGGGGGGGGGGTCTGAAAATATTTTCCGTCTTGGACACATCACCAAACTTGCACCCATGAGTTGGCAATCTGACCTTGAATAGGGGCAAATCTCTTTCATGTCTAAAAACTAAACAACACGATGAAACCATGGCACCATAAAACTGGCTACTACCGGCGCCGGTCTGCTCAATTGCATCTCCCGAGAGCCCCAGTTAGAAAAAGTGCCCAGTTTTCTCTTTTTTATCTTAACTTTCAAATAGTTATTGTGCATAAAATTCATTAAAATCTTAAGAAAAATGTACGTTAATTGTTTGACATCAGTTTTCACTTATCTGCTTTCAATACTCTCAAAACCAGCTGTAACAAAATTGACTTTTTTTTCTTTTTCATTTTTTGCTGCCCGCAAAAAGTCCCATGTCTTGTAGTTCTTTTTTTTTCTGCCCCTCAACTTTTAAGCCCCAATCGCCACCTCTGCCATTACCACCCTTTTAATTCCAAGAAACAGTGGTAAGGAAATGATGGGGAGGGGGTGAATACTAGTTGTGGAGGATGAAAAGCTTTGTAAGGCAAGCAGTTACAAAGATATTCTGTGAAAAGAAGAAACCGGAATTGCAACGATCGTAAGGGAAATTTTTTGTGAAATAACTGTCCGTTATTCGGAGTGTCCACTATTCAGAGTGAATTACATGGAATGGCCTATATTAAGGGACTGGGACTTGCAGAAATGTCCATTAATTAGAGGTGTCCATTAAGGGAGGTTTCACTGTATTTTTATAATAGAAAATTGCAAAGATAGATCAAGCTTATTGAGATTCAACTGAATTCTGTACACCAGGACACATTTTTTATTTAAACATTGTATTGAAATAAACAAGTTTTAAAACGCTACCTGTTTACCCGAGTATTACATTAAATTATTTTAATTATGAATAAATATTAATGAAAAGCTAATTAAGTCTCTTGTCTGTTTTGATTTAATTTTTAATTAGATTATGTAAAAAAATATACTGTTCTTTCGTACAATATCATTGTTACAAATTTTTGCTACAATATTGTTGTTGCTAATACCAATCGGATCACCAAGCCCAAGTTGCAATTAGTTGTCAATTTAATGCAGTGATGGGAGCACCATTTAGGTGGGAGTGCGAATTGGTTCAGAGAGCAGACAATAGATTGAAGCACCATCTATCAACATTTGGAAATTTAGAACCAAACCAGAAGCTGAATAACTCCTAATTCAGCAGCTCCAGAGATATTTATTCACATGGAGGACTTTACGACCACGGCATATTCAGCATGCCCAAGTCATTATCAGTGAACACAGAGGATCTTCAACCGACTGGCATTGAGCCCGGAACTCTTCAATTACGAGCCTGGTGCCTTACCAATCAGACCACCTCGGCCCATGAATAATATAACAACTTTTACTCTTAATTAAATATAAAAACTTTAATTTTAATTAAAGTTATTTTATCTTTTTAAAATCAATAACTAAAATTGAAGACTTGTTAGTGGTAGACTATCCTCAGAATAGAAAGAGAAGGTGAAATGAAGTAAAATAAAAAGTCTTTGTAGAATTTTATTGTGAAAAGGGCAAAGTGAGGTGAGATTTTAATCAAAAAAGACATTAATGTAAGCTCTCTGTTTCGCTTCCTGAAAATTTAACTAAAGCATAATTTGAAACAAAAGTATTTTAACCAAATTTTTTATTCAGTTCAAAACATCTTGCTTGTTTCACTAATTTCTTTCATTTTACATTTTAGGGATTTCTTCCTAAAATTCTTTTAGAATTTCTTTGTACTAAAATTTTGATTATGCATTGGATTGAATGTGGCAACAGCATGCAAGAAAGGTATAAAACTTCATTTTTTTATTTGCTTTAGTGACATGTATGACCATAAATTATTCAAAAAATATCACACCTAGTGTTTTTAAAATTTTATTATTTATGACAAGATATGTGGTGGGTTCTGAAATTAGTTGGACTTATTAAAAATATATATAACACTAAGATATCCTACTGTTGCTCATGGGCGGATTTATGGGGGGGCAGAGGGGGGCAATGCCCCCCAGTTTTGGGAGGACTTTATGTAGTAACAACACATCTTCCAAAAATTAAAATAAAAAAATTATTATAATTTTTTTCGTTTTTGAATAGTTCAGAAGGGCATGGGTGAATTTATAGGGGGGCATAGGGGCAAGGCCCCCCAGTTTTGGGAGGACTTTATATAGTAACAACACATCTTCCAAAATCTTAAAACAAAAAAATCATGACTTTATCTTTTTTGAATAGTTCAATGAAAATGAAGAGAAAAGCGAATGTCCTTTTCTGATGAGAGAAAAGAAAAGGAAAAAAAACGAACATTAAATACAAATAGTACAGCTGTCACTGGGGTGCTGAAAATGTGTCTAAATTCACTATTTTGGATTGAAAACCATTTGGGCAAGTATATGAATGAAAATATAGGCTAAACAAGCTATACATTAAACTATAACACTTATAATAATTGACGATTAATTTAACAAATTAGAACCTAAAGCAAAGGGGAAAAACTCCCCCCTCCATTCGCGCTAACAGAATGATCTACTCGTTATGATTTGTGTCCACATTTAAAGTATTATTTGTGCATAATATTTATGTTCTTAGTAGATTAATTGGCTTTTTGAGAAAGTCTAAAAAACATAGTTTTTTTTTTCTCTTTTTTCTCTTTCTCTTTTTTTAAAATTTTTTTAAGAGAGAGAAAGAAAATAAATACTATCGCAAATTGAATAAATTTCAATTATCTGAGTTTTTTGATTAAATGAATCTTTTTTACTTAGAGGGAGAGTACAATTTTACTTACTTTATAAATACTGTTTAAAAAGTAAGGTAAGTCATAATCATCTAAGTCTAAGTGAGTCAGTCCTTGTCATTATTGAAATCTAAATAATTGAGTCATCAAAAGTTTTGGAAAAATTTACTGAAATTTTATAAAAGTCTATAAAAACCTAACAAAGATTGGTAAAATCGTAAAAATCCTTTAACCGTAAAAACCGACGAATTTTCACAAAAATTACAAAAAATCAAGCAAAAATCTGAATTACAAACAGGGTCAAATTTGCCTGTAAGATGAACAAGCTATTGCTTAGGGCCCCTGCTTTGAAGTGGGTTCCTAGCTCCCCCCCCCAAAAAAAAAAAAAATTCATGATTCGTTCCTTAAAAAATGGAAATTGCTTGAAAAACCTTGAAAATTTGGAAACGTGTGGCTACAAACCTTAAATTTTAAAATTTCTAACAAATGGTAGAGGGGGAGGAATGCCAAAGTATGTCAAAATCAGCTCCTTGCCGCATCCTGTATTAAAAATGTAAAAATCATGGTTCTCACGTTTGTAACATATTATTTGAAATAAATTTTTGCGACTCACATGTTTCATATATTGATATTTATTCAATCCCGAATGCAGTATTTTGGAAATTCTTTTGTATTGATTGCTTTTATCTTACTTCTGCATATTGTCTATTTGTTTAGCACGGAAAAAAAATACCCACTACTTCTATTTCTTTTCGTTTTCTGCCCCACTTGCAACTGAAGAAAAGTTGTCATGAGAAATCTATGGTTTCTTTTTTCTTTTAAATTTAAAATAGCTATTTCTTACCAAGTTAGAACAGGACTAAAAATTTACAATCAAGTACTAAAATATCAGAGACTGGAAAGTACAAATGAAGTGCGTAAAATAATTTTATTTATTCTAGAGTCCTTGAAAATAATTAGATAAGTCTTTGAAAATCCTAAGCAAAGTGGGCTCTAATTACTTCTACTGCATATTGTTAATCTGTTTATCCAGGGGGGAAAAATGATACACTACCTCTATTCCTTTTAGTTTTCTGCATTACTTATAATTAAAAGAAGGTTGTTGTAATGAGCAATCTTTAGTTTATGTTTTCTTTCAAACTTAAAATGGCTGTTTCTTACAAAGTTTGAACAATACTGTACAACTATATAATCTAGTTATCAATTTCTATGTCTATCCAATTAACCTTTATACGGCTTCAAAATGTAGAATTTTATATCCATTTTACAAAATTTCCTCCGAGGGAGAAACCCCCGGTCCCCTAAAATTGGAGACATTCTATTCCCTCTTAAAAGGGAGCCTTGCGTCACTCTCTTGATACCAGCTCCCTCTCTTAAGGTCAATTCAAAAAGGACAGCATGGAAGCACATATTAATGAAAACAACACATAAAAAAGTAAAGCATGGACTTATGCATCACAGGAAACCGACAAAAACATGGGAGTGGGGGGAGGGGGAGGCAATAAAAATGTTGCTCAAAAAAAAAAAAAAAAAAAAAAATCCTGCCCCCACAGGAACTCAGTCTTAAATCCGCCTATGCTGTTGCTCTGAGGCGACGATATTGTAACGGATTCGGTGCGACTTCCACTTTCTTGAAATGAAGACACAGTTCTTGATAAAAACACAGGAAATTTATTTACACTATGTACAGGAAAGATCTTCAACAACTGCTAAATTATTCATCAGCAAGTAAGCAATTATCACACAACACCGTAAACTCAACGTTTACGCACGTATTTACTTCCAAATACGAAAACAACACAGCGAAATGCCTCGCTATAAACAGAGCAAAATGCTCTCCGTTCGAAATCTGAATCGAAACTCTCCGTTTATCCATCGCTAACGGCTTTTATAAACATCCAAGAATTTTCCACAACATTCTTTCTGCTTCGAGAAATGCGTAGACCGTTATCAATGAAAAGAAAGAAAATAGGGGTCGTATACTTTAGCCGAATGAAAAAGGGGTTGTATATTCATTACGGGAAACTATTTACAGGTTACGTTCCTACAATAATTACTATTTACAGAATTTGTAACATTGCCCCCTTCCTAAGGACTGCACGTCCCGGGCAGTACAATCCCCAGAAAGGGTGCCAAACTTCTATCACAAGTTCACAATTCCACACATTAAATAATAACTAACAGATACAGAAAACACAATAATAACAAGAAATATTACTAAACATTAAAAGCAAAAATTATCTACAACTTTTATGTTATCAACCATGGTTGTTTACGTAATACTCATGAACTATGGCCATAGTATGGGGCTAACCGATCATAATGTACAACCCTAGGTTTTGCATTAGGTGATTTCTGGATCCTCACTACGACGTCATTTAGTCGGTTAAGGACTTTGTAGGGTCCATCCCAATGCGACTGCAATTTGGGTGACAGACCTTTCCGTCGGATGGGATTCCATAACCAAACCTTGTCGCCTTCGTTGAATTCATGTCCAGTAGACCTTGTGTCGTATTGGGTCTTCATCTTCTCCGCCGCGATGTTAATTCGCTCTCGTGCGAAGTTATGAACGTCTTCCAACCGGGCCTGGAGATCCTGGATGTACTCCTCAGGCGATGAAGGCGCATCCGGAGGACGACCGAAGACGAGATCACAAGGTAGCCGAAGCTCTCGTCCGAAGAGCATCTGAGATGGGGCATATCCGGTAGTCTCGTGGACAGCACTGCGGTAGGCCAGCAGGAACAAAGGTAGCTTCTTGTCCCAATCCTGTTGATTTCTGGAGACCATAAGCGAGAGATTATTTAGGATTGTGCGGTTAAATCTCTCCACCATGCCGTCCGATTGTGGGTGTAGTGGTGTTGTCCTAGTTTTCTCAATTCCGAAAATTTGACATAGGCCCTTAAACACAGCAGAGATGAAATTCCTCCCTTGATCGGAATGAATCTGCAAAGGTGTTCCATATCTCGAGATCCAATGTTGGACTAGAGTCTCTGCTACGGTGGTAGCCTCTTGATCTGGAATGGGATATGCTTCCGGCCATTTGGTGAAGTAGTCGATGGAAACGAGAATGTATTTGTTCCCATCAGCAGTTTTTGGTAGAGGACCCAGGATGTCGATCCCAATTCGTTCGAAAGGAGCTCCAACGTTGTACAGATGTAGCTTCCCTCTGCTTCTCTTCTTCGGTCCTTTACGAGCAGCACAGGCGTCACAAGAATGGCACCACTTCTCCACGTCATCCTTCGCCTTACTCCAGAAGAAGCGCTCCCGAACTTTATTGGGGGAAGTAGTAACTGCCACCTAGATGTCTTGCCGTCGTCAGGTTCCCATTTCCGGTGTGTCTTGCCGTCGTTAGGTTCCCATTTCCGGTGTAGCACGCCGTTCCGTAAATGGAGTGAGTTCCATAAAGCCCAGTATCTTTTTGTTGCAGGACTGAAGATGGAAACGTCCTGCCAGCTAGGGCGTCGACTGTCCCTTTCCATGAATTCCAAAATTGGTTTTATGTCGGGGTCTTCAAGTTGATCTTTTCGAACTTGGTCATCACCCCATGGATCAGGTTCTGATGATGTTGGAGTCACTGTCACCTGATAGGCGGTAGGGCTAGTCGTTCTATACTGTTTCTCGATCCGGGAACAATAGTGGCAGTTCTCAGGACAGGGTCTCCTTGATAAAGCGTCAGCATTACCGTGAGATAACCCTTTTCGATGCTTGATCTCCATGTCATATTCCTGGAGCCGCTGTATCCATCTGGCTATCTGGCCTTCCGGATTTTTGAAGTTCAAAAGCCAAGTTAATGAGGCATGATCTGTCCGAAGCAGAAATTTTCGGCCGTAGAGGTAATGATGGAAGTGTTCTACAGCTTTCACTATGGCCAGTAACTCCTTTCTGGTGACGCAGTAATTTCGCTCCGACTTTGATAAGCATTTGCTCCAGTAAGCGATGACATGTTCATTTCCGTCAATTTCTTGGGATAAAACAGCTCCGATGCCCTCGTTGCTCGCATCAGTGTCCAGGATGAAGGATTTTTCAGGCTGAGGATAGGCGAGGATAGGCGTTGATGTTAAAGCCTCCTTCAGTCGTAGAAATGCATCTTCGCATTCTTTGGACCATTCAAACTTTTGCTTGCTCTCCGTCAGCTTATGCAAAGGTCGTGCAATGTTGGAAAAACCCTTCACAAACTTCCTGTAGTACGTGCAGAGCCCCAGGAAACTTCGCAGCTGATGGATGTTTTCGGGACGACTCCAACTCTTGACAACATCTCGTATCTCATCGCATACACAACAGCAGAATTCAGGTCTTTGACATCCGCCATCCGTAGAGCTTTCTGGATTTCCGGATCTCGAACCCCGTCGATGTAATAGTTGAGTGCCAGGTTGTCTCGAACATCCGCAGGAGAGTCGCAAAAAGCAAGATGAGACAGTCTCTCGATGTCCGCCGCAAGCTCTTGATTAGCCGCCAAACTTTCAGCCAAGTCACTTTTCGCAGCATTAATTGCTTCCAGAAGTTGTTTTAATTGGTCATCCATTGCGCGAGTAATCACCATAAAAACAAAGTCTATAAATTCAAACAGTCTTTATGAAAAAATGTCCAAAGTCACACTTACTCCAAGAAAGTCCAGAAGAAGCCCCACGTTGGGCACCAATTGTAACGGTTTCGGTGCGACTTCCACTTTCTTGAAATGAAGACACAGTTCTTGATAAAAACACAGGAAATTTATTTACACTATGTACAGGAAAGATCTTCAACAACTGCTAAATTATTCATCAGCAAGTAAGCAATTATCACACAACACCGTAAACTCAACGTTTACGCACGTATTTACTTCCAAATACGAAAACAACACAGCGAAATGCCTCGCTATAAACAGAGCAAAATGCTCTCCGTTCGAAATCTGAATCGAAACTCTCCGTTTATCCATCGCTAACGGCTTTTATAAACATCCAAGAATTTTCCACAACATTCTTTCTGCTTCGAGAAATGCGTAGACCGTTATCAATGAAAAGAAAGAAAATAGGGGTCGTATACTTTAGCCGAATGAAAAAGGGGTTGTATATTCATTACGGGAAACTATTTACAGATTACGTTCCTACAATAATTACTATTTACAGAATTTGTAACAATATATATATTCATGAGCTTACACTGTTGCGAAACAAGTTTCCCTGTCTTCATACACCTGCAGGAGTGCTTGGACCGGAATGCTGTTTAGCTTCGTCATCAGGGCCTGTTGAACCACCTCTACAGAGCCAGGATGCTTTCATTTGAGCAACCTCTACAGAGCCAGGATGCTTTCATTTGAGCATTAAAGAAAGTCTCACATTGTTGAAAATGTCAGAGTCCTCATTCAATTGATGAAGAAGATCCTGGCAGATTGCTTTCTGATTGGCCTTTGCTTCTCTGACAGCAATTGCGGCACAAACACTTCACCCGCACTTACCCCATGGCTAAGTTTTCTGACTGAATCTCAAAAACTTGGATTTGAGGATAAAGGACAAGATTCACGTTCACCACTTGCCATGTGTTGATCTAGTTTGAAAAAGTGGCGACTCAAAAAAAAAAAAAATTTCCTCAGTCGCCATTTTTTTCTCCCTTTCCCAAAAAAAAAAAGATTCTGGGGTAAACAGGAATTATGCACAAACTCAGCAGGGGAGAAGACAGTTTATTGCTTTGGAAGATAAGCCTGAGATAAACGCTGAGCGTGAGGATTGAGTGGAGAACATTGTTTTTTGAACAAAAAGGTAATACTGCAGCATTTCAGCTACGTGTAAAATATAGCCGCCGTATTTGGTCGTTCATACGATGGAAGTTGACATGATGCTTAAGTGCCTAAGTTTTCAAAGACAAAGCAGAATTGAAGTTTTATTTAACTGAAAACTAATATAACTAATCATGGGCGCCCATATGCAAAGTTGCAAGGGGGGGGGGCTCAAATAATTTCCCCATGGTTTAGCTGGATATTTTCCCCATAGAAACTGATTTCAGGACAGATTAGATCAATTAAAATTTGACATTTTTAGTAACTTATTCATCAATGGCTGGAGAAGAAATGTTTTCACATTTTTGCAAAGAAAAAAGTACTAAAAGCGAGGAAGTTCTATGTTCAAAGGCGGGGCTGGAGCCCCCCCTTGCCCCCTATATGGGCGCCCTTGTAACTAATGCAAAATATGCTGATTTTTTTTTTTTTTTTTGAGCAATCATGATTGCTTATTCTCATTTGATTGTTTTGAATTCCTATCATTTTATTTTCCCGCCAGCACCACCGTCGTGTCGACCAGCCTCACGTTGCTGCTCCTTTTATGAAAACTGTCTCCAGATTGTGTCCATATCCTACACACACACGCCTACTCATACGCACACTCATGCCTGCGCACAGACACAAACACACACAGACATACATACACTCATGCCTGCACACAGATACATATGCCTACACACACACAGCACGAATGCCTACACACACACAGCACTGCATGCATACACACACGCACGTACCCACACACATGCGTCCACACAAACACACACACACGTGCCTACACAAAAACACACTCGCATTCAAACGCACGCTCGTGATTGCAAAAAACATAATTTGAATTCAAGATGCCAAAAATTCAAATTAATATAATTTTCTTTTTTTTTTTTTCAGTATTTAAAATAACTTTCTTGAGAAATGAAAAATTTTGTATTTAAAACTTAATCTTATCCTCATTGCTTTGGACGGAAATGTGCTAAAATCTTTTCAACTAAATTGTAGTTTCATGAGTATTTTTAATTTTTTTTCATGATATAAATTCAAAAAATCTATATCTTAATTTTTGGCATAGTCGCCATTTTTGGTCATTTCCAAGATGGAAGTACACAACACTCTAAGTGCCCAAGTTTCCAAAACCTGAATTGGATATTTATTGGAATGCAAACTTTTGAAAATTTCACAAAGTGGACTTTTTTTTTCGGATAATTCATAATTATTTCTTAAAAAATACAAAATTTTTTCTTCAGAATATTATTTTATCCACATTGTTTTAGACTAATGTGCTAAGAGCTGACTATTTTGTCAGAGTTGTAGTTTTTAAGGATTATTAATAATTTCTAATTATCTTTATGCAACAAATTCAAAAACCTATTTATTATCTTAACTTTTTCCTGTAGTGGCCATGTTTGATCATTCTCAAGATGGAAGTAGACAATACTATTTATTGCCTAAGTTATCGAAAACAGAACTATGTTCATCCCAATGCCATGAAACTATTGAAAATTACACAACTACCTATAAATTATCCTGTTGAAAATTGCATAAAATGCATTAAAATATGTTTTTTTTTTTATTTATTGAAAAAGAAAATTTTATCTGTATTTAATCCTGATTGCTTTGGAGGCTTTGTTACAAATAGAAATACAAAAGTGACGACCAGCAACAGGCTCTGGGCCCAGCTAGGCTGGTCCTAGTCGATTTACAATCCCCAGTGGAAATCAATGGCCCTCTTAAAAGTATCGACTCCCTTGCTCATTACCACCTCTTCCGGTAAGCTGTTCCAAGGTTCCACTACCCTGCTAAGAAATTGGTTTCAACAAGATTAGTCCTAAGTGGTACTAAGTATTCATCATCTACAGGATATGGATTAAGAAGTGCCTTGGAGACAATAACTCGATACGTAAAATTGACATTGATTTGTCACAAAAAACATTTTAACATGCTCTTTGGAAGATTAGATTGCGATAAAAAAAAAATTGCATAGCTTGACGCCAAATGAGTTGCATATAAAAAAATTTAACCCAAATACAAACTAACTGTTTTTATGTTAACCAAGATTCATAAGAAGGCACTCATATGTATACAGGCATTATGTAATGCTCATCAAAATGGATTCGGGCGCAGTCAAAATACATGTTTTAATTGCCTACAAATTTTCGCACATAAATACGTATGGATGTTGTGAAAATCTAAAGTCGAAATTCCTTTAGACGCAATTAAAATGGAAATTTATATTGAAATCTGGGTGATAAATTTTTCCTGAAGACCATACTTCCTTTTCTAGACACAAGGAAGTAATTCTCCTCCTTATGTTGTCCAAATAGTGTAATTTTTTTAATTGGAAGAATTTTCTCGATAATCCGAGTTTTCAGTAATTAAAAAAAGGTGGCATTAGCTCCAACTACCTCGGATTTCCGAGACTCTACTGTATTTTCATTATTTTTCAGTCAAATCTAGTTCTGCTTTGTGTTTAAAAACCTAGGCACTTAGCTTCCTGTTTACTTCCATCTTGCAAATGACCAAATGTGGCGACTACGTTTCACACATAGCCGAGTTGAGAAAGAATGCAAAACTGTGAAGTCTATTCGTCTTTCTGGTAAAAGAACAATCTTCCCCGATTGACCCTCCCCCTCCCGCAACCCCTCTTGGTTGTCTGTCAATCAAGGGGTACTTTTGCGAAGAAAAGAGTTCCCAGGAACATAGGGGAAGAATGTAAAATTTTTCTTCCACACCCAGCTCTGAAGTCCGCAAAGCTGTAAACTCTAGGAAGTCTTTGCCCCGTTTCAGGGGATGGCAGTGTTCATCCCCAGGCAAACTTCCAAAGCTATAATTGCCTTCCACACTGTAGGGTTTGGTGCATAATTTCAGTTGATTCCAGGAACTTTTCTATAGGGAACTAAAGATGAAAAAAATTGCGACTGAGACAAGTTTTTTGGGTCACCACTTTTCAAACTAGGTCTGTGAATCCTGACCTTCAGAGAAGAGCATTTGTGAGGATGTAGTGTGGCAGCAAAAGGCTTATGAAACACCAAAGTCTTAAGTTCGCTATTACTTTTAGTAACCATCCTTGCATTTAATTCACTATTGAAATGAAAACTGATTACAGTTATCTTTCTGTTTTGGACCTCCCTATTACTAAAAGTTCTCTCTTCTAGAAATTTTAGATTCTTTACTTGTTTTTAAATAAAATAGCTATTTTCAAAAGTTAAATATAATAGATATATGCATAAAGTCAACTCAATAGTTCCTTATTCACCAGTAATTTTACATCATTATTGCAGCAAGTTTGTAGATTCTTTTGCAGTCAATTCTCGGTTATCCGCAGAATAGAGTGGCAGGGTATTGGCGCATAAGTAAATTTGCAGATATTCCACAAATTAGGTAAAAATTATGTTATTTGATTCAAATAAGGCTTTAAAAAGGTTTAATGCCATTGGAAAGGGGGGGGGGGGAGAAAGCAGTAGGATTATCTAAAAATTGATTTTGCACTTGTTAAGTAAAAATATGCATTTCTTTACATTCATATATTTATTATAAAATCACTTTACAATTAAAACTTTTCTGCAATATTTTTTGTGACTGAAACATTATTGTGTATCATGAAATTTTTTGAAGAAAAAGAATAAATTTTTTACACGTAAGTTCTTATCTAATGAACACTTTTGTGAGATTTGTTGGAAACCAAAAACATGTTTTTGAAACTTTTATATCTATAAATGCATACCTTTGGTAGCAAAGTATAAAATTTAAAACTTTGTAATTATATCATGCTTATCACTAGTCATTGATGCATTATTTGTTTTTTAATTAGATTAGTAACTCGGCTTGTTACATTTCTGCTTAATTCAAATTTTTAGAAACACATTCGTAGATCAGTTGCTTGCAATTTTATTTTTACAAAATGCTATGTTATATATTCTTTTGAAAAATATATGTTTTTTAGGAAAAATCCATGAGTTATGGAAAGTTACAAGACACTCGTCATGGATAATGAAGACCATCAGAAGAAATTCAAGTCACTAGACGCCTGGATACACAAACTTTTACTGTAACTTCAATATGTTTTTCAATTAAATATACTGCTTAAAAAGTATTATATGTAGTTTAAATTTCATGTTTGTTTCCCTTTCTTTTGTACCTTTAAAAATTGTGATCGCTGGAGATCCATAAAATAATCATGTTTGCCTGATAAGAATCTATTTTACTGTTAAAAATATTTATGAACTTGAATCCATTAAATTTGGAATCTAAGATTTTCTACCTTTACTTAAATAATTTTAAATATATTACTCTAATTTGTAATGTAACCTTTGTTTAATTTTCCCTTTTTTATATATGTACAACATTTTTGATTTTTACTTTGAGAATGGTGTAGGTTTTAAAGTTAAGTCTACCTAACTCAGTATCCAACACTGAACACAAATCTGACTCTCAAGAAACAGTTTTTTAACCCATTCTCTGCATCGGCTGATACAGTTACAATGAGATTAACTCAAAATTTACTTTAAAAATGGGTTTTAAAGTATATGGGTTTTATAAAACAAGTGCTCTGATTGATCAAGCAAAAAGCACTCCCTTAACCTTTGTTTTCCTGGAAATTTTTCTTAGTGAAAAAAGCAAACAGACCCCCCCCCTTCCCAATTATCATTGACAATTACATAATAATAATAATAATAATAAATCGCAAGCGAATGAACCCAACGCAAAAATCGCGATAGCAAAAACGAAACATTTTCTCATATGAGTGTGAAAATTGCTCATTTGCAATCTTAAATCAGTATATTTGACTTTATTTTGACTCGTTCAAAATATCTGTTTTGGTTTTTGTTCTATTTTTAAAATCGCGCCATTTTCAAAATGGCGCGATCGATTAATACCCGACTTTTGCAAGTCCAAATGAAAGTAACCCATCAGAAAGAGATGAATTATTAGAAAAAGCACAAGATTAAAGTGCTTTTGTATAAAATTCAAGTATTCATAAGCAATTTAACAAGAAAAATGTAAAGTTCCGAACTCTTTGTGTTTAGCGCGATCTGGAAAATGTTCGCCATTTTTTTTCTCCCCTCTTTTTATTGGGGATGCCAAGTGATGATTTTCAAAAATAATTCTGGTTACATGAATGCCAAATTGCAATATTTTTACTGTACAATTGTCTTGTATTAATCCTGAAGATTGCATTGAAAACTTCTCTTATTTTTAGTCTTCATTTCTGTTTTTAGGAATTTCCTCAAGATAAAAATTGAGGGAAAGCTTATTCTTAGAATACAGTACAATGGGCTATTTGTGAACTTGCTCCCTGAGCTCTGCCCAGGAGGTCACTGTAAGCTCCAGTCTTATCACTAAAATTCCATTGACTAGTCCACAATTGGGGTGTGTTTGAATAGCTGATAAACAGATAGGGTCATTTTAGTCCTTTTCTGTTGATTCTCCTGGTCATTTTGAAGCTTAAAAGCATTTACTAAATAGATCTTTAGCATTTTCTCCCATTTTTTTTCTGGTTCTTATCTTTTGGGTTTTTTGGGTCCCTGGGACCCGATTTTTCGCGGAAGTTGCGTCCCTTTCCCGCGAATTTGCGTAAAAAACGCGCTATAGCGCGTAAACGCGAGCCCTGATTGAAAAATTGATTTTCAAATTGAATTTCTAACGTTGCTGACAGCACATCTTAGGTTAACAACAAAATACAACATGAAAATTTCATAAAAAGGAATTAATATTTCAGTCTATATTTAGGGATTCCCCCCTCCCCTTCTATGAGGGGAGGGGGTATGGAAATGAATAAATGAAGTTGGAGTTGGAGTAGGACATTTCAAAATCCAGGAGTTGGAGTAGGACATTTTAAAATCCAGGAGTTGGAATCTGCCATTTTCCTTCCGACTCCGCAGCCCTGGTCATCAGTCCTTCCAGAGGCAAACCCAGTTATTGTAGTTCTCTGTCAGGTTCGGGGGTATTGAGAGGAGCAGTATTGAAGCTCTTTTCCTAAGTCAAGAGAATATAGCTTATTGGATTTGGTTGTCTTTTAATTTATTTTACTAAATTATTATATAATTGGTTACATCAATAAGTAACCCAGGCAAGATATTCCTTACTTTCCATGAAAACTGACTATTTTTTGAACTTCCTTTCTTAGTTCTATCCCTGGGATGAAAGAGAGCATGTTTTTAACTGTAGGCCTAGGTAGTTTCTACCCCTTAGAAAATTATTCTCACACTTGAGCATTGATTTAAACCACGATTTAAATCAAGTGATAAAAAAACCTTGATTTGAATCATTCTTCTTTTGTTTTGTGGTTTTAGAATGTATGGTCTGTTGCATTTACAAATTCAACTTCAACTGGCAAAGCTACATAGACCCCTCTCTATGGCTCTCCTGTGTGTGTGTGTAGTATATATGAACATTTTAGAACTAAGTTTTTTCAGAGTCTTGTAGTAATACAGTCGAAATCGCTTGTAGCGAGAGAGAAGGGACCAGGATATTTGCTTGTTAAAAACGGACTCATGTAAAAAATCGTTAAAATTCTTTCAAGCTTGCTTTGCTTGTTTTCAATTTCTCTACAGTGGCAAAGAAGTTGGTTACTTCCTATGAACTGTCTTATTGTTTCTTTCTTGTAATATTGATGTCTTTCAAGGAACATTTATTGACCAAAACAGTGGCAGTTTTTTTTTCTCTTCAAATTTAGTTCTGAATAGTTTGATAAAGTTGTTACTTGGATTCCTAAAGAAAGAGCTAAAAGATGCTTTTGAACTTTTATCCTCTCTAGCCTGACTGAAGAATGTTGACGGTTAATATAATGCTTTCTTCCCCTCCAAATAAAAATAATGGCTATAAAACTGTTAAAAACAGGGGCTGCTAATTTCAAAAAGAGGTGGGTGATGGAGGAAAAAAAAAATAGTCATATTTAGATTCAGAGGGTTGTTTTACATAAGAATCTGTGAGAATGGTTTCCGAAGCATTTTGAGAAGTTTTTTTTTTGCTGCACAGCTTACGCTGTTTGTTCAGCAGTTTCTGAAATATTGTACTTTCCACACCATTTTTAATTCTTCGAAATAATAAAGAGTGAATAATTTAACAGTATGAATAAATCCGATTGAGATTAATCCTACAACTGTATTTAATAGTTACAATATCATCACTGTGTAAAACAGATACATATGAAAAATAATTTTTCCACTTTAATGTTATTTTTCGACCATTTTATACATATATGCAGTCAACTCTCAATGACTCAGTCTTATAACTCAAATATTCCTTTGTCTCGAAGTTTTCATTGAGTCCTAAAATTATCAGTGTTTTCCATTGCTAAGTTGTCTCTATTTCTCGAAGGTAACAACTTTATTATTATTTCATGCACAAAAATCCAGCAAAAAACTTGCGATTCCCCCCCCCCCCCTTTACATGGTGCTTTGTTTTATCAGTTTGCATGACGGAAGAATTTATTTACAAAATACAAAAGTATAACTTAACGGTTTTTCTCCCCCCCCCCCCCCAGATTTTGCGAAACGAGTGTCGGCGTTATGTTTTTTACCTCCAGGTGTTGATAAGGAATCGATACAATATTGCCAGATTAAGTGAAAAGTAGCCGATTGGGCTACATTTTGCTACATCTAGATATATAATACTTCAATGAATAGCAACTGGCTCTTTTTGGGCAAATTTAATTTTTGTCGAAATTTGAAAAGGTAGCCTTTTTTATGGCAATATATTGTTTGAAGTTAATGTGATCAAGAGAGATTGGGTGACCTTGTATTATATCGGGCTATTTTCTTGACATTTTGTGTTTTTTGCTATCTTGAAAATATAGCAACCCTGCTTGGCCATTTCCAATCCAGACTTCAGGATTGAAATATGGTTGTGTGGTGTTTACTTAGAATGATGTCAAAACAAAAATGCCTTAACTGGAAAAAGAAAGTCGATTTGTTAACTGAATAACTTAAAATCTGATAAAGAAAATAAAATGTAAGCAGACAGAGATAACTTCCTCTTTTGAAGTAAGTATGCTGATAAAATTTATTCTCTTCTGTGAAAATATTTTTGTACTGTACTAGTAACACTTTTTTTTTTAAACTAAGATTGTAATACTCTATCTAACATACACAATTTCTGAGAAAAAAAAAAAAACATTATTCTTGAAAAGGTTTGAAGGGGAGCTTCTGATAACTTGAAGCTTTTAGCCGGTCCCTTGCGACTTCGAGTTATCCAGAGTTGATTGTACGTGCAAAATCTTGACCCCCCCCCCTGGAGATATTCTGGCTATGGTGGGGTTGCTTTTAATACTTAAAATCTAGTTCTGACTTGTATTGTAAAAATGTTTTTAAGGCTTATGCAGCATGTTCATTACTTGAAAGTAGTGGATGTAAGTTACAAAAATATTTTGCACCAAAGAAAAATGAATCATTTTCAGCTTTCAAGTATATTATCATCCCGTTCCAAAGACTTTTCCATCGTTCCATTTTCAATCATTGCTCAAATTAAAGCGCTTGCTTATTTATATTTTGTGGTTTTAATTTTTCAGGTACTGTCCTTGCATATGAATATTTAAAAAAAAATCTTAGCTAAATACTGGGTATTTATTTGTGAAGCTTCTAAGTTTTGATTCCACAATGCCTTAAAAAATTCTCATTTTTATGTTTCGGTTTCTTTTCTAGTGAGCTGAAGAAATTAAGCGAAGAAAGTTTGACAAGACAACCTGAGGAAGTGTTTGATATCATTTGCAAGTTAGGGGAAGGGTGCGTCTGCTACTTTGTTTCTAGTATTTGTTTTTTTAAATCTCTTTAGTTTATACTCTTTGTTTATTTAAACTATTTCTTTCTTCCTTTTTTTATTGTATGGATATTTTTAATTCTCAGATATCTGGACTATCTATCCATAATCTGATAGTCTTTAAATTTTTTTTAAAAATTGCCTTGCCAAGTGACGGCAGGATATCTACAGTAGTTTTCTTTCGTACTACTAATTTTTTAAAATTTAATTCAAGCTCCTTGTGCCAGTGTTCATACCATTAGTATCAAAATTTAAAGCCTGCATTTTTTCTTTTAATGCGTTGTATCTATATAGCTCTACTTTGGCATATCTAAATGTGTTTGATAACCATCACCCAATGCATGCACAAGTAGTTCAGCAACTCAACTTTCAAGTAGAAGTGGCCTTATAGTAATAGAAGTTTCTAGCATACTACAATTTTTATTATCTTTTACTGTAATCTACATTGTTTCTGTACTGTCAAATGGTGAC
The DNA here is from genome assembly GCF_026930045.1 of Uloborus diversus. Classification (NCBI taxonomy): domain Eukaryota; kingdom Metazoa; phylum Arthropoda; class Arachnida; order Araneae; family Uloboridae; genus Uloborus; species Uloborus diversus. The sequence continues at coordinate 126,429,374 of NC_072733.1, read as the reverse complement.
TTGTATCAAAGAGTTCGATTCAACAGATTAGAAAACTGTTTCTAATTATTTTAAGTAACATTGATGCATTGGAAAAAAAGCAAAAAAGAAAAGTTGTATGAGCACCATCTTCCATTAAGAGTAGAATGTTGACATTTTCGGTGGTTGATCCTTGTGCATACATTAAATTTAAAAAAAAAGGGGGGGGGGGGGACATTTCTCATAAATTTCACTGTGGTTTGGCTAAAATGTATAATTTCTGACTAAATTTATTCTGCTTATGTATGTTGTGTTTTTGAAATTTTTACGTTCATTGATTTTAATCATCAGTCTAAAATTGTATGTAAACTTGTTCTTAAATCATATGATTATTTGAAAAAAAGAGAAAGAAAAAAAAAAGGAATGAAAGATCTCTTTTTTACAAAAAATCAATCATTACTTACTTTAATATGAATTTAATCAAAATGTAACTCTTAAACTTTCTTTGTAATTTTTTAATTTCAGGAGTTATGGCAGTGTTTATAAAGCTCTTCATAAAGAATCTGGCCAAGTTTTAGCCATTAAGCAAGTCCCTGTCGATACAGATTTGCAAGAAATCATTAAAGAAATCTCAATTATGCAGCAGTGTGATAGCCCTTATGTAGTTAAATATTATGGAAGTTATTTTAAGGGGACCGATCTGTGGGTAAGCCTTCTAGTATATGTGTGCCTGTATTGTAGTTTTACTTTTAGTTTTGTTATTTTGTCAAAATTCTAACAATTTTTTTCTCAGCAAGCTTTTGCATATTTAAAAAAGAAAAAAAAAAAAAAAAAAAGACTGCAGATGTTAGTATAGGAATCGCTAAGCTTTCAAATAACTACTAATTTTAACAAGGCATTAATTAATAATTCTTCAAAAAAATTCTTCACATACATTATGGAGATAACATGTAGAGTTGATAAATCTATTTACGCAGCCTTACTTGAACACAGGGCCTTATACAAGGGGGGGGGGATGGTTAGACCCTCGTTTTACGCAGGTTCATTTTATGTGGTTTTGATTATACAGGGTTTAAGATTTGACATCTTTATTTTATTTTACCCGGATGAGTTTCAGTTTTACACGGATGCGGCAATGCAAACAGGTAACATTTTCCCCTCTTTCAAAATCCAAACTCGTAAAGATTGCAGATTACGTGTAATCAATTGTATTTTGGCGTGCTAATAATCAAGCTTGGGCCACTGGAGACATTTTATGCAATTGGTTCTAGAGCTCTTTCCAGAAATAAAGTTTTTAACTCACACAGTTCAGAACTCACTGAAAGAAGAGCTTTTAGGGGTGACAAAACAGGCCAAAACCAACGAGGATACCAACGTCCTTGATGCACAGCCAAAAACGTTCACATTGAAAATTTTGAGCCATTCCTAGACGATAGAAATCATCTTTCTGATTTGTTAGTGAAGGAAGATTCTGTCATGGAAATGACGCAAGTGATCATGGATGCGTTAATGCTCTACAAAGAATTACAGGGACAAATTCTTAATGACTGCCAAAAAGGCTATCATAGCCAGCTCCTCTTTATTAACAGAACACAAAATTAAATTATGGTTTCTTTATGCCTGTTGTGCATAAAAGGCGATATAAGTACACATTAAATTTATACAATTAGACATCACTAAAATGAAGTATTTTGTTATCTACAGAAACAAACCCCTATTTTAACACTAGTATAAGGTCTCAATTTATGCAGTTTTGATTTACATTTCCGTGGAACATTACCTCCCGCGTAAAATAAGAGTCTACTGTATTTACAAATTTCCAAAACTCAAATGTCTTTCATATGTATATTAATTGCACAAAACGCTTTCATAATAGGTAACCCAACGACTTGAACATTAGCACAAATAGCTCAAAGCTCCGCATGAAAGTTTTTAAACCCTCCCTGTAATTATTTTTTGGTTACGGCCCTGCTTGAACAATTTTTCTTTGGAGCTGAGTGAAGGTTTTTTTAGTCGACTCAGTTGAGAAAGTAAGAACAGTTGGAAGATAATTTTGTGCTTTATCAATGTAGTTGTGTATTTTTTTTCATTATTAAATCTGCTTTTAATATGTCTAACCTAAACAATGATTACCTGTTGTTTCTGCATTTTACTAACTTTATGCAAAAAATATTTGAGGTGTATTTTTAGAATTTGTCCAATTCATTCAATGACTTTGACTTTCATATCTTTCTATGCAATGTAAAAAAGCTGTTGGATGAAAACCAAGGCTGTTTAATTTTAGTCGTGCCAAAAGAGCTGGCAGGCTTTTTTTTGGTTTAAACCATTTAAAAAAAGTTGGCAATTGTAAGAATTTTTTTCCTGAAATTTTTATTTTAGTTTAATCAAAATGAAAGTTATATTGCAATTACTACTGAATAAACAAATGTCATGAATCAAGATTAAAAATTTGGTTGTTGTTAAATTCCATTGTACGGAAGGAAATCTTTCTACTTTTCACCCCCCACACTGATAAGTAAATTTTATTATTTTCCTTCTACATTATATATCTAGAAACAATTTTTCCAGTGTACCTCTTTACTGCAAGCTTCAGTCATATTTTAAAAGAGAAATGGGAAATTGAATCACATTGTTTACTTTAGACTTATGTTATATAAATTTCAGACAAAGGTGCTCATCAATAGCAGCAGCAATCTAAATTGATTTTTAATGACTGCAGAATATAGTTCTGTTTTGCGCATTGTCACCTATATTGATAAAAACAACAACAATAATAGGACATAAAAATAGCAAATTATTGTATACACATGTTTTAGGGTTACAATGAAGTCTTTTTCAATGCTAAAATCTCAACTTAGGTGGAAGACTATCAAACAAAATTGTAAGGATTTTGTCAGGCATTTGAAATAAATTGCAGTTATTATTCCTTTTATCGTTTTATTTTCAGCAAAGGCAGGGATGTGCTAACTGAGTCAATTGCTGATCCTGCTCCAAGCTGCTACAAAAGACTGCTTAATGTACTTTTTTGCATTAAAACAAACTAACTTGCTCCCAAAAGTGCAGTTTTGCATTTAATATTGCAATCCTTTGGCATATTTGGCAGTTTTTTAAGATTAGCATAAAGTTTATGCATTTGGAACTGTTTTTTACAATTTTTTCAGTTAGTCTTGATTTTTTTATGTATTTCAAAATCCGATCGCATCTGTTTTTGCAAAACACGATCGTTTGAATTTACTTTTTGATTCTACTGCTTTGACATTAATAATTTTTTATTAACAATTATTTTCAACTATTATTATATTTTGCATTTGGTAAAAGAGGACTTGTAAACTCGTCTTTTCGCTATGTCCACTGGAAAATGTCAATACAGTTGCACCCAAACTGATTTAAACCAAGGCCATCTGCTAAAATTAATAGCTTTTACCAATCTTTATCTTGAGTTTCTTAAGATTTTAGGAAACAAAATTGATCTGTAATTGTGATTAGAGACATTTAAGATGCCGATAAAAAGCAAAAATCGGGGAATTCGAATATTCTGGTACTGAATATGCAGACATTGCAAGTTTCTCAAATTCAAACATTTTCCCCATATTTTTAGCCTTTCTTAAAATTTGGCAATCATGTCAATTATTTAAATTATTAAATGTACCCTTATCATCTAGTACAAAAAATATTTTTGTTGTGAACGTTTTGTTTTAAAACTTTGTTTTTTTTTTTTTTCCACCCTTTTCATTTTTGTTTCACATTTATTTGAAAATTCTTTTTCTTATGACATCATTTGTCAAAATCGATTTTTCACTGTAATGTCATTATTTGTTTATTATGATTAAATATGAAACAGTTGAAAATAAAATATTTTAATAGTGTCTTTTCTTGATCTTCAGATTTGTTAATCAAGCCTTATACATAAGATTAAAAAAGAGAAAACTTAAATATGACGATTAAAAAATATATAGATTATGAAGTAGCTCTTTAAAAGTCACTTGTAATTTGTTAAGGTAAAGTTTTTAACTGTTCTTTTTTAATTTTTATTATATTTTTTTAGCATTTTTTGAATATGTTTTTGAGTTTTATGCATATGTATCTAATGTAGTTTATGTGTACATATAAACTACAAAAATAAAAGCGGATAAATTTTTAAAATAGGTAGAAGTACTATAACTTAAATATGTACTAAAGCAGCAGTGTATTAAGTAAAGTTAAGGCTTGAATTAAATTTAAATCGGGGGGAAAAAGTAAGGAAAATGTAGGACAGGACTGGCAGTGGCATAGCTACAGTGTTTGTCGCTCAGTGTGCTCCCTCAATTTGTCGTCCATTTGTTGTAAAGTAGCAAGTTTACTATAAAAATAGAAACTTAAGAAAAAGAAATCCAAAATTACATTCCATACTCTTGCAAAAGAAAAGTAAAGTGGGGGGGGGGGAGGAGATTTGCAGAGATTGAAGTCTCTAAACCAAAATTTAAGACACTATTAGAGGAAGTTCTCCACACTCCAGGGCCCCTGTACCTACCACAGTTTGTGGTTTAACCGGTTGGATAAGACCCTGAAGACAGCTCTGATTTTTTGATCCAGACCAGAAACCAAAAAATCTCTGGTCCAGCATCCCCAGAGGCATTGTTTCACTTGGAGGACTTTGTGACCACGAACATATTTAAGGTCCCCCAGTCACCATTAATGAAGACTGGATCTTTGACCAGCTGGGATCAAACCACGTCCCTAGAGGAAGTTCTGGGATCAGGTACTCTGGTATCGAAGCGGTGGTGGTTGCTGCAGCCCCATAGCCTCTTTTGGACTCGCCATTGCATTTAAGTATTGATGCTACTCTAAAAAATGCTGCTATTTTTTCTCCTATATATATTAATTTTTTAACTATGCAATAGTGTATTTTTAAATACAGAGATAATGTCACGATCCACAGGTTGGGAACCCCTGCAGTGATAGATTAAACTCGTAATATACTTATCGTGATACTTTCCGCAAAAAACGGGTTCAGTTTGACGCCCCTAAAAAAGTGCCACCCAGGGCAGACCGCCCCCTCTGCCCCATCCTAGCTATGCCACTGAAGACAGGACTTATCAGTTGTGAATACTACTTGGCAGATTAAATAATAGAAATTGAGAAAAAAAGAGCTTCTTTAATTAGTTGAAATTATGACTTTTTTACCCTTTAATCTCCCTTTTGATTATTATCATGTCTCACACATATTTCTGTGTATGAGATACATATATATTAGGGTGGTCCTTATTTATATGGGAATTTTTTTTTTTCGGAATTCAACAACGGGACGGACGGTTAACGGACTCAAATATCCTCTGGTCAGACCCCTGAAAACATTGGAGGATAATCTCCTACCATTTGCTGAGCTTATAGGCAGACCTCAGTGAGAATTTCAGCAAGACAATGCTTCAATTCACGCTGCGAGCAACACAAAATCCTGTTTAAATTCACATAAAAAAAAAGTTTTTTATTGGCCAGTATGCATCCCAATAGATAATCTTTGGAACCTTATGTGTCGCGAAGTTTGCAGCAATGGTAGACAATAATACACTTCTGTAAAGGAACTTAAGGGAAATTCAGAAAGTATGGGTACGAAATTGAACAATCAACTGAATCATGCAAGATTCAGTTTCTTCAATAGAAACTAGTATTTATGAACTAATAAGCAAATTTTAAAACTGTTTTAAAATTAATTTTGTTTTTGTGTAAACTTTTGAGACAATGTTAATGTTTGTTACTATGTAATAACTTGTAAAATGCACAAGTCAACTTTTCATTCTTATAAATATAAAAAACTATGTATAGCATATTAAACTGAAGCAGTCTTAGAAAAACTGATTAAATGTTTTTCGAAATCTGTGTGACTTAGCTCATTCTCTAAGCTTTTGTATCGCAGGGTACATGCCCGGAAAGCACTTATATTACTCAAAAATAGTTAGTCACATTTGTAGAATGAATAAAGTTTAAAAATCCTTTATTAGTCTATATCAATGATTTTTTTCTCTTATTTGAACCACTTATTTAACTATTTGTTTAAGATTTATTTCAACTAGCTGTATGTTGTTTCTTTGTGAATTACTTAACTTCTGTGATGTTAATACAATATTTTTAATATCTAAATTAAGTAAATTGCATCTTTGTTTTTTTTTCTTTCTTTTTTTTTTTTAAATGTACACTATTACAGGATGCAGCAAAAAAAAAATGTGAACAATGGTTGCTTCATTGCAAATGAAAGTTCTTTTAAATGAGTGTCTTGGTTTATTTTTGTCTCTCACTTTAATTAGAAAGTAATTTATAATTTGCCTTCTAGTTTATGTTTTTTTGGTTTTTTTTTACCATTTCAAGCAAAAGCCTTGCTATTTTAATGTTTAATCAAAGAGAATGACAGTTCGTTTGTTTGCTATGTCTCGGCAAACAGTACTTGATGCAATATGTCATTTCAAGTAGCTTGAAATGATAGTCTACGTCCAGGAAGTGTACAGAGACGAACAGTGAACATTTCCCATTTATGTTTATCGTCAGGCCATCCAAAAGTGAGAGTTTAATGAAATCCTCTGGTTTCTATGAGAGAAGTCGTTCGTGAGGCGGGGGGGGGGGGATATGACCAATTAGTGAGGCTAAGGGCAAAACCAGCCTTTTGCTGAAGACAGCAAATTTGTACATCTCCAAAGATGCCAGAAATGTTTGAAACGGACCACAAGTTCGCACTGGAACAGACATCTTTAACTGAGGAACATCTCTTTATTGTTCAACTAACTAATAAGTCCCGGAACTACAGATTTGGACTGTAGAGATTCCCAACATCTTAGCAAATGTTGAACATCACCAAAATCTGAAGTCAGGCTTGGTCTGTGATGGAATTAGTACAAGCAGCAAAAGATCTCTGGTTTATGTAGATGAGAGTGGTAAAATTAATCAAAAAGTGTAACTGAAGAATGTTCTAAAATAGAAGCTCTTGTACTACTGGGGGCCTAAGATCACTTCAAAAATGTAGACTGGACGTTTCAATGAGACTCTGCACCAGTTCAGATGGCCCAAAAGAGTGGTGCAACACGCATTTTCCTGACATATCATGAGTGGCCCTCTACTTGCTAGACCTTAAGTGTACAGTGTAATCCCGTGGATTACATTGTATGGCCTATTTTAGACTCTGAGGTCTACCCTAACCTACCCAAAATTTTGGACTCTTTTAAGCAATTGCTTTAGAGGAAATAGGATTGATTAAAGATAAGACTTGTGGCCCTTGGCTGAAAGTTTTCATAAGCAGTTGTACCTCTATCCATCCTGCAAAAGGCGGTCAGTTTGAAACCAATTAAATTTATTGATGCAAATGTCTACTAAAAATATTATTTTTTGTGCTTTGCTAGTTATTTTTAATAAACTTACATGGAAAATTGCTTGTCTGGATTTTTTTGCCGTACCCTGTATTAAATATATTGTTTTAGATTGTTATGGAATACTGTGGAGGTGGTTCTGTATCTGACATAATGCGACTAAGGAAGAAAACGGTATGTACTTTTAATTGTAATTAAAAAATGTTTTGAAAATATAGTATCAGAAAATTAGCATTAGAGGAAAAGGTGTAAATGTGGGTGCCATCTTTTGTTTTTGATATAAAGTTATTTTCAATTTGAAAATTTTTAACTTTTTGTCTTTCACAATAAATTATAACAAGTTTCCTAAATGCGAGAAGGCAAAACAATGATTAACATCCATTATTTCATTTCAAAAATAACAATTTACAAAAAACTTTTGAAAAAGCACCAGTAAGAATCAAGTGTAAGTATGAGCCCTCTTCAAAAGAGTCACCAAATATAGTTTAAAAACAGCATAAAACAATACAAAATGGTGAAGAATTATTTGTTGTAAGGAGAGATATTTACAGAATTCGCAAGCATAACTTGCTCTTTCAGCTCGGCACAATCTATGTGTGCCCACATTTGGCACATAAAACATTTTACTCACTCCTATCTACTCCCCAAGTGTCTAGAGAGAACTTTTCATCACAAAAGATGCAAGTTGCATCATTTGAGTCTGGTTCATCCCCACTGTTGACATCAAGAATGATGTAATTATGTGCACCCTTTAAATGGGAGCCCATATTTACACCAACCCCACCTAGGAAAGATGTCCCTTATCGCATGTAATGTAAAAGCATGTGACTCAAGGTGAGCTTCAAAATATAGCTTAAGATCTCCACTTTACGTGTATCACTGAAATTATTTTTAACTAAGCAAAAGAACTTGAAAAGGACAATTTCGCATAACCTCTTAAACCTTTGCTGTCCAGAATAAACACCAATTTGTACAATAATTCACACTGCATCCACACTACTTGAAAGAAGGTTTTCAACTGCTCTCTTATATTAGCAAATGATGCCATCTACAGGTCTCACTGCCAGTCTATAGTATCTCCCCATAGACACTAGGGAGGGATGTCCATATTTACACCTGTGCCCGTTTTCACACCTTCTCCTCTATTGGTAATTCTCCCAATTGCAAAGAAAGTAAATAAGAAGAAATGCTTTTTGCACTAAGAAAAAAATATGTTCCCTTAATAATCTAGTGCCAGGGTTCTCAAAATTTTTCGATTTGCGGCAGCACCCTTTAAAGGATTAGTATTTTCTCGTGGCACCCTGCACTATCTGTTTATATTCCGGTATATTAATATCATGTACACCACATGGCACCCCTAACTTCCTCTTATGGCACGCCAGGGTGCTGCATTACTCAGTTTAAGAACCTCTGCTCTAATGTGCATTTTACTGACTGAGAGATACAATGCAACATCGTAAATGATTTAGCAAGATTGAAAAAATGGTAAAACACCTTTAATATGCATATAAAAAATAAATTTTAATTTGAGAAAATGTAGTCAATGCTATAGAGAGATTAGTAAATGAATTAATTTCTGCTCTTAGGATGGATTTTGCTCTTGGATATAGAGTGAAGGAATTTTACGTCATGGCAGCCTAAAGGGTAAAAACCCCCTTCTTTGCCAAATTGCTCACAGGTTCTTTAGTGCTCTTGAACTTGTATGGGGACTTTTTGTCCTGGGGGGGGGGTTGACCCCCTACGGGATTTTCCAAAATTCGAACTCATATTTCATATCTTTGCTAAATTTAGCACAGTCCTTTGATGCTCAAGAATTTACATAGGAGAGTTTTCACCCCTCTATGGGGTGTTGACCCCGATTTTGGGGGTTTTGCCAGAAAATCTCTGAAACGATCTGTTTAGGCCTATTAGCAGTGGTGGCAATTCGGGGGGTGGGAGCGACCGCCAACCCCAATTTTTTTATCATTAAAGATCGCCTGAATGTTTTTAAGATTTTAATTTGAAAATAATTCTGGAAGGTCACCCAACGATAGCCTAAAACTGCATTTTTTAGACTTCGGTTTCAAAAAATTTCCGGAGGAGAACCTGTAAACACGCTCTCTCCTTGTATCTTCAAAGAGGACCTAAATTTGTATTACAGGAATGGGAAATTTTTCTGAGAAGCGAACGTGCTTTTCCCTAACATCAGTAAAAATATGTAAAAATGTTTTTTTAAACCTCCAGTTAAGAAATTCGGAAGTAGTCCTCCTCATTTTCCTTTGAAGTCGCCAAAGAAAGTCTAAGATTGATGTTTTAGGACTTTATCAGTTCCATAAGATTTACCGGGGAGAACCTCCGAACTTGTTCTTTCCTCATTAAGTCATTCAAAAATATCCTGAAATAGCATTTTTAAAACGATTCAACTCTGCAAAATTTTTAGGGGAGAAATCCAGAACGCCTTGCCTTCAGTTTACTAAAGATGTTCTAAATTTGCTTTTTTAAGACACCAGTTGCGGGATTATTTTTGGGTAGTTACCTTTACATCACCAAAGACATTTCTTTTGATACTTCAGCTTCGAAATTTCTTGGGGAAATGTTTCCGAAGTGCCCCCTTCCCCTTAAATCACCCAAAGAGAGCCAAAAGTAAAGTTTTCAGCTTCCTAAAATTTCTAACCCCCGCACTTACAATCCCCAATCGCCGCCTCTGCCTATTAGTAACACTTCTTGGAAAATAGAACACTACTTTTGATCATACGAATATAGTAGACCCTCATTTTGCGTGGATTTGATTATAGGCGGTTTAAGATTTGTTGACATCTTTATTTTTTTTTTTACATGGATGCAGCTTGCAAACAGAAATTTATCCTTCTTTCAAAATGAACTCCTGAAATTGCAGATAACACATAATAAACTGCATTTTAGAGCACTGATAAGCGAACTTAGGCCATTGGAAACATTTTTTGCAATTGACTCCAGAAGTAAAGTTACTAAACTTGCACAGTTTAGAGCTCACTGAGAAGAGTTTTTAGAAGTGACAAAAGAGAACAGAACCAACGAGCATACCGATATCGATGAGACGCAATCGAAAGTTTTCCCATTGAAAATTCTGAGCCATTCCTTGACAATGGCAAATGATCTTCATGATTTGTTAGTAGAGGAAGGTTCCCCCATGGGAACGACAAGAGTGATTATTGAAACGTTAATGCCCCACAAAGAACTACAGAGAAAAATGACTCAAAAGAATATCATAACCAGCTTTTTTTTTTAAATAAACACTAAGTGAATTCACGTTTTCACGTTGTGCATATGTATCCAAATAAGTACAGATTTAGCTTACTATACATATGTATCTGATACTAAAATGAAGGTTTTTTTTCATCTATGAAACATAACCCCTTTTTTTACATTAGTATTAAGTCCTTATTAATTTCCATAGAACGTAACACTCGCATAAAACGATGGTCTAGTGCACTAGTCTCGAACTTTTTTACTTGCGGGTCACATTGTGAATTTTTTGAGACAAGGCGGGCCGGTCCATCAATATTTTAACCCAAATGGTCCATTTAGTGCTTGCTCCCTCCTCTACCCATACATTGCAAATATATATATTTTTTAATTAAGCGCTCAGTGGTAGTTTTTGAAAAATTCTGAGCTTGCTTCTAAGTTGCTATATTTCCTTATATATATTTGCTGTTAGCTAAATGAAATTATATTTTAAGTGCCCTTAAATTTCTAAGATAAAACGATATGGAGTATTGTAAAATTTAGAATAGTACAGAAAACTGAAAGAAAAAGTATTCTTTCACAAAATAAAATGAATTTAAAAACAAAAAAGACTAATGAGTGAGTGATACAAGACAAAATTATTGCAGTGCACTACAAATTGAGTTGATGATGATTGGAAACTTGGAAATAAATGAGAACACAACACGTGTGTGTGTGTGTGAAGCTTTTAAAGTATTTTCAAAATATTAATAAGAAGATTGCATTTGTTTACCACTTAATATTTCAGTTCATTCAGGGATAAACTTTGAAGTTCCAATCATTAAGAGGGATTTTAAATGTTCGCCTGATAAAGAAGATCTGTATTTAGATTTAATGTACTTCAATTTCAAAACGCTTGTTCACAACCACAGTCACCAAGATACAATCTTTCACCAATTGACCGTCCGTAAAAGGTTTACCAGCTTTAGCCAGAATATGGCTGACTTTGAAACTGGTTTTTACAGCCTTCGCAAATACTTGTTTCTCAGTTGAAAGAGAATTTTTCAAAGAAACAATTTAATCCTCTTGTAGTTTACGGGTTAAATTGTAAAATTTGCTCTTGTGTTTTGTATCATAATGTCTACGGACATTAAATTCTTTCAGAACAGTGACAGCTCTTTGCAAATAAAGACACTGCTTTATTATTGTTATCGATCATGAAATAATCGTGTGTCCACTGTTTATTAAAAGTACAGCACCCAAAATCAACTTTCCATTTTTTTAAAAGAAATCATTGAAAATAAAAGATACTACTCACGATTGCTGCGTTTTTCGTGAGGTGTATGAAACTGCAATCCACATATCTACACCAGGGTTGATGTATAAAAATTTAGAAAAAAGAGCCAAACCACTTCGTGGTATTAGCAAAAAAAAAGCCAGCCTGAGCGAAAACCATCCTCTCTTCTAGATAGATTTTTTAAGGGTTTGGGAATCCACTTTTCCATATTTCTAAGCTAAATAAAGAATCGTACGTGCATGAAGGAACAAAATTATGAAAAACGAAGAGATAAAACTACAATGGTTGATGTTCTGCTTTAAACGCTATTTGTGGGAAAATTTGGGTTTCTGTTATCAAGTTTTTTTCACAAAATTCAGAATCTAGCATTAGAGTTTGACAATAAACATTTAAATCTGGTGTCAGCCTAGCACATGTTTTCCCTGGCCCCAGGAAATGCCCAATGCCAGGGGACTAAAGGGAGAATGTAGTGCGGAGAAAAGAAATTTGTTCTCGGAAAGAGCAAAAAGAGAGATGGGGTTGCTGCACTTGTCGTTAATGGTAAAAAAGATTAAAAAAACGACTAAAAAGATTTTAAATCATTATTTGTAATTAAAAATAAAATCTCAATTATTTCCAATGAGACTGTCTCTGTTCCGAAAAATAGAAAAAAGTTTAAGCTTCCTGCAGGCCAGACAAAATCTGTTCGCGGGCTGGATCTGGCCCGCAGGCCGTAGGTTAGAGAGCCCTGGTCTACTGTTAAAATTGCTCTTTGAGTATGAAATAAACAATTCTTATTTCGTTCTATTTAATATTTTTTAATGTTATTATATTTTTAACATTCATTGAATCTTGGTTTCAGTGCCAGCACACAATATTTTTATTGAATTATGTGAAGTACTTTTTTTCTTTACATTCAAATGTAAAGACCTAACTCGTGATAAAAAACCATTCAGGAGTGTTACATGTGTGACATCTTTCAAAAAGCCTCCACTAAAGTTTTCTGCCGAATGTTTGAAGATGAAAGTCAGGTTACAGATATTATGTATCAAGTTAATTTATGATATGAGATTTTTCTTGAAGTTTGACCTTGAAGAGAAACTTTTGTTCTTTTTGCGTTATTTAGTGTCCAAAAAAAAAAAAAAAGTGACCTGCATATTTTGGGAGGTTAAAAACTTATCAAAGTCTTTATTAAAAAAAATGAAATATAATTATAGTAAAGCATGTCTTCATTAAATTGTTTTTCAAAAAAAAAAGTTAACGATTTAGTTAAAAAATGGCTCTTACATTTATATCACTAACAATGCTTTTTTTTTCTTGTTTTGACATTGTGTAAATGTTATCAAATAAGGCTAAAATCTGGTATAAAAGTATTTTAAATTCAAAATTGATGCTGGAATTAAAAAGAACATATATTTTTTGTCAAAAAAAAAAAAAAAGGTTTGTTTCTATATTGTGTGAAAAAACTTTTTTGATGTGTCAGGACCACTTTTCGTGGAATGGTCCTGCATTAGCTTGTATTTGAGCTACTATGTGATAAAATTGACGTCAACAAATACATAATACTGAAATGTTTGTTTACCCCACAAGTTAGAAAAAGGGGAGCCGTGATCATTTGTTCTCTGGGCTTATGACTCATCTCATCAGTCATCACTAACTTTTGGTTCACTTCAGAAGTTTAAAGGAAGTTTTCCTAGAAAGAATAACCTGAGCTGGAATTATATAGATTGAAATTTTTTGAATCACAAAAATATTGCTTCTTTTAAGCAGGGTTTGCTTGCTATAATGAGTTAAGTTCCCATAGACTTTTAATAACTTTATACCTACCAAATCTGTCTGATTTCCTCACTGAATTGGGGTGCTCATAAATCGGGGCTCGTTATAGATTTTTACTGCAGTGTTCTTTGCTTTCACAGGGTGGCGACAGATCAGGGAGATCAGGGAAATATCAGGGAATTTCGAAAAAATAACAAAAAATCAGGGAAAATTGATTTTATGAAGAAAAAAAAAATTTTTTTTTCACTTTACAAAATTAAATACTCTAATTCCCTACGCATTTTCCACCAATTATCTGTTCAAAAAAAAAAAAAAAAAAAGGTAAAATTAATGAGGTGTACCGCACACTACCGCATATTTGTGCATCTTTTTTCCTCAACATCAAAGTATTGAATCTTACTTATTAACCACAGGATGAACTTCCTAAGATTGCTTCTATGTCTGTTAGGTAGTTTATTTTACCTAGCTTGAAATTTCCTTTTACGCTTTCAATGCTACGTAAAATAAACAACTGTACTGGCAAAGAGAAAGCCTTCATTAATGCCTTAACTCCTTTGCCTTTTTTCATTGTTTCGAAGTAATTAAGTACTGTAACGATTTCAAGAAGAAATCTTTGGTTTTTGAATTAATACTATAAAAGCTTAAACTTCTTCGCATTTTTAATTTAATTGCTAAAATTAAACTTTCAATTTAAAAAAATTTGTTTTTTTGCCGTTATACTATTTGTTGTCACCACAGATCGTCAGGGTTTTCTTTTCTTCAGACTTAAGTAATTCTTTAATTTTATAACCAAGTTGTATTCTTCTTTTATATATTTTGAAATTAACTCATTGCTTTTTTTTCCTTGTATTTCAAAGTTGTTTGTTACAAAAGCAATCTAAGATTTTTTTCGTTACATACTTAAATCATTTGAAATAGAGTTAACTTGTGTACTTAAGTAAATATCTTTATTTTTTATTGTTAAAATGCTGTATTCATTCATTAAAACCTATGTTCTTGATTAGAGAAAAGCTCTCTATGAATGGATGTCAAATGGTTTCATCTGTTTTGCATAAATATGTCAATTAGTTATATAAGAATACTATTACTTGTTATTCTTGCAACAATTATTATACTGTTTAAAAACTTAGTTCAAAATAATTTCAATTACTTTTTAGTTCTGTCATAAGGACACATATGATTTTAAAAGTCATTTTAATAGCTTCTAAAAATTCTTATGCTAAGTGGTTTCTGGAAGTGAAGTATTTTTTTTTAAATTTTCTATAATCTTTCCATGTGTAAAAATTTAATATACTGTTTTGTAGGTTCCCCCCCCAAAAAATGTCTTTTTTTAAAAACCATTTTATTAAAAAAGTAGCATCTTTTTAAAATATATCTTTAGTTCAACAAGTTTACACAACTTAAAACGTTTAAAATACTGCATTTTATACAAACATACAACGGACTTCAAATAGAGCAAAGAAAGAAATCTATTATCATTGGTAACGTAAATCAGGGAAATTTGGTGAACTTAATCAGGGAAATCAGGGAAAAGTCAGGGAACTTTTTTTCACAGTTCCTGTCGCCACCCTGTTTCACATAGCTAAGAAATGAGTATTTTTTTTTTACTTTGCTGAATTAAAAATACAATTTTCTTATTCATTTGATTTTAAAACTACCTGAAAAAAGGACAAGGAAAAGATAACTGCTTAACTTGCACAAATAGTCAAACTTCTTTCCAAATGCACCCATTGATTATGATGTGGCAATAGGAGCTTAATTGTTAAATGAATGACTTTTACAGAAATTTTTTCTTTCAGCTTATGGAAGAAGAAATTGCAACAATTCTTTGTGATACCTTGAAAGGGCTTGAATATTTGCACTACAGACGAAAAATTCACAGAGATATCAAAGCAGGAAACATTTTATTGAATACTGAAGGTCATGCCAAACTAGCTGATTTTGGTGTTGCAGGGCAGTTAACTGTAAGTATAAAATTATAAGTATTTTATTTCACTTGCTTTTGTAAAAATAAAAGAAAGAAAAACAGTCTTACAATCTGTATATTTTTAGGATACCATGGCTAAACGGAATACTGTTATTGGTACTCCCTTTTGGATGGCACCCGAAGTTATTCAAGAAATTGGCTATGACTGTGTTGCTGACATATGGAGCCTTGGAATAACTGCATTAGAAATGGCAGAAGGGAAACCACCTTATGGCGATATACATCCCATGAGAGTAATATTTTTTTCTATTGTGATATTGCTGTTGGTTGTTATTATTTTGTTTCTAACTTTCATTCTATTTAATCAAATTAAAAAGGTTTTGGAAAATGAAATTATTATATGCATCATTTGTTTGGTTTAAGATCATATAAATTATTTTGTCTTTTACTGTACAGTAATTGGTGCTTTTATTATTCATCCTCACAGAAGTTGATTTGAAATGTTAGAGCTACAATTTTTCTCAGTTCCCAAATGTTTGAAAAGAAGAATGCTAATTCCACCAGAAAAGTACTAATTTAAAAGTAAAAGTTAAAAAAGAAAGAAAGAAAATTAGCTCTGATGTTTTCAAAGGGAACAAGTTCTCTCTATCTCAATCTTGAGGGATATACTAGTAGTCTATCGTTTATATCTTGCTATCATATGCTTGTACTATATTACTTGGTTCAAATAGTTTTTGGTCGTAAACAGAGGTGCTCACTGTATAGAGCTTGTAGAAGTTTTATTGTATTTGTCTTGTGGAGTAATCTTTCTAATGTTTGGGATCTTATTTGTTTATACATTTTTGTTCTTATTTTGCAAAAGTCTTAATGCCGGTTCACATACTATTCGCATGCCACAAGGTGAGGGATGGGTGTTAAAATACTTCAGCATTCACATTAGCTCCATCCGATAACCACATGTCGGTATTCATCCGCAAGGGATAAATAGCACATCTGGTGCACTCTAATGAAACCATATATCCATCTCTGGTTAAAAGGTTGCTTGTTTTCTGTTATTTTGTTGATCTTCGAGTCAGTCAGTTATTGTTTAGCATCAGAAAATTGTTTTTACAAATTACTATGGATAGTGGAACTGTTTTTGAACAAAAAAAAAAAAAAAAAAGCTGAAACTGAATTTCAACACAAACAATTAAAAATTAAGCTTTTCATTCAAAGTGAAGATAATTGATTTGAACTCTCATGTTAATTTCATAATTTTCTAATTTTTAAAAAACATACATTGTCATACTAAACAACACGAATTTTGTACAGTAAACATATTGAAGAATTAACCCATAGAAGTTAAAACATCTCTCCTGTGATTGGCTGTCACATTGTCTCCCTAAGTCGAATGGCCGTCAAAATCACACATTCCTAGAACATTACCTGAGCTTTGTTATCCAATCTTTGTTATCCAAAATGTGAATTGGTCTTTATACCTCTTTTGTATATTATGTATCTATACCTACATTTTCGGTTTGTTTGCAATGATTTAAAAGTGACTCTATTAAAAATTTTAAGTTCTTCATTGACTTTTTCCTTTAGTTCACTTATTTTGGATTGAAAAAGAGTTTCCATTTTATTATTGTCCTCTAATGTAAGTGTCCTTTGAAAGTAAAGTTAAAAATATGCATGGAAAAAATTTATAATTGGAAAGCACATTTTCAAAATCTTGATTTCAATGTGAAATCTACCCTTTTCATTCTCTTGTTTTTCCGTACAAAATTATTTTCCCCTGTTTTTCAAAAAAAATCTGCTTCTTATTCCTTCAAAGATGGCAAGTATGTGTGTGATCAAGGCCGACTCTTAAAGTATGCAAAGTTTTTGGCATATCTGCTTCAAAAAAAAACCTTTATCACTAAAAATAAATGAATTACATGAGGCTGTTAGAAGCAAAGAGATGTAAGTGGCAAAATGAAAAATTTGGAGATAACCAGTACACATGGTAGGTGAACATCTCCTCTGTCTTGGGGGGGAAAATGGTACTAGTAGCCCTGGTAGTTGCTGCTATACAGGTTGATTTAGAAAAAAATTTCAGTGAAGGCCTACTTAGGATTTTATCTTTAAACGCGTTTTACTCAAAACTTGAAAATGTCCACTAACATCCCTTTGCTTCTCACTGCCTCATATGCAGAGATGGACAGATTCGTGTTCGTAAATTCAAATCCGAATTTGATTCACAGCACCTTAACATGTCAATCTGAATACGAATACATTCGTATTCACAAGTATGAATTTGAATAGATTTATATTTGCAAGTGTGAATCCGAATACAAAATTTGGATTCACACCTATGAATCCGAATCCAAATCTATTTGGATTCATACCTATTAATCCAAATAATTTTGAATTCACATCTATGAATACGAATCCATTTGGATTCACACTTGGATTCACTGAAGAATTCAATTCAAAAGACCAATATAAATAAACAAAATAAATACCTCGCTACAGGTCGAGTTTCGGGTGTTAGCAAATTTTTTTATGCATATTTATTGGCGTCAAACTAAGTAATTGAACCGAAAATGAATTTCCTACTATATGGAGCCCCAAGTCGAATGCAACTGGTCCCATGTTTTAGGAGTCTTGAAAGAGTTAACAATCATGATTTGATGGTCATAAACACTAAAAATATCTGCATATTTTTCATTATGAATTTGTATTAGGAACAAGTTTACAGAATTTAAGCATTTTTATTAATTGAGAAAAAATATCTTATCTAAAATTAACGAATCAAAGTTTCAATTTATTTGTAAATATAATTTTATGTAAAATAATTTTGCTTGATTTCACAACTTCAAAATATAATTAACATACAAGTTATTTGATGTTACAAAGGACCATATTTGATTATAAAAATTTGTTGCAGTTAGATACTTGTACCATTGAAAACTGAGATTTTCTCTGAAATATTTGTTTTTTAAAAAAAGAATAAATATATTATAATGGAAGAAAAAGGTTTTTTGTTCAATAATACAAACAAAAATTAGTAAATAACAAAGCTAAGATGGTTGAAAGGTTGAAAAACTTGTTCACAATGAAAATTTGGTGATGTTCATATCTCTTGAATCCTATAGATAAAAAGCGTAGTAAAGTGACTTGCGTAGCAAGTGTACTATAAAGGGTTTCGTTGATGATTGTCCTATGAATTTTGTCTATAGAACCCTTAATTTACGAGGAAATCTTAAAAAGAGTTATATACCCTCACCCAGTTCGTCGACATCTTTCGATTGATACCCCACACTGGAGGATTCAGAAAACTTGATTTTTTAACTACACATCAATTATTTAATGAACTTGAGGTAACTAATTATTTTGAGCTGTCAATATTTTTAGTGTGTTTGGGTGGTTGAGTTGTACATGTGTGCCAAATTTCAAGTTTCTAGGTTGAATAGTTTCGCCACAATTCCTTTCACACAGAAAGACACACAAGCTTCCCCATAAGGCTTTCTCGGTTTAGTGAACGAACGAAACCCTAAAAAGGTCCAGTCATGCAACATGACCTAATGAGCGAATTTTCGATGACTCTGAAAAATTTACCACTACCCGTAATTTTGTTGGTGATTTTTTTAACAAGTTGTAGCAGTTTTTAAACGAAAAAAACAAAATCTGGACATAGATATAAAAATCATTTATTGTAGAAACCATAGTCAATTTTATGTGCAGAATAATTTATCTTTCCTACTAAACAGCTGCAGGGTGTTGTACAAATTAAGTGAAAGTCATATACATGAAATTAAAAAGTCAAAACTCATAGAACATTGAGGTCTGCCTCTGAAAATTCATCAAAGCTATAGAATGTCTTATTTGTAAGGAAGTTACAAAGTTTGTGTTTGAAATGTTTAAATGGTATTTTTTTTACTGTTGGGAAGTTTGTTAAAGAATTTGATGCACCAGTAGTTCCTGGCTGTTTTGATTAGCTTTTAGATGATTATGCTTGGTTGCTAATAAAAGGTGTGATCTTGTTTTATAATTATGATTTTCATTTGTTTTAACAAATTTATCTCTTTTTTTTATGAACATAAACCAAACATTGGAGAATGTACAATGAAGGTAAAATTAATATTTTAAATTTAATATAAGACGATTTACAGTTTTCCCTGTATCCAATATTGTCGATCATCCTTATTGCCAGTCTTTGGATAACAAATATTTTTTCCAGTGAAGTGAACACTTTCTTGTGCTTCAAAAAAGCTGGTCTTCGAACTCGTCCTTTCTTATGCAATTCTTGATTTTTTAGCCAAAAGAACCAATTTTAACATGAAAAATGTTTTGCCATCATATCCGCCCAAAAATTTCACCAAAACAGTACACATGAAAGCACTACAAAAAAGTGTTCTGATCATTTTCACTTATAACCAACTGGTTGCCAAGGTATATTAACTTCGTCAGTTTTCAATTCTTATTGAATGAAAACCGTTATCCATTCGATGGAAAGCTCTCAATGTATTCAGTAGTTTTTTTGTAGTTACATATTTATTTATAGAAATCAACTCATTGTAAAGCTGGAATAATTTACTAGTTACCTATATTTCATTATTGGATAAGATTCGTTCCCTTATTCACAACAACGGACTGTGAGTTACAAACATATTCCTAAATTAAGTCACATAGGTACAAAAACCGATGCCAACCATAAGAAAGTAATTTACGTCAGTATAATAAAATACAGTCTTCCCAAGAACATCTTCTATGCAATAAAATAAAAAAGCAATTAAGTATCTGCAGTTAAATGCTTTAATAGTTTGCGAGATGCAAAAACATGTTCCATGAACTTTCACATTTATATACGTGATACAATATTAAACTTTGGGTTTTGCATCAGAATGTTCTGGAATACTTCTAAAATTTTTGGACCCATCTCAATATCAGCATTTTTCTTCAGAAATTCTCTAATACCCAAAACTTGACCTGTAACAAGGTACTGACAGACATTTATTTATATCAGCCTTTTGAATTGAATTTTTCAGTGAATCCAAGTGTGAATCCAAATGGATTCGTATTCATAGATGTGAATCCAAAATGATATGGATTCATAGGTGTGAATCCAAATACATTCAAATTTATAGGTGTGAATCCAAATTCACACTTGCAAAAATGAATCTATTCGAATTCACACTTGTGAATACGAATGTATTTGGATTGACACGTTAAGGTGCTGTGAATCAAATTCGGATTTGAATTTATGAATACCAATCTGCCCATCTCTGCTCATATGTTTCTCAAAATGAGTTCAACTTCTTTGAATTGTTGTATTTCACCATAGTTGAAACGGAATTGTATGTTGGCATAGCTGAACCAAGGGCTAGCAGTGATGATGATTGCTACCCCCTCTTTGATGTGCTAATGCATATTTGATGTACTACTAATTGTTGTGTGTTTCTCATTGCTTTTAAGTTTTATTCTTTAAAAAATGTACACCCCTTTTGAATTTATTTCTTTAGTAAAATTATAAAGTCAATGGAATTATGTTCAAACTTACAAGAAAATTGCCAACACAAGTCATTAGGTTACGTGTAATCCTTATCTGAATGTAGAAAGTTGTGAGCTCCAAAAATATTAATTTGGAAAGAGATTATGTAATGTGTGCTGCAAATATGTCTATTTTATTACTATTTAGAAAAAGTATATGAAGTCATATTGTAGTGACTGTAGGCTAGCAACTGTCCTTAATGGCTGTATAATTTTCTCACGAGTTTGAATTGGAAAAAAATTGTTAGACAAAATTTGCTCATTAACTTTGTCTTTAAGAGGAAAAAAAGCTATTAATGCTTAAATTGCAGACCTACTTGTCAATCATTTGAGAAAATGAGTTCATTCCTTAAAATAGGTAGAAAGGCAAGAAAGGATGCTTGCCATATGTACGAGTTAAGCAACATTTTGGCTATATGAATGTTTTTTTCAAGTTTTATAAAAGGGGAAATAATTCTTTGAACATATAAGACGGAAAAAGAGGCAACATTCTAGCAAACCATTCAAAATTTACTGTCTGCAAGATTTATTTTACTGTTTATTCTAATTGAGATCACTGTAAACTCAAGAGTGAGAAGAAGAGTGAAGTAATTTCATTCTTAATTTATCGCTTGCAAACATAAGTTTGCTGATTATTTTGATGTTAAAAAATGTCAGGCCTAGTTTTCATGTTTAATAAGTAAAATTTTTAGAATCAGTTGAATTGAAAAAAAAAAAAAATTGTATTGTTAATATATTTTTGTTATGTGATTATTTAGACCTGAGATGTTTAAGTTGCAGCAATAACTGCATTGAGTTGGTGGAAAAGTAAAAATGACTAGCTTTGCATTCTTTATTTCAACTCCACTCTCGGCAATTTTCAATTCAATATTACTATAGGAGGCCTTGTTGTGTTTGACAAATGGCTGTTGAAAAAAGTAGACTAACCCATTTACTTTGACTTTGACATGACCAGTGAGACATCTGCCTTGACCATACAAAAGTGAAATGTTTTGCTTCTTTGGCTGATTTCTTAAATTCCAAAATGACATTTGAAGTTCTAGATTCTATACCATATAACGAATTCCGTTCTTCAGTTTTCCTCTGCATGGCTCCACTTCCTTAAAGTGGGTGCTTTTAAAATAAGGCATAGTCAAGGCCATCTCTTGGCAGCCAGACTTTACCAATTGCAGTGTTGAGCACAACCTTTTCATTGCTAATTTCATTTTATTTCAGGTTCTCTTTTCGGACTGGTATTGTAAACTTTTTTTCAATTCTTTTTCAATCTAATTTTTCTTAACTGCTTTCTATCGGTCACAATTTTCTTTATCAAATACTTTGTCGCAAAATTTTTTTCTTTCAAATTTTTATTTTGATAGTTTGTTGTAACAAACATGATCAGGCAGTTGAGATTAAGCTTATGGTGTTTGAAAAATGAAGTTTTTCATGTTGAGTATTGTTTAAAGTAATAATTCTGTTACTCAATCTTGTGTCCATAATCTTTCTGTTCAAATTGGTTACGAAGGAGAAATAATTTGAAAACAGCATGCATAATTTTCATATAAATCCTTTTTTTTTCCTTTTATAAATCAGAACGTATGTAGTTTAAAGTTATTTTCCCCTTCATTGACCATATAATACTGTCAACTCTCAATAACTCAAAGTCCCGAGGGATCAGCTAAAACATTTGAGTTATTGGTATTTTGAGTTCTGTGAAGTTTCCACAACAGTCTCAAGAGTTTGGGACCCGATGAAAACTTCAAGATAAAGGAATATTAGAGTTGTATACTTTGAGTTATTAATATTCGACTGTATATAGCTTCTTCATTGTTGAACTAGCAATTATTTGCTGGTATTCATTAATGGAATTATAGTTGTGGTTTATTGTGCAAGTCAGACATTCATATCAAACTTCAAATTGTTTCCCCATTCATTTTTATGTTGCATTAATTAGCTGACTTTTGTAACAGTAGCAATCTTAAGTTGAATTAAAAAATAAAGAGATGCTTTAAGCCATTGGCAGAAAGAAATTTAAGAATTAGGGAGGAAAACGGCACATTCTTAGATTACTTCGTAGAAACGTGGAATTTTCTTTTCATTTTAAGAGCAATGAACATATCATATTGACATTATAGTACGGAAAGGGCACATGTATGACTTTTTGTCTAAAAACCAATTGATTTTGTTCATTTGCATTATGTTAAATTTTTTTGTCTTTAAATTTTTGGTAGCATAGTAAGAGAAATTCTGAAATGTGTTTTCATTATTATGCTCCAATATATTTTATGTTACAAGCTTATTCTTGTGTATTATTTTTTTAACTATTGTGTTTATCATTGTATTTTTACTCCAAATTACACTGATTTAATAAATAACACTGCAGACAGTGCCTTTGGCTCTCTTTAGTGTTGATCTCTAACTACTAACTTATGTTGAACTATAATTTAGAATTTCTTAATGCTTGTAATTTTTTTTTAATTTATGTTAAATGTGTAAATTTATGTTAATCTGTTTACTATTTGTTATGTATGTGTCTGTTTTTGTTAATAAATCTTATCTTATCAATTTAGTAATATCACATGACACTTTTGTGTCGTTTATTTTAAGTGATTAATATTTTGCATTGATTTTAAGGCTTTTCTAATCAGAACTTTAAGTTATAAAGTTTTTGTTATTTGTTAATGCATCAGTATTTAAATAAAGCATACATCATATCTAAAAAAGCTTATAAAATATGTCCAAACTTTTAATCTTATATCTTTATAGGCAATATTCATGATTCCTACCAAACCTCCACCATCATTTAGAGATCCTGATAGATGGTCATCTGAGTTCATAGATTTTGTTTCAAGATGCCTTGTTAAGAATCCTGACGAGCGAGCTACTGCATCAGAGTTGTTACAGGTAACTTCAGTTAAAATGTAGGAATAAATGATAATCATTCAAAATCTTTTCGAATCTTCTCGCTCACAGCTGAGAGATCTAAAAAAATTAAATTACTTTGGTTTCTCTTGTTGTACTTTCTTTGTAAGCAAACTTGATTTTTTCAATGAAGCATAATTTGCAAAAACTCAGCTGTGCTCTGTATTTCAACAATTGTGGGATGTAAAGACCCTTTCAAAGGGCCCTTTAAAGTACTTATTTTTGAACAAAAGTTATTTTAACAAGGTGCTTTATTTTTGTTTTTTAAGCAAGTCCTTAGAAAAACGAAAAATTGTTTTTCTCCTTTTCTTCTCAATCATATCTTTTTCTCTCCTTAATTTCAAACACTTATTGTATTTCTAGAGATGCACCCTGCACTAAATACCATATATTGCCGAATACCGACTATTCAGTTAAAGTTCTAACCTAATATTCGACTGAATACTGAGTATTTGGTGAAGCCTTTTTTTCCGACTGCGCACGGTGCAACGCAAAGGAGGGTAATGTGTTTATCAGTCTATGTATGTATGTTTGTTCCTATGCGGCGTTGTTGAGGCTAAATGCCTTATCCAATTTGGATAATTCTTACATCAATCAATTTGTCTTAACCTTGGGAGTGTCACTAAACATGACAGTAATCAAAATTCACCATATCAGCAATCAGTCGCCATTTTGGCATCGTGTCGCATGCTACCTGCGTGTGACACAGCGAGCGACAAATCAGGCAGCGTTTTCATTGCCTGAATTTTTTGTTTACTAAGTCTATGAATCTTTAGTTATTAAATTTTTGTAGCTACTTTTTTGGTAGAGACTGGGAATGTACGAAACTTTAAGCAAATTCTCCTTATTATTTGGTTTTTTCCTTTGCAGTAAAATTTTCTAGCTGCTATCAATTAGCTTACATCTGCAAAAAATCCCCATTTCATTTAAAATTTAGTACCATATTTTCGGGAATAAGCACTGCTCCCGGTGTAAGCCCTGCATCGTAATATATTCTCAAAGAAAAAAAAATTTTAATGTATGCTCCTCACCCAGTGTAAGCGCCGCACCTTCCATATGCTCGCTCCCAACATTAAACAACTTAAAAGCACAATCTATAGTAAAGAAAGCTTGATTAAATGTAAATAAAAAATATTTTTTTGTTTCTCGTTATTATTTTCAATTAACAATAATGAAATATTTTTTAAAATCCCGATTTTGCACTTTTTGCCTTCGGTATCCCTCGATTGGCCATCTCTTTCGATGTTTAATTTATCTGCTTTCCAACGGCAAATGCATCTGTCATCAATGCCAAACTCTCTGGCAGCAAGACGATTTTCAATTACTTCTGCCTTTATTTCTTAAACTTAAAGGCTGCATTATAACTTTTCAGTCGCTTAGGAACCATTTCAAAAGCAACTCTGAAAAAATTCCGTAAAAAAAGATAAGCCAAGAATGCACGAACGACAGCAAATGATGCAACGCGAGGATGCGAGTGAATATTAAAATTAGAGCTAGGGAGACAAATTTTCAATTAGGTTGCTTGAGCGAGGAACTCGCTTTTGTGAGGGTGGTGTAAATTCCCTTTACAAAACTGGACATCCATCCCCCTTCCTTACTAGTACTTTTGCTGCCTCCTCTCCCTGACCCCTTCACTCAAACACGATGAGCCTTGCTCGCCCACGTGGATCAGCGTTTCACTCCTGAGTGAAAACGTGCAATCGCTGACTCACCTTCCCTCCCCCTTCTTTGTTTTACTTGTCGCCCAAGGTAAAAGGATTTCTCAGAATTAAAGGAAAAGATGTGGTGCCATCTATTAGCAGCATTTTCAACTTTTTTTTAAAACTTAGAACCTTTTTTTTAAACTTGAAAAAAAAAAAGACTATCCGCCACACCCGTTATATGCGCCGCATGGGCAATTTTTTAAACTTTTTTCTTGTATGCGCCGCAGTGCTTGTTCCTGAAAATACGGTATTTATGTTATTTAAAAGCATAATTTTAAAATTCTGTTGTGAAGATATGTCGCTGGTGAATCATCTATATACCTCTAGCAGAATCTCCTGTTTTTTTTCTTTGAAGGTTGGCAAGTATGCTTTAAGGAAAGCATGAGTGCAAGAAGGGACTTTTTCTGAAGTTATTAGTTTGAATTAGCATAAAAGCAATCTGAAAGGTCCACAAGAGAAGTTTTCTCATAAAAAAACAATCTTTGATGCAATAATGTAAATTTTGCCTAGAGAGCATAAGTTTTACCTGTCACAACAGTTGGTAAAAGGTTACAAGGTGCTTGAAAATGGCAACAGGACAATTAAAAAAGTTCAATAGGATACCTTGTCTTGCCAAATGAATTTAAAATCTTCTCTGTGACCAAACATTGTTTACAATTCAGATTCCAAAAATACCTGGAGAAAATAGTTCAAGTCTCTGAAATACAATATTGCCTAAGTCCAACTGCAAGACATTGTTCCAACGACTCACAATTAACATGTGTACACTTTTCTCCTTTTTTTAGATTAATGTTCATAAAATTTTCTTTTACTTAATTTAAATTGTTTCTTTTGTTTCAGCACGAATATATCAGTAATGCCAAACCTGTAACAATCTTGCAACAGATGATTGCAGAGGCTCGAGAAATTCAAGAAAGTGAAACCTTCCGTAGAGACAGAACGAATAATATAGACTTTGTAAGTGTAAAATCAAAGTATATTTATGAAATATATGTATTTTTCTTAAACACAAATTGTTCTAATCCGTAGTCAAAATGTTTTAATTTTTGTTTCTGTTTAACAATTAGGATGATGATGAAGTTGATTCTCGAACAATGGTAGAATTTGTGGGAGATTCTGGGACCTTAGTGCCAGGGAATGATGATTCTGATGAAAATAATACTATGATAGCTCATAGTGATACCAACACTCTTGTAGCTAACAGCGATGTGGAATCTGATCTTGGTACTCTCGTCATTAACAGTGATGGTGAAGATGATGATTCAACAATGAAAAGTAAAATTTTATTATAAATAAATTTTGTGTGTACTGTAGCATTTTTCTATATAGTTAATGTATTCAAATGAATTGCAGGGCATGATACTGCACCTGGAGAAAAGAAAGAAAATTACCGTCCGTATTTCTTGGATCATTTTGATAAAAAAGAAAAAGAGCAGCAACAAAGAAATGAGCTTTGTACAAATAATGGTTCAACACCAGTTCCTCACACTGCAACACCATATCCAAATCATTTTCTGCAAAATGCTGTGAAAACGAACTCTCAAACTAAATTAGTTCAAACCCCTGAAAGAAAATTCTCAAATCACCTTCAAAAACAACTCAATCAGATAAGCAGCATTGGTCCATCCGCTGCTTTGCATGAACCAGCCAAATTTCAACGTTCCTTTACAGATGGTGATTTTGACTTTGTAAGTAATTCATTTTCTGAAAGGTATCTAATAAATTTTATGAGTGCATTGTTATACTTTTAGAATAGAAAGAAATTGTACAATTATATTGAATCCTTAAGCATGCTATCCAAAAAACTCAACAATCTGAACACTGGTTAAACTAAACTAAAAAACTAAATCCAACACTATGAAAATATTTTTTAAGCTTTTAAAATTTTTCAAATTTAACTTTTGTTGCTATTTTGTTCATGAGCAACTTGACCTCTTGTACTTGAAGCTTTCAAAATAGTTTCTTCTTACTATTCAGAGTTGGTGCTTAGAATAGAAAATTAATTTTGATCGGGTCTCAACAGAGATTCCCATTTTTTCCCCCTTTCTCTTTCATTTCATTTTCATTAAGTGTTAATTTCTCTTGTTTTTCATTAAGTTTAGTATCTTTTTATTCCTAAATTCACTGTATTTTTCATAAAAGGAAAACTTCTTTACAACCTTAATAGATGGCAAGACCATAGTTTCTATAGATGCTTCCAAGACCGAACAGCACCACTGATCTGTACAGATCAGTTGACGCACGCCCACAGTTCCATGTTTATCCCGTGAGATGTAGTCTAGCCTCTTGATACTTCTTTGACGCTTGCATCCTCCAATCTTCTCTTAAAAGTTCTCATAACTTTCACTTTTTCCTAAATGTTTATTTCTGTCTTTTGCTTCATTTTCAAAGCAATGAAGTTGTTGATTCTAAGTTCAAACAAAAATGACTAATCTGATATAAATTATCGTTATTTTTGCTTAATTGACAGTTTTGTACCATATTTGAGAGGCAGAGAAGGAAAAACTAGTGTTTTTTTAGTTGGTCAAAAAGTAATTTTTAAAATTTTTTTGATGATGCAGAAAGTAAAGACTATCTACAAATTTTGGTTATTTGAATGTTCTATAAAAGGGATTTTACTGCTCTTGTTTCTGTGAAAGGAAAGCTAGATTTGCAGAGGGGTTTTTACATTGAAAAATTATTGATTGTAATGGGTTATTTTTATTTTGAAAACTTGAACAGTATTTTTATCTTTTCAAAACTGTCCAAATGAAAAATGTTTGTTTGAAACTTCAAAATAAAAGAAAAATCAGAGTTTAGAAAACTGATACACCAGTTTACTATCAGTACTTTCATCATTCAACTGGACAAAACATTGAAGATATTATTGATTTTTTTTTAAATTATAGAAAGACTAAACTTTGAACTCTGTGCTGTACATTTCAGTGTAAATATCAGGGATGAAAATCTTCCGCAGATCAGCGATTTTCCGTTTTTTGTATTTTTTCTTTTATTTCCGTGGTTTTTAGGTTTTAAAAATCAATTTTCAAAGACTGCATATATTAGTCTCGTCATCAGTGAGACAACCTGAAACTATATAGGGAAATATCAAAACTGTTGGCTAAATGATGACGATACGATGTCGTTTATGATACAAAAAGCAGGAATCGTCATAATGCCGTGAACATACTATATTGTCACAATGACGCGAAATCGATATAAGAAAATATCGGTGTTAAATAGGCTCGCCAGATTTCTAAAATGTTTAACCGGGACACCGGAAGAGATCCCCCACCCCTGAAAGTGTCGTGGATATTCAAACGGGTTCACATTCTTGGCTGGTTTTTAGAGGGTAGTTCATTCCCAATGCTATGAATAAATAATTACTAAATTACAAACCGAAACCAGGTGTGATAATACATGACCCAAGCAGCTAAATTTAAATTTTATTTCTTACATGTTAAAATTTTCAAGTTATTTAAGTATGTAGAACCACTTTGAATAAGGAAAAAAAATGAATATTATTTACATGTACTTTTTATTGGACAGGACTCTTTTGGTTTTAATGTTGTTGTAAAAACCTTCACAAGCTACTTCAATATCAATTTTACATATTAATGTTGCAATGACAAAGTAGTTATCCTAAATAATCTTTAACAGTTAATTTTTTCAGACTTTTTTGGTCATCTATCATCTATAATCAAATTTATCATGTTCTGGGACGTAAAGTAAACCGGCCGAGACACCGGAATTTTGTCTGAAAACCGGGGCTGCCCCTGTCAAACTGGGACGTCTGGCAAGGCTAGTGTTAAACAATATATAACGGCACAGTATCATTTACATCATCGGTGCCAGGGATGAAATGTGCCATGGCGGGGGATCTCCCACTCCCCTGCCATGATTTTTGCTGACTCACGTGTTCTTTTTAAGGTAGAACTAAGAGAGGAACTTAGATTCCTGATTGGGGAGGGGGAAAGACTTGAGAATAACGTAGCAAATGTCAGTGTTTACGCATTTATGAAATCCGATTGCATCCACTTCCATAATACAAGCTCAATTCTGTCTACTATGCCAGTCTACCACTCAGACCTTCACAACATTTTGTAGACTTATTTTCAACCCTTCTTGTATTTTATTTTTTGCTGAAGACTTGTACACTTATTGTTTTGCCACGCCCATTTCACAGTCACTTTCAAATGATCGAGTGATGGTGCAACTGTTAGATGTAGCTTTTGAAATCCGATTGCATTCGCTTTTTTAACACTCTCATTTTTATCTGCTATGCCATCCTTCTGCTTAGGCATTTACACCTTTTTTTAGACTATTATTTTCAACCCTTTATATATATATATATATATATATATATATATATATATATATTTTTTTTTTTTTTTTTTCCCTTGAAGACTACCGCACCCATTCAAGCCAACATCATTTGTCAGATTTAGTTTTAATGCTTACCAGAGATATAGCTCTTGAAGATTTTACTGAATTCTAATTTATTTTAGTTATACTTTATTATGATATGCATGTAAATATGGGAAATTAAATATGCATTTACTCTCCAAGCATGACATAGTGTTTAAAGCTGTTTTATTAATTTTAAAGTTATTATTTTTATGCTAATGGTTAAAATGACCATCAAAGCTCAGAAACAGTTTTAGATTGGTTTTGTTTTTGTTTTTTTAATTGATTTTTTATACAATTCTAGCAAAAATACTTGGCGTTGCCTGGGTCAGTAATAATTGAGAAACAATCATGGCTTTCATTTGTTTTCTGTTTTAACTGAAAGAACTCAAAACACACCGCTTTGACATGATTAAAAGTCGAGCTTCTTCCTTACCCATAAAAGTCAAATAGCAATAAGTATAAAGAACGAAATAGTATTTAGTTAGAAACAATTTCCAAATATGAACTAACAAAAATAGAGATCACTAAAAGGAATGTGGGCTTTATTCAATTAAATAGTATACACACACACACAAAAAAAAAAAAGCTCTTTACTATGTTTCCCTAAGAGTGCAAAAAGTAGACTTTCCAAATGTTTAAATGACTTTAAACTCATGTTTGGTTCCGGAGAAGATTTCATTCAAAACTTTCAATATGATTACTATTAAAATTGCTGTTGTAAGGCAATGCATTTTTGTAACAATGGGTTTTATATTTCATCATTTAATGGGGAAATTGCATGAAATGTAGTGTTTTCCATCATAACTTTTTTAAACTAGGTTTTTTAGAAATAAATTATACCCTAAGTTGCTTCCTGATAATGTAGCTCTCTGTGGTGAAAAAATGGTTAAAATCCGTCCAGTAGTTTTGAAGATTACCCTGGACATCCTTACATACAGAAGTAGCCATTTATGTATAAGGTACTCAGCTGCTCTACAAAACTTCAAAATGCTTCTCAAAATCACCACAGGTGCTCCTCAAACTGTTTCTCTAAGGTTGGCAACACAGATAATTTCATTTTGTAACTATGGTGTCGAATGATTCAGCTTGTATTGAGTGTTTAATTATATGGAAGTTTTATAGCATTTGACGTCACGCTATGAAGATTTAATTTCATCTAATTTGTGGGCTGTGTGAAATTGAAAATGATAAAAAGAATTTAAATATCCATTTCAATTCTTTTATTCATTTCAATCTGAAATAAATGCAAACATTTTTTATATGCTTGCATTTCTACAAGTAAAAAAGAATAAAACAAAATTTTTCTATTAATATTTAAAAGACAGCATAATATCAATACATATATGCATAGTTTTGCATAATATTTTTTTAAAAAATCCAAATTTTAAGCCACACAACTTTTTCTCTTTTTTGTCTTTGGGCTATTTTCTTCCCTGAAATATGAAAGAACTAGTTGATTTTTATCAATGTACACATCTTTATATCATGTACTTTATTCATGTACTATGCTTCATTTGTGCAGGTTTGTTCAAAATATGTGTCAAAGGAGTGTGAGAGGGAAGGAAAAGAAGCAAAGAATCATAAGGAATCATTGACGCGCTACATGCACACAAAGCCAGAAACTGATGGATACAAAACAAGGCACAAATTTATTGCACAAAGATAATTTTACCTAACATTTCAGTTTTTAAGAGCTATTTAGAGCAGTTGTTAAAAGTTACGGCCTGCAGTAGCTCTAATACACGCATCGGAAACAAAGGCGCAGCGGCTGATGAAAGTTTTTCAGAAGTCTCGTTATTGCAACAGAGAGTGATCTGTGAATGCGACGCATGTATTACAGCTGCAGGCAGCAAAAATTTCATCAATCACTTTAAAACTTTCTTAAGACCTAAACTGTTGTGTAAAATTGTGTTTGAGTAATAAATTTGTGACCTTTTTTTACATCCATCAGTTTCTGGCATTGCGTGCATGTAGCGCGCCAGCATTGTGTTTGTTACTATATGTTCCTTATGATTTTTCCTTCTTATCCTCCCCTCGAACACCTTTTAATAATTTGCTCAAGAGTTTAAACTCACCCTGTATACCTGCATTTCTTATGCTTGTATGTATTGTTTACTCGAGTACGTAAGCGCATATACGTGTCTACCTGAGTATATAAGTGTGTGTATATATAAGTATAAGCGAGCATATACGTTTATAGTAGAATGCATATACGTATTTATTGGTGCATTTATGTTAATACGTCTACGTAAGTGCCTACACGAGTATATATGCGTATATATACGCATACATTCATTTATTTAACCCCGTTTACAGTAAAAACAATACATATTAAGTAAAATTAATATTTAATGTGTATCTGCCTTATACGTAAAGATTAAGTAACATTAGAAGAACAATATTCGTTAAGCCTACTATTATGACCACTTTACCCCATCTTACATAAATTTTTCTAAAAAATTATCTAAAATAGATTCAGCTAACTGCTAATGAGTAAGAGTTCTTGAGACATGTAGGAAGCTTCCTGAGCAGTCAATCTTGTCATAATTCTAACAAACAAAATTTCCCAAGGAAGTTAAAAGAGGTGTTTTGATTTTAAAGTTTTTCATATTCACGCAAAATATTTTTTTTTACTAAATAAAATTTTGCTAGTTGTAAAATTTTGTATTCAAAATGTAGTTTCTAACTGTCCTACTGTAAAATAAAATTTTCACATTCATTCGAACATTAATTTTCTAGCTATAGTCATTTATTTGACGTATGACCACTTTACCCCCATTGACCACTTCCCCCACCAGACCCTAGGTAAACTGCTGACAGAAAGGGATTAAACTGATGTGTGTTTGATAGCTTGAAATGCATTTAAAAATAATTTGAGACATTGAATAAAATTTAACATTGAACAAGATTTCATTCAAACACGATTAAAATCTTTTTAAATTCAGAAGGATTAATGTAAAACATAGTATCCATTCATTAAAACAGAAAAAAAAAATTAATAAAATATACAATAAGGCTGCCACTCCAGAAGGAAATTTGAGATGTATATTATTAATATACAATAAGGCTGCCACTCCAGAAGGAAATTTGAGATGTATATAATAGAGATGCACTAGGGTGCTGTGAAAAAACTCTTTAATTCTTTAAAGCAGCGGTTCCCAACCCATGGACTGCGGCCCACTTGTAGACTGCGAACAGTGTGTTACTATGCCATGAACACTGGTCGAGAATCTGAACCAAAATAAAGTTCGGGGTTGTAATTTCCGTTTTTAGCAAAAATTCACTTATGAGGTATACCGGTACTCAAAAACTGCCTGTCTCATCGCCAATAAGAAACTTTAGGATTAAGATTTTTCATATTCCTTAGGAACTTTCCCCTATTAACTAAAGATGAAATCTTTAGAAACTTCTTTAATGAAAATTGCCGAAGAAACTAGTATTAGCTTCAAGCTTCAAGTTTAAAATGCTCCTCCTTTGCTGAACTGGCATGACTAACTAGCAAATTGAGACACTTGAGGGGCTTTTCAACAACCAACCTTTTTGAATGAAACTTTCCATTGCATTAAAGAAAAATAATAATATAGAAATGCATTGAATGTTGCGAATTATTTTCGACTAAAACTATCCAGTTTCAATCCAGGTATCAACTCCCTTGTAGAAGAAAACAAATGCCGAAAATCCCATGGAGCTTTAATTTTGATGACTTGTTTTTGAGTTTACAAACAGCTATGGTAGCTAAGTGTATGCAATTTTCTTCCTTAAAAATTATATTGAAAATTGTTCTTGTACAGTATATTTATATCTGTGGTGCAACACAAGAGGAAAAGGGGATTAACATCTCCGCAACTATTGTTTTTAACACACTTTCAGTCCTAATATGGTATATTATTTACACTTAAGGACAGTTATGAACAGCTCCCTCCCCCCCCTCCAAAAAGTAAATTTTGGATTGGTAAGTAATGTATAGTAGTTAGTCGGCCTCAATCGTGTTTTCTACAAACTTGGTAGGCTGCACAATCAAAAAGGTTGGGAACCACTGCTTTAAAGGGTGCCACAATTCGGAAAAGTTTGAGAACCCTTGATATAAAATATCAAGTATTCTCATTAATGTAACATAAATAATGTCCAAAATACTTGAAATTTGTTACATTTTTTACATAAATTCTGATATAAAAAAAAACTTTTTTGATTAAAAAAAATTAAAAAATTGAAAAATTAACAACCCTATTGCAGATGCCTCTTTTTAGACTAGACTGTCTGTTTATTTTATCAGGATATTATGCTTGCTTTATAAAGTATCCTACTAGTCGCATACTTGATTAAATGTTTTTAGGACTAAAAAACTTTTTGATCAATGATTGATTTCTGTTTATTGAAAAAATATTATAATTTGAATTTCAGCTTAAATTCTTGAGCTATGATGAACTTAGTCAACGTATGGCTAGCTTAGACTCTGAAATGGAAAAGGAAATTGAAGAGCTCAGGCGACGTTATCAAGCTAAAAGACAACCAATATTAGATGCCATGGATGCAAAAAAGAAGAGACAACAGAATTTTTGATTATTTTTATCAAATTTGTATGGGAAAGATTTTCTTGCCTTCCAGTGAGTGGTGTGCTTGAATAGGTGGCTATTTGTGCAGCCTTTCTCTTGTGATGGGATTTGTGATATATTAAACCATGCCTGCCTATGAAACCAAAAATGAAAAATTATGCACATGGAAGCTACCATCTATAACTATAGTCATATGTATACCACAATCAAAAAGTGAAAAGCAGGGAAAGATGCTTTGAAATTTGTTCTATATGTTCATATCTTTGCTTTGTTTTATGTCTTATTAGGTTTTAACCTAGATGAGCACTCAAAGTCGAATGTTTTAAAAAGAATGCTAATATCGCCTTTGAAAATAAATGCAGAGTGAAATTATGAAAGAAAATTGGAAGAAAGTTGTATAAAGTTCATTCTTCATTACAATATTGTATAAATATGTGTACAAAGTTAATTATAAAAAAGGTGCTTGCCACTAGTCAATTAATGAATATTTGAATGCAGTAGTTCCTATTGGAACCAAGTGCCAGGCATGAATAATATGTGAAACTATTGTTCCTGAAAGTATTTGGAAATTACAATATATATATATATATATATATGTATATATATATATATATATATATATATATATATATATATATATATATATATATATATATATATGACAAGTAAAACTTTAAATCTATTGAAGGCAATGAAAATTTGAAAATATTTTTTATACTTTCAGCCAAAGTATTTTTTAAATACTAACTGCTAATCCTATCCCCTAAATATTCAAATCTTCAAAAGGTAACAAAACTATTAATAGTTAAAAAATACCCTATTGTGATATGACCAGTAAGGGCAAAACTGGATATTGCAGAAACTTCTGTTTGTGAGCACATATCTAGTTTAAATGTATGTATTGCTTTTTAAGTTAGCAAAGAATGAATTGATGTATGAAACTCATTGTTGTTATTATATTGTCTGATTTTAGCTTTACTTTGTTGCAGTGTCGTTTTAACATAATTTTCTTTGTTTAAAACATATTGCACTAACCAGTTTTATGAATTCCCAATATTATTTTAGTGATTAAAATT
Source organism: Uloborus diversus (assembly GCF_026930045.1). NCBI lineage: Eukaryota > Metazoa > Arthropoda > Arachnida > Araneae > Uloboridae > Uloborus > Uloborus diversus. Next base: position 126,393,790 of record NC_072733.1, on the reverse strand, counting down.
TATTATTAAATTTTGTTTGCATGAAACATTTAGATTTTTTATTACAAAAAATTATATTAGAAAGTTATTTTGCATAGGAGTTATGTTTGAAAATTTGGCTGAAAAGCTGTAATTGAAAATTATACACCATACATTATATTCAATCATGTATAATTAATGTACAGTAATCTCCTGATTATCCAAGGAATAAACCGTGAATAAGCAAATTTGTGGTTAATCCTCAAATCAGATAAAAACCATGTGAGTGTACGCAGATGCTGCTTAAAAAATCATAAACACTCGTATGCATTTAAGCAAAAGCTGAAATGATAATAATGTATGTAAACTCTACAAATGTGTCGCTCATAATTCCAAACAGATTACATTCATACGTGAACAAATCGTTCAAGCAGATTAACTGCTACAGATCAATTTAGGTTACACCAAATTCGCAGGGGGGAGGGGAAAGAAATTTTTTCAAGACTAGTCCGGTCTCTTGTTTTCACACCTAAGTAGTGTAGATCTAAAAATCAGTAATAAGGGCAAAGTTTAAAAACCTGATGTTGTTAGGTGTAAAGCAGTAAATAATGTTGATTTATATATGAAGTTTCAACTAATCAGGTTTTGGAAGTGTGCATTTATTACATTCAGTTAACCATCACCCAACAGGGGTCTGGCCAGAGGAAATTTGGGTCTATTAACGGACCCTTCACAAATATCCGATCAACCAAAAGGGACCTTTCACAAAATCCTGATCAACCAAAATGGACCCTTCAAAAAACTCTGCTGAACAAAAACAGATCTTTCACAAATTGTTTATTGTAAGAGCAAATCTCAAATCAAAATAACGCATATTTCTGTTTATACAAACGATAATTTTTGGAACCTTTTTTAAAGTTAAATTAGAGGGATCAGCTTATACAAAATCTGCTAATTTTGCAAAAAAAAAGGCACTCTTGTGATGTTCCTGCAAGCGATAAATAACTACTATGACCAAATAAATATAATGCTTGTTGTTTGATTCTTTGAAAGAAATTAACAGCTGAAAGTCAGATAAGTTTATAATTTTGCTTGTTTGTTAAAACAAACAAGCAAAATTATAAACTAAACTGCAGCGGTGTTGTTATAAACATCTCTGAAAAGGCGTCCACTTTTCTCCCTGCTCATGATTTATTAAAAAATAATATACAGGGAAATGAACTTAGAACTGCAAAGGATAGTTGGAGTGGGGGAAAAATGGGATCGCTTCAGATAGGGTTACCAACTTCAAACTTATCGCCACTTAATGTCTGGTGGTGAAATATTTAACTGATATTTTGGGAAAAAAATATATGGGTTTAATTTTTCATTGCTAAAAAGGATAATTAACTATAAATAAACTTTTATTTACCGTTTGTTTTCTTCAGATGCCTACATTTTGAATAATGCAATCCTTTTACATCCAATATGCGAATCATATTTTATTCTTTTTTCAAGCTAACTTCGCTTTATTAGGATGCAAATAAATGAAAAATCTTTTTACTTTTTTCTAAGAACACTTATTTCAAGTTTTTAAAGCGAAATTCCAGTCGAAAATTAAAATCCTAAGTGGATGGTTTAATTTTGTTTTTTGCTTCAACCGTGTCCACAGATATTAATGATATGTTTATCTTAAGACTTTAAAATGCAATTCAAAAATAATTTTATCAAAAATATTTCTTTTACAAACCGTTCTTATACTTTTAATGCCTTCTCTTTAAGGATTGCGATCTCTTTGCATCCGCTATGGGAATCGAAATTTTCGATGTTTAGTACGCTTTATTAAGAGGTAAAAAAATATAATCTTTTTCTATTTTTGTAAAACTCATGGAGTTTATAAGTTTTAAACAAAACTCTGTGCTCTTTAACAGTGTCTTGGGTGAAAAGTTAAATGCTGAACCCCTGCCTAATTTTTTTCTAACAATTGTTTTAAATACTGTACATATAACATTTCTAGTATAATTTAACACAATGTAGAATGATAGATAAATATTGATACTTGAGAGGTGCCCATATCTCCCAGAGAGCGATGCCCCCCCCCTCCGAATACTAGAAAAACACTCAAGAATGATAGTGTAGTTTTTAACTCAAAACGTTTTTACTCGTTAAGTGTCGTTTTTACAATATATTTTTTTTTTTTTTTGTAAAATTGTTTGATTTTTCACAAAAAATGGATCCTGTGAAAAATCCTGGACAGACCCCTGCCGAAAATTTTTTTTGAGTGTGAAAGACCCTGGATAATCAGGAATCAACTGTATACTACAGTGGTTAATTGAATCAACCGCTTTAATGAGTCAAATTGTCAAAAACAGAACAAAATCCAGCTTTATTGAATCAGCCGCTTTATTGAACCAAAACTGTTTGGAACAAACATTATTCATATAGGCGGCGGTCGTTGTATTTTCTTGAATTTATAACATTTCATTTAACACGTCTTGAACTTTCACTTGTCATTTGTCACATTTCTTGAATTTATTTATAACATTTCATTTAACATGTTTACTGCCACAGCAATTTTCAGAAATCTTGCTGAAAATGACAATTTGATTTAATCACATATTATTAAAAACTCTAATTCTAATGCATAGTTATCATCTAAAAGCATAAAAAATGAAACCACCTACCGAAGAAATTGTCCTACAAAGGCATGTCGTACATATACCCAAGCAAAAGAATAGCAAGAAACTCATTACTTCTGTCCAGCCTGTAAAGAGAAGCCAGCCCCCTTTGTGTGGAAGATTGTTTTAAGAAGTTCCACAAACAATAAATGCAATCCAGCAATGTTTTTTTGTTCTTTTCCCAGAAGCTATCAATCGATATTAGCTCTGATATATTCCAAGTTTAATCATAGCTGCAAAACAAATGGCAAGTAAACAAGTACGAGATAACTTGTAGTTGGCGTCCTAGAAAAGAACGCAATCTAAGAGTTGTTTCGTAGTTGGAAGTCAACGTGTTAATAAATTCTGTTAAAGTGATATTGTAAATCCGAAAATTGGTTTCTGCTCTATCCATTTCATTACATTTATTGTTGAATCATAATTACTAATGTATTGCTTACTGTTTTGTGAGCTCTTTGAAGAATACTACATGCTCAGGAATTTAGATAGGCCTTTTTTTTTTTTTTTTCAAATTCCAATTGAAGTTTTGAGTACTCTTGTATTTTAACAAAATAAACTTTCTAATCTGTACAATGTTTACTTTTTAATTTTAGAATTTACTTAAGACATGGTGCTTTAGAACATATCTATTTGTATGCATTTATTTCTATGCTCATTTTCATAAATATTTCCACTTTAACTAGCTCTGGTTTCTTCCATACCCATTTTATTTTTTAACTCTGTTATTTTAACGTTCAATTATGTTTGGTTTTGAATACAGTTATGCAGCTCATTTCACTTTTTCTCTTCAGATATAGTGTTTGCTACTGATCGTTCAGACTTTTACAAATAATGTGATTTTTAGAAACCCATTGCAAGTAAGCTCATTTACATCTGTACAGTGTCTTGATGTTGATTTCTGTTTTTGGTGACATTCTATGTACAGTTTTTTCTTGTAAATAAACCACACTTGCATGTATGCTGAGCTAGCCAAAATTAGAAAGAAAAAAAAAAACTATTTTTCTCAATGTTTGTCTTCAAAAATAAAATAAAAAAACTGCTTGCATTTATGTTTATCAAATAATTACAAGTAAATTCTAATCACAGTGGAAACATTATTTTGACATCGATCTTCAGTAATGCAATTAAATGCACCGAGACTTACTCCCTTTTTTGCTTTCTTTTACGTAGTAAAGGAAGTATTGTATTCGCCAAAAATAATCTTCATTCAAATTTCGTCCTAAGTTATTTTGCTCACCTCCCAAATGAATATTGATTTGTTTTTCCTATCCAAGAGCATGTGCATATGTACTTAAGAATGTATGAATGCCCCAAATATCCATTTTGACGATCCCCAAGTTAGTTATTAAGAGTTTTCTGGCGACATCTGTATGTTCATTTGTACTTATGTACAGATCTTGCATAAATCAAAAACGGTATGCCATAGAAAGTTAAAATTTGGTATGTAGGCTCTAAGTGGGGTCTAATTGTGCACCTCTTTTGTTTGCATTCAGATGTTCCAAAAGGGGTATTTTACATCTTTTTGGGAAAAATCAGTATTAATTTTACTGCAAACACAAGTGATGTTAAAATGTGGCGAACAATTGGCGATATCGCCAGCATTCTGGTTAGCAAGTTTTGTCTCCAACTTGGTGATGTATCACCAAGTTGGTGAATTTCTTTTTCTGAATCTCATTTCAATTTGGTGCTATTGACAATGTTTATAGGGTTATCCATTGAATCATGTTAAAATTGCTGATATTGTGAAAACTAATCTCTGAAAACACTTTTTTGCACTGACAAACTAGGGGTTAAAATATTTAAAGTGCTTCTGTGCTTATTCCGAGCCACCATAAGAGTAGCCTTATTTCGTCTTTTTTATCTTCTCTACTGGGCATGCACATAGTGCACGCACCCTTTTTCTTTTTTAAATTTCTGATGTGTTGTAAACTGTAGCACTTTAGTTCAAATCTGATTAGGTTTAATTTCTTGAACAAAGCATTTTTTTCAAATACAGAACAATGTTTATATTCAATTATTGATAAATATTCAATAGATTAAAGCGAGTCTCCAGCCATTTTTACTCAAGGGCCACCACATTATACATTTTTCGAGGTGAGGTAGACCAGCAATCCAACAATATTACAGTTTTTATGGTCTAGTTAACACTCCCCCCCTTTGCATACCCCCCATAAGTTATTTTTTAATCAAGTGCTCAGCAGTGATTTTTGAGATTTTTTGGACGTAGTTTTCTTTACAAACTCTTAGAAAGAGTACATTCTGTCACAAACACACAAAAAAAAAAAAAAAAAAAGTCCCAGAAGAAATTGAACTACAATCACAAAACTTGACAGAAATATAGTCTGGTAAGAGCTATGCAAATGATTTAGATTTCGGCACCAAGGGTAAGTGTGCTATACACATATCAGATGCGCAGCTGAGATTTTAGAGCATGATTGCTCCTACTGTAGGGTTATTCAAACAAATGTGTCAACTTGGATGGATGCTATTGTGGTAAAGATGTCTCTGTGGTTGTAACCGACAGCAATATGAACAGTTGTCAGGCTTTGTGGAGGTGCATTCAGCTGATCTCAAAGAAGCAAGTTTATTTATTAGACATGCGTACCAACTGCCATCTCGATCCGAGTGAAATGGTAGGTGCTTGGTGTTGGTAATAATGAACCGCAGAAGTGACAGTCCACAATTACGGTGGGTAAGGGCATTCATGGAACAGAAAAAAGCACAAAGATCACACAACCAAAAGAACAGCCAATTCCACACCAGCAAGGTCACTAACATCGTTTCAAGGCTGTTTTCCACTTTCCATGCATATGGTGGTATCTTGGAAAACCATTTGGAGATGACTGACCATCATTGGCAGCATCCACTAAGACTCTTACCGCTGGCCCCACTTCATGAGCCACATCGATTGGATTTTCGCTGAACTTGGGCAAGCTAATTGTAATTTACTAAAGGAGTGATCTTCAGCAACAAATCCTGTTTTATCTCGGTGCCTATGACCTACTCACTCGTGTTTGGAGTTGGTCCAGCCAAGGATCTGATCCAGTATTTGTTTTCGAGAGTCATTTGATGATTACATAAGGTGTGACAGTAGGGGGGGGGATGATTTATTTAGACTCACAATTGCCTCTAGATCTCCTTTAGGGCTCGCATAACATTAAGATGGCTCGCATAAACATTAACGAGTTTTTACGCTAGTTGCATTGCCCATGCTATCAATCTGAAGAAGTGGTATTTATTAACTAGACAGTGATGGTACACACATTGCCCTACTCTCTCAATAATATCTTCAAAGAAATGAGGGCCTGTTAAGTCAGCAGACATCTCGTCAATAGAGGCAGTTGGATCCAGGGCGGCCGAGAGCTCAACCCGGGCCCAGGGCCAAAATAGTGACTTGCGGGCCCCCTCCAACCACTAAGAAAAAAAAATCCTGTTGACTGCCCTCCCCTCTTAATGTGCCTTCAACACCCCGACATCTGCTTCATAGTTATCTTAGGCCTCATACCATGAGTCAGTGTGCAGTGGAGAAACGGAATCGTATTTGGCAGTTTTTCTTCGTAAGAAGTAGAAAAAAAGCTGGTTAAATAGTTATAAAAAAATGCTAACCACTCTAATGTTAATCAAACATATCCACCTCGACTTAAGTTTCCAAATTCTTGAAGTCATTTAATTTTTTTCATATGTATATGACACAGAGAGAGAGTTTACATTTTTGTTTGGAGGGGGGAGGGGACTCATTACTAGTATCGTACAATAAAATTTAGAGAATTGCGTTCAGCGGGAAAAGAGAAATAACCATATGAACCTACAATCATAAGGTCCTCCTCCCCCGGAAAATGTTCGAAACTATAGTTCTAAAATTGCAGTTTACACGAACATTGGTAATGTTAGGAGGAGGAGAGTTTCAGGTACTTAATGAAGGGTTAAAGCTCATAGACTCTGCTTTTGAAATTTCTCGAAATTGAAGTCCTAAAAATGAAGTTTTTGACGATTTACAACGAGAGGGAGGGGGGGGGAGAAAAGGAGGATCGGGGATGCTCTCTAATTTTTAAAAAAGAGAAATAAATATCCTAAAAATGCTAAGTTGCAAACTATCTTTGTTAAAGTTTTGGAAACGGCAGAGGTTCGAGCAACCTTTCCCCAGAAAAAATTTTAATTATAGGTCCTAAAAATGGAGTTATAAACCCTCTTTGTAAACATTAGGGGAAAGTTTTGGATTCGAAGGCCCTCCGCCGGAAATTTTTCGGGATTGAAAATTCAAAAACGAGATCTTAGACGAGTTTTTATTATGTGGAGGGAGAGAGGATTGGGAGTATTCTCAAGGAATTTTTTGGAAGTTTAAATTCCAAAATCAGAATAGTAAATTATCTTTAATGACAAGGTGAAAAGTTGGAGAACCTTCCCTGGAATTTCTTTTGTAATTTAAGTCCTAAAAACGAAGTTTTATGTTATCTTTAATTATTTGAGGAGGACAATAGGCACACTTCTGAAATTGCTTTTTGATTTTAAAATCCTAAAAACCCATTTTTTGGCAATTTTTGATGAAGTTAGGAGATGGGATAGGATTTAGGACTCTTTCTGGGGGGGGGGAGTAGTCCCAAAATTAAGTCCTAAAAATGCAAATAAAGACTGGGGTCTGGGGTTTAGAGAATGGTCTCACAGAAATTATTCGAAATTGAAGTTCCAAAAACGAAATTTTAGATGATGTTAGAGGAAGGTGAATTCAGGACTCCTTAGTGGAAATTTGTAGAGATAGATGTCCCTAAACCAAAATGAAAGATTTTCTTAGAGGATGTTGTGGGATCAGGTACTCTGATATAAGGGTGGAGGGGAGCGTGATAGCTTTTCTCTTGGATTCGCCACTGCGGCCAAGTATTGATACTACTCTAAAATGTTATTTTCCCCCCATGTATTTTAATTTTTAAACTATGCAGTGATGTATTTTTAAATGTAGGGATAATGTCACGACCCATAAGAAATGCTTGGGGGTCGCGACACGAAAGTTTGGGAACCCCTCCCTTGATGTCACCCAATCATGTTCTGGGCCCTGGTAAAAGGAGCAAAGCGCACACTGTTTGTCATGGTGGCCCGACTACTGGTCGTTTTCCTTCCCAATTGAAACGTCTCTGAAAGACAGTCCCATTAGAAACTGGTCCACAAGCACGTGATGCTGTGAACATGCAGATGTTGAATAATGGATTAAAATGTTGAATAAGAGATGTTTTTGCTCTTCCAATACCAAATAGAAGTTCAGTTAGCAGCATATATTCTGAATTTTTTTTTTGTTGTTGTTTTTGAGGAGGCTCCCGGGCCCCCTCTCGAGCTGGACCCCGCATATTTTGCCCCTGCTGCCCCCTCTCCCCTCGGCGGCCCTGGTTGGATCATGAATGGAAGGCAACTGCATTCATCCCAGAATACAGGTGAATTAACTGGCATAATAGGAATATTATGGCATGATGTTTTGCAAGATGTCATAGATGAGCTACTGGTCTTGATGCCTTGCCCTGTATTCGCTTGTATAGTTGCCAGAAATGGTTACACAATTATTGATTTGTTATTTTTCTCTGGCTATAACTTCTTAATAGATCAATCTTTTGTTCTAAATTTGTAAATTTCTTATCTCCTCATAGACCACATATATGTTAAATTTCATGATGATAGTTCATTTCCGTCTGGATGGATATATTTTATTGTGACAGAATGTATGGTGAAATATAATATATATATATATATATATATATATATATATATATATATATATATATATATATATATATATTGTAAGCTTCCCGCAGGCCAGACAAAATCTATTCGCTGGTTGTAGGTTGGAGACCCATGCATTAGAAATTCAAGAAACTATTAATAACCTTCATAATCTGAATCTAAATCATCTGAACAAAATGGATTTTAATATTTGTTTAAGTTAGCATTATCACTATTAAGATTTGCTGTGTCAATAAGTTCTGAATAACTATTGTCAGTTCACAATTCTATAATGCTGTCTTCTTTAAAAACATCTATGGCTTTTAAAGCATATGTTATGAAGTAGGCACTCAATTTGCTGCATCATCATAAGATGCCCTTGTCATTTAAATAAGGCTTAATTGAATTGAGAGACTTCATTGAACACTACTTTTTCCATCATATGTCCCACATCAGCATGTGAGCCACAATTATTAGTACTCTTTCACATGTAGAATGTATAAGGGGTGGTTTATCTCCCTAGAAATACAGTACTATGGACTTTAAATGAACTTAAATACAATTTACTCTCATTTCAACGACTTTATCTCTGCTTCCCTATTTCAATTGTTTAATCAAATTATTGCTGTATCAAATAAATCAATAACACTGTTGAAATGAACTTCTTGAACAAAGAAGAGACCGAGGGGACATGATTCAGTTGTTTAAATTTATTAAAATGAAAGATGTTACGGGGCTGAAGTTTAGCACTGAAAACAGGACAAGGGGTCATTGTTTTAAGCTATTTAAATCTCAGGCTAATATGGATGTTAGGAAAAATTATTATTTTAGCAGGGTAGTGGAACCTTGGACCAGTTTACCGGAAGAGGTGGTAATGAGCAAGGGAGTAGATATTCAGAAAGTTACCGCCCTATAGCCAGGGCTAAGGCAGAAATATATGAAATACACCGCCAGCTCAGTCAACTCCAGCCGAGGACTGCAGTTTCGTGCTCATTAGCACTCATCAGCCCGGCATAGGAGTGACTGAGCTGGAGGTGGAAAACCTCTTAAGAAAGCCAAGAGTGCCAAACAAACTGGTAGCTAATACAGAATTAGCACTGACCAGACGAGTGACCGAAACAATGGTTCGGTTCGACTCGAATTTTGAAGGCAAAGGCAGGTATATTCAGAAAGTTACCGCCCTATAGCCAGGGCTAAGGCAGAAATATATGAAATACATGCCTTTGCCTTCAAAATTCGAGTCGAACCGAACCATTGTTTCGGTCACTCGTCTGGTCAGTGCTAATTCTGTATTAGCTACCAGTTTGTTTGGCACTCTTGGCTTTCTTAAGAGGTTTTCCACCTCCAGCTCAGTCACTCCTATGCCGGGCTGATGAGTGCTAATGAGCACGAAACTGCAGTCCTCGGCTGGAGTTGACTGAGCTGGCGGTGTATTTCATATATTTCTGCCTTAGCCCTGGCTATAGGGCGGTAACTTTCTGAATATACCTGCCTTTGCCTTCAAAATTCGAGTCGAACCGAACCATTGTTTCGGTCACTCGTCTGGTCAGTGCTAATTCTGTATTAGCTACCAGTTTGTTTGGCACTCTTTGCTTTCTTAAGAGGTTTTCCACCTCCAGCTCAGTCACTCCTATGCCGGGCTGATGAGTGCTAATGAGCACGAAACTGCAGTCCTCGGCTGGAGTTGACTGAGCTGGCGGTGTATTTCATATAAGGGAGTTGATAGTTTTAAGAGGGCAATTGATTTTCACTGTGGATTGTAAATTGATTAGGACCAGTCTAGCTGGGCCCAGAGCCTGTTGCTGGTTGTCACTTTTGTATTTGTATAAATCATTTTCCTTGAATTCAGTTAAAATATTACTCTTAAATCTATACAGTAAATGTGTATTATAAAACACATAAAATTTTTAAATGAAAGTGAAGTTTAGGAGTTAGTTACCACCCCTAAACCAGGGCTAAGGCAGAATTAAATGCAATGAGTGTCTGCAGCATGGTGCGGTTCAACTTGTGAATTGAAGGCAAAGCTTGGGTATTTAGCAGTAAGTTACCTCCCCTAAACCAGGGCTAAGGCCAGAACTACATGCAATATACCATACAGCCGGGTTATCACATCCAAAGACTGTAGTTTCGTCTCTCAGTCTCTCTCTCTTCAGTCTTAAAGTAGTGAATAACCGAAGCTGAAGGCAGATGTCATCTTTTGTAGCTGAGAGCACGAACAAACTGGTTGCATGTAAAAGTTTGGGGTAATTTAAGACAAATTACTAATTGCTGAGATCAGTGTAGTAGCTACACTTTCTGCCACCCAGGGGGGTTCCTCAATTTGCTGCCCTTTTGATGAGAAATAGTTAATACATTAAAGAGTCAAAAGTATTTTAATAAGATTTTAATAAAGAAGAAAATGAACTTTTTTTCCTTCGAATTTTTCTTGCAAAAAAAAAAAAAAAAAAAAAAAAAAACAAAATCAGAACCCCCACCAAAAAATTCAAAAGTTAAGTCAAAATTTGGAATTTTAAGCAATCTTTAGTAATGCTTGTAGAAAAGAGGCTTACAGCTCCCTCCAGATTTTTTTTTTTTTTTTTCAAAATTAAAATCGGTTTTATGCTTCTTTGGTGAAGTTAGGGGCTGGGACTTCTCAAGAAAATTTTCCGAAATTGAAGTGTTAAAAAAAAAAACCAATTTCAGGCTATCTTTAGATACGTGAAGATATTGGGGAAGGTTCGGGGGTGCTGTCCGGAAAGATTTTCAACTAAAATGAAAAACACGTAAATGTAGGCTGCATCTAGTGGTGTAATGACCTCCCCTAACTCCAACATAGACTGAATTTTCCTCCCGAAATATTTTCAAACTTGAAATCACTTTTAGTCTATCTTTGAGGAGTTCAAGAGAATAGGAAAAGTTCAGGCGCTCCCTGAAAAGTTTCCGATGCCGAAGTTTCAAAAACGCAATCGTAGGCTATCTTTGACGGGATAAGTTTCCGAAAATGTTAGGAAGTGGGATGACTTTCCCATCTCCCCTGGAAACTTTTTGAAAATGACATCCTAAAAAAGCGACTTTAGCCGTTGTTTGACGGACAACGTTATGAGAGAGAGTTTGAAGCAAGTTTTCCCCACCCGAAATCTTTTTTGAAATTGTTGTTCATTTTCAGCTTTTCATCACTGAGAAAAAAAAGGCTTTGTAGTCTTCCCTCAAAAATTTCTCAATACAAAAATTGGAGCCAACTGTGAGGAGGTTTGCCGACTTCGTGCACATTTGGGTTCCCTACCTTAGAATTTTCCTGAAATTTAAGTTTTAAAAACCCAACTTTAAGCAATTTTTGGAGACATTGGGTGAGATGGAGATTTTAGAGTTTGAAGTTGATGTCCAAAATACACATTTTAGACTTATCTTCAATAACGTTACAGGAAAGGTCAGGGCTTGACCGCCCTCAGAAATTAGTTGGTGTTGAATTTTTAAAAACTCAATATTAGACTAAAAGGGTGGCGTTATCCCTTGGAACTGTTTCGAGACTCAAGGCCTTAAACTGTACTTTTGGGCTGTTTGTTGACGTTAAGGGATATAAAGGTTTGGTTGCTCTTCCTGAAATTTGTGACATTTATTGAGGGTTTAACAATGCAATTTTAAGCTGTTTTCAGTGGGTCAAATTTCTCCGGCATCAAAACACATTTTGAAGCCATCTTTTGCAACCTCAGACAGCAAAAAGGCGGGGGGGGGGGGGGGGGGTTGAGAATGGAGCCCCCAAAATGCTGTTTTAGGCTATGTTTAGCCAAGGGAGAAAGGGATGGTAAGTGGCTCTCCTCCGGAAATGTTTCAAAATTGAAGTCCTAAAAATTCATTTTTAGCTTTGTAACTATAAGAATGAGCGTAAAGATCGGAAATATTCTTTCCTAATTTAAAGTTTTAGAAACTCAAATTTAGCACCCCCAAAAAGTGCCACTCGTGGTGGACCGCCCCCTCTGTCCCTCCCTAGCTACACCGCTGACTGAGATGGAATGTAATTTTCTTTAAGTTTGATGAAAATAATGAAATTATGCCTAATAATTTTAAATAATTTTATTTTTTATATCCCTTAAAATATAAGCTATGCGGTATGTTTTAAAGATACAGTCGAATCTCGATAAGTCTAAGTTTATAACTCTAATATTCCTTTATCTCAAAGTTTTCATCAGGTCCCAAACTCTTGAGACTGTTGTGAAAACTTCCCATAACTCAAACTGCCAACAACTCGAACGTTTTTACTGGTCCTTGGGACTTCCAAGTTATCGAGAGTTGACTGTACGAACAACGTTTGCATATCAGCGACATCATGGTATACTAACGAATGTGAAAAATTGCAAATCATGTTTTTCAAGTTCGATGGTTTGCCGTAGTACTTAAAAAGGGTTAACCACTGGTTGCAACTACTTCTAATGATAGTTTTGCACTTTAAGTTATCTGTAAAAATTAAAATTTGGAAAATAATCATATGCGTCAGGTGGAAAAAAAATATTTTTTTGACTCTCCTGATAAGTGCCCATTTTCTCATTCATTAGTTTAGCATGTTGAGGACGATATGTGCTGCATACAAATGTATAATGCATTCAATTCAAAATTGCATGTGTCTGTTTCGCTTTCTTCTAATTTAAGGAAATCATTAATTAAACCCGGTTGTAACTTTGAACTCTCGACAGCTGCATTTTTAAGTGATGTTTTCTAATGATTTGTTCCTATTACCTTCAATTTTCCAAAAAATCTTAGCACTCTGATTTATCTTCACAAGATCTACATCATGGCATCTCCAGAGTGTGTCCTGTGTTAGTTCGAAAGTATGAATGTGACTGCTCCACATATGGACAGTAGGGGAAATGCTCTGTTGCTTATGATCTTATGCTGATGCTCCATTGTCTGTGGGCCACTAGATGGCAGAACAGCCAAGGGATTGGATCAAAAGCAAGCAAGTCCAATGTTTTGGGTGCAGAAGAGACAAATAGCTAAAAAATAAAGCACAGCAAGACAGAAAACTTACCATAGAAATGTTGGATGTAAACTTCATATTCTGGTGCCAGTGAGAGGCAGAGGGGCTCCATTTTAGAAGTAAGATGTGTGATTTTATTATCTCTTTGCCAGAATAATACAATGCTTTCATTTTGTGGAAAGGAAAAGACCTTCTGTTTGTGGTTCAAACTCATTATGCAAGTCTTAACATAAAGAGTGTGTTCCTTTCACGGCTATTATATTGAATGGAATGGCATTATGTCATACAGAAGTCACTTGGTTCTTTTTCAAGAGATGCTCAATTGGGCTTGGTTAAATGTATTAAAATTATTTATTATATTCTGCACAATCATACAACAAACCTTTGGTTAATCCATTGTGAAAGCATAGCTTCTGTCAGCCAGTCCTACGACTGCCTTTTTTTCATTATTAATCCTGTGTCAATGACCAGGTAGAGTTTTTTAGCATTTAAAATTTTTATACCTATATTCAATAACCGTGTACCCATTACACTACACATCAAAAAAATATCCCTTCAAAATGCTTCTGGCACCAGTTTTGATGATTCTCATGTAAAATGAGCCCTTGAATCAAAATATGACCACTGTTTTTCACCATCACACCCTCCTCCCCTTTGATATCGCGCCCCCTAATTTTATTCTGTTTTCGGCAGTTACAAAGCAATTATTTTTATTTGATAGGAAAAACAGCATTGTATTTACCATTATTATTCTTCTGAAAGATTAGAGAAGTGTCTAGTTCAAAAGCATGAACATTTGTGGCAAGTTGGAACACTCAAGCCCCCCCCCCCCTAAAAAAATTAAAAAATCCTCACAAACCATTTTTTTTTTAAATAAAGGTTCCTTATTCCATTTTTTTACTTATTTTCTTGGTTTAAAACCAAAGTATTGGACTCGCTTCCCATGCCCAAAAAATTTTTCACGCTGTAAAAAATAAAAATTAATAAACATTTGAAAACATTGCGTATTACATACCAGTCACACTGCAGATCTTGGACGCAAAGAAACTTTTGCATTATTAACTTTTATTCCAATTACATTTACAGATATAATAAATATTTTAAAGGAAATTAAGTGTACTCATGATATGGATATTTCAGAGGGTATTGCACCCATTATTTATCATCATTCGATCAAATGCTTCGAAATTATCGAAACATATGATCAATCGTATCAACAATAGATGTTGTTTTGCTATAAAACAAAATAGTTGTGACTTTTGGTTGCTCCAGAGTTGCTTTTATTATGATGTGAAGTGGAAAACAATATTATGGCTTTTCTTTTTGTTGATGTACAAATACATTGTTACATCGTCAGTGATACCGAATTAAGAACTTCGTATCTTTCAATATGTAGACAATATTTCAGTTGGAATATATGATCTGTCTTTTTTTTTTTTTGAGTATATCTACGAATGTCAGACGGTATGACAGCAAAGGTTGAGCGATAAAAAAATTACAAATAATTTTCGATGCAACAGGCCATGCGTATGAGCTTCGCGGGCCCCATGTGGTCCGCGCGCCGTAAGTTGAACATCACTGGTATAAATAAATGAAATCACTATGAAATACCAAAACACCTAATACATCCAGTATTACAAAAAAACTAGAGAAACACATTTTTTTCAAACGGACCATTCAGCATGTAACATAAATGTAAAATGTTGGAAAAACAATAAGCCATTTTGTTTTTTGATAAAAAACAAGCTACACACATTTCCCAATATGAGGGTGGAAGAAAACATTTCAGTTAAATAGTAGAAGTGTCAGGGAAAAAAAATTTCCTTCTCTAAATCTTCAAAATTCAACATGGGTACCAGGTTATTGAGAGTAAAGGAAAATTTTGGTCATTGACGCTAGGGTTAAAAAACAAATCACTCTTTGGGTGGGCTAAACCACCAACTTTTTGGTTAACATCACACTACAGGGTCCTCTGTGCCTACCACTATTTGTTATTTAACTGGTTGGATGGGGCCCTGAAGACAGCTGTTTTTTTTTTTTTTTCTACCCAGACCAGAATCAAAGCAATCCTTATTCCAGCATCCCTAGAGGTATAGATTCACTTACAAGACTTAGTGACCACATAATATTCAACACGGCCTTGTCACCATTAAGGGTGGAAACCAGTTTAGACGGGTCAAAAAATCCACTTTTTTATGTCATAAATAGTTAGTAAAACTATTCAAGAACATATTGCCAAAATTTCAGTGAAAATTTTTGATTAGTTTCTATGGTTTGAGCGGACTGTGGAGCTTCGAAAACATACTGAGCCCGTTTTTCAAACAAGTTTTTCTCGAAACATTTTTTCAAATAGTCGGCATTCTAGTTCAAAGAGTAATTGACCAATCGTTCTGAAAATTTGTGTGAATAATTTCAATTCAGTTATAATTAATATTCTGTATGAACCTAACTTTGGGAAGATATTATTCATAAAAATATTTTTTTTATGCAAGAAAATTGGAAAAAGAAAAACATGACAATGTAATCAAACTCCTTAAAAACATGCAATTTTTATTTTTTTGATCACAATTGTTTTCATATTCTTAGGAAATATGTTGTCAACAAGAAAAGAAAATTGTAATGCCTACAGTTAAAAATTGTGGCTTTGGTAATCCCACCAGCAACAAGCTTTGATAGTGATCGCCTATGGGCAGCCGCTTCCAACTCCAATATTCTTGGTGGAAATAACTTGAAAAAATTATAAAGTGTACTTCAAAAGATGAATACAATACCCTACAAGTTTGAACAAGTTCTGATTATTCCTTCCCTGTTAAAAAAAAATCACAAAAAACACTAAAATTTCTTCTTCCTAAACTGATTTCCCCTCTTAACGATCACGGAGGATCCTTGACCGGCTATATATATATAAAATATAAACAAAGTTTTGCGCATTCAAGTCAAATATATCAGGTGGAACGCTTTTCTGTTAACGACACATGCAACACCTTCAAAAAAAAAAAAAAACACATTTATTCATGCTTTCTCTTTACATAGGTATTAAAATGAAAATTGGTTGTGCTTATTGAGAGTATGTATCCTGTTGGTTCTCATAAATCGATCAGTGAGTTAATTTTTAATGTTAAAATAAAATGAGAAAATTAGAAATCTGAGCTGCATATTTGTATCAAATCTCATGTTGTCTTTTTTAACTTTTACCAGATATTCACTCTAAGTACATGTTGCTTGTATATGTTTTTATCTTATTTTTATCATATTATGGATAAATATTTTATGTGCAATAAAGACCTGTGTAAATTGAATGTTCATTAAATGTTCAACTGACTAATATTAATATGTTAAGAATTTTAATTCTGGAAAAGTTTCACTTCTATATGCATTTCAAAACTTGTGTTTTAGATGTGTCGTATATACTGTCTGCTGTTTTTTTTTATTTAAATTACTAATTGAAGGAAGGTGAATGCATTTTTCATTTCAATTATGGAATTTTGTGCCATTAGATTTTAAAACATATAGAATTTTAGTTTTTAGCTTGTCGGTGTTCATTTCATGTATTCCAGAAAGGAAATGATCTGGAAGTCTTTTATAATGAATTATTAAAACAGTGTATTGTTGTATTGTTTTATTTTGGTGCAAATAAATGTTGAATTTATATTTTCCATTACATTTTTTTCTTTTTACTTTCATTGTTTTCTTGTGCTGTTTTATGCATTTTGTTTTAACAATACTTAGGAGAGACTTTAACTGCTTGTAAATAGTTAAAAGAGTCTGCATGGAATTGAATAAGTTTATCTCTGTGATAATGTAAAATGTACAATGTGCTTATTGTGTACTGTTCATAGATTGTATTGAAATGTTTTTTATATTTTGATTAACTTTACAGTAGACTAGATTACACAGGACTGGATTAACCAAGGATCGGATTTCTTCAAGAAATCTTAATCAAACAGAAATTGAAAAAAGGAATCAATTTATATATTTTATCACTCTAGCAATGCAATAATCCAACAATGCCAGGAAGAATTTACTCTTTTGCAAAGAAACAATCATCTCAGTAAGTATAACTAAAATGTGATGGAGATCTTTTGGTTTTGGGGACTGCCTAAAAAATAGTTCATGTAGTCTTAAATATGTTATACGGAACAAAAAGAAATCTGAAAATAGTGAAGCAATGTAGGAACATTCAAAGATAAACTAGAATGTAGATACAAATGAAATGTTGATAGATTGAACCTGTGCTGTGTTTTTATGGAGGTGTGAAAACTGAATCAACACTTACATGCAACAATGACTGGAGCTGAAGTTCGTTTTGGTACTTCTTAGCTCCTAATTGCTGAGATCACTAATGACTAGTTGCACATAAGTTAATCAGAAAATCAAAAATTCATTTTGTAATTGCTAGCCATTTAAGTATTGTACCTGCTCTTTCAGTTTTTATATTTATAATGGCTTAATCAAGATTTTATTTGAGCTTTTTTTGTTCTCTTTGCTGACAATCAAGAGTCTACTGTTCTGTCACATTGAAGTAACAAAGCTCCTGAAAAAAAAGGAAATTTAATCATGGAGCTTAGGTTTTTTTTAATTTAAAAATGTTTTGAGTTATGAATTTTATTTGTATACAGTAAACAGGAGTGTTCACCTGGGGCGGGGGGGGGGGGGGGGTCATGGCGCAGATTGCGCCATTGAAATTTTTAATTTTTTTAGGGGTATTTTTCTCATTGGGGGGGGGGAGGTGCCCTTGCTCTTAGGGGATGGGCACTCCCAAAGTAAATATAAGTATCTGCACAGGATCTGATTAATCACAAGCACCAGGTCACCTCAGAGAAAAAAAAATACCCTGGTGACTAGTTTTTTCCTAAACAAGCATCTTTCAAAACACTGAATTTTTCTATAAACTGTTAATTAGACTGGTGCCTAAATATTTTTCCTGACTCCTAAAATTTTGCAGCATTTGTTGGTATGCAATTTGTGCCAGATTTTGCAATTTGTGTCTTTATGCACTCTCAGTAGATAATATGTTGAAGAAATCAACATCCACTCTTATAATTGTATTCATACATGTAATTTCCCCGATAATTTGGGAAAGTCTGTGAATTTTATTCTTTTGATTCATGGAGTTCCATTTTTATTGTTATTCCCTTTTTACAAATTTTTGAAGGAAAATACAGGAATTTGAGAAAACTTCCATGCTTGTAAAAAGTAACTTTATTTTTTCGTATAATGCTTTATATATTTCACTATTTAGGAAGTAATTAGTAATTTTGAAAATCAATAGTTTAATCTTTTAAGCAACCAGCAATAAAAATAAACCAATCACCTGGTGATAAAAATCTTATATTGTTTTAAAACATTTTTGTTTCCTTAGAGTTAAAAAAGCATATACAGCTAATTAGCAGAATTATGTGTTCTTCAAATTGGTGTTGGATGGTTGGAAATCAGGTGATTTGGTTAACTATTGTATCGCTTTTTAAATATTTATTATTTAAATGCAATTTTCAAATTTTTTATTCTCAAAAACTTATTAAATATATTTAAAAAAATAACTTGATATTTTTATCCTGTTATATCTAAGTTATTTGAAACAAAAAAATTTCAGGACCTATCCAAGAAGGAAATCCAATTGTAAAATACAGTATATTTTTGACATGATATTAATACTTCAGGTAGAGAGGGACAATAGTGATTAAATATTTTTGATTACGAATTAAATGTTATCATTTTGTTAAACTGTTGATTTTAATTTTTATAATGTTAAGATCCATCCTTTAAGATACTTCCTTCCTATTTTACAGAACAAGCGAGTTCAATTTCTCAATTATGAAATAAATTTTAATCAACGAAGCTGAAATGCATGAGATAAAATAATAAATTTGAGATTTTTTCTCTAAGATTCTTTTTGTCGAGTTCACTTCTTAAAAATTTCTTTTCTGCGAACTGCCGACTATTGAATTTATCTGCTGTTATTTTTGAAACATACTACTTCTAATCAATTAGTGTTAAGAAATCTTTATTTATGATGTACATGAGCAATTGCATTTTTGTTTTTTGGAAATCTGGAAAAGAAGTCTTGTAACATGCAAAAATGTAATTAAAATGTGAGAAATATTTATTAAAGAACATAAGGATTTTTTCCTGTTTATTTTTTGTTACTTCTTAATAAACTTTTCAGCAAGTTACATAATTTTTTCTATCATCAATGCTTTAGTGTCGAAAAGTATGCTTTTTATGCAACTTTGATTATGCTTTTAAGATTGTTGCAGTTTCAAGTCCTATTTGCTTATTTCTATCCCCTTTCCTATACAAAAGTGACGACCAGCAACAGGCTCTGGGCCCAGCTAGACTGGTCCTAGTCAATTTACAATCCCCAGTGAAGATCAATGGCCCTCTTAAAACTGTCTACTCCTTTGCTCATTACCACCTCTTCCGGTAAGCTGTTCCAAGGTTCCACTACCCTGCTAAAATAATAATTTTTCCTAATATCCATGTTAGCCTGAGATTTAAATAGCTTAAAACAATGACCCCTTGTCCTGTTTTCATTGCTAAACTTTAGCCCCGTAACATCTTTCGTTTTAATAAATTTAAACAGCTGAATCATGTCCCCTCG
The DNA here is from genome assembly GCF_026930045.1 of Uloborus diversus. Classification (NCBI taxonomy): domain Eukaryota; kingdom Metazoa; phylum Arthropoda; class Arachnida; order Araneae; family Uloboridae; genus Uloborus; species Uloborus diversus. The sequence goes on along the minus strand of NC_072733.1, from coordinate 126,373,920 downwards.
GTCTCTTCTTTGCTCAAGACTGTACATTTTTAGCACAGACACATCTATAATGTGTCAATTGATAGATCTGATGAAAACTAGAAAAAAGTCACTTGACATGATGGGACATGGAATGAAAGAGAATAGCAAGTTTTGATTATTGATCCTTCAGCATCAAGAGTTTTTAATTTTTTGTGTAAACAGCACACACAAAAAGATGGAAAAGAATATATGGTTTTGTGACCTTTGTCATCCTCACACTGTCTTGTTTGTGAGATATTTGCATGAACTAATTTACTATCAACTACTTCTAATCTTCAGATATGCATTTATGATCATATTATTCATCTACAGTAGAGATTTGAAAGCATTCTGTTGAACAGTTTTCTTTCGATTGAAATATTTGCTGTGTGCTTAAACTTTTCTCCACATTATAGTAATGCCTTTGGCGGCAGCGCTTGGTTCTGTTGATCCCCACTTTCTCTCATTCCATGTATGAACCTAAGTACAATTCATTGCATTTATTTAAATAAATGATTGTGTTTTTCTATATGTATTAATTATCTCATAACTTGAGTGACATTTGGATGTTAACTTTTCAATGTCTTGCAATAGTTGACCCCAGTTTCATCAATTATTTCATAAAGAATTTCATAAATTATTTCAGAATTTTTAAAAAATGACAAAAGTATAAAAATTGTTTCAATTTCAAAAATCTTTTGCTATCACATAATTACTAATTTCATTAATGTTTAATTACAAATTTTCAGTAATAAACGTACTTTCAATTTTTTTTCATCAATAAAGTTATAAAATGGAGAAACTGTTGACTTAGTCTAGGCCAATCTGTAATTCCTTGTTTATTTTTATGATAATTTTATTGTTTATGTTTATATTTTGTAGTGTGTTGTAATTGAAGACTTTGATGCTTGAAGAGGACAGTTTCACATTTTAAAAACTCACAATAGCCTAAAAATATTCTTAAAATGAATCTTTAAAGATTTTGTCTTTGTTTTTAATATTATGTTAGAATTAGCCTCTATATGAACAATTTCAATGACATTTTTACAAAATATAACGCATATAACTAATTGTTATGTATTGGAGCTGTCCCATTCTTGCTCTAAATACATAAGCAATTGACACTTGATTTTACAAACTCCTTGGGACCACAGAAAAAGTTTGTAAAATTGAAGCATAGCAAAAACTGTACAGTAGACCCACGTTTTGCGCGGAGGTTATGTTCCACGAAAATGCTGTTTAAACAAAAAGCGTGAATTAAAACTCAATATTAGTGTTAAAATAGGGGTTAGGTTCCAAAGATTAAAAAAAAGTACTCTTCAGTCCAGTGGTACATAAATACATAATAAACTAAATGTGTTTTGTCAATACATATGTATCTGACGTGCATCAACAAAACATACAATACAATACAAATACAAAAGTGACGACCAGCAACAGGCACCCCTGTTGCTGGTCGTCATTTGACTTGACTAGGCTCAGCTAGATTGGTCCTAGTCAATTTACAATCCCCAGTGAAGATCAGTGGCCCTCTTAAAACTATCTACTCCATTGCTCATTACCACCTCTTCCGGTAAGCTGTTCCAAGGTTCCACTACCCTGCTAAAATAATAATTTTTCCTAATATCAATGTTAGCCTGAGATTTAAATAGCTTAAACATGAAGAAACTTACTGTTTATAAAAAATAGTTGGTTATGATAGTCTGTTGGCAGTCATTAATCAAATACAAATACACAAATACAAATCATTTTTCAGTTTAGTTCTTTGTAGGGCATTAACACATTCATGATTTCTCATGTACTTCCATAACGGGATCTTCCTTCACCAACAAATCAGAGAGCCATTGTCTATGTCTCACAACTTTCAATGGTTAAGTTTTTGATTGTTTGTCATCCATGTCGGTATTCTCATTAATTTTGTCCTTCAGCATCACTTCTAAAAGCTCTTCTACAATTCTTTAACCAAATAAAAAGTAATCAGTGATTTAAGCTTGCTTATTAACAAGCCAAAGTAATGTCTATTGCATGCTGTCAGCAATCTGAGAAGTTTGGATTCTGTAGGAGTGAAATTTTTCTCTATTTTCAAAGCAATTTCTGCATGAAACAAAAATTCATTTGCGTAAAATAAATTAAAGATGTCAAATCTTAAACTGTGTATAATCAAATCCACATAAAACATACCCGCATAAAATGAGGGTCTGCTGTACTACATTATGATATGCATAGTTTCATAGCAAGTTCTTATCAATACTAATAGATTTTTTTTTTTTTTTTTTTTGCTTTGACCCGAATAAAAAATAACATCTAAACACAGACATCAAAGAAGTCAGATCATAAAACCAAAGTCAGCAGACTTCTTTTGAATTAGAGTAAAACCTGTTTATAACGATACTCTTGGAACCTGAAAAAAGTATTGTAATACACATGTTATTGTTATAGATGGTTTGAACATTTATGCAAAGATTTCTCTCCTACATATCCAGTGCATATAATTGATTGAAATTTGTTTTAAAAAACTGAACTTGATTCAAGCGATTAAAATTTATTCAATATATAAAAATATACTAATTTAATAATAGTTATTTTTACCATTTAGCAATTTTAAGCTTTTTTAATTAATGAAAATAAATAATTAATGGCGTATATATACATACCAAGCAAGGATGTTTTCGTTTAAATCAGCATTAGAAACAATAAATACATAATAAAAGTTTGGTTGACATCACCATTAATTGGACCTTTCAGATATTTTCATTTAGTGCTCAGTTTACTATTTCTAACTGCATATCTAGCAATATCCCTTTTTTAAGAATGGCTTTGGTTGACAAAGAAATTCTGAAGTTTTCTTCTGCATCAGTATTTTTTTATTTTTGTTAGTTGGATGCTAGTACTGTTTATCTGTTCCCCAATTGTGTTGAATTTTCTTGGCATTGTACATAGAGATATACATGAATAATAAATAAACTAATTTTTGTTTTTTGAAAAAGGCATAAATTATCGTTGTTGACAGGTGCAGCAGAAATATGATTATCGCAATAGGCAGAGTGAAAATACATTGGGTAAATAAGAATTTGGTCAGGACCAAAGGAAATATTGTAGGCTGTTTTATTGTTATAGACAGTATTGCTGTACACAGGTTTTGCCGTAATTTATTTCTTAGAAATAAAAGCAAAGATAGAAGTCTATGAATTTACATTGTAAACGAAATTGTCTTCATTCCTGAAATTTTCTGTCCCTGGTGTTTGAATTCTTAAGAAAGAACTGCTCTGATTGTATGTCGAGTTGGTAAAATCGAAATGTATTGAAAACTATGTATGGAGCACTTATTTCCATAGAAAGTCCTTATAAATACTAACGGATCTTCTATTTTTTGTTTTTTCCGAAATTAAAAAAAAAGCATCTAAACACAAACTTCCAGATATTGAGATTTTAATATCAAGACCTGCTGACCCTTTATTAACTTTATTTGTTTCTTTGTATAAATAAATGCAAATATGAATGAAGATGAAATTAAATTTAAATGAAACGGATTATTTCCACCCCTGTGATTTCCTGTCCCTAGTGCTGGAATTCTTAAGAAAGAGCAGAGCTACTCTGACCTAACGTCAAGTGCATAAAAGCGAGACCTCGTAAAATTAAAAACTGTGTACTCTGTATGGTAAGCATATTTTCGTAGCAAGTTCTTATCAATATTAATACATATTCTGTTTTTTGTTTTGTTCCAAATAAGAAAAAAAGCATCTAGTCACAGACATCCGTAAATTCAGAACCTAAGATCAGGGTCTGCTGAGCGCTTTTAAGCTAATTTATTTCTTTATAGAAATAAAAACAGAGATGGAGGAAGATGAAATTACAATTTTAATGAAAGGGATTATCTTCATCCCTGAAATTTCCTGTGCCAGGTGTATGAATTTTTACGGAAGAGCTACTTGGACCTTACGTAGAGTTCGTGAAGAAGAGATTTTTGGCATGTCCAGTTATTCTTACTCAAAGACGAGGGACAATCTGTTTCATTTTCTGATACTTGTTACTGATGCCATGTTAAATCAATAGTATTGATATCAAGATAATTTTAAAAAGTGTGGCTTGAATTTGTGTTGTAAAATATTGTGTTATTACAAACTTATTTATCTGAATTAAGAACAAGTGTGGGTAAATATATATTTATCTCCATCTCTGCCCATCACTGAGTGACATAAATGTCATCCAGCTTATATATAAATATCTGCTCACTGCTTAAGTGACTATCTTTTAGGTAAGCATTGAAAGGGCAAGAAGCACATAACTGATAATAAAAACTGAACAGTAATTAACAATTTGCATGCATGAAGTGGAATAATCAAAAATCCCTGTCGCTGTTCAAGCCAACTTAAACATTTTAATGATGTAAAATAAAAAATGTTGAACTGGACAAATTTGCAAAGAACTGCATACACGTGTTTTAGGGCTTCAAGGAACTCCCTTTTTCACTGCAAAACAGTAAGCTTTTGGATGTAAAGACATCCCATAAAAGTAACGTGAATGAACAGTGGGTAGCTCAAATAGTAAATATAACAAATTAACGAAACAAGGCAACATTAAACCCGGAGCCAAAATTTATTACACAAATCTTTTCGAGAGAAACCGTTAAGCAATAAATTTCTCCAAAAATGGCATAATAAATTTTGCTGTAAGAATGAAACTGCTTATTAATAAATTAGCAATGCATTTCATTTTAGAAAAAAATTTGTAATGAATCAATTGTTACATTTTAGCAGAGGGCATAATAAACATATTACACGAAAAAAAGATATTGGAAAAATAACAAAATTGCTGAATATGTACAAAATAAAAATGAAATGGAAACATAAAGACAGGTAAATTATTTCAGAAAGACAGCAATAACACCTATATCACTGAAACCAAGGAGTTCATAGAAAAGAAAAAAAAAAGAAACTAATTATAATTTATTTTAATTTAGATAATTTAGTTTCTTTCTTTTTTTCCCCCCCTTTTTATTTCCATGTCTTATCCTTATTTGCAGGCAATGGTCTAGTTTTTGTTCTCTTGTTATCTCTGTTGCCATTGTATGCAATTATAGTGTATCTAAAAGGGACATATACTTCCAACTTTTAAAATATAGTTTCAGTCAGATTTTCTTATTAATGAGTTAATATATTTCTAGATCATTTCTTAAAAGTTGATTTTGATGTTTCTTTCACTTAATGTCATTTTTACATAATGAAAAAATAATTTTTAAGTTACTTCAAAACATGTGTTTGCTGTAAGTATTGCAAATTGGTGCTATACTTGATCTTTTACTTTTAACTTAGTTACACAAGATCAATCAGCTCAGTTTTTTATTAGTGGATTCTGAAAGGTTATTGAAATTCTAAAAGAAGGTCACCTACAATAGTTCATAGATATGTTTGGGGAGAAAATATCTTTTCCGTGTCATAAAAGACATTTCACTTCTATACCTATCTAAGCATATCAAAAGTCATGACCAAGCATAATAATGTAGTAACTGCTTTCAAGGCAAGTGCAATAATGTATCCATTTTTATCAAGGTCCTGATATATGTTTCTCATTTGTTGTTAACCTTTAATGCTGCATGTCAAGAATGAATTTTATTTCTTTAAAGTTGAAATAGAAAATTTATCCTTGCATGCTTAGCTAAAGTAAATATCAATTTCGGAAATTTCTTATATAAAGATAACTTGTATTAAATTAGCCTGTTTAGCAAACTGTGCTATTTGATGTTGAACTAAAATGGCTAAAAAGTCAAGTGTTTACCTTTGTGCATGGATGAGTCAAGTATTATTATCACAGAAATAGCAAAAAAAAAAAAAAAAAATACTGACTCATGTTTCAGGATTTCAAGGAATGTCTTTGACAATACATCAAGTTGTGAGCTCTGCATTTCCAAAGACGGGACAGTAGGGGCACAATCCCCTGGACCATTCTCAGTGGGAGCCAAATGATATAAGAACAGAGCAGTAAAAGGGTGTTTACTTATGGTTTGGGTGGAGGGCGCTCATGTCAGAATATTGAAAAAAACATTGGCAGTGGTATAAGTTATCCAATGATGGATTATTTATGACTCAAAGTCTACAACTTTACTCATTCTTAAAATGGCTGAATTTTCCATTCATTTTGTGCTTCTAATTAAACAATAAATTGCTTACTTATAACTTTGTGATCTGCTAATTACAATCCACTTTTTTCAATTTTGTGACTGGTACATCAAACATCTGCTGTATTTTTCACAGACTTTTGCTATCACTTAAAGCTATTTTTGTGACTTGTAAATGAACTATGTGATCTATGCCTGTGTTTATTCTGTATTTTATTACTCTTAATTATGGCTTTAACTCATTGTTTTTCTTCTATTACATTTTTGTGTAATGTTTCCTCTTGCTTTACATACAGTAAGATATCTTTTAATATGTAGGTATATATTTGTAGGTAGTTAATTACCTAAAACAGAAAGCTAGTCACAGATTTGTTATGTTTTTGGAAATTGATCACATTTGATACATTCTGTATAATTTGAGTTTTGCTAGGGCTGTACCTAATCATATTTTAAAATTTGAATTGAATTCTTAAAATATAAATATCATTTTTTTTGCAAGTTTTGGCAAATAGATGAGGATTGAAAATAACTTAAAGTGCCCAACTTTATTTTCGATTCAAAATAAAGTGCATGTATGTATTTTTTTTATTGAAATTAACCAATCTATAACACTTGACAAAGAAACAATAACTGGGATAAGTTGCAATAATATTCCTTTTACCAGTAAATTTTTAAGAACCATCCCCCCCTTTTGCCGAACCCCCATTCTGGCTTTGAGATTTTAGACTAAAAAAACTTTGTAAGTCAAAATAGTAAAGTAAACTGGGTAGCTAGTATTGTAATTGTTTCAGAGCCTATGAAATTTGTATAAGATTTTTTTTTTCTGTGCAAATAATGTTATAAAATATCTGTGTCTTTGTTCATTTTCTAATAGTAGGAATTACTTGTCCTTTTGTTTGACATCGCTTTTTGTGGCTATCCTTCTTTAAAATTTGAAATAGGTCAGGTTTTAAAAATAATTGCTAATTAATCTTATACAGGTGTCCCTCGTATAACATGGTACTTGTACAATACAGTTACGATATTAAACGGTACCAAATTTGCAATTATTATAACACGGTTCTGATATTATATGGTATGAAACTTGAATTTAATACAAAATGGTTTTGATATAACATGGTAAGTTATTTTTAAAAAACATGGAATTTTATTTTTGCTTAGTACACTGGTAAAAAGTTTGTACTTTGTTTTTAAAAAACTTATAAAAAAAATTGTCAGTCTCCGACTCGAAAATTTGTTTTCCCAGTATAACACTAATTTTTAACTTTTAAATACTTGATTTTTTTTCATCAGGGTTCCTTATAAACAAAAAGATGAAAATTATTTCATTTCCAATGCATTGTAAGAATGTAACATTAGGATTAAACTTATAAGCTAAATTTAGCAAACAATAAATTAAAAATGTAGTCGAAACAAAATATGAAATAAAATAAATAGAATAATGCTATTTATTTAATTTTATGTTTTGTTTCATTGTTGTTGCTCAGATAAACTTTATTGCTATAGAAAAGCTCAGACTGTTTTTCTGATGGAATGTGTTTTGTTCTCAGTCAAGAAATTTAATGAAGTTTTTTCTTGCTGTTCATAAAAGCCTAAATTTTAAGGGTATGTAAAATTATTAAGTTGTATCATTTATAACAATTTTAATTTTGAATCTGTGGGCCATTGTATGTTTTGGTTGCCAGTTTTCGTTTGTATGTTCTATTGAGCCAAAATTTCAACGATTATAAAATTTGCACCTTAAGACTTCGTTTTGATATATCACGGTACACATACCTTGATTTACATTATTTTTAATTCTCGTATGACACGGTTTTGATATAACATGAAACACGGTTTGGATACAACACGGTACATATTGACATGATTTTTATTATGTACATGATTAATTAGTTTATAAAATAGGTAAAGTTATTTTTTAAAAAAAGTCTCGTATAATACGGTTTCAATACTACATGTAACTAATTAACCGTGTGAACGAGGGATACCTGTATATTATTTCTGTAGCCTGTTTCTCTGTCGGTCAGTGAGATCTTCCTTATTCCCTTGTCAAAATCTCCTTATTTGGAAGCTTAACGTGTTGGCTAATGACGAAAAATAGACCCACAATCTAGAAAATGTACTGCTTCTCATAAATTTGAGATTTAACCCTTCAAGCGGCCGTGACGTAAAATTCCTTCACCCAGCGATGTATCGAAGAGCGGCCGTGTCGAAAAATTTTGCCATGAATATTCTTCCATAGAATGTTACGCCGCAGCCGTTCTTGAAGCAGAATATTCAAGGCCAAATTTTTCGACACGGCCGCTCTTCAATACATCGCTGGGTGAAGGAATTTTACGTCACGGCCGCTTGAAGGGTTAAAACATTCTAAGAAGAGGTCTTTTAATGGGTTACAAATTTCTTTCTAGGATTGTCAGAAGGGAAAGATGGGTAGCTCAGTCTGTAGAGCATTCGCCTTTCAACCAAAAGGTTCTAGGGGCAAGCCTCTGTTCGAGTGGCCTGCCTTTATAGCATTTTTGAAGTTTTCATTTTGCCTATAAGATCTCAGAAGTTAAAATTAATGCAGCAGGAATGCTCTTCTTGATGCAGCCTTCATTAAGCATACGAAATTATGATAGATAATGCATTTTTAAGTCGGTATCGCAATGTAGTTTGTGCGTTATTGAGTCCAGTAATTTTCTGCATAGCAAATATGTGAATTTTTACATAGGGTGTTTTTTACATGAAATTTTTAAAGCAGGGCTATGAATTTCAAGCGCAAATGCTTCACATGGTTCAGCAAGTTTTCTTTTTTTGCTGTCTAATTTGCTCTCTATATTTATGAGTATAGTACCAAAGTATGTTATTTATAATGTTTGAACAATTTAAATTATTATTTGTGTGTGATTTTATTGTTGTGAGCACTTGGAACAGTTTCCTGGAAGAGGCTGTAATGGGCAAGGGGGTAGATAGCTTAGAGAGGGCCATTAATCTTCATTGGGGACTAATAAATGGACTAGGACTAGCCTAGCTGCGCCCAGAGCCTGTTGCTGGGCATCACATTTGTATTTATTTATTTATTTATTTATAACTTTTTGCATTGAAAAAAGAAGATCCTTTTAACCCCAAAACAAGTGTCTGTAAATTAATGCTTTTTTAACATTTATATTTTTATGCTTTTACTGTTCAGCAGTTGTTTAATTCAATTTTTTGACTTAACTGTAACTGAGAATTGTAGTTTTGTTCTTAATTTGAGTTTTTTAAAAACATTTTAAGAAATTTTGAAGAAAGTTAATTAGCATAATTGATTTTTCATGGTCATTTCTTTGCACCTTATTAGCCCTTTTACCATTAGAAATAAAAAACTAAAAAGTGATAATAGACATAGTACAAGCTTTTTGTTATTAACAAAACGCCTTAACCAACTGAGCCATGTCCAGGCGCCATGTCCCATGACGCTATGCATTGATGCAATGCCTATTAAAAACCAAAAAAAAATCAACGAAATTACCAAAATGTGAATTGTGTCTAATTTTTGCTGAAAGCAGACAAAATAATCTTTAAATTGATGCCTTACTTAGTTTGATAAAGTATTGAAGTTATGGTGTTCCCACAAAAACATACCTTTGAGAAATAATATATATGATAGGAATATTGTATTTGACCATTTTACTGCTATTTTTTGAAAAAGTTAAAAAATAGCTGAGAATGACTTGTATAGGTAAAATTAAAACTTTTTTATCTGCAAAAAAAGAAAAAAAATTACAAAAAACTTGTGGTTCAGTTATATGTTTCATTTCTTATTCTTTCTATGCATTTACATTTTTACAAATACAAAAGTGACGACCAGCAACAAGCTCTGGGCCCAGCTAGGCGGTCCTAGTCAATTTACAAACCACAGTGAAGATCAATGGCCCTCTTAAAACTATCTACTCCCTTGCTCATTACCACCTCTTCCGGTAAGCTGTTCCAAGGTTCCACTACCCTGCTAAAATAATAATTTTTCCTTAGCCTGAGATTTAAATAGCTTAAAACAATGACCCCTTCTCCTGTTTTCAGTGCTAAACTTTAGCCCCGTAACATCTTTCATTTGAATAAATTTAAACAACTGAATCATGTCCCCTCGGTCTATCTATGAAAAATATTGGAAATTGAAATTTAATGGAATATAACACACAACACAAAGAATTAATTTAATATTATCTTCACAAAAACTACTTGATTTCTTATTATGTAAAATAAAAGTGCTTTCTTTTTGAAAATAATTATTTTAACCAAATAAAATCATTATGTGTAATATTTGGGAGCTGAAGTAGTATGGATAAGTACAGTTACAGAATCGTTTTTGGAATGGGAAAGCAGTGGCACAGCCACGGGAAGGGTTTTGGGGTTAAAACCCGTCCCATAGCTACAACATATTAATTCCCCCCGCCCCCAAAAAAACAATAGGAATAACAGTATTTAAACTGTTCTTCCAAGCGAGATAGGTTTCAACAAAACAGTTCCTGTTTACTGATCAGGAAGCAATCACAAATTACTTTCCAAGTAATGTTTCCTGATGATCACTACTAGTAGTATAAGAGGGTTAAAATGGTCTCAATAAAGTGAACTCGGCACTTCCAGCGCTGCACAAATGTTTTTTAGGGAAATGAAGAATAAGGAATCTCACCATACCTGATTTTCTGTGGTTCCCTCCTAATTATCAAAAGTTGGAAACAGTTATTTAGCAAGCATTTGACTTCTATAAAGACATTGATGCATATGACGAGGAGTTTTTAAAGGATCTCACGAAAAGTGAATATGAGATTAAAATAAAAGTAATGAGAACACTGTATTGTGCTTGTTCATCCCCTCCCCCCTTCTACGTTTCAAAGTCATGATTAAATATATTGAAAAATATTTTTATATTATTAATAAAGGAGGAAGAAAGCAAAAATTTTTGATTTTGAAAACCCCTCTCAGAAAATTTTTCTGGCTGTGCCACTGTAAAATCTTGTAAAAATCTTTTGTCATCTTTTCTGTCTTTCATGTATGTTTTGGTTTGTTATGTTTCTGGTTATCATTTAGCTTACCTTTTTCTTTCTCTCTATTTTTCATTCATTTATCGTATTGAACTTTCTCTCGTGCGATCATCAAAATCTCCTATTTTCTCTCTCTCTGTATTTTTTTTTTTTTCACTGAAGAGGGCTTTGAGCAGGTTTGAAATCGATCCCTACCATGCTTTCACTGATTTTTTAATTCTAATTTCCTTAAAACGATGGTTTTGGCCTTCTGTCTTCAACACTGTGGAGTTGAACTCCTTTTTCACCGTAACAATGGTATAAAAGCAATTGAAGCATAGGATAAAGTGTTTCACAAGTCCCACTTTAAATTAAAGAAGAAGAAAAAATCATTTAGAAAAAAATCATTCTTTAAAAAAATCATTTAGAAACAACCAATTCTACATAAAAAGGAAATGATACTATAAAGTTAGAATATTATTTGAACTTGATCTTGGTTATCCTGAAATGTTATCCTAATTTGTCTCCCCCCCCCCCCCCGCGATCACTTCTATCCTCTATACTTGCAGCAATAAAGCATTTTTTGCTGAATTTACATATTCACATGAGAAGAACATTATGGGAGGACATGTTTTTTGACAACTGAGTGAGTAAAAAAAGGCTTTAAAGTTTTTGGCTTTATTTTTTTCCTCTCTTCATGTAGATTATTTAGGTCAATGTTGTAACAATGATATAAGAAAGCTATTGTAAATTGGATTTCTTTTTAAGCTGTAAATTTTGTTCCAGTATCAGTAATTCATTCTGAGTTTCAATTTGAACTAGATTTTGTGTCATGAAACATGCATTTCATAACAAATAATAACATGTTTCTGAAATAAAATACATTTTTCTGGCAAAAAATATGGATTTCTTCAAGATTGTCATTTAATATGTTAATCCTGCGTTCTCTTCATTTGTGAAATATCTAACATTTGTGATCTAAAATATATTTCTTGTAAATCATTCTGTGTATTTTTTATAAAATCATTTTTTTTATAGTGAAATTGTTTTTTGTAAGCAGTTGTCTTTTAGCATGTATGCATTTTTGATCTTATTCAAGTCATAGATTTTAATTTAAGAGACATTAGAATCTGGTACACAAATTTAAAACAGTATATTTTTCTGTCATTAGAACATGTACAGAAAAATTGATGTGTCTATAGATATTCTGAAACTGTAGGTTATTTGTGCCTTTTTGTTAAGTCAGGTTGAATAAATGCCTTTACCCGTCTACGATGAACTAACAGTTCATAATGTGCAAGAAATATTTTTATATTCAACTCTGAATATTGTTAAATGTATACAACTTTCAACTTTAAATTCAGTAAGAATGTTTCGCAAAATATATATTATTATATACAGACATATCATATGTTTAACGTTTTTTGCTTTTCTCATTTCATTGTCTGAATTTTGCAACATTTTACAGCAAGAAAAATGTGTGGCTTCTTGGCTTTTATTCTGTAATATTTGCTTACTTTACAAGAAGTAAAATATGTAGAAATTTTTATTTTGAGTTAGTTGAGGAAAATTCATGTATAATTGACACAACACTTTTAGCTTGGGATATTTAATGCTTAATATGTCTTTGGCTCGCTGCCTCCCCCCCCCCTTTTTTTTTGGTTTAAGAATTAAAAAAGGAAAGGAAAATTATCTTAAAATCGACATAAATGTGTAGGGTGTATCAATAATTGTTTCAAAAATTGCCTTCTCATCTGCACTTTTTTCAGTCTGGCCTTATTTCTAATATTAGAAATAAGGCAGCTGGAGAAATTTCACCACAGGCATCAAATTTAAGTTTCTATTGTAAATTACTTTACTCTACCCTCTTCCTGAAGCAGAGAATCATAATTTGCCACCTAATATATCAATTTTTAAATGTGCAAATAAATTAAGCCCCATCAAAATTGATTTTTTATATAGTAGGTACTAACATAAAAATTTCTGGTTATAAAATGTTTTTAAAAACATACTTTTATGATCATACTAGTCTTTTTTTGTTTTTTTTGTTTTTATTGCTGATTCATGATGACATGTCGTCGCCTCAGAGCAACACTAAAACATTTAATCCCAGAAATAACACTAAGATATCCTACTGTTGCTCTGAGGCATGTGTGTATTCAATTACATGGCTTAAAAGAAATGTTACTGTGTAAATGTTGCAAAGTTTGCATCATGCACTGAATCAAATTTTGTTTTTAAATTTTGATCTATATTATAGAGGCTGACAAAATGTTCTTGTTTCAAGTTTCCCCTTTTCTGTTTTTTTTCTAATGATTTTACAGTTCATTAATTATTTATAATTTTAAATTATTGGTGCTATCAATTGTATTTTGAAGTTTTTATGTTCTTACTTTCAGTGTTTTACTATTATTGGAGTTAGTTTTTTTTTTGCTTTAAGAAAGTGTATGTATAAAATTTAAGCAAGGCAATCAAGTTAGAAAGAAATAACGTATGATTTTCTAGCATAATGTAAATATCTGTCTATCTCAGTATAGAAATTTGTCCATATATAGCAATAAACTGCAATTCTAAATTGAATATTCAATGAGTTTTGCCAAAAAATTTAAACTGGAATTGTTCCCAATGTAAATGACTCAAAAACTACATCGGGAAGACATTTTTGGCTTATTAGGAATCTGTGAAACAATTAATACAGTATCATCGTATAGTTAAAAAAAAAAGTCTATTAAATTTTCGAAGTTAGGAAAATGTTTATAAGCACGTATATTGTAAACAGGATTAATATATTGCCATCTTACTACCTGTACCATGAGTAAATAAATAATTACATTTCTAATCTTGATACTTGTCATTTTCTTAAAAATACATAATTTTCTTCATCATAACACATTTGCCTTATGCATAATGTTAACTAATGTGGTTAATAACTATTATTTATTCATAGCAAGCAATATTTTGCTAATTACACATATCACTAATTTATTGCTTGAAACCGTCCTGAAATTCAGGCTTAATTCATGCTATGAGGCTTTGAGACATTTCGTCTGTGTTAACAATAATCAACTTGTGTTTATAATGATTTAGATTCTAAATTATATTGACTGTTTGGAACCATTTAGTTTCCAAACTGAAACGATTTGCGAAGTTTTTTGCTACTAAATCCCTCAACACAGTCGATAAGATTTCGTTGTAATTAAAGATGCTAAATAATGAGACAAAACTGATGGGGATAACCTCGGAAATCTGGACTTAAAAAGTACAAAAAACTCTTGCCGGAAATTTTTTTTTTAAAGATGTATTGTACTTCAAACGTCCTCCCAAAATGGCGATTAATGTTCTGACTGTGCTAAGTACAAAACTGTGATATTTTGCTCTTTTAACTGATTTTTCAGGGAAAGAATGAAAGGTAAAACAAGTAAGAAAGGTTCTACCACTAAATACGATCTTGCAAAACACTTGCAAATTCACGTGATTCTCTGTTCTTTCGCGGCAATGAACAATGATGGTCTCCTTTCTGTTTGAGCTAATTATTTTAATCTCATGAATCTCTTAAATTTTGAGCAAATACATTAGTTTTAATCTTGTACTTGTTCGCAAGCCCGTTATTTCGGCGATAGGGGGGGGGGAGAGGGGTAATTGACCCCTTTCGAATTTTATAAACATGACGTAAATATACATTTTGTGTGAATTTTGGTTTCCCCCCTATAAAATGCACCGAGTATATACAATTTGCCCCCCCCCCCCCACCAGAAAACTTTGAAATTACGCGACTGCTGTTTTTGCTTTTCTCGTCGAAACTCATCTAAAAAAGTCATCTATACTCATCTACATCTAAAAGTGATATCTATTCTACGACTAATAAACGTTATTTCTAGATGTTCTATTAAACGTCTATTAGTTATCCTTTACAGACGTAAATTAGATCATCCACAAGGGTCGTCTAACGTCGAATAGAAGTGTCCAGTAGAATCAACACAAACAGTGATGGGTGAGAGCGGATTGCGGTGCTGCGAAAAGTGAATTAAAAATAGTTCATTAGTTCATAGAACAACGGTTAAAGGGCTAGAACTTTATTTTAAAAAAAAATGACAATGGTGATATTTATAATTTATTGACATATTTGGCAACACTTGTTGCTATGTTATTAGGAGCGTGTTGCGTACTTCAACGTACGTTGAGCAGCACCGCTTTTTACTTCTGATATTTTAGCATTTGTTTTATAGCGCCTTGATTTCGGTAAGCTTATTCATCTTGTTGATGGTTTCTGTTTCAAAATGATATCTTTACTACCCAGCTAGCACACGAACATTCGGCCAACGTTAGCTTATTACGTTAGACTTATGTCGGCCTCTTACGTTAGAACTAGAGTCCCTATATGAAAACGTAGTTTTCAGAGTTGCGACAACGCGGTACCATTTTCCTATTGGTCGAAGACCCCCTGAGGCAAGGTTTCTTCTTCTCCCGTAGGATTAACATGGAGCGTATGACAGTGCTGTGGAAAAACCCAGAATCTGAAAAATTAAAGGTGAGTCCAGGATTTTAATGCTCATATTACTGTTCTACAATGTTCAAATTATACGTGTGTAGCTTTACTTGAGTGAGTCCATTCCTAATTCTTTAACTATCGCGTAATTATATCAAGAACATGTGTTCCGGTGTGCTAAAATTCCATAATGACACTTTATTTGGGTCTTTTATAGTTATTTTTTCTGTTAAATCGATGATTCCAATCACAACGTTATTGAAAAACAACACTTTAAGACAAGGCAAATGTTTAAATTGTGTAAATTAAATTTTTTTTAACGATACATCTCTGTATTCGGTTTGGCGCGATCAATTTCGTGCTTGGCGACGAGTGGAAGTAAACAAAACATACACTTGTGATGTGAAGAGATCTTAACTTGTGATTTGTATTATAAATGCCTTATGCTGCGGAAATTTTTATTTTAAATGAATGTGACTTGATATTAAAACCCGCTTTAACTTATGTTTTAATGTTAAGGTTTTTATTTTTCCTGATCATTTCTTAGACAAAAATTGACTAATGTATCGTTTTTTAATGTTCCTTCAAGCTATAAAACTCCAAGTTAAATCTTCTCTTTATGCAACGTAAGTATTTACAGTGTCAAATATTTGTTTTTTGAAAGGAGATGCAGAGGAAATAAAATGCTTATAAATTATAGGACTTTCAGTGCTTGCTGGCAGTATCTTTTAATAACATTTTGATTTATGGAAACGTTTTGTTATGATATTCTGCTAAATGTTTATTAGTTAAAATTTGTTTAAAAAAATGTCAGTTCGATTATGAAATTAATGTGACCACATGAATTTGCCAAAGCGTTTGAGGTGGATATGAAGTGCAACACTTGCTTGACACACAGTACAGTTTTTATCTATTTTTTAGGTTGAGCGAGCCAATTTAAAATGTATTATTTTAATTAAAAATTTAATGAATTGTAGGTAGTTTTGGTTACTTTGGTATTTTACTCTTTTTTATTCAACAAGCATGCCAGTCGCTGTGTGTTCCATCATAAACAGAAAACTGAGGTGTTCTAAGTTCGGTTCAAGTAGTGTGTTGGTACGTTTTATTATGCTCTAATTAGGGTTTACTAATTTTTAGGTTGCCTTGTTATTTCCTTTACCTGCTATTTCTCTATCACCTGAAGAATCAAGTGCATGCTATCACCCCACTTCAGGTTCGTAAAAATTTCTATTTTTATTGAGAAAATGATTTTTAAATAATTATGCCATGATTGATACATAGTTAAGTTTCAACAAGTTTTGAATTACCTTTGAGGTAAGGACTGTTATCATGGGTTTTTGAGATTGTAAAAGTCCTCCCAGCCACAAAGCTCTTGTTTGTCAGAAATTAGGTACATTTAAAGTTTTGCGAGTTGAAATATCAATACTTTTATAATAAAATGCTGAATCAAAGATTTTTTAAGTGAAACTTTTTATGCAAGGGCTTTGAAGTTATATCCAACCTTTTTGTGTGATGAAAAGTGGTGGGGATAAGCAATGTCGGTTAGAAGGAAAATAGTGGCTTGCTTGCCTTCAGATATTGGAGGAAAGTGAGACCTTGCGCTCTTCTCGCTTTCTTTCTCATTTTGTATGGTTGCATGTACTACGTTTAGGCAGCGCGGAGATCAATATGTACATTTGTAATTACTTACTTTAGTTATCGTAAACAGATCATTTCTCTTCTTAAGAAGGAAGAAGATGATCATTATAAGTGGACACATGTATGTAATTTTATGTAAGAAAATGAATAAGAAATACAATCTATTCAAAAGTGTTTGATGAACAATTAACATGTTTCGCGTCTATCGTGTGTCATTATGACACAACCCGTTTCTTGGAATCAAACTTTAGAAGAATTCTACTCTTCTAGATCAGCAGAAAAATAAAGTACATGAAGCTCTCACCCCACATCAATTTCGTAAAAATTTCGATATTTGGTGGAAAAATGATTTTTAAATAATCCTATCTCGATTAATGTAGAGTTAAATTTTAACTAGTGTGGCATTTTAAAATAAAGGCTGCCATAATGGGTTTTTGAGATTATCCGTAAAGATCAGGGTTCGAAAATATCCGATATTTTGATATATATTAGATATTTTTATATTTATCCGATGTTTTCAATCAATGCAAAATAAAGTCTTTAGTAACTGCTTCCTTAAATCAGAGTTGTTTATTTCTCTTATATTATTATTATTATAAATGCATCCACTTTAAAAGTAATGTTTCTTTCATTATTTATATTCATTTATTACATGTTCGTGATTTTGCCTCACCCACTCAAAAGGTAATTCAATTGCATCTGAGTTCATTTCAACCACTCATAAAAATAAATGTATAAATAAAAAATATTCAATTCATCAGAGATTATCTTAATTTGTTAAAGGCTTTAGAAAATCAATACTTTTGTCAGGAAATAGAACATTGAAATAAAGGGGAATTCAAATGCTCTAAGACAATGGTGAAAATGGACAATTTTGAAAACATATGGCTTTCAAAACTGATTCATGTGGCCAGCTGAAATATCTGGTATAGATAAATGAATTTACTGAAAAATGTGGCTTTATTTTAAAGAATAAATTTAAGCATGAGTTATATTGCATTCTCTATATTTTTACTTCACTTAAATTTATATGTTAAAGCCAAACAAGAACAGTTTATAAATAGTTTCTACAGTATGCACTCACATTTTTTCAATCACAAGCACAAGTAAGCTCTTTGATGAGGTAGTGGCATTCACGTAAAAGTTTAAGACAGGAGTTTAATTTTTTTTCTCCTCAATCTTGACTAAAACCATTAAAAAAATTAATTTTTAGTTTTCTGAAAATTACTCAGGACTGCTGAAATAACACTTTCTGGAAAAAAATTTGTTCAATATAACTGTGCCATGTGATTTCGTGATAGGATTTGTAGGACCATAGGAGCTATTTGTTGGTCAGAAAATAAAATAAAAAATATTAATATTATTAAAATAATTGGGACTTGAACAACGTGCCCCACTGTCCAACATACCCCACCTAACCCCTACAATTTTGCTGTGGATATTCCTAAGTGAAATGCAGAAGAAACAAGCAAGTTTTCTCACGGTTCCTATAAAATTTGGAATCACGAACAATCATTACTTATTTTAGTCACCATAAACTGATGATTTCTCTTCTTAAGAGCAAAGATGATGCACACTAAAAAATATGTACATAATATTATGTACATAAATGAATGAAAAACATAATCTATGCTAGTCAAAAGAGATTGATGAATTAAAATATTCCCTGTAATATGTGTTTTACTTTTTCATGTGTTTTTAGAACACCCTGTTATTTGAAATTAAACTTTACAACACACTTAATGCAAAGTAGTTGAAATACAGCTCTATTTCAATTAAAGTGTGTTTATTTATTTTCCATTTATAATTTTATGAACTACTTTAAAAAACATTCCTGCCAATTCAAAACATCAGCCGTACTGATGATTTAGCACATTTGAAAAGTTTTACTTCAGCTTTAAAATTTATTTGCCCTTATTGTTTTTTAAGTTTCTTCCAGATATTCTGCAACTTAAAGAAAGCTCAACTACTAATTGATATGTAGCCCTGATGCAGATGTTCTAGAAAACTCATGATAATATTGTACTGTTTGCTTAAAAAGTTGTATAATAGAATGATCTCCAGTATTAAGTTTACAAGGATGTCCAGAAATCATTTTCGAAGTTTTCTTAGCTTGACAGCTTTATCAAAACTAATTTTAATGAAGTTGTTTAAAAAATAATAATCAATTTCCATGTATAATATGCCATTCATGTTTGTTATGTTGTAAACTTCAGGAAATTTGTTGCCGAAATGGTCTTTGGATTTTCAACAACGACATACAAACCAACGAAAATTTTGTGTTTAAATGCTAAATAGTGTAATTAAATGAAATTTTGATCTTCTTCATGCAGACAATGCTGTATTTCTGATTTTTTACACTTATTATCAAATTTATTATCATTCATTAGTATAAATATATTGAAATGTAAAGAGGTTAAACAAACAATACTTTTGCAACAGAAATTTTGAAATAGTAGCTGGTGTTCTGTTTTGATTCTCTAAATTTAGAGTTTTGAATTTGTTTTGTAAATCAAGTGCTTTCTTTAGGTTTATGCTTGTTTGTCATGTAAAAATATTGTTTTCAATTCAGATTTATAATAAATTTTTTGGTATTTAAAGCAAGGCTAAAAAATTTAGATATACATAAAATTATGAAAGATGTATTTAGGTTTGTTTATTGTTATACCTTATTTCAGCATTAAATAAACAGTTCATTTCTGCTTATTCTGTTCCTGTAATTATCCAGAACCTCCCCCCTCTCAAAAAGAGATTTTTCGCCCCACTTAAACTACAGGACAGAATTTGAATAACTGCAAATAGCTCCAATTTTGGAAGGGATTGGTAGCAACTGTTATCTTAGTTCACTTCTGACTGTCAGTGCACCTGTTCTGTTTCTGACTGAGTTCTGGAAGTATTTTTCAGGATATTAGAACATACGTCATGTTCATAAATCCATGATATGGGGTAATGAATGGAATAACAATCTATATGAAAAAATCTGAACAAAAAATTCAATTTATTTCAATCAAGGGAGTTTTTTTTTTTTCATAAAAATTCACTTCACGAATAGTATAAGAGAAAATAAATTACAAGCATCAGTATATTTTGCCCTGTCTAATCGGAACTCCCTGATTGAGTAAATGGGAAAAGAACCTATAACAAAATTTATTTTCTTTATGTTTATAAGTGACTGAAAATTTTGATTAAACTAATGTTTTGTCCATAATTATTAATTTTAGGAAATGATACTTTGGAGTAAGGAATTTTTAAAAATTTGGTAATAATAACTACATTTTGAACATCTAAATATTTTGAGGTTACGTTGCATTTCAGAAAACACAAATATTAATCTTTGCCTATTTTGTTACTTAAGCAGTTATTGATAATAATAGTGTGTCCCAAAATCTATAAAAACTACAAATCCTGTTTCGGTACCCTCAATTTGAGTTTGATTGCCTAGTTGAGAAAAATGTCTTTGTTTCCTTTTTTTTTCCTCGTGTAAAAATGTTGGAAATTCTGTGTTTGAAATAAAGTTTACAGATGTAACAACACCAAAAAATAAATTGAACATTAGATACTTTGGTTGTAATTTTTATGTGGTAATGACCTGAAGACTTAGTATGGAATTAATGAATTTTCTTCATGCTAAGTTGTATTTAAAATATCTGTCAAAATTAAATGTAAACATTGCTTTTCCACAAAAATTGAAAATAAGTACAAGTCCTCTACTGGTGCTGTGAATGATTTTTTCTTTGTAATATTGTTTTGATGTGAAAATATTGTTCAAAATTTAAGTAATAGATGTATGATGCAGAGAAATAAATAAATAACAATAGATACATTTGTTTCTTATTCATATGAGTTGAAAATAAGTAATGTTTAAAATTACACCCCCTCAACTCCTCAATTTATTTCTGAATATTTCTATCTACATCAAATTAAAGTAATAATTTTAAATTTTATTCAAATTAATATTTTAACCATGATTACCTACTGAACCACTAAAATATTTAGAAGTTCTTGGTATTTTTTCTTTCTTTTTTTTTTGGGGGGGGGGGGTTACCTCGTTTTAACCATCTACCTATTTCTAGTATTAAGCTTTCAAATTTTCCTTTGCATATTTACCTTTCAGATTTTTAATTTAATGTTTAACTTAATCACATTTAAATCAGAAAATTGTACAGGGTAAACTTAAACATGCAATTTTTTTTAATAGCAAACCATTTTTATTAGTAATATTGCTTTTTAGATGGTTACAGGAAATATTTTTAGATTTAAAACTCTTTATAACGCTTGCCTTTCCGAAACAAAAACAAGCAATTTCTAACGTGCATTATCTGTCGTTCATTTATTTATTTTCATTTTCTTACCTTTTTTTATCACTTCATTTATTTTGAATTAATTAAATTCTAATACATGGAGGTAAGAATTCACATGCTGCAAACTCCCAAAAATAAATAAATAAATAAATAAAAATTATTACAAAAAAAAAAAAAAACTGTCGGCAGATTTAAATGGATATATTTTTGCTGAAATTAAAAGCTAATAAACTATTCCTTAGTTTTAACTGTAAAAGGCATGTGACAGCAAAGTTGCACTTTTTGAAGATTAGCCCATTAGTGACTGAAGTTTTTAATTAAACTAATGTTTTCTTTTTCGGATGAAAATGCTGGACATTTTGTGTTTTAAATAAAGTTTATAGATACAATAACACCAAAAAATAAATTGAACAACAGAGATCTATGTTGTTTACAACAACAAGATAACAACTATAAGATCATGCTATTGATCTGAAAACTTAGCATGAAATAAATGAGTTTTCCTCATGCTAAATTGTTTTTAATTTTTAGTTTTTTTTTTCTCATAAAAATTCAAAATAAGTACAAGTCCTTTTTTGGTGCTCTGAATTGTTTTAATTTTGTTTCATTAAAAAAATGTCTACTACCTTACATTCTAGAACTGTTTTGGTATAAAAATGTTGTTGAAAATTTTAAATAATAGATAGTGTACTTTCAAGAAATAAATATAAAACAATGGAGACATCTGTTTCTTATGCATATACGAATGTTAAAAAATATATGTCAAAATACACGCCCCCCTCCCTTAACTTCCCAATTCATTTCTGAATATTTCTATCTGCATCTAGTTTCAAATAAAAATGACCTCTGATTAATATAATTTCGTTTTCAACTAAATACAAATTAATCTATTAACTAGGTGTGCCCACTAAACCATTCAAATATTCAGAGGTTCTTAATTTTTTTTTTTTTTTTTTTGGAGTGGGGGGGGGAGCGAGATAGGATCCCCGCAGTGTGGGGTGTCCCAGGTCTTAAGGGGACGGCCTATGAAATTGAAGAAAAAAAAAT
Organism: Uloborus diversus; assembly: GCF_026930045.1. Classification (NCBI taxonomy): domain Eukaryota; kingdom Metazoa; phylum Arthropoda; class Arachnida; order Araneae; family Uloboridae; genus Uloborus; species Uloborus diversus. The sequence continues at coordinate 126,351,354 of NC_072733.1, read as the reverse complement.
TGAAAAAAACCTAGCACTAAGACTTATTTAATGTTGCAAATACACACTGATGGCCTCTGGGGAGGGGTTATAGAGATTTTGCTGCAGGGAGGCCCAAAATATATAGATCCGGGCCTGGATAGGATAACTTGTTTTAAGCTTCTGCATATTTCTAGTATTACTCTTTCAAACTTTCCTTTGCATATACATGGGTGCCCCCCCCCCCCCCGTAGGTGGACATCCCAGGCATATATTTCCTTTCGGAATTTTTAAGCTAATGCTAAACTTTTCCATTTAAATCAGAAAATTGTATTTTTTTTCCTTTTATAGAAAAAAAAATAAATAAGCAATGCTTTTGATATCAATTCAAGAAATATTTCTATGTTCAAAAATCTTTATAAAACTTAATTAATGTAGCAAAAACAAGCAATTTTTTATGTTCGTTATTTGTTGCTTATTTATTTATTTTCATTTTCTTAATCAGTTTTTATTCCTTCATTCATTTTGAATCAATTCAAACTATAATATAATTTTCGTTGTCTCAGAATCTTTTGATTAATTTAAAATTAATCGTATTAAAGAGAATAAGGTTAAAGAAAAAATCTGCTTTTACTTCTGCTAACACAGGGCCATTTTGTCTTTTTCTAATGTTTGAATCAAAATCGATCGTTTCATTTATTGACAGCATGCATTTTCGAATCCGCGTGCTTACATACTTCAGAACCCGTTTCAGCCACTCTTTCCGCCCCCGCTTGTGACTATTTTTGTAATGAAACTCGAAAGCGAACAAGGAGCCAATCTTGCAGCTCGGCGGCAACCCTATCTTTCTCCCGTAACCGGTTGCGCTTTCCAAGCGTAGCTGTTGTCGCAACTCTGAAAACTACGTTTTCATATAGGGACTCTAGTTAGAACATACGTTAAAGTGCACCGTCGGAAAACGGTTATCCAACGATTGGTTTCCAACGTTATCTCAACATTTTTCCAGCGCTGTTCCTACGTAAAATGCAACGGTGAACCAACCAATTCCAAACGTTATTCCAATGTAAATTACAACAGTTAAACAACACTTCTTAACATTATCCCAATATAAATTTCGACGCTTATCCAACAATTTTCCAACGTTAGCTGCAACGTTAGACTGATTATTTTCCGACGCTATTCTGATGAAAAATCAACATTTAAGTAACTAAGATAAATAAATACCTTTGTGCTGAATAGTAAAGTCAGAACAAACAACGTAAGTAGAAGCACAAATTTGTAAATTACCGCAGACACGTGTTTCGGCGTTACAGGGAACGCCTTTTTCAATGCAAAAAATAATGAGCTTATGGATGAAAAGACATCCGACAAAAGCCAAGAGCAGATAAGCATGCAGCTTAAAAGATAAAAACAGCGGATTAGCCAAACACCAATGACAAAGTTATAAACCGAAAAGGAACCAATAGGAATGCAAGCAAAGGCCAGGAGCTTTCCCTTAGGTACGAACCCAGAAAGAAAGAATTCAATTGGACAAGGATTAAGCCGAAGCTTAAACAAAAAGAAAAGAAATTGTCAGTAACCGCGTGAACCGCAAGAAAGGAAAAGCAGAATGGAAAACCATGAAATAAAATAAACAGAAACAAAAAATATTCGAAAAAAGGAAAAATAAAGATAAATAGAAGAAAATTGGGGGGGGGGGGTGTCAATCACGACAAAAAGGTAAAAATAAACAAAGGAAGATCGATAAAAATGAGTGGGAAAAAAGGGGGTATTAAAGATATGGGAGCCAAATGTTAGAAAAATATGGAACTGAACTAAGATCGTTAACTAAAATAGAACTGTTCCTCAAAATATGAAAGGATTCCCAAAAGTCAAGATCTGATGAATTGGGGCATTTTTGGATAATCTGATAAGAGTTAAAATCAAAAGAGTGATTCGAATCCCAACAATGTTGAGCAATACTAGACTTGTTTAATTGTTGTTTTTTCACATAATTTTGATGCTCTTTCAAGCGAATTTTTAAAGCACGCCGAGTCTGTCCAATATAGGCAAGTTTACAACTACAATTAATTCTATAAATTCCACAACAATTAAGAGGGTGAATAGGATCTTTAAGAGAAGAGAATGAAAGTTTATTAATAGGAGAGAACACCACCTGGAATTGGAAACGTTTTAGAATCTTAGCAACCTGATAGCTTACAGATGGAAAGAATGGCAAAACAACCAAATTCTTTCTGATGAAGGTTCGGTTAAGAACATTAGTTTGGGATTTATTTGAAAGTTTTTTATAAATGGAATCAATCAAAGTTGGCGGATAGTCTCTATCAATTGCCACAGCTTTAAGATAATTAAGTTCCACTTTAAGAAGTTCCGACGAAGAACAAATATTAATTGCGCGATAAACAAAAGAATTGAAAGCAGAATATTTTTGATTTGGAGGATGAGACGATAGTCTATGAGGAGGTAAAGAGACAGCAAAAGGTTTGCGATAAACAGTAGTTTCAAAACCAATTTCAGTACGAGAAACAAGTACATCAAGAAATGAAATGCAATTATTCCGTTCTTTCTCACAAGAAAACTGAATTTGAGGATCAATGGAGTTTACAATAGATAAAACCTCATCACTCTCAAACTGATTCTGGTTCATTAGAACAAAACAATCATCAACATACCGAACATAAAATTGGAACTGCAGTTTTTGGAACAGCTTAACCTCAAAATAATGCATGTAAATATCACTAAGAATGGGGCTAAGTGGGTTACCCATAGTCAAGTCTGTTAAGTCTATTCCTTCAAATGTTAAACGCTCTGTTGTTCCATCTGTTGCTAATTGTGCTAGATTTTATGCTTTACCTAAGGTGCATAAAGCTGGTATTCCTTTCAGGCCGATTGTTTCCAATATTGGTACGGCTTCGTACAAACTTGCAAAATATTTAGTCTCTGTGTTTTCTCCCCTTAGGAGTCACAATTTATTTACTATTAAAAATTCTGTTGAGTTTGTTAAAAAAATTCATAGTTTCGTTCCAAATAATTCTTTTATGGCTTCTTTTGATGTTAACTCTTTATTTACGAACGTTCCCGTCGAGGGTTCATTGTTATGCCTTCGTAGAAGACTTTCTGAATTTCATTTCACCAATACGGAAATTGAGGATTTAATTTTCCTTACCCGTACTTGTCTTAAGCAATGTTCTTTTGTTTTTAATGGGAATTTTTATATTATGTTAGATGGTCTGGCTATGGGTAACCCACTTAGCCCCATTCTTAGTGATATTTACATGCATTATTTTGAGGTTAAGCTGTTCCAAAAACTGCAGTTCCAATTTTATGTTCGGTATGTTGATGATTGTTTTGTTCTAATGAACCAGAATCAGTTTGAGAGTGATGAGGTTTTATCTATTGTAAACTCCATTGATCCTCAAATTCAGTTTTCTTGTGAGAAAGAACGGAATAATTGCATTTCATTTCTTGATGTACTTGTTTCTCGTACTGAAATTGGTTTTGAAACTACTGTTTATCGCAAACCTTTTGCTGTCTCTTTACCTCCTCATAGACTATCGTCTCATCCTCCAAATCAAAAATATTCTGCTTTCAATTCTTTTGTTTATCGCGCAATTAATATTTGTTCTTCGTCGGAACTTCTTAAAGTGGAACTTAATTATCTTAAAGCTGTGGCAATTGATAGAGACTATCCGCCAACTTTGATTGATTCCATTTATAAAAAACTTTCAAATAAATCCCAAACTAATGTTCTTAACCGAACCTTCATCAGAAAGAATTTGGTTGTTTTGCCATTCTTTCCATCTGTAAGCTATCAGGTTGCTAAGATTCTAAAACGTTTCCAATTCCAGGTGGTGTTCTCTCCTATTAATAAACTTTCATTCTCTTCTCTTAAAGATCCTATTCACCCTCTTAATTGTTGTGGAATTTATAGAATTAATTGTAGTTGTAAACTTGCCTATATTGGACAGACTCGGCGTGCTTTAAAAATTCGCTTGAAAGAGCATCAAAATTATGTGAAAAAACAACAATTAAACAAGTCTAGTATTGCTCAACATTGTTGGGATTCGAATCACTCTTTTGATTTTAACTCTTATCAGATTATCCAAAAATGCCCCAATTCATCAGATCTTGACTTTTGGGAATCCTTTCATATTTTGAGGAACAGTTCTATTTTAGTTAACGATCTTAGTTCAGTTCCATATTTTTCTAACATTTGGCTCCCATATCTTTAATACCCCCTTTTTTCCCACTCATTTTTATCGATCTTCCTTTGTTTATTTTTACCTTTTTGTCGTGATTGACACCCCCCCCCCCCCCCCCCAATTTTCTTCTATTTATCTTTATTTTTCCTTTTTTCGAATATTTTTTGTTTCTGTTTATTTTATTTCATGGTTTTCCATTCTGCTTTTCCTTTCTTGCGGTTCACGCGGTTACTGACAATTTCTTTTCTTTTTGTTTAAGCTTCGGCTTAATCCTTGTCCAATTGAATTCTTTCTTTCTGGGTTCGTACCTAAGGGAAAGCTCCTGGCCTTTGCTTGCATTCCTATTGGTTCCTTTTCGGTTTATAACTTTGTCATTGGTGTTTGGCTAATCCGCTGTTTTTATCTTTTAAGCTGCATGCTTATCTGAATCATTTTCGGGAGCTGAGCGTCCGGACCAGTTAGACGTGTTTCTTTCTCCCTGCTCCGTGGTGCTATGTCAAAGCACACTTCACGGAAGAAGTCGAGCGCCCCCGGGGATAACGGCGTAGAGGCCCTTCTCAGGGCCGGCGGGGTTTCCCCCGTCATCGAAACCGTCCCCCAGGCCAGCGCTTCGTCTTCTCCCGTTTCTACCGCTTCTACGATCTCCTCCTCCCGGAAGGCTCGCAGCGATGTTTCGACAAATGGGATCTCCCCGGCGTTCAAGAAAACACTCAGCCGCTACGAGTACGACTTCAAGGCTACCCGAGCAAAAATAGAAGAGGCAACGGACCTACCTACGATCAAAGGAATCGGCAACTACCTTACAAAAATGCAAATGGAACTCCACAAGACGGACGGTGACAACTTGTCAAAGGAAGAAATGCAAATTTCTATGAACATCACTCGTCTCTATCAACTTAACCATAACAAACTTGAAAGTCTGATCCAGAACATGGAAATATCGTCGTGCAGCGACACCGACGACGAGGCTACCAGCCCATCTAAATTCAAGAGAGTAAAAAGGGCAAGTCCAGCCAAGCAGACCCCACCCAAATCAGATGAGGCGACGATCCCGACCAGCAACAAGTTCTCCCCTCTTGCCCCAGCAGATGCAGATGTGGAGTCTACGACACATGAAACGTCCGCTCCTAGGTTGGTTGACGTCCCGAAAATCGACAAGTCCTCCACCACCAAACCGAAGACGCGACCCCCTCCACCCATCACCGTAGCGAATCCACCTGATCCCACCCAGCTCCTGGACATTCTCAACAAGATGTGTGCGGGGAAAATCCAAGGTAAACTGTCAGGCGAAGACCTACACATCTTCCCCTCGCTGGCAGATGACGTTGATCTCATCGAGAGTTATCTCAAGGACCACAGGCATCAGTTTCATAGCCGAGTCCAAGCCAGCAAAAGACCGCTGAAAGCCGTCATCCGGGGGCTGCCCCTGAACTACCCCATCGATGACATCCTCCAAGACCTGAGAGGCTACGGCTTCAATGTCACCAAGGTCATAAGGATGCAGACCGGCCCGGACAAAAGGCCACTACCACTCTTCCTTGCCGTGCTGATCAAGGATGACACTGCCGAAGATGTTTTTGCCATCACCAACATAGGACACCTGCGAATCACGGTCGAGCGTCTCAAGCCCAAGGCCACCCCAGTACAGTGCTTCCGATGCCAGCGTTTCGGACATACCGCCTCAAAGTGTTTTCGTGCCCCCCGATGTTTAAAATGCGCCCAGGAGCATCGTTCCTTTGAATGCAGCAAAGACAAGTCCACGCCCGCCTGCTGCGCCCTCTGCGGTGGAGCCCATACAGCCAACGCTCCCATCTGCCCTGCACGTCCCAAGCCTCGCCAGCCAAAACCACCCAGAATGTTCCCGAATGCATCCGGCAACGCCTGGACTCGCCCCCTCATCAAGCCGACAACCACTCCTCTGGACTTCATCCCACGACCCGTTGCTCTTCAACAGTCAACATCCTCTGCAAAGCCAGACACCAGTCAAATTCTGACTATGCTCGCACAGGCGCTCTCACAAATGCAGGCCCAGCAGCAACAGCTCCAAGCCGTCATCGCCGGACTCGTCGCCCTAACGAGCCCATAGGCTTTCTTCTCCCCCCCCCCCTTCTCTTCCCTTCTAGGTATGCTTTTGCATATTTTGGCTACTCTCATCACCTTACTAGACTCGAGGTAAATAGGCTCTGCCTAGGCCTTGTGAAACATTCAATGAGAATGAGAATGAGAATGAGCTCTTGGCTTTTGTCGGATGTCTTTTCATCCATAAGCTCATTATTTTTTGCATTGAAAAAGGCGTTCCCTGTAACGCCGAAACACGTGTCTGCGGTAATTTACAAATTTGTGCTTCTACTTACGTTGTTTGTTCTGACTTTACTATTCAGCACAAAGGTATTTATTTATCTTATTATTTTGGCTTAAACGGGCCTTACGTTTACATTTTCCGCCTTTTATGCAATTTGTGTTTTTGTTTTGTTTTCGGAATTTTTGTCTATTGTTGTATTTTGATCGTGACTTTTTACTTCTTGTTTCTTATTCATTCTGTTATTGTTTGATTTTGTTTACTTTCATTTGTTTTGGTTTTGCTTTTGATTATGTCTCAAATCAATAGGTTTGCCAATCTTCGGATTAAGAAATTTCGTTTTTTGAACCATTTAAAATTTCTTCAAGAGTGTAGGCGCAAGAAAATTATTCCGAAGTTTATTTCTTTGAAATGTAATTTACCACGTTCTGTAAAAATTGACAAAGTAATCTTTCGGTCGAAATTGGCTTTACTCAGAGCTTCGATCCAGGAAACTAGGAAACATTTATCGTTTATTGAACGTGAACTTTATGATTTACATCTTTCGGTTTCTAATTCCATTCCCAACTTTAACATTATTGACAGAAATTCTTGGTCTAGAACCCTTCGTTCCTCTGATAAACATCAAATTGTTTTGAAAAAGAAATTAGCTATGCTTTGTAAATCTTCTCATGTCGTTCCTCTTGATAATTTACCTGTTGTTAATAAGAATGTGGTTGTTAATCTTTCTAGCGTTCCATTAAGTAATTCTCAAATTGAGGCTCTAAAATGTAATGATAATTTTGCTGTGAGTGTTAATCCGTCTTTTTCAAAGCTTATTGCTCCTGTTGAGAAAGCTTTTAAATTTAGTGCCTTAACTTCCTCTCAAAAAGATTCGATTCGGCATCTTATAGCTTCTAATATTGACTTTAACTCGAAAATTTCTAAACCTGTATTTGCTAATACTGTTAGCCGTTCTGTTAAAGACTTAGTTTCGAATTCTGATCTGGTTGTTACCAAAGCTGACAAGGGTGGCCAAATTGTTGTTCTTGACAAATCATCTTATGTTGATAAAACTAATGATTTGATTTCTTCTGGGCCATATGCTGAAATTTCTAAAGATCCTAGTGATAAAGAGTTAAAAACTATTGCATCTGCTGTCAAGTCTGTTAAGTCTATTCCTTCAAATGTTAAACGCTCTGTTGTTCCATCTATTGCTAATTGTGCTAGATTTTATGCTTTACCTAAGGTGCATAAAGCTGGTATTCCTTTCAGGCCGATTGTTTCCAATATTGGTACGGCTTCGTACAAACTTGCAAAATATTTAGTCTCTGTGTTTTCTCCCCTTAGGAGTCACAATTTATTTACTATTAAAAATTCTGTTGAGTTTGTTAAAAAAATTCATAGTTTCGTTCCAAATAATTCTTTTATGGCTTCTTTTGATGTTAACTCTTTATTTACGAACGTTCCCGTCGAGGGTTCATTGTTATGCCTTCGTAGAAGACTTTCTGAATTTCATTTCACCAATACGGAAATTGAGGATTTAATTTTCCTTACCCGTACTTGTCTTAAGCAATGTTCTTTTGTTTTTAATGGGAATTTTTATATTATGTTAGATGGTCTGGCTATGGGTAACCCACTTAGCCCCATTCTTAGTGATATTTACATGCATTATTTTGAGGTTAAGCTGTTCCAAAAACTGCAGTTCCAATTTTATGTTCGGTATGTTGATGATTGTTTTGTTCTAATGAACCAGAATCAGTTTGAGAGTGATGAGGTTTTATCTATTGTAAACTCCATTGATCCTCAAATTCAGTTTTCTTGTGAGAAAGAACGGAATAATTGCATTTCATTTCTTGATGTACTTGTTTCTCGTACTGAAATTGGTTTTGAAACTACTGTTTATCGCAAACCTTTTGCTGTCTCTTTACCTCCTCATAGACTATCGTCTCATCCTCCAAATCAAAAATATTCTGCTTTCAATTCTTTTGTTTATCGCGCAATTAATATTTGTTCTTCGTCGGAACTTCTTAAAGTGGAACTTAATTATCTTAAAAGCTGTGGCAATTGATAGAGACTATCCGCCAACTTTGATTGATTCCATTTATAAAAAACTTTCAAATAAATCCCAAACTAATGTTCTTAACCGAACCTTCATCAGAAAGAATTTGGTTGTTTTGCCATTCTTTCCATCTGTAAGCTATCAGGTTGCTAAGATTCTAAAACGTTTCCAATTCCAGGTGGTGTTCTCTCCTATTAATAAACTTTCATTCTCTTCTCTTAAAGATCCTATTCACCCTCTTAATTGTTGTGGAATTTATAGAATTAATTGTAGTTGTAAACTTGCCTATATTGGACAGACTCGGCGTGCTTTAAAAATTCGCTTGAAAGAGCATCAAAATTATGTGAAAAAACAACAATTAAACAAGTCTAGTATTGCTCAACATTGTTGGGATTCGAATCACTCTTTTGATTTTAACTCTTATCAGATTATCCAAAAATGCCCCAATTCATCAGATCTTGACTTTTGGGAATCCTTTCATATTTTGAGGAACAGTTCTATTTTAGTTAACGATCTTAGTTCAGTTCCATATTTTTCTAACATTTGGCTCCCATATCTTTAATACCCCCTTTTTTCCCACTCATTTTTATCGATCTTCCTTTGTTTATTTTTACCTTTTTGTCGTGATTGACACCCCCCCCCCCCCAATTTTCTTCTATTTATCTTTATTTTTCCTTTTTTTCGAATATTTTTTGTTTCTGTTTATTTTATTTCATGGTTTTCCATTCTGCTTTTCCTTTCTTGCGGTTCACGCGGTTACTGACAATTTCTTTTCTTTTTGTTTAAGCTTCGGCTTAATCCTTGTCCAATTGAATTCTTTCTTTCTGGGTTCGTACCTAAGGGAAAGCTCCTGGCCTTTGCTTGCATTCCTATTGGTTCCTTTTCGGTTTATAACTTTGTCATTGGTGTTTGGCTAATCCGCTGTTTTTATCTTTTAAGCTGCATGCTTATCTGCTCTTGGCTTTTGTCGGATGTCTTTTCATCCATAAGCTCATTATTTTTTGCATTGAAAAAGGCGTTCCCTGTAACGCCGAAACACGTGTCTGCGGTAATTTACAAATTTGTGCTTCTACTTACGTTGTTTGTTCTGACTTTTTATTTAAGTAACTATTTCCCAATGTTATTGAAATTTAATATGCGCAACCTTAATAGTGTGCTACCTCAGATTGCTTTCCAGCCTATTTCATTTGAATTTTTTATTATTTTCCCTCATCAAATCAATATACTTTACCAAATATATATCAAATCGTTATTATTTTACAAGCGTAGAAATAGAAATACTAAAAATTAAAAAAATATGCTGAAGCATGGAAATTCTTATATGCTAAAATAAATTAAAATATAATAGAGAAATAGTTGCATCATGTATAGTACCTATAATTTATGTGACTTTTTGCCCTTTGTGACATCATAACCTTTATTGCTACCTCTGATTGCTCTCAAACCTGTTTCATTTAAAGTTTTTACTATTTTCACTCATTACATCAATATATTGTTTCAAAAAGTAAAAATGCTTAAAAAAAAAAAAAAAAACAAAAAAAAAAAAAAAAAAACGCAATTTATCATTTCCCTATCATTTACAAACGTTTCAATAAAATATGAACAAAAATTAAGATATTTATAATTCTTACCTTTTATTTTTCTGAATAATTACTCGAAAATTATCTTCATAAGCATACATTAGTTTCTTTTTTCTTTTTCAGGAAATATTAATTACCAGCAAGGTTATTCTTAAGACAGAATAAAATCTTTGACTTTAAAATTCTGCCATGAAAAATAACCTAGCTTGTTTGAAGGTTCAATTTTGCTTTGACCTGAAATAAGAATAAAAATTAAAAAAAAAAAAAAAAAAAAATCATACGCATACACATTCAGTTAGTAAATCTTCATAACAATTAAAATGACGTAGATTAAACTTGAATATCATGAAAAGTACTTATTTTATTGTTTTGCCGAACTATATTATACTCTCCCATTTCATTCAAAAGTTCATGTTCATTGATTTTTTATTTTATTTTTTTTCATTTTATTATTATGGAAGGAATTTTAATGTATTTTATCCATCAACGAGAAAAGTTCATTCAAAGACACAATTTTATTTCTATGGTAAATTGCACGTGTAATTTGTATGACTAGCAAACTGTTTTAAAATATTGTGCGTTTAAAATTACCATCAAGGTTAAGCAAAGGAACAACACGAAATTCTGAAACAAATTCAAAGCATTCACAAAATGTTCCAGAAAACTAGTTAAAAGCATCTATCAAAAAAAAAAAAAAAAACAAAATCAGTTCGAATGCGCAAAAATTTTAGGAATTTCGATTCATCGGAGACCCCCCAAATCGGGAGTCCCCCCCCCCCCCGTTAAAAAAAGAGAAAATTTATTGAAAGAAAGAAAAACAGTTGGAAAAATGAATTGATTTACTTTGGAAGACTTGAACTTGCGAGGATTGAAATTCGCAGTGAGCAAGTACGACCGTGTGAATGTGTATGTGACCCTGGAATGAAAAGAAAATGGCTATGCGCAGGGCTCACCTGAGATGCGCTCCAGTGGGGGAGAAAGTGGGGAGGAAGCTCTTCCCTAACCAAGATCAGCGAAACAGAAAATTGGTTTCCCCCCCGTCGGAGCTTAAATCTGCATTGAACGTTTTTTGTAACCCTTTCCCTTTTTGGCGAGGATTTCTTAACAGAATGACTTGGACAAAGAAAAAATTGCCAATATATGATTGAGAATTAGTTCAGCCAAAATACAATATTTTTAAAACTCGTTTAATTAATTTTGCTACTTTAAAAGTATAAAAGAATGTTTGTTTATGTTTTATTTATAAATTACTTTTAAATTTAAATACTTTGGCGAGACAGTTCGAAAAAAGAGCTATTTTAAAGACAAAATCTCGTAGGAGTGTATTACGTTTTTCTTATTTGTTTTACTTCCAAGGATAAAAGTCATAAATTTAAAATTAAATTGATGCCTACACTTATATTCTAGAATTGCTGAAAAAAACGAATGATTCTAATGGTGTTCTTGTTTTCCGGAGAACGATCAATAAAATTGTAAATTAAGATAAAAAATAAAGGAAGATAAAACTGATATGACACTGCAAAGCATACATATCATTTTTGAATGAGAAAATGTAACAAATGTTCGTTACAACAATTTTATGATAATAGAAGCTAAAAGAATATATTTGTCAGGATTATTATTAATAACTATTGCGTACGACATTTTCTAAAACAGAGAAAGTCTTCTTCTATAAACATACATCGTTAAAGATTGAAAAACAAATATTCAAAACATTATTTACCTGACAATGACTACAATAACTGGTACTCGTCATTCTCTTACAAATTATTGTAAACTAAACTTAAGATACCAATTATGTACTGATAGTAAGCAAAATCTGGTACTAATTATTACAATATACGACAATGCTCCGAAGAAAAATGCACGTATTATATGCAAAATTGCCATTTCCGTGAGCAACGGCAATTAAGTAACACAATGGTGTACTTGGAAATTTTCTCTATTTGTATGAGTAAATTTTAATTAATCACACATTATTGTTACCTACAATAAAAGATTAGACACATAAACCTACATCTGTAATATTCGTTTTTTTTTTACTTCGTCATAATTCGAAACTAGAAATACGGATAATATGTTAATGCATATGCATATGCAATCGCACATTTTTACTCTTTTTGTCGTTAATGCATGTGAATACATAAAAACGGCATTATTACGCCGACATTAAAATAAATATATTATGTCAAACAAAAAAAAAGAAAAATCGTTTGTTTTTCCCCTGTTACCAAAATTTTTTTTTAAACAAATGAGTAAATGTACTTTTAAAATAAATAAAGAAATAAAAACAACAAAATGACAGCTTAAAGAAATAATTTTCATTATCAAAAAAATAAATCAATAAATAAATAAATAAATCGTCTGTGCATATTTTTATGTAGAAACATAAAGGGCTCCGAATTTCTCCACCAAGCATTTTTTAACTTTCGCGTGAAAATGAAAACAAATCATACCGATAATAATTATTTCAAAGTAAAAACCATGGCTGCGGAGTCGGAGTCAATCTCATTTTGGGGTAAAAGAGTCAGATTCGGCAGTCGAAGGTTTTCAATTCAAAGACTCGGAATCGGTCATTCTCCCTTAAAGTCCGCAACTCTGCCATTGTTTGTGGAGTCTGACTTCTTTTTTTTTTTTTTTTTTGATAAAGGAGTAAGAGGCGATGAGGAAGACTTTAAATTTCCGAAATTAGGAGTCAGTCATTTTCCCTCCGTATAGACATTTTTGCCAAAGTCACGGAGTTGGAGTCGTGGAGTCAGAGCTCGACTAATTTTCGAGTGTAGGAGTCGGATTCGGAGTCGACTGCCCTAAAATTCTAGGAGTCGGAGTCGGGAGTAGTTCATCAAGATCTATTTCCAACAAAATTTGTTTGAAGCAAATCCGCAATTAAGTTTGGAATTTATATTAACTTTTAGTTTCGCCGTAGGCGCTAATGAAAAAGGATTTGAACTGTTCAAAATTGAAAGGAAAATTGTTCAAATCAAAGAGATATTTTATATACATGCTCCTCAAAAACTTTTTCCTGCGAAGTTTGTTTGAAGCAAATTTGCCTCTAAGTTCGGAATTTATATTTGCTTTGAAGTTCCCCGTAGGCGCTAATGTTAATTTTTTTTGAACTGTTTAAAATTGAACGAAAAACTTCAAATCACAAAATTAAACATAGGAAAGAGGTGTCCTCGCCGAGATCTGTTTGTTTGAATCGGACTACTCCCTCAAATGTTATTAGGGGAGACAGATTCCTTCAAAAGTTATTAGGGGGGGGGGCGGACAGACCGACAGATATTTCCCCCCATTTCAGTACCCTACTTTTCAATTTTTAATTTTTTAATATTTATTTAATTATCTTATTTATTTTTGAATTTTTTTTTTGTTTTTCGCAATATTTTTCAGATGCAAATAAGCCAGCCTTCTTTCATGTCTTTTTTCTTCTTTTCAACTTTTACTGGGAAAGTAGGCTAAAAACTAAGTTGAACAGCACTCGGTGGTTAAATATTTTGCATAAAGCATTTTTTTTTTTTTTTTTTGGTAGCGGACGGCATGTAATTTTCGCTCGGGCGCTGTGTTGTGTCTTCAGGACGGCTGAAGCTGAAAGGGGGGGGGGATAGAAAGGTTTTAAACTCAAATTAAACAAAAAAAAAAAAAAAATAAATAAAACAATAAAAGAAATACATCTGTTTTTCTTGACACTGATAATGATATTTGCCGTGGTTTTAGTGTACTAGTGATCGTACCTGTGACCTCTAAATATTTAAAGGTCAGAAAAGTCACCTATACTTTCACATTTTCAGTTGTTAACAGAACCTTATCTTCTTAAATGTCATTCAAAAATTTTCTTAAGACTTGTGAAAGAGTGTTTCTTTTGTAAGTGGGGGCATGGGGGCATTATCAATACCACCAAGGGGGAGATAGCTTTATTCAATAGTATTACTTAGAGATTAAGCTGGAATGCTTCTAAAAGACAGATGAAAATGCATGAAGCTCTTTGTAAAAATATTTCCAGGAAGCAACGTATAGTTTTCGAGCACAAACCTTTTTCCTACTCGAAAAATCTTTTAAAGAATGAATGTACATACAAGAATTGGGGGAATTAGATGCACCACCTGGTCCATCATAATTGTTTCTAGTTCAACTTGCTTGTCCCTTGCTCTATTATTCAGAACTGGATTAGTAACCCCATGTTCCTTCAATATTGTGAAGACCAAGGGGAAAAAAATGTTATATGTTATGCACACAGACATTCATACTTTTACTTATATCGCTTTCCGAAAACAAAATTGACAGGGGGGGGGGGGATCAGCTTAGGAGAAAACCAAGGTTGTACGTAATGCTACTTTTAACTGATTTATTCGCAAATACTGAAATATGCGCATTTACTGTCTTTTTTTTTTAATTCTAAATTAATGGTGTATAGTTAAAGTACAAACAGTCTTTTCCTAGACTACGAAATTTTAATAGTGTGTCACTGCTGATACCGTTTATACATCACCAGACACTTTGCGAATTTTGTGGAAAAAAATAGCATTAAATTTAGATTTTAATGAATGATTAGAATACTTTTTTTTTTAAATTTTCAAAATGTGTCACTTTTGTGCCCTGGGTATTCGAGAGTCCAGGGAACAGACCCCCCCCATACATAATTTGATCTTGAGATACAATTTGTTAATTGTTAAAGAAAACGCATCAGTGTTGCAATTCCTAATTTTTCCAAAAATGTCAAAATAAATGAACAAAATCAAGAAAATGGGGAAAAAGAGCAATAAAAGTCAATTAATTATTTTTTACAGAAACAATATACATGCATGTATTTTATTTATTTGTTTATTTTTTTTCAAAATTAAGATTGCAAGATAACGAGCTAAAAATAAATTCCACTTATGTTTCATTTCTTTTCGCCAACAAAACTTTTACTGATAAAGCGAGAGATATGTCAACCCCGGTGAAATCGAGATCGCTCGACATTCGGGGGGAGGAAAGAGCGCAGTTCATGCTTGGCGATAACTTTTCTCTTTTGCCAACCCTGTTTTAAGGTTGCTCGGTGCGCACTTCGAGTTTGCCCTATGCGCACTCCTCCCTCACCCCTTTCAAATCCTGGGTCTCAACAAGACTGCAGAGGCGGGGGGGGGGAGGACTTATGGGACGCATTTACGCACGCTTCGCAGAACGCGCAAATCAGCAACGAGCATGCAATGAATGGGCATAAATGTGAAACAGGTTTGAAGGTAAGAAATAAGTTGGGAATGCGTTTAGTCGGATATAGGTTGGTTTTAAACCATCCTCCGATGCTTTGAATGATCGAATGAGCGTATGAAAAAAAACCAATATCTAACCAAAACATATTTCCAACCATTGCGATGCATTTTCAACCTTTCTCCAACGTAAATCCGATGGTTTGTGCTACCTGGGTAATAATAAAGCTGAAAGTCTCTCTGTCTAGATGTTTGGAGGATGTCTGGATCTCTGTGACGCGCCTAGACCGTTCGGCCGATTTTCATGAAATTTGGTATAAAGTTAGTTTGTAGCATGGGGGTGTGCACCTCGAAGCGATTTTTCAAAAATTCGATGTGGTTCTTTTTCTATTCCAATTTTAGGAGCAAAACTATCATAAGATGAACGAGTAATTTACGAAATAATCATAACGTGGAACCGTAACATGGACACAAGCCAATAGGGAAGTATCAACCTATCAAATATTCCAATTTTAACTATTGCACAATGTTGACAGGCTTACAAAACACAAAAATTCACCATGGCCGGATTTTTAAAACCAACGATTGATTTTTTATGAATTTTTTAAAGAGCGATGCGCAAAAAAGAGGTGTGGCCTAAAACGTCAGCAGCTGACGTCATTTCCCTGTTCCGATCAGAGCTTTATTTCCATGCCGTGTTGCGCCTACCAGGAGGTGAATAGCACTGTCTTTTTCAGCCTTTTTAAAGCATTTAACCAGCATTTTTTCCATCATGGGGCTAGGATTCACGAAAGGTTAATCCAATAACCTTCCTCAAGTAAAGTCATTCATGGTGTTTGACTTTTTTCGAAAGGACGAGATATTTAATGTCCTAGAAGTACGGGGAGTGATACAACAAAGTTTCACCATTGTTATTCTTTAAAATTGTACGTACATATCCGTCTATGTTTGCAGTTCATATTATTCGCATTAGTTTCCCTTATCAAGATTGATCATTTCCATTTGTGTGTCGATGGTTTTTTTATCTGAATATATAAATTACAATGTAAGAGCGCTATTCCAGTTCTCACTTGGCGGCTTTTAATGAGGCGCGCATTTTGTAACAACCCTACTGCAAGTGATTCCAGTACTAAGTTTTAGAGCAGTTTTTGCATGAAAATTTTTCGCTTTGTTGGCAATAAAAGTTGATCTGCTTTTTTTTGTGGAAAATTGTTTTAAATCCACTAATACATGTTAATTATCCTTGAGTTTTTGTGCAACTTAGCAAAAAAAGGAAAAATATAATTTTTTGCTCTTTTGATAAAAATAATAAATTTGAAAATGGTGTTCATTTCATAAAATAAGTACCTTTTTGCAGGTGAGAAAGGTCTTGTATGTATAGAAACGCTTCTGGTGATAAACTGAAAATGTATTTTTAAATTATCAATTTGTAATAGTTAAAATTTGAAGATAGTTTGAATGTTAAAAAGAAAGTATTAATAGTTTTTGCATTGTTATCAAAATGGAAATAGTAATGCATCTATTACTTTCTATTTAAGTTTATTGTGCAGGGTTTAAATTCCTTTGTTTACTTGCATTTTTTTAAAAATATCTCATATGCTTATTAAACATTTATTTATGAACAGTTGTGAACATATATTTCAAACTGTATTTCTCACTTGACATAGTTTTTAATTAAAATGAAGTGCAAATTTTCATTTTCAAATTTTAATTAATAAACACACTTGAAAACACTTCTTTCGAAGATCCTGATGGGACGGAACAATAACAAATGCAAATCGCTTGTGAGGAGTTTTTTTAGATGTAGATACGCATCCAGGAACGAAGCAATACTTGTAATTTATTCTACTAGCCATGACAAAGAAAATCAAATTAAAAACAATCGCAGAATGCATTAAACCCTACAGACAGCAAAGGATTTTCACTCGCCTTTTATGCGCGCTGCTGTTAGAAGGCTCTTGTTTTCCCGCGCCTTCCCCCAAAGATCGCCCAGCACTTCTTTGTCCTAGCCAACCCCGCCGCCTCGCAGCGCGGCAGTGACGTCAGTCAAAGGACTTACAAGCAAATGACGTCACTCGCGCGTGAACTTTAAAAAATTATTTAAAAAAAAAGTATTAGTCGTATCGTAAAAATTTTTTCGCAGATGATGTTCATGTATGTTACTCTATCAAATAAAAATAAAATTAGAAAATCGAATACTTCCCTATTGGCGAGATACGAAACTATCATAACGTGGAACCGTAACATGGTTACAAGCCCCATTTGGCGAGAAAATGCACCATACATTATTTGTAAATATACAGGCGAACCAAAAGACCTTTTAATTTTTCTATTACGGGCAAAGCCGTGCGGGTACCACTAGTCTATACATATAATAAAATAAGATGTTTGTATGTGTGTGTGTGTGGCGTGCTTCCCGGGAAAACGGTAAGGCCTAGAAAGATGAAATTTGGTATACAGGTGCTGTTTTTGTCGAAGATGTGCACCTCGGGCTTCGATTTTTGGTATTTTAATTAGAAAAAAAGTTATTTAATGTTTTATGTGTTTTTTTGCACTTTTTACCTCACAGACCCCGAACCAATCGCACCACACAAATATTTTATGTACTGTAAGGAAGGAAATTTAATTTTAAATATGATGAATGAAAAAAATTTGAAGACGGAGCAATTTTTGTATTTTTTACGAATTTTGAAAAAACCTTTAATTTGCAGTTTTTCTTGGATTTTATTTTTTTCTAACATCATCCTGCGAGAAGAATCAAAGCCTCATTTCTAAAATTTAAGTTGGTAATAGTAAAAACATTTCGCCCTCTTCAGAAGAAAAAAGTTCTTAAAAATAGGCAATAGTTTTTTTTTTTACAATTTTTTAAATGCTGAACACGTCTCTCCACGCATCGGTCGAAAACAGGTTCTTCATTCCTTTATGCCTCTGACGTCACTACTTGGATTTCGATTCGATATTTACGACGGAATCTTAATCACAAACAATGTTAATCTTTTTTTTTTTTTTTTTTTTTACTATATAGCTTACTTCTACATTTTATGACGCGATGTCCACGTGTTTTTCCGGCAGCGCTTGCTGTGTTTCTTTCCTTTTTTTTTTGTTTTATTTAGGTTTGCATTTATTTCTTTTTCCATTCCCCTCCCCCACCCCCAAACTGGACGCTTTGCCGTATCTATATTACGTTACATTTCATAGTTGTGCGCATTTAATTCAATAAAAACAGCGAGATTTTCTTTTCTTTGTCAAACGCTACTTTTTGCACACTACGGGGAATTTTGGAGATAACTTAAGGTAGATAGCCGCCGAAGGCGGCAATCTTGGCATAAAAATGTGAATGGCACAAAAAAAAAAAGATAGAGATGGATTGATTAATACTGCTGCCAAATTTATTTAAACAGCCGCCGAAGGCTGCAAACGCTAAGTAAAAAGGTAAAATTAGCCAAACTGCCGCCGTAGGTGGCTGCTTGCATAAAAGGCGAATGGCGTAAGAAGGCAAACCAGCTGGTCGCCGCAGGCGGCTAGTATAGCAATAAGACTTGTATAAAATGATAAGCTTGCACACATGAAAAATTTAAAATAAGGTTTTAAGTTTAATAGTGTAATTGCAATAAGTACTAAAAAATTGAACTGGCAGATTAGACAAAAATGTATGAATGTTAAAAGGTTAAGGAAAATGTAATGTGTCATATAAACATTACAATTAAGAGTCCAGAATTAAAAAAAGGTGTGCTGCGTTAATAAGCGCACCTAGAAGACGTTTTTTAGATTATCTATAACTGTTCTTGGTAACGTTACCTAGCGCTATGGATATCGCGTCTATTATTGATCTAATTCCACCATTTTTCATCCATTGTAGTCGTCTTTTCGACGTGTATAAGACGACTTTCGACTGTTCTGAGGGGACATTTCGACGAGTTAGGGACGGTTTTTAGATCAGTTATAAACAAGTGTTTGGACCAGATTCGACGACTTTTCAACGTCTATTCCACCAGTTTATGTTGTGTGGGTTCTATTGAATAACTTATAAAATGGAAGGTTTTTCCATGTGGTTCCACTTTGTAAACTCGTTTAGGAAGTAACACGAAAGTTGGAAACAAACATTTTAACTTAGTGAAAGAACAGAAGTGTTTTAGTTTTGTAATGATAAATAGGAAAAAAAAAAGGCTCATTTTGGCGAGGGAAATCTAAACGTGTCAAAAGCAGTGTAGGGGTTAGGGATCGTGGCCCGTGGAGCTGATTTTTTTTTTTGTTGGTAAAATTGAGCTATATTACTGGCTTTTAATGAAATAACTTTTAAAAATGTGGAATATGGCATCAAAAATCGTGACGAATGGCCACCGATGACCACCTATAATGTCAAAGCTCCATATTCTTATGCAATAAAATGAGATAAGTTCATTTATTTGAAATTTTTAATCTTACTTTCGTGAAACAAATCGATCTACCATAAAAAATTAATTTTTCAATTGATCATTAATTTTTTAACTCTAAAAGGTGAGGAAAACTTACTTTTGGAAATGAGGGGGGTAGTTGCCGCCCCCCCCCCCGTACGAGCCTCTTATAGTTTATGTACGCTGCCGATGATTATCTCTTTTTTTTTCCTCTACGCCAAAATATTGCGCCTCAACTTTAATTTTTTAACTCTAAATTCGAGCATTCGTCACCATGGGAGTTTTTTATTTTTTGTCGCGCATGTATTTTTCGGCTACGATAATCTACGAATGATTAAATGGGATAAATAGCTAATGGAGACTGCTTCTTTACCTGTAGAGTTGCTAATTTTACGTAGCCTGAATTTTCTGTTTGGGGCAGTCCACAAATGATGTCACCCTTTGACCGGGTAGAGGAGGATCCTGAAATTGTGACAAGGGCGGAACCAGACTACCATTTTAGGGGGAGTCATAAAGAAGGACTCTTCCCTCCTCCATGAGTGAATCTACAATTTTGGGTCCGAAAGGTTTCTGAAATTTCTTCGCTGTCAATAAAAGGCGCCAAATTGACCGGGAATAAGGTTCCTATTAGGACATAGCGTTATTAATTAATTTCATAAACAATGAAAAAAGTAGTATTTCAAATATTTACTTTTAAAAATAATTAATGAATTGAAAAGTTTACTGAAATTGTTTACTGTTTATTCATAGAAAGTGTTTGGACACAATGTGAACGGATAATATCGTCGACGGTTTGGGGGGGGGGGGGCATAACATCCTAGAACCTCTCTTTGTACCCACTCGTGGGGTGGGAGGGGGCAACGAGAAATGTGACATGACTTATTTTTTATAGGAATATGTTTGAAACTTAGCGTGCCGTATGACAAAGGGGGGAAGGGGTTAAAAATGTTTAAAAAGAAAGTGACCTCGTTTATGGACAGCCCCTTTACGCGATTCACGCTACATAAAATAAACAACCCTATGGGCAAACAAAAAGTCTCCATTAGCACTGAACCGTTTGTACACTGTCTTCTGACTTAGCGCCTTTGCATTTAAAAAGTGTTAATGCATTATAATCCTAATTTTAAATAGAAATGTCTATTTTTTAGATTAATTTTAACTATTGCTTAGATAGCATAACTATTCTTCGAGTTTTTAATTTAGCCGCTAAAATTGTATGTTCAATCCAATTCGCTTTTTGCCATCCGCAGACTTCGATACCGCGATTTATGTCGAGATTTTTTTTTTTTTTTTTTTTTTGAGGAATGGAATTTTTTTATGAGTTACCAAATCTCTTTGGCTACAAAGTTATGAAAGTTATGAATTGCTATCGTTGGCGCATACGCTGAGAGAAATTGCTTCAAATGTTCAGACTGTCTACTTTCGATAACTCGAAGTCGCGAGGGACCGCTTAAACTTTCGGGGCCTTCGGGTAATCAGTCGTAGCTCAAGTTATCGGAAGTTCCCCTCCCAACCTTCTCAAAAATAATTATTTTCTTTTTCAGAAATAGTGTATAATAGATAGACTGTAATACATATAGTTTAGTTTAAACAAATTATTAGTACTATATTAAAATAGCTTCACAGAAAATAACTTTTTTTCCCAGTATCTTAATAAAATTTATTTTCGACTGCTTACACTTTTTTCATCGCGCCTTTAAAAGTCATTAAGTTTGTAAACAACTCGAAATATCCACGTTTTCGGAATTTTCTAGGCACTGCAGTAAAATATTTGTGAAATCTGATTAATTGGAGATGGTCAAGACTCTTCATCAGAATCTGCATGAACAGCTTGCACAATCGCTCAGAGGCGTAGCTAGACCCGACTTTCGGGGGGGGGGGTTACTTCTTTTATTCTATATATATATATATATATACAGGCCCGCCGTAAGCGGGCGTGCAAGGCGTGCGCCGCACGCCTGAGAGGCGGCAAAGGGGCGCCGAAATCAGTTTCAACATGGTAAATCAAGGGGGAAAAATCAAAAAAAAAAAAAAAAATCAGTTTTGACTTTCCAAAAATTTTGTTTGCTCAAAACGATGCCCCCCCCCCTCATGGGAGACCATTCAGTGCGAGAAAATTTAGTAACAGCAAGAAAGAAGGCTCTTTTAACTTCATTCTTAACCACCTGTGCCCAGTGCTCAATAAAAGCAGGCGGAAGGGAGTCTCATGACCTTTTTTGACCTTTTCCAATGTTCACTCAGTTACCAGCCCAAGCAGACCAGATCAGGACTATAGAAGTTAGAAGGGCTGGCTCTTAGCGCCGCGAAAGTAGGAACGAGGGGGAAAGTGCCAGTGACGTCACTGGGTAGACTCGATCTGGGACATTTGTATAGTGCTTGCGTGCGTAATTCTTCACTCTCTTTCCCCGTTTTTATGTTTAAAAGTTTCTTGAGGGTTAAGCTTCAAAAAAATGAAATACAAGGGTAAATGTTTTGAATCTTATCGACAAGTTAATAAGCGATACCAAAAACAATAAACATAATAGAAATCTACAATACAAATTTTTAGTTCCTATTGTGTTGTTTTCGATATTCTTTATCCAATATGCATGTTTTATAAAGGGATAGAAAGCGGAAATTCTGCGCAATAAAATTGAACTTATAAAGAAATGAAAATAATTTACTGTGCTTGTCAAGTTTCCTCATGTGTGTACATAATTTTGTCAGTTTCGACTTTAAAAAATAATAATAATATTGTTATTTGAACCTTGTCTCAAAGAAAATGAAAGAGATAAGATAGATACTGTCTGATCTCGAAAGCCGCGACTAGCACCGTTGAACGGTTCTATTTTAAAAAGGGGTGACAGCTTGTTGAAGAGAATGCACCATGGTAGCATTTCTGCTAAAAAAAAAAAGCCTCAACTCGAACCAACATTTCTAATAAACGAATCCAACGGAAAACAAAAAAAAAAAAAAAAAAAAAAAAAAAAAAAAAAAAAATCCCCCGCACATTCGTTATCTTTCTTATCAATATCTCCCCTATTTTGATAAAATCAGAAGCAACCTGACGCATGCGCAAATTTGAGGAAGGTTGCGGTTTAAAATGTCAAACAGTATAAGAAATAACTAAAACATATTGGAATTTCGTGATAACCCATTTGAATCTAAATACTGCCGATATTTTTAGAGGAAGTTTTTTTTCACGAAGTAACTATAACTCTGACCAAGAATCTTAACAAACGTTGTATTTGAAAACTGAAGTAGAACCTCATTAACCTGGACTAATTGAGGATCCAGGTCATCTAGATTGTTTAAAACGAATTAAGCAAAATGACCTATAAATTGAACCAATGTACATAAGTAAAATACTTGAACACAGTAAAAATTGTATTTTGAATTAAAGAGAATGAAATATCAAACTGCATTAGAAAAAGTTAAAAAAATAAAGTTACAGCCTTACAAAAATACATTATTGCGCTAACGCGTTCTTTTTTTATACCGTATGTACATTCAAATGGTTGTCCGGATAAAGCGAAGTCCAGATTAATAGGTGTTTACTGAAATTGTTAATCATCATTTCAATCACTTCAATTTAAAAATAACATATTGAAATTTACCAACGTAAACCAAATTTAAAGTTTCAATGATTATCACCAAATTTCTAAAGCTAACTTATTTGTAGACTGAAAAATTTCTTCATGTCTGAATTCTCCAAAACATTACGTAACAGTAATAAATGAAATATTTCCCAATATTCTACAAAGTTTTCTTCTGTGATAAAATCCATTTAAAAAAAAAATATTTCTGCCGGCTTACCTTTTGTCCTCAGAAAGTTTTTCATTCAAATATCGGATTCTTCCAAATGTTCTTACTCAAGAAAAAAGTTCAATAGCCTTTTTATATGGGTCAGGCAATTGATCTTTCAATACAGAAGACCAATTAAATGGCCTAGCTTTTGTACAATCATAAAAACACTAATGTATCTTATTTGAAAGCTTTAAATAATCACAAAAAAAAAGCTTCTTTACAAAAATAGATACACGATTGAGATAATCACGATATAGTACTCATTTTCAATCTCTCTTCTCCCATCTTTAAGTCATTGTCGCATCAATGCGAATTATTATATATTTTAAGCATGGGGATACCGTGTTCAAGAAATTGTAGAGTTAAATCTATTGAATAATATTTACAAAGAAATTTCATGCATTACATATAAATGCATTGTAATTTTACGGTTGAAGGAAATTTATTACGGTCTCACAGTGCCGTTACTAAACTAATTAAATATCATAAATTTGCATTGTGACAGGGTTGAACCAAATCCTACATTAAAAAATAACTTCGTACACCACATTTTATAAAATTTATCTTGCTCATTATCTTAACTTTTTTAAATTCTTCCCCCAATTATTTATTGAAGCAGCTTCAAAGTTAGTATTCAATAAAAAAAATTAAACAAATAAATAAAAAGCATTTCAAAACAGAAAAAAAAAAGTTGTATTCCTAAATTTTTGGGTGTGTTTTGAGCTCTTTGAAAATCTTGAAGGGAAGCTTAAGTTTCCAGAACTTTTTCAGCAACTAGGAAATCAGCACGTGAAGGCATTTTCAATGCTTTCAAATATAATTACCCGCAAATATTTTCGATTCTATAAAATGTGACCTTTACTTTAGCATAACGTGAAGGGAAAATAACCTGCCAACAGATTTAGCGCAGGAGCTTATTTCTGAAGAAACCGTAGTCAAATGTTATGAGACATTTGAAAATTGAAATCAAACCTTGAAGACAATATTCATATCCTTATTCATAATAAATGATTTTTAGCCTTGTCTGGAAGCGGCCTCAGCCCCTTCAACTGCCTCTTCAACAATCCTTGTACAGAGTAAAAATTCTTTAATTGTATTTTAGCTAAGGCATACCACAGTTCTTAGGGCATACACTGTGGATATTGTCCCGCGGAGTGTACCCGATGACGTCAAAAACGAGTTTTCTCTTCTCGCTGTCCACTTCGCGGCGGATGAAAAGATCAAAGGAACGAGCTAGCCCTTGTATTCTCTAGTCCTGAGACCAGATAGCCCTGATGTTCTTGGAAGTATATCAAGACAAGAGGAAAAAATAAATGAAAAGCAACCCTCGAGGCTGGAGAGGGGCTCACGGCTTATTCAGTGGCAGTGTAGAACTTGTTCTGCTTGTGTTTTGTTTGGTCACTTTGCCGCCCCCGTTGGGAGATCAAGCCAAAAAGGTAGTGACGTGCCGGATTGGGGTGCGAAATTAAATGGCTGGTCTTCTAAAGCCCGATATCTTCTTCCCGTAAAAGCAAGGTAATTTTTAACATAGGATCAGGACAATCCGAAGAGGGGGGGGGGGGCGCCAAGAGATGAATGAGATGTACCCAGTCCGCCCCTGTATGCACTGTGAGGAAATTAATTTATTTCACGAAATGCATCTGTTCCTCAGCAACAGTTGAGCAATTTATAAAAGCTTCGTGGGAGTGCCTTCGGATTTTTGGGATTTCGAATTTTGACCGTCTACTGCAATATGCATTGACAAATATGTATCTTTTGAGCCCTCCAGGAATATTTTGAAATGATGAACGTATGTGATGCATAAGGTTCGAATTTAATGCAACTTTCCACGACATTTGCCGATAATCTGCCCTTCCAGAAGGTCGGGGGGAAGACTTATGTAATGATTATCCCTGCTCATTGGAGTCCGGGCCCCAGCCGGAGATGAGATAAAATGTGTTTCACAATTGGGTCATTCCATACAGATTCGGATGAGTGCGCTCGACCATTTTTTAATTTTTTTGAAACTCATATCCCGAAAAGATGCATATGAATGATGTTTAAAACCACTTTTATTTTTTCTCTAACCTTAACCCTTGATTTTTTAGAGGTCATCAAAAGTCATTTTCGTAGTCAAAAATGGTACTTTTAGACCTTTGCACTTTGATCCAAATCTAATTGAATAACAATCATGGCAGAACATTTTCCATTTTGATGTTAAAGTAAATAAGATAATAGTCTCACACACTGAGTAATGTAGCTGTAACTTAATAATTAAAATAATGGCAGCAGGGCAAAGTTCAAGGTCAAATGTAAAATTTTTACTCATTTCAAAGGGTCACAATTCGCTTAGGGGATAAAAACACAAAGTGAAATATAGCAAAAACTAATCACTGAAGTTACACTAATGAGAAAATATAGCTGTAATTGTGTGTTTGTTTAGCCTTTATAAATTACAGCCCCTCAAATATCAGAAAATTGAGAAAAATGACATTTTTAGACCCCTGTAAACCAAAAGGGGATGGAATTAAAAATAAAATTTCTTGGCCAGTTGAATATTCCATTCAAGTACTATAAATGTTATATATATTTTTTTGTGTATTTGGTTTTTAAAAAAGATACAGGTCTTTCAAATTCAGCCTTTTTTGTAGTTAATTCACACATTAAAACAGAAATAAAAAATGTGAAAACTTCATTGCACTTTCTTAAATTACGTATAGTGTGCTCTATGTAATATATTATACTGGAAAAAGATATTTTAAGCACATAAATAATTATTTTAATTTGATAACTTAGAAATATTTGGACATAAATGAGTAGTTCATACATGATTGACAGCTTAAAGGTTTGACTCTGCAAATAAAATTCCCAATATAACATTTAATCACCACTTTATGCCACCGTATTTAAATATTATCACTAAAATTATTATCCCCTAGCAGGTATGAAGAATAGTGTGCTACCAGTGGCGCAGCCACGGGAGGGGTTTTGGGGTTAAAACCCCTCCCAGAACACAAGCACATTCATTCCCTCCGTTAAAATCAAGGGAAAAAAGCAGAGTATAATTGTACTTTTCCAAGCGGAATAAGTTTCAACAAAATATCTTGTTGCTTTTAATGATCAGGAAGCAGTTAGAAATTACTTTTCAATCCTTAAATATAAATGTTATGTATCATGATGAGCACCCCACGTTCCCACTGGTATAAGATAGCTAAAATGGTGTCGATAAAGCTCTACAGAGTATCAAGGTCCCTCAGCACTTCCATCACTGCACAAATCCTTTTTAGGGACATCTATTAGAGAGAGGAAGCCTACTGCACCGGATTTTCCGAGGCTCTTAACCGTTATTAGCTAGCACTTGACATTCATAAAGCTATGAATGTATTTGAGAAAGAGGTTTAAATGATCTCGCGAAAAGAACACAAAAAATTAAGATAAGATCAAAGTAAAACTAATGATAAATATTTTATGCTTTTTCTCACTTGCTTTGTTTCATAGTGATATCAATACGAATTATTAATTGTTTTTAAGCAAGTACTTTGAATGAATAATTACAAATCTGTAGAAACTCTTTGATGTTGAATAATTACGCATTGTAAATGAATGGGAAAGAAAGCAACAATTTTTAATTTTAAAAACACCTCCCAGAAAAATTTTCTGGCTGCGCCACTGTGTGTTACTAAAAAGACTATTAAAAGAAAATACCCATTATTGTCAAAAAAGTTATTACATAGCTTGTGTTGATCACTAAATTTAGAACCCCTGTCATTGTCTTGCTCCTAGTACATTTTCAAAGTATCAAGTTATGAGTGTGCCTTGGTAAAGCATTCCAAAACGCCATATACTTGAGTCACCATTACAACTATAGAACTACTAGGTGAGTTCATTTTTTCAAAACTACACTCAAACAAGAAATAAAAACGCACTTTTTAAAATTTAAATTTTGTATATCTAATGTTTTTGCATATGTTTAAGGCAATTTAGATATGTTAATGTACAGAGCATATGTTTGTGTGCATTGAAAATTTGTGTGTGTAGATAGTCTATAAATTAACTACTTAAGCTGTCAATCAAGTATGAACTACTCATTCATGTCCAAATATTTCTAAGTTATAAATTAAAATAGTTTTTTTTTTATACTTAAAATATGTTTTTCCAGTATAACGTATTATATAGGCCATTTAAGAAAGTGCAATGAAGTTTTCACACTTTTTATTTGTTTTAGTGCGTAAATTAACTAGCAAAATTGCTCAATTTCAAAGACCTGTGTCTTTTTTAAAAACCAAATACACAAAACAATATATATAACATGTATAGTACTTGAATGGAATACTCAATTGGCCAAGAAATTTTATTTTTAATTCCATCCCCTTTTGGTTTACAGGGGTCTAAAAATGTCATTTTTTGTCATTTTTCTGATCTTTGAGGGGCTGTAACCAATAAAGGGTAAGCAAACACACAGCAACAGTTACATATTCTTATTAGCATGGTTCCAGTGATTAGTTTTTGCCATATTTCATTTCGTGTTTCCGTCCCCTACGCGAGTTATACCAGGGCCGGATTTAGCTTTTGAACCACTCCGTGCAAAAGGGAAAAATTGCGCCCCTTTTGAACTGCATGTATAAAGAGCCCCCCCCCCTCCCCCCAACAAATGAAAAAAACACACGATCTTTTTTACATTTTTTGGCAAACACATACAATGTGTCAAAGTAACTTGGCAATTAATGTAAATTGTAAATAACAATTTTCAAATCGGTTGACAGATTTGATTCTGGTGATTTCAAATTCTCCATTCATAAGACAGCGATCTGAGAGAGAGAGAGAGAGTAGATCTAACGTCTGTGGCTTAAGTGGGAGTAAAAAAGCCAAACCCTGCGGCACGGCAGTCCATGAGGGCCGAGGCCTACTGTGCCCAACTCAGTTTTCCTGACCAGGGGCTCTGGGTTGCAAGGCATACGACCCGGTTAGGTGGTCAGCCTAACGCGGAACCCCCAGTGTTTGGTTCCCAAGTGCACTTGGTACTCATTTTATCGACCCACTGAAGGGATGAACGGCTGAGTTCAACCATGCTCCACCCGGGAATAGAAATCCGGGCCTGTGGCGTGGGGGCGCGAAGCGCTAAGAGCTCACAAATCAGGGGACTTGTGT
Source organism: Uloborus diversus (assembly GCF_026930045.1). Lineage (NCBI taxonomy): Eukaryota > Metazoa > Arthropoda > Arachnida > Araneae > Uloboridae > Uloborus > Uloborus diversus. The sequence continues at coordinate 126,322,781 of NC_072733.1, read as the reverse complement.
TATCTATGTGGAATCTAGAATTAGTAGAATTATGCTTATGTGTTACATGCGTATTACTAATCCTTTTTCTATGTGCAAATAAATAAATAAAACAGTTTGAATTTTGAGATTTTGAAATCAGATTATGTTTTTCTGCAATCACGAATTGCGATAGGACTCTACTCCTTGGGTTCTACTAATGGCTCTTATCGCAACAAAAATTAGAATTTAAGACTTTAAAATTCAAATGAATGCCAGGGGCTGGTTGTTATGTGCTGAATGTTGTGTGCTGAATGTTGTGTGCTGAATGTTGTGTGCTGAATACTTTTTTCGCGAAAAAAAGATTGTGTACAATCGACGGTCGTTTCTAAATAATTCGATTCCGAGGCACGTGGACGCCTGCATTATAATAGAAAAATAAAATCAAGGGACGGGACGTCGTTCAACGGTCAAGTGAAAACAATAAGCAATTCGTGATTGCTCAAAAAAAAAAAAAAAAAGCAATGTGAACATTGCGTCATGGGTAAATTTTGCGCCTAAATAGGGGGTCTAGGGGTTACACCCTGGAAAGTTTTCTGAATAGTAGCTCTGAAAACGCTATTTTAGACAATCTTTGATGATTTGATGATGGAAGAGAAGGAATGTTAAGGGGACCTTAGTTTGGAATTTTTCGAACTTGAGGCTCAAAACAAAATTTTAAACGATTCAAAAATTTAATTCTGTACACAAAATTTGAAAAAGAGAAGGGAAGAAGAGGTTGTCAAAGCGTCTAGAGAGGAAAATTTTCCAAAAAAAAAAAAAAAAAAAATGCAGTTGTTAGCAATCTTTGTCTTTTTTTATTTATTTCTAATGAGACTGTGTTAGAGGCTTTCACTTTTGTAGACCTAGTGCGATCTCCCGATGTAGCATCCGTATCAGATGGAGGTACCTGGGCTCTTACAATGCGAAACTGAGCTGGGAATTTAATTTTCCCGAGACTACTTCAAGCCAAACGAATAATCGAAGGATCTTTCACATGCCGCAAAATCATACGACCCGGGAGCTGTCTATTTTATTCATCTTGAAAATCCATCGATTAAAGCCAGGTTTGAACCTTTGTCTTCAGGCGTAAGATGCCAACGCCTAACCATTACACCACTCGGTCGGCAGGCAACACTTGTTAAAGTAAGGGAACGGAATGGGATCTGGGATCATCCCCCATACATTTTTCGTCCAAAATACGTAATTGTAAGTAATTGTAAGAGAAGGAATGGGATTGGAGAAATCTTCATTAGTAAATTGTCAGAAGTTTTAATTTCCAAAATCGCAGTTTTAGACGATCTTCGGGATGTTAGGATGAGGAGAATTTAGTGCCTCTCCCCTCAGAATTTTTCGAAATTGAAATCGTTTAAACAAAAGTTGACCTTTAAAGGTGGAAAGGGAAGGTTGTAAAAACTTCCGCGAAAACTTTTCAAAATTGAAATTATAATTACGCAAATTGTAAGCAATCTTTGATGACGTTAGGGTAAGGGGTAAGATTTGCGGAGACTTCCTCGGAAATTTTTCAAAATTAAAGTTTTGAAAACAACTTTAGACAATCTCTGATGATGTTATAGGGATCAGGTTTTAGGGTTCTAGGGTTTCACCTAACCCTGGGAACTCTTTCAGAATATAGTCCTAAAACCGGAAATATTAAAACTTTTAATTTTCACCCTTACCTTACATTTTAACATGTTTGAATTCAAATGCTTACAGCCCCAGAAGTATATTTTATTGATTTGGACGGAGGTGTTTTTATTTATTTATTATTTTATTTTATTTTTGACTTTTGTGTGATAACTATGGTCATTTATCTACTATGTTTCATTTTAAATATCGTGTCTCATTAATCTCCTGCAGAGTTCTTGTTTTAACCTTCGTTTTTTCCCTTCAACCATTTAACAACTTCTAGTGCGACTTTTCATATCAATCGTTTAAATCTCACTTCTCTCTATCTCTCTCTACTTTGATTTATCTGTTTGAACCATATTTTAACGGCATATACATTTTTCAGCATTCAGCTTTGAGATTTTCATGGTAAGAAAAAAATGAAAGTAAGAAAAACAGAAACAGAAAAACATCAGCACCCCAGACGCTATCTTGTTTATTTATAAATTTATACATTTTTTAGTCTAAAGCGTGCCATGAGTTTCCAAATTGCACTGAATACTGTAAGAGCATTTTTTTCGCGAGGCTTTAATTTTCGCAACCCCGTCATAATAAAATTTTTTAAACCTTGTAAAAAATCTTTTTACGTCGGATTTTTCAATTTTCGCTTCTGTTTGCAAAAAAATACCGCGAAATTTTGTTTTCCGATGGGAAGTCACTGTAATCTTCCAAAAATTTCATAATTCGGGACATTTTGCCTGATGATTCTGAAAATTTGGAGACATAATCTTTACTAATAATAAAGCTGAAAGTCTCTCTGTCTGGATATCCGGAGGATGTCTGGATGTCTGGATCTCTGTGACGCGCAAAGCGCCTAGACCATTCGGCCGATTTTCATGAAATTTGGCACAAAGTTAGTTTGTAGCATGGAGGTGTGCACCTCAAAGCGATTTTTCGAAAATTCGATGTGATCTTTTTCTATTCGAATTTTAAGAACAAAAATATCATAAGATAGACGAGTAAATTTCGAAATTATCATAACGTGGAACCGTAACATGGACACAAGCCAATTGGCGAGATACTAAATTATAACGTGGAACCGTAACATATGTGCAAGCCAAGTGGCGAGAAAATTCACCATACATTATTTGTAAATATACAGGCGAACCAAAAGACCTTTTAATTTTTCTATTACAGGCAAAGCCGTGCGGGTACCACTAGTTGAAATAATAAAATGCCTAAATGTAATTATTTACTAAAGATGTAAGCACATGTGTGAATATCCATAATTTATCATTCTGCAAAGTTTAGAGCTCTGTTCGGCAGAAAAGTTCTCTCCTCTTAAAAATTTAAGTTCGAGGCGCCCCTGCTGGTGTTGATCCTACTTATGACAAAATAATTTTAAAATCTCTGTAATTAGTATAAAAGAACTAACACCTTTTACTTCAAACTTGTGCAGACTACGGTTATAGAATAGATAAAGGGATATCGCGATGCGCCCTCTTCATTTGTAGATGGTGCCAGTATTTTTTCCAGAGAAATTAGTTTTTTTTTTTTTTTCAGCAGCTCAGTTGCAAATATTTTTCATATTTTGATTTGGCAATTTTGCGCCCCTCAAAAATCTTTACTCCGTGCCGGGGCACGGACTGACGGAGTATTAGTCCGGCCCTGGTTATACCCCTTTGAAATGAGTAAAAATTTTACATTTGACCTTGAAATTTAACCTATTGCCATTATTTTAGTTATTAAGTTACAGCCACGTAACTCAGCATGTAAGACTATCATCTTATATACTTTAACATCAACGCGTAAAATTAACTGCCTTAAATGTAATTCAAATAGATTTTGGCCAAAATGCAAAGGTCTAAAAGTCCCATTTTTGACTGCGAAAATGACTTTTGATGACCTCTAAAAAACCAAGGGTTAAGGTTAGAGAAAAAATAAAAGTGGTTTTAAACATCATTTATATGCATCTTTTTGGGATTTGAGTTTCAAAAAAAAATTAAAAATGGTCGAGCGCACTCATCCGTTGAATCCAGTGATTGGAAAAACTGCATTTTTTTGTAGCGAACTACAACTACTTTGTCACAAATGTAGTTAACTACAACTACAACTACTTTTTTTTAAATGTAGCAACTACAAACTACTTTTGAAATATAGTCGCTACTTCGCTACTTTTCAAAAAATAAGTAAATAAAAAGCATACACATTGAACTAGGGTATTCAGCAAAAAATTAAAGTCGATTTCTCAAGTCGCATACCTCTTATATTTTTCCTCTTATGTAAAAATTGTAAAAAAAGTTTCATATAATTTGAACAACGGCAACACGTGTAGATTTGCATCGAAAAGTGTAAACCAGCACTTGTATCCTAGGCCACATCGGAAAAAAAAACCTTTTTTATAAACTCGAAACTTATGCTGTTAAATCGTTGCCCCTATACCCCACATCCTACATCTATTACAAAAATATTTATTCAAATTAAAAAACATTTAGATATCCCACGCTTTGCCGAAAATTTATATTTAACTTCAAAAAAAATGATTTTTTTTCTATTTATCTTTTAAAAAATTACATATAAATTTAAATAAAGTAACAAGTTCAAAAATTGTTAGCGAACACATTTTCAGATCAACATTTGCAAATGAATAATAAAATATTAATATAATTAAAATGAAAAACTTTACTTATAACCTTTAAAAAATTCATATCTTTGAGTACTATGTGGGAGACTTAAATATTGCAGGAGAGCAAAAATTTATATTTAACGCTAATTACTTACTTTACTGTTAATATTTTTCAGCTTGATAACTTCGTAAAATTTACTTACATTTTAAAAAATATGTATCGAAAAAAAAATCAGTTTTTTGAAGAAAATTTTAAATTTTAGGCCAAGTGTGGGATACCAAAATGTTTTTACTTTCTTCTATATCTAATATATAGAAGAAAGTATTGGATTCGTGCAAATTTTCGAATTTCGAATTTTGACGGATTCGAACGTTTTGAGGTGTGCTGAGTCCATTTCGACCATTTTTGAAAAATTTCTGTGTGTGTGTGTGTGTGTGTCCGTGTGTCACGTCTGTGTGTGACCAGTTTTTTGTGGCCGCTCTACAGCAAAAACTACCGCATGAAATCGAACGAAATTTGGTACACATATGTGCCCCTATGTGAACTTGTGCCCATTGGTTTTTGGCGGGATTGGGTGGAGCAATAGGACGTTTTGGCCCATTGGTTTGGAGCAATAGGACGTTTTTTGAGTTACGCGTGCTTGCTTTTGCTCAGAAAGTAACTGGCGGAATCAAACAAAATTTGGTTCATATGTTGCCATTAACAGGAACAGGTGCTGATTCAATTTTGGTGTCAATAACTCAAATGGGGGTTGAGCTATAGAACGTTTTTTGTCGTCAATTGTGATTGCTGTATCTCAAGAAATAATGAACGGAATGAAAGAAAAATTTATCGGCAAGTAGCCCTTAGTGGGTATAAGAGCTGATTTCATTTTGGTGTCAACAGCTAAAAAGGGGGGTAGCGCAATCGCCCGTTCTTTTTTTTCCATTGTGAGTGCCCTATCTCAAGAAGTAATGCTACGTTCTGGTTGAAATGTGGAATATATGCGATTCCATATGTAAATAGGCTTTGATTCAATTTTGACGCCAATCGCTCCAAGAGGTGTTGAATTTTTTTTTTTTTTTGCGAACAAAAATAGCTTTATTAATGCAACAATAAGAAAGATAAATCGTAATAGATTCTCGTCTGCGTATTTCTCGTGATTTTAATTGTATGGAGATGATCGGGAATATTATCTCAATGATTTAAAATTTTTAACTGTTGCCATTTTATGTTTGTTGACAAATAAAATATTTGTAATTAACTCAAGCAAGGCTTTTAAAATAACTTTCAATTTTCGCTCTTTGCTGTGCTTTTGCAATAATTCAGACATTGGGATGGTCGTCAAGTTTTTGCATGTGTAATTTTGTTTTTGTTGGGAATATTGCTTCCTCATCAAGCATGGGGAGGGATCAGAAAAAAAAAAGAAAAATATAGAAGAAAGTTTCGTGATGGCCACAACATACTAGTTTAATTTGAATAAATGGTTTTTGTGTTGCATGTGGGACATAGGGGCAACGTTTTATCAACAGAAATTTCGAGTCTCTAAAAAAAGTTTGAACAATCAACTTTCAACTTTTTCACTTTTTGAGACTCCCTAATACATACGCACACACATCGTAAGAGAATTGAACGAAAAAAGGTTTAGATTGATAAATTAGCTCATCTGAACATGGAATATTACGAAGAATTATCTATTATTTCTTTTTTTTCCACACATGTCCGTTATCATACTCTAATACAGTCGACTCCCGCTACAACGCGATTCAACTTACGCGAATTGGCAATAACGCAAATTTTAAATGGGTAACGAATTTTAGAACTGACGCGAGCGAGTTCCTCGTCCACAACATGAATTTCTTTAGAAGGAAGTAGCAGCTTCGTTATTGACAACTAAATATATATTTTGTGAATGTTATTACATCCCTTTAGCCTCACACTGACCATCGAAAGTTCCCACATCGAACTAGTCTATGCATCACGTAGTTAGTGCATAAAAAAACCGCTCAGCAGCTTTCTTTTTTTACATTCTAAACATTAAAGTTGATGAAATATAATGGCCTCTTAGTGAGCTGTTTCATCTAAAATTTATGAAGAAGGGGGGGGGGGGAAGGAAATTTCTGACAATAAAAAGAAGATTAAGATTCTTGATATGCTTGGACAACTACCAAACGTTAACGGTAGCAACGCAATAAGTATGAGTCAATCTTCCATACGTACAGTTAAAAGTCAAAATAAAATGATATACGTATTATCAGTTTAGAACTTAGTTTCAATGTTAAAGCTTCCAGAGTCTGAGTAAAGTATATGAAAATGGAAGCTGCTCTCTTGCATTGTGGATTAAAGAGATTGGGGAGAGGGGCTTGTTGCCATTAATGGAAACGTTATAAAAGAAAATCTGAAGCAACCGTATTTTAAAATGTATTAAATAAAAAAAAAAACGATCTGACTATGCAGCAAAAATCTTCATCATCTCCATTTTTTAACTCATAAATATTATTACTGTATGTACTGTACAGTACTATTATAGTTATTATTACTACATAGTTTATTATTACTACATACTGTACGTACCGTGTTGTTTTATTTTATCAATCATTCTTTTGTGCATTTTAACTATTTTATGTTGAATAAAACAGCTTTTTTATTTTTTAAATACAGTAAAAGTTGAGTTTTTTATGTAAGAAACTGTAATGTATAGTTGAGGAATGCTTTAAAGCAGTTTGAGGGGTGCTTACAAATGTGTAAAAAATTTGGTATGTTTCTAAAAAATGTTTATGCATACATTTTTCCACAACGCGAAATTTCAACATACGCGAGGAGTCTTGGCATCCCTCGCGTAAGCCGGGACTCGACTGTATAACAATGTAATGCTCGTAATTATGTATTGTAAGCCGACCAGGGCACATCCATATATCATCCTCTTCTATAACATTTACAGTAGCTTCTTTATTTAGTGAATATTGTAAAAGCACTTGTTTTTGCGGGACATTAATTTTCGCGATTTTCGCATGCCCGTCGTAATTACGAAAATTTAAGCCTCGCGAAATATTTCTTGTTTTCCAACTTTCGATCTGTTTATATAATATTCACGACATTTTCAACTCGTGAAATCACCGATGTCTCTGTTTTCGCCAAAAAAGTGCTTTTACTCTATTGAAACCATAATTTCATTGAAATCTACGTTCATCCACGGGACATTCTCGGCAGCCAGAAAACACAAATGAATTACTAAACTTGCGGTTATCGCTTATTCTTTTTCATTTCTTTCTAAGCTTAGCTCTATCTAACGCGAATATTGGCGAAATATGAAAACTACGATGGCAAACAAACTAATGGCGGCAAAGAGATAGAACGTATGGCTTCAAAATGATATGCCTGAGGTCAGCTCGTATTTTTATAAGTCTTATTTATCGTTGCATCCGCTGATGAACTTGGGTAAAATTTGCGCCAGTCAAATTCGTTTGAACTTTGATTTTTTTTAAAAGTTTAATTTAAAGTAGTTTCCAGAAATCGCTACAAACTGCTATTTTTTTTTGTATCGAACTACTCACTACACTACTTTTTTAAAAATGGAGTGCGCTACACTACAAACTACTAAAATATGTAGCTACTACTGTAGCGTCGCTACTTGTAGCGCGCTACTTCCAACCACTGGTGAATCTGTATGGAATGACCCAAGAAGTGAAGTCGCATTGGTTTTTAGGCATACCTCTACTACCTCACCCTATAAATTCTCCACTTTCCTGAACATTCTGTTTATTACAGGTATTTTACTTTAGCAACGATCTGAAAAAAGACTGGTTTCATTTTTCTCTTTCTTTTTTTTTAAATTCGTGCCTCGAAAAGCTAGACATTGACATATCAAAAATTTTACAATTGCAATAATTTTTTAGATCTTCGCTCACCAGAGTGCTTTTTGCACTTCTCATAAATTTTACCGTGTTTTATCAATGATGTACTTATTTATCCAACATTTAGTTTACTTCAAACCGTTTATTTACCGACCGAATGTGCTAAACATTAGGTTATCCTGTTCAGAGCAATGCAACCTAATCGAAATATCACATGTTGCTCGTAATTGAACATGTTCTGTACTAAACAACTTGCAAGAAAGCAAAAAAATATGCCAATTTCTGTGCAGGTATTTTTTATTTATTTCTTCCTTTTTTTTTTTTTTTTGGAAAAATGTCTTTTGCTTTGTATATTTCGCACGAAAGAAGGAATAAAATGTTGTGTTTTCTTGAACGAATTTGACAATCCGAAAAAAGTAAGAGTTCCTAGGAAGTTCTTTTTCTTTGTATAGCTTGTGTTTTTCATTTCAAATCAAAAAATGCTATTACTTACTCCCTTATGTTTTCTACTTGATATGAGTATTGACTCATTTTCTACACCACTCATAATCATATTGTTTTTTGTAACTGTTTTAAAACATTTTTAGTGGGTTTGAAACTTTGTAATAGAAATGTAGCATAAAAAAGTTCTCAAAATAAACATACAACTAATTGCTGTACTTATTTCTGTTACTGTTTCATGTCTCATTAATTACGGATCTGTTTTTCATATTTTCGATCATAAACTAAACATATTATTTGCTTACTAAGCTTATTACTTGCTTATTACCTTCATTGCCGACATTTAAACTCCGAAGTTATCTTATGCATGTCAAGCTCCCTCTCCAGAGAAATATTAAATCAAAAATATGATTAATTTTATTCTTTTTTTACTGAAAAGTTTCATTTAAGATACTGAAGCAACAGGTTGATTACTAGTAAGCGTTATGTGCTAGCTAATCACCAAAATAAGCTAATTGAGAGAAGAATCTATAAATTGCAAAAGTGGCAAAGTGTCATTCATCTTCTGCTTTCTCACGTAGCAATAAAAGAACAACTTATGTATCTCGTGTGTTATGAAGCATAGAAGATAGAAAATTTTGCACAGGCAAAGAGATTTCTTTTTTTTGGGGGGGGGGAGGGGAGATCGCTGGGTAAATCAAGCTAATAAGTTTTTTTCAACCTACTTCAAAAATGAATAAATTAATAAATAAAATAAATAAATAACAATAATAATAATAATAAATAAATAAATTTTCATGACCCTCGGGGGAGGGGCCGAATATCCCATGATATGGGGGGGGGGGGCGACCAAAATAGGTTTCGCACGCGGGCGCTCAGACGCCTAGCAGCGGGCCTGTATATATATATATATATATATATATATATATATATATGTGTGTGTGTGTGTGTAAACTTTTTTTAGTATTAAAAAAATAATAAGAGGGAGGTGAATCTTACATACTTTGGAATGGGGTGCTCCAAGTTCGATACTTGTGTCAAACAAAACAAAAGCAAAGAATTTTTATTATTATTTTTTTTAATGTTTTGGAAAATTTAACTTTTTTTTTTCTTTTTCCTCCATTTAATTTAAAGTGAAACTTTCTAGCAACGGGTGTAGTCGGAGCCAGTCTATCCAAATCAGGGGAAAAATCAAATATTTGATGAGCGTGTTCCGTTCATTTCAGTGTAACTGCTTAATTTAGAAGCTAACACACATCTACAAAAGCTGGCATCCCTGAAAGCTAATAGATGCACCCATTTCCGCCTGTGAACTGCATGTTTGACTTTCAATCTCATCGGTGGTCAGAGTTTTTTTACTTACTTGGTTCGCACTAAAAGCATGAAGTAAAACAGAAAAAGACTTCTTGATTATAACCTGCAAAAAATGAAATTGCTTTTCATATCGTTATATTTATATGTTGCTTTTTATATGTATTTACATTTATGCTAATTCTAAAGCAGTTAATAAAATTTGAATTAAAAAAAAGGGAAGAAATATAGGCGGTAGAAAGTTATTTGCACAAAGCTGCATACCATCTGTTCTCCTCTCAAGTTTTTATTTTAAATTTTATTAGCTGCTTTAGAATTTACATAAATATCTATTTGAGAGAGCAACAGCAATTTTCGAGTGTTATAAACAGAAGTCTTGTTTATTTTCTACTTTTTAATGCGAACCAAGGTAACAGAAAAAGTTCCGAACAGTCTAGACTAGATTCATTTTTTTTAAGTATTTTATTCCTGTAATGCTATGCAATTTTTCTTTTAAATTAAAATAAAATTTCCTTCAGAAGGGTTCGATGGGATTAATGCTGCTTCAGCAGACTGTACTTCGTTTTCTTCAGGCGACGTTAACTTTCTCTTTTTAGAGCAACCATTTTCGTCATTTAAATTTTTTTCTTTGGGTTTTAAAAAGCTTGTTATCGGTTTTGCTCGTTTCATTATACAACAACGTTCACTTAAAATATACTATTCTAAATAGTTCAGACCGCACGTTTTTAAAAGAATACGCATTAAATACTGGCTGATATTTTCGACAAATCGATGTGATTGCGGTTTACGGTGGATACTCCTGTATAGCAAAGGTCGTTTGAACTATGACAGCACAACGCCAAGAAAAACCTTATGTCTCGAATTCCGGCTATGCTATCATTTTCGGATTTGAAGCCCAATGATCTTTAAAGCAGCAAGCAAAAGCATTTTCTTCAACTCGAAACAGAAATGGTTGAGGGGGCAAAACAGGGAGAAATGCGTTCCACGAATAGGTTTTCTAGGAAGATTAACAAAAGGACAATCGTTTCGAGCAATTTGTTGGAAGAAGAGTAAAGGGGTGAAATTCACAGGTTGAGTATTAAGGGGATATCACACGAGAGAAATTACGGGACATCGCAACCGCAACAGGAACCGTCAACGCTATCTGGAACCGGTTTTTCTACTCACTTCCACAAACGATCGCTCCAAAATTCTCGTGTGCTATGGAAATTCGCAGTTGCTTGTATAGGGGCAAATTTTTTCCTCCGCTAGAAAAAAATTGCCTTTAATTCTGGGCAAGTTACGAAGGAACCAATCTGGGCGCTGGGATTTCGTGACGTCAGGCAGCGTCACTGGAAAATACTTTTGCAATCGTGGCGACAGAAATGTGGGAATTCCTTTTTATTGTTCTATTTATTTTATGTTTCAAAAATTTTCAGTTACACTTTAAAAAACGGATGAGCGACATTTAACCTTTGGTTTTGCATCTGATTTTGAATTTAAATTGCTACTTATATGTTAGTTAACATCAGTGCGAATTTTATGCATTTCTTAATTTATATTGGTGCTTTTCGTTTCATTGGGTTTCTGAAAATTGTTTTGCACAAATGTTACAATGGGGTCGTTTCCAAAATTTTAAACGTATTTTTTTCTGAAAGAACATAGGATCTGACCATTTTGTAAATAATTTGTTTTTGTTTAATATTTTTAAAAAATTACTTAAATCGTTGCGCTTTCATTGTTTACATTTCTGTCGTCTGACGTCACAAATGATGAAATGCCATTGACAGAGTAAAATATTTAATTGCAGCTCAAATTATGAAAGTTCAGTCTGCAATCCCAGTTATTTGCGCGTAGCATATTTAACTGAAATTTTAATGATTTTATTAATCGACTAAAGGAATGTTTTTAAAAAGTTTCAAAATTGTACATTAAATAATACTGGCTTTTTTGCGCTTCATCGTTTCATTACATTTTTTTAAAGCGTCATTTTATTTTTAAATGTCTGGAACTATTTTAATAAACTCGGCCACAGATTTTCCTGTGTGCAATATGTATCTAGTGGCGTTATATTTCTGTAGGTTAAAGTGTTAGCACATCTCCAATATATTTATGAACTCGAAGTTTAAAAAAATAACTATGAAAGGCCTATTGATCAGAGTTTGCTGGCTTTTTTTTTTTTTTTTTAATTTTTCATGTTTTTAGCTATGAAGTTAGGTATAATTTTTTAGAATTAAACTTTCTTCTTACCTAAGTGACTAATAATTCCTATCTAAAATTAAGATTTAATTTAGTAGTTATGGGAAAAAATAAGCCTAGAGAAGTCATATATTCTGTATGTCGTCTCTAAATATAACAAGAGTATCACTTTAAATTTTCTGTTTTTCTGAAATTTTCACCATAAGTTCTACAAATTAATGTTAAAACTCAAATATGAATTTAACAGGAGGAGCTTTGGTGACTGCATGAAATAATAATTGATGCTCTAGCTCTGAAATCATTGCCTTGATCATTTCCCTTTTTTTTTTTTTGCCATCTTTTCACAAATCCACATACAATTAAAGCTGCAAGAGCTGCATTAAGTATTTGATTACTAATTTCATCCATAAGTGTCGAATTAACGCGACGCAGCGTGATAACCAAATGCGGAATTGACGAAAAGCGATGAACAAGCGCAAGCACATGGATGTAAGCTAAAAAATGGTAGCCCCCGTTGTGAACAAATCGAGCAACCGTCCGGGCAACCAGCAGTAAAGGCAACTTCCCGTCCGAAAAACCAGTTCCAGATAGAGTTGACGGTTCCTATTACGGTTACGATGTCCCGTAATTTCTCTCGTGTGATATCCCCTTTAGTTGCATTATGGATGAGTATTTCAAGTTCATGGTTAAAGGTTATTCAAGTTAAAAGCCATTTTGCTCTGTTATCTGGTTTAGTACTGTTCTTTGGTCGCTCTCTTTCTAAAAATTATGATTCCTTATAGAAAACCGAGATGATAGGAGTGAAAAGAAAGTTTAAGATTTTTTCAAGTAAAGAAAAAAGGAAAATCCTAGAATATTGGCCAGGTTAGGTTTGCAGCAATTGTTAACCTCAAGAGGATAAATAATTAATCAAAAAAAGAAAAAGAAAAAAAGAAAAATCAGGCACCAAAAAGCAATAAAAGACTTTTTCCTGAAAAAGACATGCTTAAAGTTTCTTTTACTGTCAAAATGATTCCTTAAACTCGCAATAAATCACTTTATAATGTAATAATAGAATAAAGACCTAACAAAACTAATACAGAGGAATTTTGATCATGAGCCCAATATTGTCTTTAGTATCGATTTCAAATTTTCACCATCATATTCCAAATTTCTATAAAGTTTCTTAAAGCTCCCGTATCTTAAAACCTCTATCTCGATTTTTTTCCTTCCTGTGAAATTCGAAATATACAGATTCAACTGTAAGTAATATTCCCACTGCGCCGCATATTTAACAATTTGCAGAATCTATGACAAAAAAAGGTTACATATACGTGGATTTAACAAATCAATCTCCTTTCTAAAGCGAAGAGTGAAATTTCACTCAATTATCAAAAAAATGTCGCAGCAGAGTGAGGAGTGAGGCGTCTTTACGCTTGAGGGTCACTCATGGAGCTGATTTTCAATGGCACTGGGGGGGGGGGGGGGGGAGCAAAGTAAATTTTTGACCATTGTTATTCAGAAAAAAGTCGGTTTGATTTTTTTTCTTTTTCTTCTCTTTTTTTCTCTTCTCTTTTTTATTTCTTATCTTTTTTTTCTCTTCTCCTTCCTTTCTCTTCTCTTTTCTTTCTTTCTCTCTCTCTCCTTTTTTTAAGACAAACATTTCGGGGGGGGGGTTGTCCCCAACTCTCCCCCTTAGCTACGCCCCTGCAATCGCTTCATAGAACAAAGATTCACAAATTGTTGCATTTTCTTCAGTATTCAAGAAATTTTCCATTTCATCCCAGTCCATATCAACAACAATTTCAAAATGAACCCATTCCTCGGTCATTTAAAGTACTGGTAATGAAACCACAGCCCTGAAAGCAGTTTTTAACGAATGTTTCTGTCTCAGGCTGAACTTTTCTCTCGTGACTTTCAAGCGTCTTTTTGTTTTGAAAGCACAATTATTCAAGTCATCTAGAAAATCAAGGCTACTTTTTTCAATTTTTGTCAAAATTTCAAGTCTCTAAAAGATTAGCCAGCTGCTACTGAATTGAATTTTAGGTCGTCAGCCACGGCAAAAAGTAGATCGCTTGGCAAATTTTAACGCAAACTTGCTCCACGGTTTATTGCAAATAAATAACAGTCGAGTCTCGACTTTCCTAAAGCCCTGGATCCTTCTCTTAAGTAGCGACACACTTTGATCCATGCACTGCGCGCCGCTTTCGACTGCGATTGGAGGCGGACAGTCACGTGGGTTCAATCCGCCATTTTGTGTCGTTGGCTGTGTGATTTCACTGTGCGGAATACTAGATATTTTCTCTTTGCTATTCATATTTTTCATCAAACGCTATCTTTAATGTGAAGATACCTTGGTGTAGGGTATTAAGATGTTCTAACAGTTCAAAATTACTATATCGAAATACATTGAAAGATTATTTATGTATTTTAAATGTTTTTATCAATTACTGCTGTGCAATTTCAGATACTTTTTGAAACTCTTGCTAAAATTGTAATATTTTTTACTTTTCATGAAACTGTCTGATGGTTTGTTAATTTTTATGGGTTAATAAGGACAATCACTAAAGTCATCATAAATAGTTCCCTCAAATATTGTTAAGCTCAACTATGTAACGGCACCTAATAAATTGCTAGCAGTAGTAAAACTGTTTTTAAAACTGATTTTTCTGAGTTTAAGATAACAAAGCCGTCAAATTTTAAATATACTAATTATTTTATTTATTTTTAATGTAAATTTTCTATTGTTTAGTTAGTTTCTAAATGTCTCAATAACTGTAGCAAAATTATTTTAAGAACACGTCGTTTTGCTTTTAATTGTGTCATAGCCATGAGTTTCAGGGTTTTGCCAAGTTAGTTATTTATCTATTTTGCGCATAAAAATTAAGATATTAAAAGCATGAAAGTATTCATTACAAAATTAAGCTTCTTTGAGATTACAGTAACATGTAACTCAAGCCAAGTTATATAAATATGGAAAGATTTTTTTTTCCTTTTTGCCCGGGAAAAATCTGTTTTCGTTTAATTTTTACGTTGATGTGAAAACCTATTTAATAATAATAATAATAATATATATATATGATTTATCCCAGTATCTGTTAATTTATAAATTCATTATTGCTATTTATAACAGTTCGTCACAGATGTAAACTGCACTCTTTTATTTGAATTCCTATTGGTATCAAATAATTCAATTATTTTTTTTTTTTTATATATTGATTTAAAACTGGTTATAATATTTTATTATCAGTTTGAATTTTTAAGAACTAGTAGTTATACCTTAAAAATCTGGTTTAAATGAAAAGCATTTTTTTAATGTAAAATCGTCATGAGAAACATGAAAGTGTTGGTTGAATGTAAAAAAAAAAAAAAAAAAAAAAGAACATGGAAGAGTCCTGCTTAGTTAAAACAAAAAGAAATTTTGCAATTTTTTAGAAGTGAATAATTCTCTATAAGAAAACTACACACATTAGTAATATAAATGATACTGCTTTGTATGAATAAGTTCAAACTGTTGTCCAAGTTACAAACAATTTATGACATAGTTAATTTAGCTCACTACCGTTCTACTCAGTAGTGGATTTAAGGGGGGAGGGGAGGGGCAGGGAGGCCCCTACGCCCCCTAAAGGATGAATTTATTTAATTGTTTTATTCACTATTTTTTAATTGACTTCTCCATAGCATTTTTTTTATAGTTAATTAAACAGAACACAAAATACACATAGAGCATATTTTGAAGAATAGCATTTTTGTTTGCTAAAGAAGTCATACTAGAGTCCTAGAGCCGCAGAATACATTTATACATTTAACTCGCTGGTTTTGAATTCAAGGGAACGTAATATCGCCATTCATCCATTAATTTTTCTTTGATGGAATCAATAACTAACATTCTTCAAAAAAAGTGTAGGCGTGTCTAAAAGAATTATTTTGACCCAGGAAGCTATTTGCGAAATAGCTTTTTCCTTTTCAGCTTATAAAAAATGCAAAATGAAAGAAATCATATCGTAGTTTCTTGAGAAAACCATGATATTAATGGAGGCGGCATGTAATATGAATATGTTATCTCAACTGTATAATGGCTTCAAGAACAATCAGCAACTACTTTGAAATTCACACAGAAATTGTCCTGAATTTTTCAATAAAACTTATATGTTTAATAGCTATGATTTTCTTAATTAAATAATATTTTACAGTTAAAATACTATAAAACAATTTTAAAATCTCAAATAAGGTATGGGTATATTTTTTTAATTGAATAACCTTGCCCTCGTGTTATAATCATTACGACATTGTTCCTAAAATTAAAACCGCTCATTGTATAGCATTTCGGTAAGGGTTTGGTTTAGTGTGTAACTGGCTTGAAACGTTAAAGATGTTTTACGTCCACATTCAAAGTATATTGGTACATAATATGTATGTACTTAGAAGTGAATCATTAATTTAAGGGATCCTTAAAAAAAAATTATAAAAAAAAAAAAGACATTTTAAAATAAAGTAATTAAAACTTTGTTATGAAACATCGTATGTGGCAGGGGGAGGAGGAGGTGCTATTCATTTCCCGGCCCCCCTCCGAGAAATGTTTCTGTATCCGCCCTTGGTTCTACTACACCAACTTTCTAATAATAAAACGCATATTTAAAACACTTCAAGTAATTTGTAACTCAGAAGGTCTATATGGGGGGAAAAAAAGAAATTACTCTTAAAAATGGTCGAAAATTTCTTCGAAACACCTTTTTACTAACATTCGGTTTAATAGTAAAAAAAAATATTTTACTAAGTTAAAAATTCAAAATTTTTGTATGTATATTGTCAGTTACATAAGTTACGAATAAAAATCTGTAAACATTCGTTGATAAAAAGATACTTTTCAATGAGCGAAACTCTGTATTTTTCTATTGTTGAGATAGGGAGAAAGTTGCGGAACGACACAAAATGGCAGACGCCGGACTTTCCAAAAACCCCTTGCGTGAGTCGAAATTTCGCGTTGTGGAAGAGGGTTTGTAAACAAATTTGTATGTAAGGAGGTTGTATGAAGAGGATATGTATAAGAGGGTTGCGCCCTTGTTCTCTGGGGGGGGGGGGTACCCCTGTGATACGCAAATATTTTTTCTCATTTTTATCTTTCTTTACAAGTACTTTTAAAGCAAAACTACCATCATACTTTTGAACCTGTAAACATGTAATTCGCGTGACACAGAAAGAAATAAGCATGCAAGTTCTTTTGTTTCGGCTAAGACAATGTCGGCTAATTTATGTGCTTTCGAAACAGAGTTCTAAAACGAATCGTTTCCAGTATTTGTTTCACATAAAACAGGTGTATTTTAACACTAGGCTACACGCTAAAAGGTAGAGAAAAGTACATTTAATTCCAATAAAATGAACCACGCATTTGCTTAGAAAAAAAAGTACAGCATAAAATATTCACTCAAAATTATGAAGTGTTAAGTAATTCAAAAGATGATCACGAATAGCAGCAACAAAATATTAACTGATGAAAGATCACGGATACATCTTGGTAAATAAAGGAGTAATTTTGATGTCGAAAAAATAGAGACTCGTTATACGTATAAATAAATACTTTAATAAACACACTTTTACACCATTTATCAATAAAAATCACAGCAGAAGAGATAAAAATTAGTTACATAAGCGTATAGATTCAGCTTTTATAGGAACGTATGAATTTCTATAAGAAAATCGGCAGTATTCAACAAGTGTTCTAAAAATTGTATATGTTGCTAATGATAGATTATAATGATATTTTTATGAAGCTTTGACTATTTCACAATATTCTTCGAAAAGCAGAAAAGTATTTTACATAAAAAGAGATTTTTTCTATAAATAGCTATATGAAATGTTTGTAAAAGAAAAATAAATATTTCAATGCACAGGAAATGGAAACTACTGTAATAATACTGTTTACGAATATCAGTTTTTCATATTTTTAGAAACAATAATAGATAATGTTTTTTTTTATAAAATATAATTATATACGCTTTTGAAAATCTTATTCATCGTGTTCGATGAATGAAAAATCTAGTTCATATAAAAGAATGCCATAGAAAAAGTATGAATGTGGCGGTTAAAAGGCAGTAGCATAACAACTTTTACAAAACTGGTTTCTTGACATTTTTATGTTCATGGTGATAAATATCACATAAAATCAATGTTCAGTCTTGTTGGATTTCATTTGCATCATGGAAAAATATCATAAAAACCGAAAGCCGAATTAAAACACTTATTTCTTTCCTCTTTTTCAGTTCTTTCACTAAACGTACCTTTAAATCTAGCATACGACACATTGTTACGTATTTGAGAAATTCTGTCGAGTTTCATAGCGTGTCCTTAGAGGCGCAAAAACTCTTTCTTTATAATTAAGTATCGCATCTTTTGCTCCAACCCACGCATGGGGCCCTTCCAATCTGTATTGATATGGTAAACATGGACCCATGATGCAGGCCCATGTAAGTTTAGGTTCTCTGAGAAGCAATTTCTTGAAATTAGGTTTAGCACCAATAAGTTGAGCAAGTTCATCCATGTACGGAATACCATACACTTGCATGCAATTTCTTGCAGAAGAATGAAGCAATTTAGTCTCTTTCTCAGTGTTTAAAGTAATATCGTTGATTATGTCACCTTTGTCAGGAAAATCAACTTTGTTATTCAAAACATTAGCGAACCACCTAGCTTGCATTTCACACACTGGTAGTACACCCCCAAAAACTTGAGTCATCCCGATGATGGCCATAGATGGCACAGATAAATGCGGAGGAAAGACATGTTTGAACAACGGAACGTGATCTCCAATTACTTGAAAAATTATATCATTCAGAAATGGTACTTTTAACTGGTAGCCAGTTGCCATAATTACAACATCAATGTTGGTAATATCATTGTCTCCTCTGAAGACTACTCCTTTTTCAGTGAAATGTTTTATTGCACCTTTCAGAATGATATCACCACTTAAGATTTTACTTGCGAGATGATCATTTACTGTAGGTCTTTTAGTAAGAAATCTGTAAGGAGGCTTCAAATTGTATGTGTTGTGGTTAAAGTTTTTGTTGACTTGTTTCTCCATGAACCAAAATACCAACTTTCGAGGCAACTTTTGGAATGCGGTGTTGAAAATTCTTCTATTAAAACTCAAATCAGCTGGAAGTCCATTTGATCCTGGCCTTTGTAGAACCCACGTACCTTGCCTGGTGCTCAAATATACCTGGAATAAAACAAAGTGTTTTCAGTCACTTCAGAATTTCGTATTGTCATCAACGGTTTTCTTTTTTATAACTCAAGTACCAGACTTAGAAGGCCATTTTAGGTATGGAAATTTATATCAACAAGTTAGCACTAGAGCCTAATGCATCAAAGAGTTTTTGATGATAGAAACATATTAAGTAGTCCCCACTTTAAGAGAGAAAACCTCTTGAGAGATTATCTTCCATATGAAGTAAGAGATATTTTATTTTTATTTATGCATGGAAAGTTACATCAACATGTTGGCGCCCAATTTAAATGCGCAAAAATCTTTTGACAATCAAAGCATTAAGTAGCTTACATTTTGATCGTGAAAAACCTTTTGAGCGATTAACTGTTCTCCATATGAGGCAGTGAGAAGCAAAGAAATGTTAAGTGACAAAATTAAAAATTTGGAGATAATCAGTGCAAATGCTAAGTGAACGTCTCTTCTGACTTGGGGCAAGAGTAGTAGCCCTGGTAGGTTCCGTTAAACAGCATGATTTAGAAAAACTTTTCAATGAAGGCCATACAGTACAGCCCTTATCTTTAAACGCGTTATATTCACAACTTGAAAATGTCCACTTACATCCCTTTGCTTCTCAGTCTCAAAAAAAAAAAAAAAAAAAAAGAAAAAAAGAAAAATCCACTCTATAACAGTAGTTTTCAACCTTTCAGGCTCTGCGTTTCTTTTGAGTCCATGTGATGTCACCCTCCCCATTTTATGTGATCAATACAAATATTCCTATCGGAATTTGAGAGAGAATCTGGTTAGGATAGCAGAAAACCGCTTATTTAATTAAAATATAAATAATTTCGTTCCAACCATTTAATATTAATACTCTTGACTTTATTGAGCATATTATAATCGAAACGCATGAAATCACAGAATTAAAAATTAAACACAAAACAATTTGAGGTATATGGGTGAAGTTAACACGTAATACCAGTCCCTTTCACAAAATGAATGGGAAGGCTGCCACTGTTTATCTTTCACAAGTTTTTTAATATTAGGTTGCAACTGTGATAAAGCACAACTTAAAGCACTTTCGATGTCCAACTCGATGATTTGACTTGCTTGGGTAAGCTTAGTGCTTAAAATCCAGATGGATGATGGGTATATGTGGATGACACTACCCCCCCCCCCCATACACTACTCCCATACACCATACACTACCCCCCTAAGAGGGGGGATAATCTTAAAACATTCAATACGACTAAAACATTGAGTAAATCAGTAAAATAGAGTTGTTTTCAGTGCATTAATTATTCTATGCGTTCACGTCCTCTTTCAAATTCTTCTACGTAACCCCTAGGGAGGCGTGCCCCCAAGTTGAGAACCGCTGCTCTATAACAAAAAAAAATCGACGAACCAAGAAAGAATTGTCAGAATGAATCGAAATTTAACATACGTGTGGGCAACATTGATATAAAAAAGTGATTACAAAATGAAAGCAAATTGATCGTTTATAACTGGAAAATCCCAAATGAATGGTGGTTTAAGTACTGTGTTCAGCCACCTCTAGCGTGAATGTACGAGGCGATGCAGCCGTGCATTGAGCCATAGCAAGCTCTTACAATGTCAATGTCCTACGTCATTTCGCAGCACAGTTACTCTAAATGCGCCACTAATTCGACCAAACTCGTAGGATGTCCAATTTAGAGTCTGAAGTGATCCCAGATATGCTCAATTTATGAAAAATCAGGGCATCGCACAGGTCAGAGAGGGTGATAAGAATGTCTCCAGACACCCATGCTGTGTGTGACTGTGCATTGTCCTGTTAAAATATGGCCCCTGGGCGCATTGCCATGAGAACCAACACATGTTATTAAAGCATGACACTAACGTACCGTTATGCTATCATGGTGCTGTGGATCAATATTAAGGGTGATCATGCTTCGGAAATGATAGCACCCTATAACATCCGCCCAACTGTGGGTGCGGTGTGCCGCTGAAAAGCAAAGGCACTGTTTGAGAGAACATATAGAGTTCTCCATAAGCGACAAAAATGTCTCCATTGTCCAAATTCGATCTGGATTCCTCGCAAAGGACGATCTAGATCTATCCGGTTGCAGTCAAATCCCGTCGAACTCAACACTACTCCAAGTGGAGTCGACAGGGTGAATGTTCTAATAATCCATTTGCTTTTCAGGGGCACACTGCATCTGGAGTAATAATATGAAATGATATAGTATATGAGACCTAGTCACCCCTAATATTGATTCACAGTATTACGTCAGCCTAACGGTACGTTTGTGTCAAGCTTCGGTCAAATGCGTTGGCACTCATGGCGGGATTCCCAGGAACCATATTTTAACAAAACAAGGTTCAGTTCAAGGTTTTTTACAAGAAAGGCTCGTTTACACACAACAAAAGGTTTCAGGAGACTTCCTTTTCCACATTATCAACTTCTCTGACCTGTGCGATGCCCCGAATTGTCACAAATCGAGCATATCTGGGATCGCTTGAGACAGTAAATATTATTGCTTATGAGTTTGATTGAATTAGTGGCGTGTTTACAAGTAACTGTGGTACAAGATGACGTAGGCATCGTACGTGACTGCTATGCCTCATTGCTCTACTGTATCGTCTCCTTTATTCACGCTAAAGTTGGTTCAACGGGGGGAGGGGCGATTTTTTCAGTAATAATTGATCATTTTACTTTTATTTTGTAATCACTTTCTTATATTAATGTTGCCATCACGTGTGTAAGATTTCGTTTCATTCTGACAAATCCTTCACTGTCAAAAATGAAACGCTCAATTTTGACGATTCGGCAATCCTCGAGCACTATTTCGTTATTTTCGACGATCTTTTTGTCACTGAATCACGTGATATTTGACGAAACCAGAAATCTCAAATTTTTCACGAAATTATTTCGTTCCGATTTCGTCACATTGCAGTGCATTCTGGGAGTTTTCGTTTCAATCTTGTACTTGCTCGTTAAATTATCTTACTTCAATTATTCTAAAGGATTCATAAAAAAGGTTAGTATTTATTGAAATTTATATGTGCAATGTGCCTTCTTTTATGTATTGTTACATTTTTGTTTAGTGTTGTGTTGTAGTTATATTTAAAACACATTAAAATTGAAAACGAACGGTTCGATTAGGTTTAGAATTCTGTGTGTGTTAACTTTGAGTCACTTCCATGTTAGGCTTAGCTAGTGTTGTTTTTTTTTTATTTGTAAAAGAAAATGTTGGTTCGTTGACATTTGTTTCCAAAAGCGTACTTCCTTTATTTCGTTAAAAAAATTACAAACATGACTAAAGAGTTTGTACGAATTTAAACTTACAAAAAAAAAAAAAAAAAAAAAACTCCACCGTAGCTTAACTAACACTGATGATAAATACAGCGCTTTTATAAAAGGTATAGAACTTTGAAGTTTTTAATTTCAACATGGAATATATTACATGGTTATGAGTTTTCATTCTTCTCCATGAATTTTACAAAAATAATTCTGTTAAACGAAGTGTATTTTTTAGTTTTTCAAATTTGTTTCATTCTGCATTTTTATTTTCTTAAACAAATATTATATACCAATCCCCCAATACGCTTACCAGCTTACCCCACGTTGTTTATATAATCTCTTTCCCTGCGGCAGATGTTTCTAGCAATAAGTGCTTACGTTCATTATTTGTGCAGCCTTTTTTTTTTTTACTTGCATAAAACATGAAGTAATATCAATTTGATAAAATCATTTTAAGATTAAAAAAGTATTAATTTCCATAAAGAACTCTATCTTTGTGCTTGATATTTCAGCAGAATATTTTCAATATTTTTTCAATTTTCCCGCAAATTAAAATAAATTATTGAAGTGAAGTTTTAATGTTTAACCTCGATTTAAAAAGAAAAAAAGAAAAGATAGTATAGCATGTTTGAAAATTGTAATAACAATAATAAGCATTTTTTGTTGTTTATTTTCCCACTTCATGCACTAAATTTATAAGTTTTTCTATGTCAATTTGTGTTACATGATTTGTCATAATTATGAATTTTTTCCATTATGCATAGTTTCTACAGCTAAAATAAATGCAGCATTAATTTTATTGCCATATTTGCCGCCTCAAGATATTGACAACAAAAAGTGAGAAATCCCGGTCTACATTAAATCATACTAAGAAGCATTTTATAGATGAACTTCCAATAAATCTAAATCTTTTAGTTGAAGTTGTGATTTTGCTGGATATAAAGTAAAATGTCTGAAAATTTAACCGAACTTCAATTGAAAAATTGAAAGGATAATGAAAATATATGAAAAATTAAAAGGATAATGAAAATATATGATAAGCTTTATATATGTAACAAGCTTTACTCACCACACTAGTCCCTATTTTCATTATATGCCTTTGAAAAAAAAAATCCATCGTTATCAGTCAATTAGTTCTCAAGACACAAACAAACAAGAAAATGCACTTTTTTATTGGGTTTCCCCTATCTTTGGCAGCTCTTCTCCCTTGACGTTTTTTTATTTACTGCGTGAAAATTGCATATTTTAAAAATCAAATATGCTTAGTTAAAAGGTGATACTCCCTTCGTCTCCGTCCCAAACTAGTAAGTAGAACTACGTTTGAATATTTTTGTACTAGTGATTGATTCTGATGATTTTATGATTTTGTTCGAATATTTTTTAAAAATTTCAAGGTACTATACTATCAATTAACAACTTTACTTGGCAAAGCACTCCCTCTTAAAATCATTACCAGCTAAGTTAAAAAAATCCTAAGTACACACGCCCTTAAGCTACGCCCCATTTTGTAAGTACTCTACCCCCAGTATTGCAGAAAAATCAGTTTTTTTTTCCTACTAAATCCCTATCCATCAGCTAGAAGGTAGCTTTATGTAATTACTAGTTAGTTTATGAAATGGAGCGTGGCATCGATGGCTTCGAATGTTGGAGCCCTGGGTTTTTTGACTCTAATTTGGTAGTGGTTTAAGGAGGTAAAACTCGGTAGGTAAATGTTGTTTATTGATAACATAGCACAATAAAATCTCCGAAAAAAGAGCAAATAAAATCATAATCACCAGTTTCAGTACTACTTAATTCATAACTACTTTATTGGAACTAATTTGGGTAGGGGGGGGGAGTACTTCAGAAAACATTCGTGAAGAAAACGAAACACGAAAATCTAAAAAAAAAGGTGTATTTTGGCTATCGGTTAAAATAAAAAATAAATTTAAAAAAAAATCACAGATCAACAATTTTTGCACTTTTGATTTTTTTATAGCTCAAAAAAATGAAAATTTACGACTTGATGTGCAAAAGAATTAACTCGTTTAATGGCTAAATAATGCTGATTCTCGATAAATTGAAGAAACTCTAATTCTAGAATATTATTCAGAAATTAATTTCAGAAACTAATTGAGAGTCTAGCTGCCTAAATAAAAATTTTGTTCATCCGCTGTAAAAATAACTCATTCTTGCAATCTGCTTGATAAAAAGCTGTCAGCATCGAAATAATCGTATGTTTTGAAAAATATGAAAATTAAGTCAGATGCTTTTCAAAGTCACAAGCGAATCGTAGCTTTTTAACTTAAGGAAAAAAAACTCAGATTTTGAAAGAAATCGTGAAAACATGTTTTATTTCAGAAATAAATTGCTGAATTTAATCGTAAAACTTTCCTCGGAATAGAAAAAAGATCCATGTGCATGAGGGCATACACCCATGGACTTAACCTTTTCTTATTATGTATATATATTCTCTTTTTAAAACTTTTTTAGGATGGATCCATCATCACGGAGATAATCGGAACAAGGACAGACGAAGACTTTTTCATAATTATAACAATATTCTAAATGTTCGTATATTATACATTGATTTCATGTTACACATGTTTGGAAATAAAAATAGAAACTTAGGGGTAAAAAGCAAAGGTATATTTTTATAATTATTTAACAAACATTACACTAAATTAATTTTACCAAAAGATTTATTTCACATCTGCATTTTTTTTAAAATTTATATATTCAAATACCTTTTGCAATTTTGGCAGAGAATTGTTTTCAAAGTATGAAGTATGAAATGCATGCAATAATAAAGTTCCTGTATTAAACATAAATTTGGCCAAATAAACGTTCTACATACAAACAAAATTAGTAAAACAAATAATTAATTGGAAAAAGAAAAAGGTAAGCTTTTTCTTAAGATTATCTAATTTTATTTTCTGTATCTAATTTTAGAACAAATATATACTAACTTAAAGTTGTCCATTTTATTGTACTTTTTTTTTTTTTTTTTTGAAATTTGGTATAAATTGGATAAAAATCTTTTTTTTTTCTGGAATTTTTTCATGCGATGCAATGAAGAAGAAACTTCTCAGCAATTTTCTTGCGAGCATATATCAATCTAACTGTGCATAAAAGTGGCACATGATTTATTTTTCCAGTACCCAATGTCTGCTGAGGAAGTAGCACTTTTATATTCCCAGTAGGGGCAGAGCGATGTAGGAATTTCTACATCGTGATGCATCGCCATCCTTACATCGCGATGTAGCGATGTAATTCGAACAGTTTGAACTATTCTTTCCGCTTTAGGGGCATCCCCCTCCGCAATTAGGGGAGTTTTCCTTACAAAAATCCAGGCTTTTGTCAGATCTTTTTCTAATTTGGCACATAGGTTCTTTAATCACATGGAATATACCCCATGATGGACCCCATGGGATATATGCCCCATATGAATACTACCCCATGGGAAACTATCCTATGTGGATTTCCAGCATCAAAGGATATCTGGGCCGAATCTGGAAAAGATCCGACGAAAAATGAATTTTTTTCAAGGAAAACCCCCATCGGTGTTGCCCCCCCCCCCTACCCATACATTGACGAAAGCTAACCTCCGTGAATTCCTGAGCATCAAAGAACCTCTATGGCAAATTTAGAAAAGATCAGACAAAAACTTTTTTTATATATAAGGAGAACTTCCAATGCGGGGTTGCTCACCCCCCCCCCCCATCATGGAGGGTTGAAAGCTACCATGTGTGAATTCCCGAGCATCAGAGGACCTCTGTTCCAAATTTGGAAAAGATATGATAAAAACTTTTTTTTTATAAGAACCCCTCCCGTATGGGGACCCCCCCCCCCATAGCGAAAAGAAAACCACCCTATGAGAATTCCTGAGCATCAAATAACAAACCTCTGGCAAATTCGGAAAGATCCAACAAAAACTGGATTTCTTGTAGGAAAACTACCATAGGGGTTAACCCCCCCCCCCCCCATAGAAGGCCGAAAACTACCCTGCCTGAATCTCCGCGCATCAAAGAGCCTATGTGTCAAATTTTGGAAAGATCGGACAAAAACTTTTTTTAATACGGAGAACCCCCTAATGCGGGGTTGTCTGTCCCCCCGCCCCCCACATAGAGGGACATAAACGTCCTTGTGTGAATTCCCGAGCCTCCAATAACGAACCTCTGTGCCAAATTTGGAAAATATCCGACAAAAATTAGATTTTTTGAAGGAAAACCCCCATTATGGGGGGTTTAATTAGATACCATGGGGAGTTTAATCTGCAATGATTTGTTTTACCTTTTTAGAGAAATTGTTTGTTTGCAATTTTACATAAATAAAAATTTGCTTGACATATTTTATGTGCCTCATTTTTTAGCAATTACTTGTCTTTTTTTATGGGGGGGGGGAGGGCTGCAGGCCCGTTGTTTCAATTTTATCCCAAATATGATAAAGAGTCTGTACTCAGTAAAAATTTTACAGAAAACGAACTAAAACAATAGCCAGTCATATGTAAAAACATGAATGTTCAAAAATAAAGACGGGAGGGGGGGGGGGGTCAATTGACCCCCTCACCCCGTAAATGACGGGCCTGTGAAAGTGACTACACGCAATAAAGTGGGAAACTAAGGTGGTAAGATTCTGAAGTTAGAATTTGATCACACGCACAAAATCTTATAAAATACCTCGTTATAACGAACTTAAAAGGACCATTAAAATCGATTATTATAAAACGTGGTTCGCTTTATCCAAAAAACAATAAACAATAAGACAAGGATTACAAAAAAGTTCATTTCAGCAGTTATTTGTTTTAAGCGTGTTCGAATTAACGAGGTTCGACTGTATTCTCAAATATAAAAAAAAAACCTAATGTGCTCATAGAAAAATAAAAAGGAAATAAATTTTCTTAAAAATTTACGAAATTAACGTCCTCATATATGACGAAATTAATTTGACGAAACTAATGCTCTCAAAACTACGAAAATGATTGTTAATTTGACGAAACTAGAATGAAGAAATATTTCATTACATTTGACGAAATTCGCATCCTCAAACCACTAACAAAAGCAGTTTCTTCAAATTGACGAAATGTTCGCTCGGAGCATATCCCTGGAAGTGGTTTCGTCAAATACGAAG
This sequence comes from Uloborus diversus, assembly GCF_026930045.1. Classification (NCBI taxonomy): domain Eukaryota; kingdom Metazoa; phylum Arthropoda; class Arachnida; order Araneae; family Uloboridae; genus Uloborus; species Uloborus diversus. The sequence continues at coordinate 126,295,214 of NC_072733.1, read as the reverse complement.
AAAATTTCGTCAAATTTGAAAGTCCATTATTGAGAGTGTTCTTGGTGCGTCAATTTTTTTAATATAGAGTACTTCATTAGATACACAGTAGCCGCGTTCACAACTTACTTTTCGACCCGGTAAATCCCCGCTCTGGATCCGCAAAAAAACCGATTGAAAAATTCCCCGTTTCCATATAAAAAGAGGTTCTCCCATTGTATCAGAAAAAGCGGTTTTTACCCAGCATCCTTAGCGGCTAGTAGACGAACTTGTTTCGCGTAATGCATACCAGATAATAACACCGCTTTCACTCCAGAAGCTAACAGGAGTAGAAAGATTCCACATAAAACCCGCTAATGACTGGAATGCGGTGAAAAGCAGATTTTTTTTCCGGGGTCGAAAGTGTCCATGGAAACGGCCCTAGTTGGAAACTTATTACTCCCAGACCAGTTGCCAAAAAAGCCTGCCACTTAAGCAAACACGTGAAGATTAGTTACCATCTGCAATTTCCCATTTATTTGCGTTTTCAAGGCCTTAAATACATAAAGACGCACGAAAGATTCCAGCTTTAATATTTTATAAATTAAGGATATTAATTGTAATTTTACGTCGAGTATATCTTTCACGTGCAGATTCTAGTAAATCTTAGAATAAATACTATATAACTTTTCACTTTTAAATTTCCTCTTTTGAGTGACTTTTCTGACTTTGAAATCAGTGGTCGAATTTCCTTGTTATTGTTATGTAGGAGTATGAATATGAGTACTGTATTAATGTGGTGAACATACAGAGGACTAAAATCGCACGTTCGCCAGATGCTTCTGGAGTAGTAAAATAGGATCTGGAGTAGCAAGAATGATACTTGAATCAATGGTTTTAGAAATGTTTTCTTTTTTTTTGTGGTGCAGACTGCATTATTGAAAGTTTTAAAAGGAATTAAAGACTTATATCGTCGTCTAAAAGCAACAGTAAGGTATCTAATCCCAGAAATAACACTAAGATAGCTTACTGTTGCTCTGAGGCGACGATATTTTGCAAGTTTTTCCTCATCTTCTGGAGCTTTGAAATGCGAAAAGTTTTCTTTGCCTGGTCCGTGCCCACTTTTGCACCCATGTATGAAACAATTCTTCTCTTAATATTCAACTTTGATGAGTCCATTAATTTCTAATAAAGCTCTTTCATAAATTTTTCACGAAACGCGGTAGAACAACACTAACGCGGAACTGAATTATTACTTCAGCCTGCATACCATAGAGTTGAGATTACCCAAGTATCTCCCCTTTACGCCGCATCCACTAATGTAGAATCCGTTAAAAGTAGCGTACTCCCTGGCCGCACTGCCATCAATTGGATTCCCACAGCTTTGGCTTCAAGAATCGTTTGAGAAAACATACGCGAGTTGCACACCAATCTTTCTAAGCCGCACCAAGGAGGTGCGGCATAGAAAGGGTGGTGCTAGAAAGGAGGTGCGGCCTCCTATCCTCCTTGGACCGCACTTGATGTGCTTACGCTTAGGCGTCAGTCCATGAATAGAGAAATTACATGAGATATACTGTTTTTGCCCACAACTTATTTTTTAAAGAACAAATATGGTCAATCAAAGGTATGGGACCTAAGTTAGAGCATCCCCTATATATTAAAAAATAATCATCAAAATCGGTTCACTAGGTGAGACGCCTATGAGTGGACAAACAAAAACGAAAAAAAAAAAAAAAAAAAAACATACATGGGTCAATCCAGTAGAAATCACCCAGGCCGTGTGGCTCGACATTTTTGATTTTCCTACTTTTTTTACTAGTTAATTCTCACTACTAGATGAGTTCAAAAGTGTTGAAAGAAAAAATTTTAGGCTCATACTTTTTTTTAACCCGCCATTTTAAGTTTGCTCAGTTGCCATTTTTGGACAAAAACAAGTTTTACGTAAATGCATCTAACTCGGTTAATTTTACAGCTATCAAGACAAAACAAAATCCTACATCGCCAGAAGGATGCCCTAGACATGATTTGTTTGCAAAATATTATTCAAATAGTGAGAAAGGTGAAGAAAAAAATTAACAATTACAAACTGAAAATTAGCATAAAATTACGAGTTTTAGTGCTACAAAATTAATAAAAGGAGGAGAGTCTCAGCTCTATTTTTTTTCTTGTGTAGATATAATATAGGACTACTTGTTGTAGAAATTTTTAACTAGAGAACTTTGTCCTTTTTTTTTTTTTTTTTTGCAAAATTTTTCAAAAATGGAAAAAATCGAATTTTGGCAAAGTTTAAAGTCAAATATCTCAAAAGGGACTGAATGAAAAATTAACCTTTATTAACACCTTTTTATGACATAAAAATATGATAACAATTTGATGACTGAGACTCAACTGGTACTAGAGTTATAGGGCATTGAAGTTGGCCAAATATTGCATTTTCGCAAAGTTTAAAGTGAAATATTTCAAGAGGGACCAAATGAAAAATAATTAAATTCATGCAGGTAACACCTTTTTATGATATGAACCTATGATTACAATTTGGTTACTGAGATTCAACTGGTATCAGAGTTACAGTGCATCAAAGTTGGTCAAATATTGCATTACACATACACAAAGTTAAAAATTAATTCATAGATAAGCTTCACTTTCCAAACATTTAACAGCAACAAAAGTTCCTCTTCTTTGATAAATTAAATTCATGCAACAGAAATATGCACAAAAAATAAACAAATGAATAAATGAATTAAGATGGAAAAGCATTGTAAAGAACTCCAGAATCACAGAACTCCACCGCCAACCTGCTGAGGAAGCGTTTCACCCTTTTTTGACTTTGTCGTCGCTCCGGAAACGATGGCAATCAAAGTGTTCCTTATACTTACGAGTAGAAACAAGTGGTAACCACTATACTCAAGCTCCGGACTGCAAGGATAGTGGGACATGACAGTCAACAAAGCACTCCGTTTTTGATTGCAGTGACGCTTCCTCAACGGAATGGCTGTGGAATTCTGTGACACTCGATACACAAGTTAGGGCACTGTCGACAATAATGCATAGAAAAAGATGGCAATTATGTATAAAATAGAGAATTTTTTTTTCTTTCCAACGATGCAAATTTCAATGAGAATAGACAGTGCTGTACATTTGTAAAATTGATGGGAACCTCACGTTTAGATCAACCCTCGTATGTAGAGATATATTCTTTACAATGCTCGTCCATTTTATTTCATTTATTCATTTGCCTATTTTTTGTGCATATTTCTATTGCATGAATTTAATCTATTAAATAAGAGGAACTCTTTTTGCTGTTAAATGTTTGGAAAGTGGAGCTTTACTTTGAATTAGTTTTTAACTTAGTGTATGTGTAAGGCAATATTTGGCCAACTTTGATGCACTGTAACTCTGATACCAGTTAAATCTCAGTCACCAAATTGTAATCACAGGTTCATATCATAAAAAGGTGCAACCTGTATTAATTTCATTTTTTTCCACTCAGTCCCTCTTGAAATATTTCACTTTAAACTTTGCGAAAATGCAATATTTGGCCAACTTTAGCGCCCTTTAACTCTACTAGTACCAGTTGAGTTTCAGTTATCAAACTGTTATCATATTTTTATATCACAAAGAGGTGTTACCTGTATCAATTTCAGAAATTTTCACTCAGTTCCTTTTGAGATATTTGACTTTAAACATTGCCAAATTGTGATTTTTGCCATTTTTGAAATATTTTACAAAAAAAAAGAAAAAAAGGACAAAGTTCTCAAGCTTAAAATTTCTACAATAAGTAGTCCTATATAATATCTACTCAAGAAAAAAAATAGAATTGAGACTTTCCTCTTTTTACTAATTTTGCAGCACTAAAACTCGTATTTTATGCTAATTTTCAGTTTGTAATTGTTAATTTTTTCTTCACCTTTCTCACCATTTAAATAATATTTTGCAAACAAATCATATCTAGGGCATTCTTCTGGTTATGCAGGATTTTGTTTTGTCTTGATAGCTGTAAAACTAACCGAGTTAGATGCATTTACGTAAAACTTGTTTTTGGTCCAAAAATGGCAATCAAGCAAACTTAAAATGGCGCGTTAGAAAAAAGTATGAGCCTAAAATTTTTCTTTTAACACTCTCGAACTCACTTAGTAGTGAGAAATAACTAGTAAAAAAATTAGGAAAATCAAAAATGTCCAGCAACAAATTTTATTCCTTTTGGGTGATTTCAAATGGATTGACCCACATACGGTTTGAGTTGATAACCGCTTCCTTTTTGAAGTCAGTTAAAAAAACAAACGAACTCTCTCAATGCATTCTTTAGATGTTCTTTCCCTAAAATTTCAATTTACGCAAAGTTAAATTAAAAAAAAATCTGTTTTTGGTTTTGTAAAGTGAAAGTCTGAATTCCATTTTATGGCTACTTATCTGAATGTAAAAGTTAGACATGAACGTAAAACCATAATATAAGAGGAATAGAAATGCTTTAAAATATTCACGTTGAAATGTTAACATTTACGGCGTTTTTATTATATATTAGCGTAAAGTGAACGGCCATCTGATTTCCATTCACTTTACGCTAGTGTATTTGAGTTATTTAAATGAATAATCTGTTAAGAAATTATATTCCAAGTGATAATTCAATAATTTGATGGATAACCTAACATTTCAAAAAAGATGAAAAAAAAAATCTAGATGGGTTGACATTTTAGAGTAGAAAAGAAAACATAAATACCTGTTCAGCAAATGTAGACAAATATACTGCAGCATCAGCTCCCGAATTTCCAGCACCAATCACCAAAACTCTTTGATCTTTATATGGCTCGGCATCTTTGATATTGTGAGAGTGCACTATTTTCCCAGTAAAAGTTTCAATGGAATTAAACTTCGGAATCTTCGGGAAGCCATACCTCCCAACACAAACAGCAACTCCGTCAAAGACCTCTACCAGTATCCTGTTTTTCACATTGTCTTTTATCGTCACTTCCCAACGACCAGTCCTGTAATTATCATTCGTAGGCAGCACACGTATTACTTCATGTCTGTACTTTATGTGACGTAATAGATCGAAAGCTTCCGCGTATTTTTCAAGATATTTTAGGACATATTTGTGTGGCATGAAATTTGGAAATGAAGCAGGCGGAGGAAAATCACTAAAAGCCATCAATTCTTTGCTAATATTAGATACTGTGCATTTCATAACTGATCCAACGCCCTCAATATCTTCGTCTCGATACTTCCAAATACCACCAACATTATCAGTTTTTTCATAACACACAACATAAAAGCCTTCTTCTTTTAAACTTTTAATGGTTGTAAGACCACTAGCGCCAGCACCAATAACGGCTACAAGCTTTGCTTGTGGTGTCATCTCTTCATCCAACATCTTTATTTCTGAATCTTACACTGAACAAAACACATCTGAAAAGAAGTAAAAATTATTGAGCACATAAATGTAATTTATTCAAAAAAAAAATAATGTAATAAATGAAACATTTCTCATTGATGAGTCATATTAGGTTTCAAAACACGAAGATTGAGTCACGAAGGGTTCAATTAACCCAGATGTAGAAGGAACCAGGGACAAACATTACTGTGAGGCATCAAAATCATTAAACTTAAAGATTTTTCATTTCCAGTTTCAAAAAGGTCCTATTAAACTACTTCAGTATATAATGCGTTGCTTTGAAAATGCAAAATGAGTAATCTAATGCGAAATGCAGTGAAAAAATTACTAGAATGAGTATAGATTTTAGAATACTTGATTTTTATGAATGCACTTCTAAATGTTTTCTGCGCCTTTGATGATATAACAATTACTTGCGCAATGTATGCATAAGGAATACAAAGCACTATTTGAAGTACAGTTTTTATACATTTTTAATATGCATAAATATTCTATTAATCAGCTTCTGTACCGCCTAAAATGTTTTATTCCGTTGCATCAAACAAATGTTTTCTTCAACAAAATAATTTAAAACCGGTTTTGTATTGTTCTGCAGTTTTTTTAAAGATATTTAAGCATGATAGCCAGAATAATATGTTACAGCGTTTGGTTTTTAAGCTTAAATGTTAAAAAAAATATCAACCTAGGAATAATATATTTTGGTTTCTAATAACAGTTATTCATTTTAATCCTTAATTTTTGAGACAATGGCCATGCCCACAGCCTGAATTAAACTTAAATGAATTTAGAAATTCGGATCAAATGTCACTTTGTGATGTATGTATTCAAGATTTATTTTTTAATCAGTTGAAAAATTCACAGAAAAAACTAAATTTTAACTGTTTAAAGTCAGGTTTGAATAATAATTTTTGCTTCTTTACGAGAAAAAAAGTACTCCATGAAGATTGAAAAACAGAAAGCAAGTTTGATGAAAGCTCTTTGATCTTTATAAGCACAAATTAGCAACTTTTAGGTTGTATTTTGTTTAATAAGATTTCAAAGAAAAACATTTACAGGCAGAGCTTATAATTTCTATCAAAGAAAAAGCAAAAGGTCTATAGTCCTCAGAACTTATTTTAATGGTTGGATAGCCTGAATTCCGTCAAATATACTCAAATTTACACATAATTGAAAAGAGAGTACAGGAACAACGCTCCCATGAGTTTCCACGCAAAATTAAGCTCTGTTTAGAGGTTATGTTTTGAATTGTCTTCATGTCATAATCAGGGCCGTCGCCAGGTACATTCGTTTGGGGGGGGGGGGGGGGGGTGTTGAAACTGATTTTGCCGACTGACCCCTAACATTTTGCCGACCCGACAAATACATACGTACACACATTATATATATATATATATATATATATATATATATATAATATTAATAATAGTTCAGGGCCTCTGACCAGAATTCGTTTCATATTGCAGTCTGAAATATGCAATTGCAGACAAGCTTCAGTGCATCAGTGATACTAATGGGATGCATTAATTTCGATTCAAGTCAAGATAGACTGCTGTCCTCCGGAAAATTTCCGAAATTGGCATACTAAAAACATGATTTTAGGCTTGGTTTATATAAGAAGCAAGAGGATCGTGGATTCATTCTCATCTTTTTCGCTGGAGTCAATATGGGGCTTTTTTTTTTTTCTAGAAAAGGTGCTTTTCAGGAGTTTTTCCATAGAAATTTATAAAAGCAAAGAATTTATGCCATCTTTATTTACGCGAAGGAAAGGGATAGGAGATTCGGGGGCCCTCCCCCGAAGGCTTTTTGAAATTAAAGTTTTAAAAACACAGTTTTAGGCTATTTAAGGATACTTTAGAGGAGAGGGTAGGGAGTGACGGATCTACATTTTTTCCGAGGCGGGGCAAATATCGAAACTGCCGCCCCTATCCATCTTTCAAGTTTTAAAATTGAGTTTCAACGAAAAAAAATATAAAAATAGAGTGAATTTGCCGCCTCCTAGAAGTCGTGGCCCTTGGCAACCCCCGTCTCCTCCTCCCCTTAAATCCAGCACTAAGGATAGGTATTTACAGATGCCCAGTGAACAATGGCAGATTAGCTAGAGAAAACGGCAATGAGGAATTACAAGGAATTTTGGAGGAGACGTTCTGAGGAAATTCGAAAAAAAAAAAAGAAAAATAAAACGTATTTTATCCATATAAAATTTAACACATAAGAACATTTTCTACTCAAAAAGTTTTATAATATAATGGTGAATTAATAATGTTGTATATAATTTTTTGGGGGGGGAGGGGGGACCCTTATGGTAATCACTCGTTTTGGTATCTTTGAGTACTTTGATTCTGATTGAACATTTCCATGGCGCACAAATAGGGATTTTAAGTATACAAATCAGAAGAATTGCTTTGTATGGGAGAAATAGTTTACAAAATGAGTTATATCATGCTAGTAACGTTAGGCTAGAAAAAGTGGTGTTCGGAGGTTTCTGCCCCTGAAGATTATAAAAATGAAACTTTAGACAGTCTTTGACGATGTTAGGGGAAGAGCAGGCTCAGGAAATTTTTCGAAACTGAAGACTTAAACAGGTGATAGTAAGTCATGTTTCGTTCCGCTAGGGCTCAGGGGCACTGCCTAGACGATTTCGTGAAATTAAAGTTCCAGAAAGGCAATCATAGACCACCATTGGTGATATTAAGGAAAGGAGAGGGGAATGACATATTTCTAGTGTTGTGGGAAAGAGTGGATTTCATAGACTCTCCCCGGAAATTTTCTGCGAATGATGTTCGAAAAATGTATTTTTACGCGATCTGCGAAGATGTTCGGGGGCTACCCCACGGAAAAAGTTTAAGAACGTAAGTCTTGAAAAAAAAAAAATCTCTAGACAACTTTGATGCATTTGGGTAGCGGCGTAGCCAGGGAAGGGGCCCAGCGCCCAGGGAGAGGGGCCGAGGGCATAACCCTTCTTGGACATCAAAGAGAGCCTAAAACATTGTTTTTCGGCTTTTAATTTCGGAAGATTTTCGGGGACGAGCCCCCGATTTCCAAGCACTTCCGTAATGTTTTCAAAAATGCGGTTTTTGGGTTTTAAGTTTTAAACAATTTTAGGTAAGATCTTCCACTCCTCCCCCTGTGTTCTTAGCAGAGTCAGTTCCCAAACACCATATTCAGAAATACTGAAGGAGAAAACATGTCAGCATTTCTATACTCTAGTTAAGAATATGACTCATGCATAAATTTTGAGGTTATTTATCACTTTTTAAAAATACCCAGATTTAACAAATAGGAGTGTATTGGAGTTTTAAACAACTATTAATTAATAATAAGCAGATATAAATAATTAGCATAATCTATAATGTAACCAATTTAGCAATTGAATGAAAAATAATTAATGTGATAATCTCCTTGAGGTAAGAACCAAAGAACCTGGGCCTCTTCCGAAACAGAATCTTTGCTACACCATAGGATTTAAGAAAGGAGGATCGGAGTGTTTCCCAAGCGTTTTTTGAATTGTAGTTCTAAACATATAGTTTTAAACGTTAAACGACTATTGGTGATGTTAGGAGAAGGTGATACGAAGTGATTTCGCTCGAAATTTTTTTGAAAATTGAGGTCTTAAAAGTGCCATTGTAGGCCATTTGTGGTAAACGAGGTTCAGAGGCACTCTCTCTCGACAAATTTCTGAAATTGAATGCCAAAAAAAGAAGTTTCAGACGATCTTCGTTGATGTCATAGGGCCCTCCTGCAGTAAGTTTTTAAAAACGCAACTTAGAGTACATTTCATTACCATAAGATAAAAGAAAATGGTTAGGTTCCGCCATTCCTCCGTCCCTCCCTCCTAAGCTACTTCCCTAAATCATTTTATTTATTAAAAGAAAAAAATGTAGGAGATCCTCCTCCAGATTTTATTTTTAAAAAACATTTTAGCTGTTTTAGTTTTTCACGACGAAATTTTCAATTTTCACTCTAATGTTTTTAATTGTTTAAAGAGCAAAATTATGCAACCTTAAAACAATCTGTTAACATTTTGAACTTACAGACTAAGATAATTTAAAGCTTTTATATTTTAAATTGAGGTAGGGTTAAACGTTTAACATTTTGAATACAGGTGGTATTTTTTTAGTAATAACTTTTTTTACTTTATTTAAATATCAGGAATCCTGAATCTCTTGATAACTTTCATTGTACGTAAATTTTTTATAACTCACTTTTAAAACACTCATTAGAGTTGCTGGTGTGACTTTTCTAGACAAGAGTTTGAATCTTTTCTTTATTTTTGTACGGATGTGCCCTAGGAAGCTATCATGTTTATTTACCTATGGTTTTTTTTTTAAATTGAAACTTGTTATGTAATTCTATAACGCTCTGGCTATTCATTTTCTCTATTGGTTAAAAAAAAATTTGAAACGTATTTCAGCTGTCTTTGGTTTGGTAAATGGTAATTTTAATGATGTACATGTTTGAATGTTCCTAAATAATTTTTTAAGATTGCATTTTCTTCTGAAATTTCACAGCAAAAAAAAAAAAAAAAACATTCATTTGCCCCCCCCCCCTCTTTTCTTTTTTGAAACTTTTCACACCGATTTTTTCATCCCAGCAACTACTTAGAACTCTTATTTTTCAATATTTAGCGGAAGATATATATATATATTTATATAAATGGGGAAAGGTTAAAATAATGCTTTGAAAATATTAGTTAAAATAATCATACTTTTTCTGCTGCATTTCAATAAGCGTTTTTTTTTTCCTCAAATTCAAGTAAAATGCTTTTTCAGATTTTTCATTTCTTGCCACAATGACAATTATTGTTCATCCACATACGAATGAAGTTCAAAACTTTAACTAGTCTCTTTTTTTTTTGGAATTCATAATGAATAAAATAACTATGCAGAATAGTCACTCAAATCTTCTGCGAAACTCGGGAGCCGGACAAACTCAATGCACTTGTATCTCTTCAAGACTCCAACGCCAATAACCTTCTTTTTCCTTCTTCAAGCAGAAAGTTCACACAGCAGGGGTCGGACAGACCGTCCTAAGCCAGCACACAACAACAGTTGATCCAACTCTTCTCTAATTTTCCCTCGAGCTCCTAGTTCCAGATTCCAGAGAAAGGTTTTTAACAGAAAAGACCCCTGAAGGTCTGACGTTTCTAATGTCACCCCTACACGCGATTACGCCACGCCGTCTCCACGACGGCATTTCTAAGTGTTACAATAGACGGACAAATGTCTTGCTTTAGTTACACAATAAACTTGTGTGGTCGACAAATAGGCATAAAACCCTGCGAGTAGAATACTATTTTGATTTTTACCCGTCAGCATAGAAAAAGGGGAAATGGTGCTGAATGTGTATTCAGAAGTTCGTTCCAAATCAAACACTTAAAATACATATCAATGGGACTTTATGTTGTAACAAAACCTTTCTCTCTATTTTAACTTTTTTATCATTTCGGCACCCTGAGTATTTCTCCACTTTGCTGTGAATTTTTTATTGATGATTCAATTTTATAAATGTGTCCACTGTGCACTGTCCAAAGCTATCATGTTTATTAATGTAGTTGTGTTTTTAAACTGAGACTTTCCGTGGATTTCTACAGTTTCTATTTTGAAAAAAAAAAAAAAAAAAAAAAATTGAATCTTACATCTCGGCTGCTCACAGGTAATCTTCATGTGTGATACAGCTTTACAGATATTTCTAAATAATATTTTACGATTGAATTATCTATTTAAAATTTACAGTATAAACACTTATTAGAACTCATGATTTGCACTGTAAGTTTGTTAAAATGAGAAAATGTGCACACTTCCATTTAACTTTTATCAAAGATATTATAGTGAACTTAGAATTCACTCTAAAAGTAAAAATTGCTAATTGTAGCTGAAATTGCCGACTGCGTACAGAAAGGCGACGCCCATTGGGAGGTCCCAGCGGACTCCATAAAAGCCCTTATTCGGCCAAATTTGTCTGATTATTCGGCAAATTTTAAAACATTATTGCATTTTTAAAAAATCCTGAATGTCCCTTCTCATGTGTGCATTGCATATCCGTACTTTATCATTCGGAAAATTGAGAATTTTCCCCAAGAATTTAAGTTTGGGGTGTTCCTGGATACAGTGTCGACAAAATAATACTTTGTTCAAGTAAATGTCGGTAAATTGAGAATACTGTGCGATTAGCAGTCGACGAATTGATTATTTCTTTCAGGTGGGCTTTCAGATGAATAGTCGTCAGTACGCAAAATATACATGTTTTTTGGTTTTTCATTTTTCAATAAAAGGTGAAACTGTCAATTAAAGCTCTGAAATTCCGAAACATTGAAAATGCCGACTTATGAACTGATTTTGCCGACTGGATGTAATTACTGGGAGGGTGAGACACCCCCCTCACCCTCCCCCTATGGCGACCGTCCTGGTCATAATTTTCAAGTAAAACTTTTATTTTAACTTTTATTAATCGTGGCAACATAAACTGTACGACAGAATTGGCAAAAAATACACATATGCTAATTTATGGTTTTAAGATTTTTGAATTAGTTTTTTTACGGGCTCAACACAGAACTAAAAACATCAAATTTCTTTTTTTTTTGTTACAAATAGTTCTTCCTTCCAAACAAAAAAAAAAAACATGGGGGATGTGGGCGAGGGGAGGGTGATGTGACTTGACATCTTATAGTGTACTTTATCAAAAAAAAAAAGGATTTTTAACAAAATATTTTACTGGATTCTTTCATTCATCAATATGACCCATAGATGGCACCACTATAGAATTCAAGTTAATATTCTTCTACGGTTGCAGTTTGCTGTTCTTCATTTTAATTTTCACTGCGTACAAATCAGTGGCGTAGCGTTGGGGGTGGGGGGGGGGGCACTCACCCCGGGCGGCACTTTGCTAGGGGCTGCAAATTTTGTAACACTAGTAAAATCATTTTTTATTTATGAATTTATAATTTTTTTTTAAGATGGCGCTTGGCTAGGGATGGCGAATTTTGTCTCACTAAATCAACACATCAGAAACGTTTTTTTTTTTACTCTTCAGTTCTAAATTGTCTCAAGAATTTTTTTTCTCATTGAGCCACGAGCACGAAATACTGGTTACTAACATGCATGCAGACCAGGGACCATTTATCACTGGAACTGACATAGTAAGACGAGAAAGAGAGCGTTCAACGTCGTTGGAGAGGATTTTAAATCACAAAGATCGGCAAGCAGTCAGAGGCGAACTGGGTCCCCCAAGAGGGCGCCAACCTTGAGTACCAAAGGGCGCAAAAGGGGGGAAAAAACCCCCCGGAATTCGCGCAGGTGGTTAGAGAACGTAAAAAAAGAAGAAAACCGAGTTTGAGGACGCAAATAAAATAAAATAAAAATAAAAAAAAAATTGATTTTTTTACTTCTTGAATTCAAATTGTGTTTTTCGCAATTCAAGATTCACGAGTGTGCGTGCGTGCGCGCGTACGCGCGCGCGCGCGCGCGCGCGCGTGTGTGTGTGTGTGTGTGTGTGTGTGTGTGTGTGCGCGTGTGCAGGGGATAGACGCCACCACAACTGGCCGCCACCCAGGTTTGGTCTCTCTCGCGGAGGTCAGTGGAAGGTGGAGTTCGCAGAGTTAAGTTAAAAGAGGGTGCACAGGTTTGAGGGTGCAACAAGAAACGAAGGCGCACAGGTTCAAGAGCGCAAAAAAAAGGAAAAAAAAAAAAAAAAAAGATTTTAAAATATTTTAGGGAGGAGTACCACCTTGAGGGTCCCTCCTTGCGACAAATGTTCATGTTTTTAAACTTTTCTTTTCTCTATGCCCTCTCCCACTCCAAATAAAATAACGGTTATAAATCAGTCAAAAACAGAAAAAATTGAGAGGAGGAGGAAGTGGCACTATCTTCAGAACTCCGAAATGGGATAGGTAGGGGAAGAAAAAAATCAGGAATTGTTCACATGTTTTTCATTGTGGAATTCCATCCTGCCAATTTTCAGAGTTCTGCTTCAAAAATTTTACGAAATACAGGGCTGTTAAAAATTTAAAAGAGTGCGAAATAAACGGAAAGTTGTGACATGCAAATGACTGTAAATACTATCTTAATTACAGTAGAATAAAAATTTAAAAACCATTGTGAAGTTAAATAATTTTTGCTTCCTACTGGTTTAAAACATGAATTTTTCATGACAGGTTTAAGTTTCAAGGTCATTCACCGTGAATTTTGACCTTGAATATCTTAAAACACTCCCCCTTAGAATTTTTCCAAAAAATATATATTTTATAGCTCCAACACTGTTCTTCTACTACAACAAAACTTAGGCTGGGATCGCAATGGCAAGGGACTGAAAAATCAGGAATGTTTACATATTTTTGTTACATGGTTTACATTAACTCTGTCCTAATATTATTGTTTTATTTTTTTATGCGTATTCTTCAAAGTATACATATTTTGACAAATCGACAGATTTCTTAATGAGCTAGAATATGCCAGAACTTTTATTTGATAACCATAATTTTTATCCGTAATTAGCAACAAATCTTGGAAATAAAAAACAAGTTATAGCCTATGACAAAGCTTACCGTATAAGGGCAATGTTTTGTTTAACACAACCATTGTTAGAAATTCTATCCCAAAATTAATAAAAATATTTGTTAAAGTCCCAAGAGACCGGCTAATAGCTTTGAGTTATCAATAGTTCGAGTTGCGGGAAGTTGTATGTAAACATTCCTGAGTTTTTTTTGCAGTGCCTTGACATTGCGGTCTCAGTCCAAGTTTTAAATGACAAGTGTTAGAGCTACAATATGTAACTTTCAAAAGAAATTCTAAGGTGGCGTGTTTTGAGACATTAAGGTCAAGATTCAAGGTGAATTGAACCATGGTGAACACTTGAAAACATTCACACCGTTGACTCACGGAGAACCTTGAAACTTAAATTATGTCGTGAGAATGCCATTTTTATACCATTAGAAAGCTCTATTCTCTAACTTTACAATTAGTTTTAAATGTTTATTCCACTGTAATTAGGATAGAAGTTACATTCATTAGCATGTCCTAACTTTCCGTTTATTTTGCACTTTTTAACAGCCCTATGTTTCCTAACATTTTTGAAGTAGAATTCTGAAAATTGGCAGGATTTCTTATCTAGTCATATGTGTCCTTCCCCCGAAATTTCATGAAAATTGGAAATGGTGAGGAGGTCAAGAAAGTGACTGACCTGACATGTAGAATTCCACAATGTAAAACATGTGAACATACTTGATTTTTTTTTCAGTACCTTGACATTGCGATCCCAGTCTAAGTTTTAGCATAGTGGAAGAATAGTATTAGAACTATAAAATACATTTTTTTGAAGAAATTCTAAGAGTTGTTTTACGATATTCAAGGTCAAAGTCATGGTGAATGACCTTGAAATTTTAAACTACTTCTAAGAAAGTCATATTTTATATCAAAGAAAGCTCTATTCTTCAGCTTTACAATGGTTTTTTGAATTTTTGTATTACTATATTTAGGAGAGAAGTTATAGTCATTTCAATGTCACAACTTTTCTTTTTTTTTTGTACTTTTTCAGTTTTTTAACAGCCCTGTATTTCGTAAAATTTTTGAAGTAGAATTCTAAAAATTGGCAGGATTACTTACCTTGTCATATGCGACCCTCACACCAATTGCCGTTAAAATCGGGAATGGTGAGGTCAAAAACTTTTTTTTTTGGATGATGATGATTTGACGATGTATGTATCAGGTAATTTATAGTCATATTTTTGTTTCTTTTTCTTTCCAATAAATGGTTTAAGAATTACTACCAGAATATACAGTTTTTGATCACGTTTTCAATGTTTGGATTTAAGGGAAATATTATCGCTCATAATGCAATAATTTTTGAAAAATTTCTTGTTTGACGTAAGATTTATATACATATTTTGGATAATGAAATCCTGTTTTCGTTCTGTAAAATATTAAAAATGTCGTTTTTTGAGGGGGGGCAGCAAATTTGTTGCCTGCCCCGGGCGGCAGAAACCTGCGCTACGACAAATCTTGTAGTATTACGTTCTTTTTTTAAAATATAGCTGTTTGAAAAAAAAAAAAAAAATGAAGTTAAAAATTAAAATTCGGAGTCATCATTCAATGGAGAAAAGACGATTATTTGACTCCAAACCGTTATATTTAAGCAGCCAGACATAAAAATAAATAAATAACAACAAAAATAAACAAATAAATAAATAAATAAATAAAGCATTAAAAAAACTATTGACCTAGCGAATAATTTTCCGAACAAGCCTCGTAATTATTTGAAGAAGGCTTTTTTCCCCGTCTAATACTTCTTACCTACCAATTTAGTAAACTAAAACGTGGTGGTGCTGAAAAAAAAAAAAAAAAAAAAAAAATTGAAATAAAATAATAATAAATACAAAAATTCATCAACAAATAAATAAATAAGTAAAATAAATAAAAATTAAAAAAAAAGAAAAAAAAAAGAATGGTGGGGGGGGGGGGACACAATAAAAAAATAAATAAAGGATTAAAAAAAATCATAAAACTAATGTGACTGAATAATGTTTAAGTCTTGCATTACTTTGAAGAAGGCCATTTTTTTCCCTCTGATACTATCTACCAACGAATTTAGTAGCTAAAATGTGGTGGTGCTTAAAAAAAGGGTTCTCATTTGAGGAGTTGGCCATTGGTAAAGGAATTACAAAAGCAGTAGAACTTAACCATTTTTAACATATATAACGCAGAACGTTAATTTGAGACATAATGAGATAAAAAGATGTAATTAATTTCGATACCTTAAAATAAAAACAGTTAAAATGCATCGCAAAGATTTCCAGCAATGCTAAATTGGAAATCCGATTCATTTTGTGAGCGGTTAAAATATTAACGTAGCATCACTAAACTACCTACATATCTTTATTTTTTGACAATGTTTCGGTAGAATAATATCAAAACAAAAGCTTCAAAACTTTAGTGCAGGGGGGGGGGTATAATCTAAAGTTCAGAGTTAAGAAATTGATAATGATCCAGAAAAATATATGCATGCATGAAATTTAATTTTACCAATATCACAATACATGGAAAAATCATCTCCAGAACAAATTGAGTAACGAAGTCGTTGAAGGATGATTCCTTTTCTAATGCTGTTTTATTTCTCCAACTCGAAGATGATAAAAATGAGGCGGGCGAGCATTTTTCGCATGAGGAAAAAACTCATTTTGTTACAAGGAGGAGGAAATTCAGGTCTTTTTGAGTTTTTACTCACTGAAAGTCTAATATAGTCACGTTCTTAGGCAAGGGTTTCATCTGGGCCGGGCTGTAATTTACGAATTCCACCCCCTCCCCCCCCCTCTTTCAAAAAAATGTTTATGTAAATATTAAGTTCGTGCTATTTTTTAGAAACAGCAACTTATTTTTATTTTGGCGTTATAACTATAGTTGCAATTAAAAAACGAGTTTAATTACGAATATTGAAAAACGAGTTTAATTACGAATAAATTCTATGTAAAATTTTCCCTAGACGCATATGTAACGTGCCCCGTCCAAGCGCAATATTGTGCTTTGTTTTCATTGGCATTTAATGGATTAAATATGATTTAAGAAAAAATCGGGAAAAACTTCAGAGAATTAATTAAGATTTTTTTTATTTTATTAACTTTAAAATCCACTTTGGGTGCAATTCCGGGGCAGACCGTTGTCCCCCCTCTAGACACGCTACTGATTATTATATTAGTCTCTTTCTAATAATGAAAACCTGTCAGTCATAAATGTTTTTTTTCCTTGTGTGTGAGGTAAACATTTTTGAATGATATAGATAGAAGCTTAATATTTTCTACTATATTGTGTATGCATTTGAAAGAAAGAAAGAAAAGAATTTAAAACATAGAAAAGAAAAATAATTTACAATAATATTAAAAACTTTTTACAATGTTTTGGCTTTAGAACCCGATCCCCTCCCCCCTTCATCTGTTCCATTTCGTGAAACATTTGTTAACATTTATTGTCTTTAAAATCCATAAACTTATTAATATAAACGACACAGGACAAATTCATAAACTGCATTTTGCCCTGCATTAGTTTTCCATGTGAAGAACTTATTTTTTTCAGCAATACAGTCCTTTTTAAAAGTTGAAAAAAATAATTTTATATTTTTATCATCGAAAATTCAAGGGCACCCATATGGAGAGGGGGGCAAGCGGGGATTCAAGCACCCCCCCCCCCAGAAATTAGAACTTCCTTGCTTTAGTATTTTTTTCTTTGCTAAAATGTAAAAACATTTCTTCTTCCAGCCATTATTGAATAAGTAAAATATGAGTGAGTAATAAGTGTCAAATTTTACTCACTCTAATCTATACTGAAATCGGTTTCCACGGGAAAATATCCTTCTAAAACATGTGGAAAATATCTGAGCCCCCTCCCCTTAAAATTTTGCATATGGACGCCCATGTAAAAAATTCCTTGTTTATCATTCACATCTTAATTTTTACAATCACTTGTTTTTCAAAGCTCTTTCTCTTCCCCTATCTTATAATTATATGCGTGTTGTACGCAAAAATAAAGTCACATTCTAATTGCTTCTATATTTACATTCCCTAGCATAAAATCAAATGTTATTTCATCCATTGAGAATTTTTTTCCACATTAATGTGTTCATGAAGCTAGTAATAGTAATTTCTTCTACAATTAAAAATCTCCTGAACCGTTTTATTTATAATTATTTGAAACAAAGAAAATTTTAAATTCGTTTAGATATTATTGTGTTGCGCATTGAAATTTTGTGGAACATTCAGCTTCATTCTATCATTTTCTGTCTTGGAATGATTTATGTATTTCGGTCTCTCAATTGGACAAGATACCTTGCTACTTTAATAATTGATCTGAGTAAAAAAAGTTGCAACAGGTACTACTGTTTAAGAAAAGTAATTGATTTTACCAAGGGTGCCCCCCCCCCTCCCTAAGAGCAAGGGTACACCCCTCCCTCCCGAACACTACAAAGCCCCCCCCCCAAATTGGATGACCCCACTAAAAAAAGAAATTATTCCTTAAACACCCCCCCCCCGAAAAATTCATGGCATATTCTGCGCCATGACCCCCCCCCTCCTCCCCCAGCCGAGTTGAGCACTCCTCATTATTTTGCTTCAGACCATTTTTTCATTTTCCCCAAACTCATAAAAATAATGGTAAGTGCTATTTTGTCACATTTTTCACAAATTTAAAACAAAACTTTAGCAATTATTAAAGTTCGTTGCGACGTTATATGACTATAATTCAGGGAAGAATTTGTTTAAAAAACTATTAGCGGTTTAAAAATTGTTTGAATAGCATTTTAAAATTGGAGTAATGCTGCATTAAAAAAATAATAAGTTTTCTTGTTCCAGAAATTATTTGATAAAGGATAGTTTTTAATGGACGAAAGTGTTCTAATAAGATATTCTCTCAGAAGTGGCATCTAATTCCCCCCCCCCCCCAAATAGTTATTTTTTCATGCAGTATTCTTTTGTAACGTTTTTGTTGTTAATTGAGGCGAAAGTTTAAAATACGAAAAAACGGTGCGGCAGAAAAAAACAGGTTTCAAAAAAAAAAAAAAAAAAAAAAAAAAAATTACCAATCGCAACTTTTCCGCGCTACAGTGACATGGAAATTTTAAAAAAAAAAGATTTTTTTTCGCACCATTCTGTTGAGCATTGCATTAATGTTTTCGGCCGTATTTTTTGAACACCTATAACGAATGTTAATTCTGATTAAATTTTGTAATTAATCTTTGTTTCTATCAAGAATGTTTTATCAATAGTTTTCTAGCATTTGCAAATCACTCAAAATAATCCAAACAGCCGTCGTCCATTTTGTTTGCTCACAAAGGAATGATGGGAAGGAAATTTAGTTTTAAACCGTCGAAGTAGCGGTTACAAGCCGAGCTCGGAAGTAGGCGTTCCAAAGATAGTTCACACGCAAAGATGTTCCACTCCGGTAGAAACGTATGTAACCTTCCTTTCGACCCCTGACGAAAAAGTGGTTCGACCAAAAAGCCGACATTCAGGAACAGGTTGGCGAGACAAGTTTGGGAAAAAGCGTGCTTGAATGATCGAAAAGGCACTAAATCGCCAATGCTGATGTCGCTGCATTTGCAATGCGAATCCGGAGGTGAAGATGTTTTCTCTCTTCTCTCCCCTCTGCGGAAGCGCTGAAAGGCAGGGTCTTGCTGAAAGGGAGGTAATTAAGCCTCATTTGTACGATGGTTCATTGCTAAAGGGTAGTAAAAAAGTCATTGTAGAATCGTCAAGCGTAAGTTATTACGTGAGCGATACGTGATTTAAAAGAATTGGGGCGAAATTAGAATGGCGCAAAAGTATGAAACGAGTAAAAATTTTGAATCCTTAAAATAAATTAATTTTGCAGGAAAAAGAAAACATGCGTTGTTTTTCACTTCGAATTTTTTTTTTCTTTTTGTCCTTTTTTTAAATCACAATTTGCTTAACACCAGGGCCTGTCATCAGTCGGTGGACCCTGGTATCAGATATTAAAGAAGCCGCTTGTGAACCCCCCCCCCCCTCCCTTTCACTTATTCATTTTTACGCGACATTTTTACCTTTTACATACCCCCCCTCCCCTTTCTTAATTCTAAAAATGAGAGTACTAGTGGGTTGGTAAGATAACTTTATATCAAAAGTACTAAATAAACGATCAGCAAACTTCAACATATTAATTAATTAGCATACTAATTTACATCAGAACTAAACATCCGAAATCTAAATATTTTATTTTAGTTACTGGAAAAACCAAAACATACTTTTTCATTGTGTTCGTGTGTTTTTCACTGTGGATTTTTGCAGTCAAATGTTCTAGACTTTTGATAAACGCTAAACACGTCTGTTATTTGTTCCCAAACGTGCTAAATACCCCTCATGTTGTTGTAAAACAATTGTTAGAAGATCTTCGAAAAAAAAAAATAATTCATCATTTATTGAATTACCTTCTCAATCAATTTGGCCAGCCTGAAAAATTGAGACGGATGGACATTCTCCATATCCAATTCTAAGTTCCGCAGTACTTCTTAAAGCACGTGAATCAGTTATATCACTGATATAGTAGAGATAAGCAATTTGCAATTATTCAAGTACACAGTGGCGGATTGGTTGAAAAAATCGGCCCTGGCATTACGAGATGTAGCGGCCCCAAAGCTCTTATAAATATTAAATTTTACTTAACGATTGGGATATCCCTTAAATATGAGGACTTTGCTTTCTGACTTCTGGGAGTCATTAAAGTACTAGCAATATAAACTTAATGGAAAGATTAACATTGAGTTTGAAATAGGGGGTCCGGGGCCTCTCCCCCGGAAAATGTTCAAAATTGTAGTCTTAATAACTCATCTTTAGACAATATTTGGTGATGTTTGGGGAGCGTAGGTTCAGGGTTTCTCCTGCTGCAATTTTTCGGAAGTGGAAATCCAAAACAGAATTTTAAATTATATTCGAGTATATGGTATGAAGAGCGGTTTAAAGTCCAGATAGATTCCGAGGCCATCCACCAGAAATTTTTTAAATTGAAGTTTTAAAAAGCCTTTTTTGGTAAAGACTAATGCACTGGCAGTTACTGGAAAGTTAAGTTCCAAAAAGGAAATTTTGCTGATCTTCAGTGATGTTAGGAGAAGGAGTTTTCAGGAGATTCACCCCGGAAAATTTTCGAAATTGAAGCACTAAAAACCAGATTTAAAACGTTCTTCATTGATGATGCCGAGAGAGAGGAGGGGACGGTGCACTTTCTCGGAAAATTTTCGATACTGTTAATTTAAAAACACATTTTAGACCATCTTTGGTAATGTTAAGAAAATGGGAGAGGTTCGAGTACTTTCCTCCTGCAAATTTTCGAAACTGGAATTCCATGTTATGGTGGGAGTGGATTTGGCTGTTTTCTTATGTAGTTATTCAAAATTGAAGCCCGAAAATTTTAATTTTACACGATCTTCGATGATATTAGGAGGGCGGGGGAGGGGGGGATCTGGGGACTACGGAATTCTTTCGACATTGGTTTTTATCAACTTATTTTCTTTTTAAACTGAGGGGTCCGAAACCGTGAGTTTGTACAGCATACAAAATACTTTATGTTTCGTCACAAAATGTTTGAAATTCACATTTCGGCGGCCTTTGGCTTTTGATTTGTTAATCTTAATAATCTAGAGTCTTTCATGCTCTTCAATAGTATTTTAAGATTGCATTTTTTAAATAATTTTACGGAAAAAAATATTTATTCACTTTTATTCCAATTGTTACAAACAGGGTCGCTGAGAGCAAACGCGGATCAGGGAAATAAAATGACATAGGTCAATTTTTTCACAAGCCCCCTTCTACACCTTTCACCATTAAGATATTTTACCCTCTGAACGAGTTCAATTCCGAGCCAGGCCCCTCCAAACTATTCTCCAACTAAGCTGACATGACCTCACGTCAGTCCTTGTTGTAAGTTGCATTTTATAGCAATTGTGAATTGTCATTTATAAATAAAAGCGTCAAAGAGACCAAAAGTATTTTAATTTTCTACGACCGCTAAAGTTTCCCTGTTTTTTTTTATTTTTAGATTTATGCATTTATTTTTCATTACAACACTAATAACATATTGGCAGCCCAGGGTCCGACTAACTAAAAGTTAGGCCCTAGGCCGATATTAATTTGGAGACCCCCTGAACACTGTGCAGTGTTTGATTTATATTTTTAAAGCACAGCACTTTTGGGGGCCTCTTTGTCTAATCACACAACTATGTATAAATCACTTATGTACATTTATGTATCCCCTTTGGGCACCCTCATAATCGTGACCAAGTAAATTCGTTACTGGCAGAATGATTAAAAATCCCCCTTTAAAGAAGTTTTTTCCCAATTAAAGAGTCATATTTTTTAATTTTTAAAAAATACATGTATTTCTCATATCGTTGCAATGCTATGCATAATTCTTTTAAACATTTGGGATCACTTAGGAACATGGGGCCCAGACCTAGACCTAGTCAGCCTGTGTGGAAATCAGGTCCTGAGCAGCCCCCCCATTTCAGAAATCCCCCCCCCTTGGTGACGCGCTGCCTCCCTCCACCAGCAAGCTTGCAAGCTTTAGCCCATGCATAAAGATGAGCTGAGGCTGTGTTTTGCGAATTTGCGTTATTCTAAACACATGCGCGCAAAATTTATTTTGCTGTTAGTAGACAGGTCCGAAAGACTTTGCTGTTAGTTGGTCGGCACGAAGCATGACTGGCCCACCGGGCAAATGCCCGGCTGCCCGCCGGCTGTATCCGCCACTGCAAGTATATATGCATTTTCTTAAAATCTGAGCTCCCGTTATGTGTGTGTATCTGTCTGTCGCACTCTAGCGCCAAAATGGACGGACAGCTTTATTTAAAAAAAAATTTAAAAAAAAAAAAATCGAAAGGGGAGTTGATCGGGAGTGTTTTTAGCTAGGTTGTGTTTTTGGATGACATTAATTAACGAAGATATTAGTTAAAAACCTCTGAAATGTTTTTCGCGATTTTTGCAGTGAGAACATAGTTAAAAATTTTAAAATTTAATACCAAAATAAAGAGAAATTTTTTCCGCCTTCTGATAAAATGTGTTTCATAAAATTCGAATTATGACGTTTTTTAATGCAGATTTTAATAACCGCTAAGCATTTATTCACGCGATTGAAAACCGAATGGGGTTGTTTCCTTCAGTCAAAAGTAGTACTTTTAGTCACTAAAATTGATTGAATAAGCAAAAATAAATAAATAAATAACATAACCCAAAAAATTCTTTCATTTTTCCAACAGTTATTTTTTAATTAATTTTTTAATATGTCCGATTTTTCAAACAAAGCGTGGTCTTGGTGACGTCACAAATGATGCTCTTTGACGCATCTTTGTACCGCGTTTCCACGTTATGATAATCAAGAAGCCAATTAAAATTGAGCTCTACGCTTGCTATTAACCATATCGTTTGCCAATACACGTGAGTAAAGATGCGAATTAAATATTTTGCTCTGTGAATGGCAACACAGAATGGCATTTCATCATTTGTGATGTCATAGGCAAGAAATGTAAACAATGAAAGCGCGCAGATTTTAGCATTTTTTTTAAATATTAAACTTAAACAAATTATTTAAAAAATTGTCAGATCCTGTGTTTTTAAGCATGCTCTTTCAGAAAAAATTACTTTTAAAATTTTGGAAACGACCCCATTCATTGTTGACCAACAAGGGAATTAAAAGCAGCGATTTAAAGTTTTAATCTGTTGCCAGTTTCTATTTAATAGCAAAAAAAAAAAAAAAAAAAAAAAAAAAAAATACTTGACTTTGATTTTAAATAATATAAGACTTTTAAAAAGATTTTCAATTTTCCCTCTTGATTCTGCAGTTGCGACTCAATCGGAGGTTTTTAAAATTTTTAATTTTATCGTTCCTTTGCGGAATATACGCATTTGCGTTTTATTCCGCAATTTTAACTTTAAGACAATAAAAGTCTTCAGATTTCAAGCGATAAATGTTCGCATTGTATCCTTATCAGCTAGAAATCAGTCCGCAGACCTTTTCCACGACACATATATAGTGACCTTTATAACTTTTTCCTGAAAATCACCTTTTCGGACAGCGTTTTTATATGAAGAAGGTTTTTCAAAAAAGTACAGAGATAAATACACAACGTCATGTAACACTTTTAAGAGTTTTTTTTTTTTTGAACTACTAAAGCTTAACAAAGAGTAAATATTATGTTTATTTTGCATTCAATATCATAATGCTTCTTGAGAACACAAAAAGCGCTTCCCCAATAAGAAAAATATGCATGTTTGAACACTCAAAGTTATGATTGAAAGCTATATAATGATAAGAAATTCTCTTCATGATTTGAGCCGCACTTTTCTTCGTTTGTGGTGTCATTTTCTTGGAATTTTCGAAAACTACAGGAATGCTTAAATTGTCCTTTCTGACCCAGAAAGGTTATTTTGTCCTTTTGAGTGCGTTATGAAAAGTGCTTAGTATTTTTTTTTTCTTTTTTTTAAATTCTGTTATTTAAGCACTTTTATCATACTTGGCCTGATTGTCTCGGAGAAATCTGAGGCCTGGTTTTGCTTATATCTCTGCTATTAGACTACTTAGAGACTTCGGGATTTCACTAAATGATTTGCTTAATCTTAAGGTAAAACTTAGCGCTGAAAAAATAAAATTCTAAAATAAAATAATTATTTCAGTTAAGATGGAAAACCGCAAGTTTCATGTAATT
The DNA here is from genome assembly GCF_026930045.1 of Uloborus diversus. NCBI lineage: Eukaryota > Metazoa > Arthropoda > Arachnida > Araneae > Uloboridae > Uloborus > Uloborus diversus. The sequence continues at coordinate 126,270,682 of NC_072733.1, read as the reverse complement.
TCCTCATTAAATGTTTAAATATAAAACTCATTGTTACAAATTTTGTTGCCTTTCAACACTAATGTTAAAAGCAATCATAATGAAAATTTTGAATCAAGGCTCCTCTGAAGCAATCATGAAATTAGCAAACATAAATCCTACAGAGGAATAAGGATTAAATTTTAGTGCCTACTGCTTAAAGTTTTAGACACGTACATAGGTTTTTTCCCTTTTAGTGGGGAGCATTTATATTAAAAACGTGAGGGTAAAATTATTCTATTTCTGAAATACATTTACACTAAAAAGAATAAAAGAACAGAATGTTTTTAAAAATACCAAGCACTTTTCATAATGCACTCAAAAGGACAAAATAGCTTTTCTAGATCCGAATTCTTGTATTTTTCGAAAATTCTACGAAAATGACACCACAAACGAAGAAAAGTGCGGTTCTAGTCATTTCAAACCAAACTTTCCCAATAACAAAAATATGCATGTTTCAACACTCAAAGTTATGATTGAAAGCTAGATAATAATAAATCCTCTTCATGACATGAGCCGCACTTTTCTTCGTTTGTGGTGTCATTTTCAAAAACTACAGGAATTCTTAAATTGTCCTCAGATCAGCACACCGCATTTATTTCGCTGTACAGGTTCCTATTTTCTTAGCTCCCTTTTAGCTGCGTTTCTATTTGAAAAGGCTAGGGTAAGGTGGGGTCCCGTTGGTTCATGTTCTCTCGTTGACCCGATTAACTTCTCGGTGGACTTGACCTCTACGTAATGCCACAGTGAAGTGTGAAGTATTGCATACGATGTAATTAAGACTTCGCTTGTTCCTCCTTGTTAAGGAAAGCAGGGAAATCGGAGTACGGTTGTGTGTGCGGGGGGGGGGGGGGGGAGGGGTGAGATGCTAACACATTTTATTTTTTGTTTAATCTTTTATTGGAATGAATGTAACTAAACGGTCTGAAGTTGCATTTTCACGTTGCATCCGTTTCACCAAAGCATTTCTTACGGGGCATCAATTTTTGCGCAGGAGCTCAAATTTCTAAAACATAACATTGAAATATTTGTGACATGGGTTTAAGTTACATCCATAGATCAAATGAAAAACAAATAATGGAATTTTTATTCAAAGTGTATTATACAAAAGAATCAGAGCTCAATTACCAACCAGACCAATTAGGCTGTTGGCCATGGGTCCCCAATTTTTAAGAGCCCCAAAAATACTAAAATTGCTGTAGTTTCTATGTAAGAAAATTAAGGTACTCTACTGAATTTATCTACAGTTTTTCATGTGTACAAGTGTGGGTTGCTTTGAATAAGTGATCTAACACCTGAACACCCCTGAAACTACCACCCCTGATTCTTTATTAATGCTTTTGTTTATAAGGTTTGACTGTAGAGGACCCCCCAAAAAGTTTGTTTATGGTCTACATTAGTCGGGCCCTGAAAATATTACATACAAAGATCCAATTCGTCACACATCACGCAAAGCGAATATATGCATTGCAAGAACTTACAAGTTGACCGCAATTCGTTGAAGCCTTGTTACTAAACTTGCTAGATACTAAACCTTATACCTTGTTACTAAACTTCATGTAGTGAGTTTTTCTGAATGTAACTAGACTGCCAACTGATTATAGCAGAGCAAATATGCTGGAGGCAGTCCTTGTTTCAGAAGCCTACACTTTGATTTAGAAATGCATAAAATGGAGTTAAAACTGCATAATTTGGGTAAAGCAGCTGAAATTATCTGAAAACTAGAGCTGCTAGAGAAAAACTAATTTCATATTTTGATTCAGAGCCCCAAATTTATCTAAAATCAGTCCTCAAACTCTGGGCACCGAAAATACAACATTTTTTTCTTTGCTGTAAAGTAGATGCTGGGACACTTAGTGTTCCTGTCAAAGGGGTAAAATTAAGCAAAAAAAATATTAACTACTTTTAAATTTATTTCTTCGTTTAAACCATTTCTTTAAATTAAAAAAAAGAAGAATACTCCCCTAAAACAACTCCCGTAGCAGACCAAAAAGGTTATTTTGTTTTTACAACCTCAATGATATAAATCAGCAAAAGTGGAAATAAATAATAATGTTTCTTCCCTCAATGATCAGTAAAAGGGGAAATTTAGGGCGAATCCATTCTGATTAGTAGATGCATTAGTTCGCACAACGCTCAGGGGTCGAACGGCGCGATGACACTTCTTCCAGGCCCACTCAAAGAGAAAAATCGCGGTATCAGTGGGTGGGACCGTGTCTTTGATCTTTCAGTTTCGCCGCTCGTGGCTAAAGGAGGGGAGAAACGGCCGTGTCTGACGTCATCCTGGAAGCACTGACTTGCGTATTTCCATAACTCAATACTGGTTTGCATCTTCAATTTTAATTTTTCTGCTCGCACTGTTTATCGCACGGGCTCCCCTTGCCCGTGCCCTGGGCATGACATTTCCAAGAAACAGGAGAATTTTTTATACTTTATTTAAATTATTTTTCAAAAACTATCCCAGTGCTTTGAAATAAATTCTTTAATTCTTAGTATTCCTTCCTATATTTTTTTCCCTTTTTCGTTCGGTGAGGGGGGGGGGGGTGTAGTTTATAATGAATTTAAAACACAGAAGCAAAAATAAAATAACTAATGACGAAAATTAAGAGCAGCTGCAACATAGGTTTTGGTATATTGGAAAAAAAGGGGGACAGACAGTGATAGGGGCGGACGGGCCCGCCGGCCGATGCGCCCTCAGTGTACCTTGGTTATTATTATTTTCTTTTTTGCAATCTCAAATTTGTGTGACTTCGTTTTTTTTTTTTCATTCATTTTTTTTTTTTTATTTTTTGCACCCCTTCAATCCTGAGCCTCTTTTTTTTTTTTCCTTTCTTCCTCAAACCTAAGCTCAGTTTTTCTTTCATCCCTTGAACCTTTGTACCTTCGGTTTATTTATTTTATTTTACTTAATTTTTTACGGACTAAAACCTGTGCGCTTTAGGGGTGTTCCCCCCCCCCTTAAACCTGAGGACTTTCGAGGTTTTTTCTTCTTTCTTTCTTTCTTTTTTTTTTTTTTTTTAAACCTTTGGGAGTCAAGGTTGGTTCTATCTTGGGGAATCCTGTCCGCCCCTGAATAGTTATGGATTTCAGAGTGGTTTTTTAAAAAATACCTATGAATTTGAAATGTTATGCACTTTTTTGTTATTTCATAATCAATGATGTTTATTGATAGAAATTATTTAAGAATGTAAAATAATTGGAGATTAATAAAAAAAATATGCATATATTTGATGACTTGTGCATGTTTTCATTTCAATTCGTATTAATTCGTATCGCTTCATAATTATTTCCGTTTTATAGTTGTGTACCTGAATGGTTATTCTCTTTTTTTTTTTTTTGAGTTTAAAATCTTCTTATGAAACATACTTACCTGTACACAAGAAGCAAAATATTTAACAAAAATTGCTTAACATAGGTTCGAAATTTCTTCAATTGAGCATCAAGTCGAAAACATGAAAGGGTTGGCGGTGCATCTCTTTGATGTTCAATTTCGTATAACGCATATTTTTCCATCTAGAGTTGCGCATATATTCTACAAATGCAATTATTTCAGTATATGTATTTATTATAGCTTATTTCATTTATTTGAATCATAAACATCAGGAATTACATAGTTGATCATACTTTGAATGTTCATCAGTGGTATCCATTTGAAAAGTCAAAGCCAATAGTTCTTGGAAATATCAGTTTAAAGTAAAGATTTGATCTTAAAAATATTTCATAGGATAATTTTTTTGAGGGTTTATTAAAGAAACGTTATGTACCAACCAGCTTCTGATATTCCGTACTTATTCCTCTATAGTTATTTTAATATTCTGCAAAAATAATATTTTAATATATGTATTTATTGTAGTCATTTATGTACACAGCTATTTGCATTTTGAATCAACATAGTAGTTACAAAATCTTTCCATTATACACGAGTAACAGTACTTGGGAAATATCTGCTTGTAATAACAGTAATTGCTTTAAAAATGCTTCATGAGGTATTTAATTACTTTCATAAAAGACGTATAAATGAAGTATTTCCATGTGGTAATCAGTTTCTGAGTATTTGTATTTTTCCCTCTATGCTGTTGTATATATTTTATAAATGTAAATATATAACTATTTTGAACTAATATAGTTGCTATATATTATTAAATTCAATCATTATTCATTGAAAAATTCGTTTTTTACTTCTTAGAATTAATATTAATTTATTATATTATTAATATTAATAATGATTCTTTCTCTCTTCTACAATTTTTTGAAGATAAACTTTAAAGTTAATGAATAACAGTACTTTCTCTTCCAAATCAGGAAAAGGTTTTTTGTAGCAGTTTACGAATTTAATGACTCAAATAGATTACCATTTTCTTCTAATAAAATTATTTTAAGTTGTAGTCAAACTTGGTTTAGTTTCATAATAATTATCGTTTGAAATCACTCATGATCAAGTTTTGTTCTTCCATTTTATTCGAATTCAAAACAATTCTCGTAAAATATGGGTGAGAAACTAGTATCAAAGAAGGTAAATTAAGACACGAAGACTTAATTTTTTTTTTTTTTTCAAATTATGCTTTTATGTCCAAAAATAAAAGCGAAGCAATGCCATTTCCTATTGAAATCGTCTTAAAGTGCTCCGCGAGTGCTTCCGGAGCTACGTCACCAATTTCATCCCCCCACAACCTGTTTCGGGAGATGGTCCAACCCTAGGTTTTTCAACAGTAGCAAATGAGTACATTAGTTAAAAGAGAAGAACGATTGAACATCTGGAACTCTTCAAATCTTCAGATACAAAAGGCTTTAGAATCTCCATGGGGGGTGTGTCTCCCCGACTCTCGCGAGGAAATGGCAACCCTCCGCCAAGTCAGTTCACCGTTGGCGACGAATTTGTTCCTAAATGTCGGCTTTTGTCCCAAAACATGTTTTCGTTAGTAATTTATTTTCTCTGCGGAGCTTACAAACCGGTCTCGAAGTGGAACCCGGTGTTAGGGTTGTGACTATTTTTCAAGAAAATGAGTAATCTCCTTTCAATAATGGTTTGGAAAAGGATTCGATACTGTTAAATTTAATCTTGTCCCCCTTTTCTTTTTCTTTTTGATTTTTCCTCATGCAAATTGATCACTAACTTAATTTCTTCTAAATATTTAACATTTATGACTCCTTTTTGTTAAGTATTTCCGTAATAAATACCTACTCAGCACATAACTGTAAATTTTAGTTCTTACATTTCAAATCCAGGGCAGATTTTCGTGGATGGTATTCTTATTCATTTACTATATCTACATGACAGTGGCGCCTACTCCCTGGAACCTGAGGGGGCCCGAGCCCCCCCCCCCCCAATTAATCAAGAAAATTATTAGTTACATTATGTTTTCAAAACTCATAAATTTATCTTTTATTTTTCTTGTTTGAAGATAGTTTACCTTGTAAAATACATTCAGTAATGAGTTAAAACAAATAATTATTACGGTTGTGTAAGCAGGTTAACTGAAAACGAGTGGTGTGAATAATGATAGTGTTACAGTGCTGCGAGCACTGTAAACATTTGTCCCAGTGCGCGAACTTACGGGTCAAGTCTGTTGCCGGTGGGCAGTGCTGCGGCACACTCACCTAAGTGTTGCTGATCTGGGAAAAAATAGATGAGAGTTTGATATATTATATGGGAGGCGTGATAGTTTTGAACACTTTTGGGAATTGTGTTTAAAAGAAAACCTTCACAAAATGATGATCCTTCCCTTCCTCGGAATCGACGTATACCAAAGAAACATGAAAACAACGAAGGCAGCTCACCGCACACTTTCAGAATCCCAAAGGAATACAGTTGACTCCCGCTACTTACGCGATATGGCTATATCGTGATTTTTTCTCCTGTATTCAGACCTAACGCGAATTCCTCACCCGCAACACGAAAATTCTCGGAAGGGAATCGTGGTGTGTTCGTATCGGCTTTATTATTGGTTACTAAAAAAATGTTTTTTCCATGAATGGATTTTCATCCTTTCAGCATCGCTGAGAGTGGAATTTTTCTTTTCATTTTAAATGCGAGAGTTAATGAAATATGACACCTAAGAGCCAGGCCCGGACTGGCTCCTTTTGGGGTGGTCGGCTAGGTACTGGAAAGGGGCCCCCTGATGTGGGGGTTCTGGGGGCCCTTCCCCCGAAAATGTAAGAAAATTATTGTTTCAAAAACTGCTTTTTGCTTTTTCTTTTTGGATACGTTAAGTAATAAAACTAAAGTTAAATTTATGTATTTTCCCATTTATTTACTGATTTAAGCCAAAGGAGATGGGGTACTAAAGCAATCTACATGAATTCATTGGGTCTTGAACAAGTCATTAAGTTTGATTACTCCAATTTTTATTACACCTGCATTTCTCTTGTGTTCCAGTTTTTTTCACACGGCCATTTATACCCATATTCCACAGTTCTTGTCTTATCTCATCTTATTGATTCTACAAAAACTTGGAGAAACGCAGTTAGCGGCCTGATTGTTGGTTACAATTTTATTTGTTGGAATCTCGAAAAGAGAACTTTTTTCAACTATTGAAGTTTTAAAAAGGTGACTATAAGGCATCCTTAAATTGCTTTTTGTAACTTTAATTGTTTTGACGAAAAGAGAACTTTTTTCTTACATATTTTCAACTTTGAGATTTCTCCGGGGCCCTTCAGAACCTCGGGGCCAATAGGCAACTGCCTACTTTACCTATTTAGTAATCCGGCCCTGATATAATTGGAGGGCCAACAGTCATAACAGATTGATGCTGCTCCCTAGCAAATATCCTCACAAGGTTTTGTGCATCAGTCGAGCTTCGGTCTAGCATGCAGAAAGAATTATCGGTTTTCTACCAAGTCGAGAAAATTTTGAGTTGAACGTTTTGAAACTTATTGAATAAATAATATTTAGTTAAGAAAGAACAAATATATAAAAATTAGCAGAATTTTTTCTTTTTTTGAGAATTGTATTTGTACGAACTGAAATGTTATTAACTTTTTTTGCACGTTAAAAATAAATCCAAGCTTGGCAACGGAGCAAGTTTACGCGTTGACGTCTGCGCACCTTTACGCACGTTCTTAAACTGTGGCTTGCTTCTAAACGTGCCCTGATGCTTCTTTCGCTCCAAACTGTCTCAAAACTTTTTAGCATCATCAGGCTATTTAGTTTTGTAAATAACTATTTTAATTTTTAATTGAGTTACAAATTCGTATCTTATAGCTTACAATCATGTAGTGCTGTCTTCATGCCCGTTCAGTTTTTACTTTATACACTATTCAGTCTGTAATATAAAAAAATATATGTACGGAAAGCATGAAACATCCGCAAAGTTTTAAAATTTCTCTTCAGGGGTGCCCACCTGGGGGGGGGGGGTGTCATGGCACAGACTGCGCCACTAAAAGTTTTGGGGAGGGGGGGGGGGGGTTGAGAGGTATTTTTCACTGTTCTGGGAGTGGGTCTTGCTTTGGGGGGGGGGGGGGTCTTCGTGATATTTAGGGAGGTGCGCCCTTGCTCTTAGGGGGGTTGGGCACCCCTGAATCTCTTAATGATAGTCTCATCAGTTCTATAGGGGTGAAAACAAAAATTTAACTTGATCAAAAGATTGATGTTAATGTTTTGTTTCTCAACTTATATAAAAGGCACATAACATCTCTAATCCCGGTTAATAGAGGAAAAAAATGAAATTCAAAAATACCTTTATGTATTATGTCTCAAACTTTTAAGAAATACAGAACGAAAAGCGAAATTATTTACCAAACCAATATGAATTCCATACAACGTGAATACTTTTTTCAAAACCAAGATTTACAGAGGAGAACAGTTATTATTAGAATACTATTAAGTCATAAGAAACTTGTTTACTTGCTTATATAACTTATAAATAAAATGATCATCCAAAAAATCAGGATTTAAAGCCCCACATAACTATTCAAAACCTTAAAATAATAATAAACTTGTAAAAATATTTAAATAAATGAGTTCAAAATTTAGGTAGAAATATTGAAGCATACAAAAACAAACAACAACCACTCGTTTAACTTTTTTTGAGAGGGAGCGGGGGAAGGGAGGGCAATTCAGTGGGCGGTTAGGGGCCCTGATGATTTTTTGCAGGGAGGTTGAACACTTCTGTTGGAGCCCGAAGGCGATTCCTAAATTAAAGCCCTAGGGGTCCTTAACCTAAAATTAATGTTTACCCCGGGGGCCTACCTGGCTTTAATTAGGCCCAATGTGCTATTTGTATAAAACTAGAAAGAGTGATCAAAAGCATCCCGGACAGAACCTGATTAAGATATAGGAAGGCTCTAAGCAAAGATTTTTTGGGGCCACTATGCAGTCAAATCTTACTTTTAGTCATTAGCTAAGACAACTTTAGCCATTGGGGGCCCCCTAAAAGGCAAGGGCCCTATACCACAGCCTAGTTGGTCTATTCAGTATTCAGGCCCTGATCCTGGCAAAACGTATAAGGAAACAGATTGAAATAGTTACAAGGAAATCAAAGAATTGTAAAATCCTTTTTTGCTACAGATTTTTTTTTTCGCTTCATTTGGGGGCCCTCGGCGATCGCCGACTAGCCGACCTGGCCAGCCCGGGCCTGCTAAGAGCGCTGCTTCATCTGAAGTTTATGAAGATAAAAAGAGAAAGTTTCTTACAATTAAAGAAAAGTTAGAGCTTCTTGAAAAGCTGAAGCTCAACTGAAAAATGCTTTGAAGGTAGCACGAGAATTAGGTATGAGTGAATCTCCCATACATACAATTACAAGTTAAGAAAAGGAAATCCGTAAAAATTCACCGAGTAGTGTCTTAGTAAAATGAAAAAATTTATGAAAATGGAAACTGCTCGTGTATTGTGTACAAATGTCAATAATGGATCGACTGTATAGTACAACTAAAGATGCATTTGCTTTTCTTACTATATACTGTGCCTACCGTATACCGCTTTATTTTTTCTTTCTTTCCCATTGATACATCGTAGCAGTATTTTATTTTGAATAAAACAATTTTTTTTTTAAAGTACAAGTAAACATTCAGTTCTTTATGTAAGAAACAGTAATGTACAGTTAGTTAAGAAATGGTTTTTAACAGTTTGAGGGGGTGTTTACAAGTGTCTAAAATAATTAGGTACGTTTATAAAAAAATTTACTCATACCCTTTTCCACAAGGCGAAATTTCGACTTACGCGAGGGGTCTTGGAATGCATCCCTCGCGTAAGTCGGAACTCGACTGTACTACAAGGCAATATATATTGAGGTTTGTAAAATGGTGCAATTTGCATTATTGGGCGATTTACATCAACTGGACGCACACAGGCCATTGCAATTGAACAAGAGTGCTTGCTTTTATTAAACAGAGGTGAAAGAGAGGAGAACATTTTGAAAAATCAACTAAGTTTTTCAAAAATGATTTAGACATTGATTGACTGCGTTTACACTTAAATATGTTAGCCAATATCATTAATGAAAAAACAACTGACCTTAAAAAGCATGCGTAAATTAAATTACCTTTTTGCAAAAATACTGTGTGTATTTGTGTTTATTTTTTCCTTTTTTCAAAGCCAAAAAATATGTGTCGGGCTTGTCGAGTTTTCGTGGTTCTAATGTTGATTATATGACTTTAAAATGCTTTAAAAAAACTTTAAAACTCACTATTTTTCATCTCTAATTTGGAAAATTTCCTGCGGCATGCCCTCCCCCCCCCCCGATATTTTTCAAGTCGGCGTCTCTGGGAGTGCCCTTCAATGCAAGTCAAGCGCCCTACCACGGCACTGCATGACTCCCTATAAAATAGAACAAAAAAATGTCTCTTACTAAGACAAGTGACATGATCTAGTTGAACCAGAAAAATTTGTATACCAACTTTTGGATTGTTTTACTTTGAAAATGCCATGTCACATACTGTTTGTTTTTTTAAATTATACACATCAGAAAATATGTAAATTGGCATTTTTAAGGCACAAAAATCGGCCTTCATTTGGTATTTGGGGGGGGGGGCACCTCCGTGGGATTACATACCCCCTAAACCCCTGGTGATGACTGGCACAGCCCGCCCCCCCCCCCAATAATTTTGCAAGTCAGCACTCCTGCTGTCCTGCTACATGGGCATTGCGGATTCAGGGGTGGGGCAAAGGGCTAAAACCTTCTATCTCCTCACACATACACCAGATCTGAACATACACCAGGTAATGTATAATAGCTTATAAATATGGTAGGGTGGGGGGGGGGGTTCTCCTACGTAGTCAAAACTTACAAAAGAGTAAACAGTCATCTGCAACGGTACGGAAAGGCTTGGAGGAAGTAATTTATTTCTGCGATCGAGGTATTTTTATCTGAAGTTATTACCTTCAAATTAAATCAATCAAATATAGATTACTTTGTTCCCAGGATGAGGGGGTTGTATCCCCCACGCCCCTCCCACCGCCATTTAAGAGGTCAGCCGCCGTTTAACTTACAAAAGATTAGACCGAAATTCCGGAGATTCTAATTACTGCAATACTTTTTGAATTTAAGTCGGTACTCAGAGAGAAGTATATAAATATATATGCTATGTTTAGCGACATATTAATGTTGGAGGGGTGAGGGTTAGAGGGATGTAGCCCCTTCTCCAACTTGATAAAATTTAAAACAGATTCAGTCGTGATTTGCAATGACACGGAAAGGATGAGTTTACACTTTTATCGGCTGACTTTTCATCTTAAAGCTCACACATTCAAACTAGAAATGGGATTCCTTCGAACCATGCACTACGTAAGTTAGTTCTGTTTAGAACTACCTCTAAGGGATTGTACACAATGCAATGTGTAGTTTATGCAGTAAATATGCATCACACCTGTCAAGATAAATATATACATATCATACACAGGGGAAAATGTTACATTTAACCAGAAAATTAAACAAAATAATAAGACGGTTCATACTTCAATAAAAAGACGGTTCATCGGATACAAAGTAAGTAGAAAAATATAATAATTATGAAATGGACTTACTTAATATTGACAATTGTTTCACATAAAATTTAAAGTGCGGAAAATGTTTCACTAAACTGGAATTGATAATTAAATGCTGGTCGAAATTCATTCACTTCAATATAAAAACGGTTCATTGGATATAAAATAAATATAAAATCAGAAACATGACTAACTTATTATTGACAATTTTTTTACATGCAATTTGTTAAGTAATGATAATGAAAAATGTTGCGATCACTATAAATAAACATTCATACACGAAATAAACGGCTACATTTTGTTAATGAGTGCCTCAAAGGGATTGTACACGAGGGACTCTGCAGTTTATGCAGTCAATATGCATCACAACTCACAAGATGAATATATATATATCTATATCTATATCTATATATATATATATATATATATATATATATATATCATACAAAGCGGAAATATAAAATAAAATCAGAACAAATATAAAATCAGAAACATAATTAACTTAATGTTTACATTTTTTTTACATTCAATTTGATGACTAATGATAATGAAAAATGTTACGGTGACCTAGATAAACATTCGTATATGAAATGAATACAGATACACTTTGCTGAGGAGCGCCTCAAAAGGATTGTATACGAAGAATTCTTCAGTTTATGCAATTCGTATGAAAACAAACACCTTTTGCGCATCGTTTTGCGCGCAATCTAAGAGTTCTACTGTTTTTTTCTGTTATTTAGCAGAGCACTATTAAACTGTAGGAAAAAACAGTAATTACTATAAAAACAACAATTATTTTTTGCATTGTATATATCATACAAAGCGGGAAATGCTTCACTCAACTGGAATTGAAAATTAAATAATACTCGTAATCATTCATTCTCTTCAATAAAGAAACGGTTCATCGAATATAAAGTAAATATAAAATCAGAAACATAACTTAATTTTGACAGTTTTTTTACCTGCAATTTGATGACTACTGGTAATGAAAAATGTTGCGGTGACTATAAATAGACATTCATACTTCGAAATAAACGGCTACATTTTGTTGATGAGGGCCTGAGAGAGATTGTACGCGAGGAACTCTGCAGTTTATGCAGTCAATATCACAGGTCACAAGCTGAATATATACATATCATACAAAGAGGAAAATGTTTCACTCAACTTGAATTGATAATTAAATAATACTCGAAATGCATTCTCTTAGAAACGGTTCATCGGATATAAAGTAAATATAAAATCATCCGGTACTGAATTTTAGCGATAAAAGTTCCTAGATTTGCAAGATATGTAATTGGCAGAAATTGGGCGCATCAGCTGCCCATTATTTTCCTTGAACGTTTCTGAACCGTTTTTACAGTGTATAGGTGTGCAATTGTGAAATTTACTAGTGTATTTTTTTTAAAGCCTTGCTGATCTCGATTTTTTTTTTTTAATCTTTCCAAGAGATTCGCAGTTGCACTCAGGGCCGCCGAGAGCTGAGGCGTGCCTCAAACCAATTTGGTCGCCGGGCCCGACTCCAGCCCTAAAACTGGCCAAATTTATACTACTCCGATTCCGAGCCGGGCCCCCTCAAAAGAGGGATCCCAAGTTTCAGATTAGTCTGGCATGGCCTCTCGTCGTTAGACCTATAAGGGAAAATATAATGATAAAAAATGGGGAGATAAAAAGTAACCGAGATTTTTCTCGAATGCTAAGCATGTTAGTATGTTTCACATAAGACAGCACCTTTATTTTCAGAAAAAAAAAAAATAGCTTCTTTGTTGTTTCATTGTTTGCTCAAAAAAACATTTTGAATTTAGAAGAAAAAAAAACACGATTACATTCCGAATGAATTTTGTTACTTTTTGGAAAAAAGTTACGTTTACGTGCTCTTTTGATCAAAACTGTTTTGAAATCAAACCTAGCTTAATTATTTAATATCTATATCTCTGAATCTTTGATGATAACTGAACTTTAATGTCTTGTGTGTTAACCATTTTATCAGTTGTTATCTTTATTTATAGCAGGATCTTTATTCTATTTTTATTTTTTTCATTTACGAATCAACGATTTGAATAATTTACTCTGTTATTACGTTCACTCTCTTGTGGTCTTACCACTCCTCACTGTTCAATGGTATTTCATTAGTAAATTGTAACTGTATTACTTTGCAAAAGTTTCCGCTTTCGAAAACTGCCCATTTGAAGGAAAAAAAAAAAAACATATCATGTTGAAAAAAATTTTAATGACTCTTTTTTGTTCTTTCGTTTTTAATTTAGCATGTTTCCTTTATTTAAAAGCAGTCAGCCTTTCGTCATTCATTTTATTTGTCTCCGAGACTTAATATTAACAGAATTTTTTTTTTAAATATTAATAATGTAAAAAAAAAAAAAAATAAACGTCAATCACTCAGGAAACCAGCACTGAATAATGGGGGGCCCTGTGATTGGGGCCGCTGTCTCTCTTCCCTTGCTTATAACACTAAAATCTTAGTCAAACTCCAATCTTGTTGCGACTTCTGGATAAACGCAACGACACTTTATGAAATTAACACCCGCTTTTCGTCTTCATTTACTATTTTACGCTGATTAATTACCATGATTGAAAAACATTTGATTTTCATAAGATGTGTGAAAGTAATCATTATTAGATGACAAGAAAAAATTGTAACTGTGAAAAATGAAAAAATGCTAATATTTTACTTTTAAGAATAAAATAAGAATTTAAAGAAATGTGTGGTTAAAGCAAAATTTGCCGCCAAGAAAATTTTGACTGTGAATCTTTCAGAAAAACTAATTCCCATAGTTGCATCACAAAAATCTCTCAGAAGCTAAATTTTGACAATTTGCTCCTCAACTACATCCTGAGAAATGTTGAGAGAACAAACCGGTCTTCGTCTTTGCATTTGCCTGAAGGGAGAGGGGTTCGGTTCCCGTGACAGCTATCAACGCCTAATTACCCCCCTCTGTGTGAAGCTGTTTAGAGAGGGACCTTTATTCCCCCCCCCCCTTTAAACCGAGTGAAATTCTGCGCCATCTACATTTGAAAGTTGGCAAATGAAGGTAGGAAAAACGGGCTTTAAAGCCTCGGTCCGAGTTTTAACCGGAGTGGAGAATACCGGTGTTACAGTAATTGTTGAGTCTTACATTCATTTACAGTTCGCGTTGAAAATAATCTTAAGCTTTTTTCATTCGGGGTACATATATATCCTGTAATGGTATACATGTAATTATGGTACGTATGTAATGGTATACATGTATTTATGGTATGTTGGATTTTAAAGATAAAGAGCAATGGTATTTATGTTTTGCTCTACGGCCAAATTTAATGGGGCCTTCCGGTTCAAAAAAAGTTCCTTACCCCCGATATATGTATCAATTCTATATTCCATAAACGCAGCGTGACTCTCTTTATTCGATATTTTCAAACGTGCTTAAGATTCTCGCAACACGTACAGAACAGTTAGTTTTGAAAAAAAGGAGAACCTTTTAAGGATAACTTGAATTTCCTCAGTAAGACAAAACCCTGATTATTTTCATGAGAAAATCATAATTTTGAAGGAAAAAGGCTTTATCCATTAATAGTATTTTCATGGGACGTATTTTGCCCTAACGTACTGAAGTCAATAACAAAAAAATATCTTTGTGTTTGAAAATTAAATGAATGAATTACCAACGCTTTGATGCACAAAAATTGTAAATTACTGCAGACACGTGTTTCGGCTTTTTTTGTCTTTTCATCAGATGGCTTTTCATCCAAAAGCTCGCACTTCTTAGCATTGAAAAAGGTGTTCCTTGTAACACCAAAACCCGTGTCTGCAGTAATTTGCAAGTTTTGTCCATCAAAACGTTGGTAATGTATTCATTTAGTACTGAAGTCAGCTCATTTATTTCTGCGGAACCTGTATTTCATTGTCACGTAACGGCTTTAAATTGTAACGTATATCACATTCTTTATGTCCTACACTCACAAACGCGCAACGCACGCACCAGAAATATGAAAAAAAAAAAAAAAACACATATATGGTGACCTAAGCGAACATGAAAAAAAAAAAAAAGATTTTTGCTCTTTTATTTCACACTACTCTTTCAAGGTGACCTTTTAGGGATCGAATTCAAATGAAAATGATTAAATTTGCGCGATGTAAGGTCATAATACAATCATAGCAATAACTCCTTCGTAATCTTTGTAGATTCTGAATATTTTGACTAAATTTAGCCATACAGTGGTCCATGCTGAAAGCCAAATCTGTTTCGCAGATCCACCATTAAAATGTATATAATTCAAGAAAACCGATACTAGAAAATACAAATATACAGTGTCCAAGGATTAATCCATGCGCACTAATTTATTATTTGCACTAAATAAGCTATGAACTGAATTCTATCTGGCACAATGCCAAAGGAATCGTAAATAAAAATTCTGCGTTTCACTAAAAAAGTTACAGTTATTAACCTGGTTTTTAGAAAAGAGTTAAAAAAAAAAAAAAAAAAACTCTACTACATCAAAAAGAGAAAATATAAGCTCGTTAAAGGCCACTAATCTGTTATCCACTGGAAAGAAAATCCTTTAGGATTAATAACAAAATACATATATTATTTTGAATTCAGATATGCTTTTAACCCGATTACTAAAGGCGTGAAAAGGAGGTCAGCTTTTCAACTCATTCTTTTCTGCTTCATGAATTTTTCCACCCTCTTCCGTATTGCAGTACAAAGATCACGATCTGCAAAAGGTGCGGTCAACACTGGATAAGATATACAACTTGACATACAATTGTATTTTATCCCATTTTTGCATTCTGGTTCGTCTTTGAATTACATAGTGAAACAGAATAATTTAAGCAGTCAAATTATTGGAAATGGATCATTTTAGGTCACCTTTAAGTACTGTAAAGCTTATAAAAGAGCGCGAATTTATCAACTTATCATGCGGACAAGAAGATGATCACTTTAGTTTAAGTCAATCGATTTAATATCGTGATACTTCATGTAGGCCGGTTAATACCATAAATCTAAGTATTAATCCTATGAATGTTTTCAACTCTGAAAAAAAAAAAAAAAAAAAGTTTTGACTGTTTGCACACGAGATAAGTTCAAACAAGCGTCCAAAATTTCTCTTAGTAAATGCACAAACAATTGGATTAAGCTTTTGGAATTAATCATTGAATAAATAAATAAGTTTAAGAAATGATAAAGGGAGAACCTATAGCAAGGCAAATCCTAACTTATTAGAATATTACTTTGTCCTAAATTTTACTATTCAGTAGGGTATGATTCAACAACAATTGCTATTTCGGTCTTCATTTGAAATATTTCAGGAGAAACATGAGATAAATTATAAGAGCGTTTTTATATGGTCTGAAGAAAAAAATTACAGGTCATCTCTTTTAATGTTACACAAAAGAAGCTCAAATACATATATTTTAAATCCTACTAGATGGTTTTGTTTGTAGCATTAAGAATTAAATAAGACATCAAGGAAGTCCCTTGAAGGTTTTTCAGAAGAAGACGTTTTGCATAGACCTTGTACCGAAGCGCAATTGTTAACATATTCTTTATGTTGCTATTCTATTGAAAAATATACAGTAAATATTTTTTTTGATACATTTTAAATCTAGTTGGTTTATATTTCGCTCTAGAGCTTTAAATGCACCTGACTTCTAAAAGATATCTGTTATCAATTAAGAGTTTGCAGTTTTGAAACACTATTTATTATAATTAATAATTAATATAATAATAATGATCATTATCATAATAATAAAAAAATAATAGTAATAATAATTATTATATTTTTTATTGCAATTATTATTATAATTATTGCTATAGGGGAAGGTTGCCGTCAGGGCCGTCACTAGCTAAAATATCTGGGGGGGGGGGTGAGTTGACCATTGGCGGCCCCCGTCGATCATTTAAAGGGGTCTATGCACCCCTTCCCCCAGGTATTGAAAAATTTATGTTTACACATATAAGTAGGTGTGGTTTTCGTTGTTTTCTGATAAAATCTGCATTGAATATACACTTTTTGTCACCAACTCCTGGAAAAATTTAAACTGATGGGCTGGGCGGCCCCAAACAGTTCTACTGTTTTCAAGTATATGCTAAAAAATTTCAACTGAAATGAAGAACCGTTTGTACAAATATCATATACAGTGGCTCCCAAAAGTGTTCGTACACTTTGAAATTTTTTAGGAAAACCAAAATAACGCAAAACTGAATTCGAATATGAAGTCCAATATTTTTTTCACATCATTCCTATGTCATTCTAAATACAACCCAGTGGTTTTTTCAAAATGTTGACGGATCTTCTTTTTGAAAGAGGTCAAAAAAGGAAGAGACGGAGAAATAATACGCCACAAAAGTCATCGTACACTCAAATATTTTGGAATAAATTCATGATTAAAATTATTAATATGTCATTTTTTTACAATTTTTGCATTGTGTTGACCCTTAAAAGTTATTTGGCTTTAATTTTTTGCTTATTTATTCCTTAATATTGTGCTTATTACTTTGAAATGGCTGGTATTCGTAAAAAACAACAAACACCGTTCAAAATTTGAATTTTTTCCTCACAGTAGCGGTAAATCGGTTTGAAATGTCTTCTAAGTTAGATAATTTATTCCATTCTATAGTAAAGTGCTTGATAAAATGCTTTAAAAAAAAGAATCGGACCGAAAAGCAGGCAAAAAAATTATGAAAAATACACATTTGAGTGATGTAAAAGTTTCTACGGAGTTAAATGAAACATTTTACATTTATTTTTCACCTAAAATTGTTCGCCAAGTTCTCCAGTTAGCTGGATTAAATGGGACCTCTTCCAGCAGAAATTTTCTTGGTCGTGCGAAAAACAGAAAGCTTTTCGTCGCAAAATCAATGACAAATAAGCTCAAAACGTTTTGGAATTACGTCTTACTTAGAGATAAATATGAATTCAACATTTTTGGTTAAATTATTGTATAATTGTAAATAGAAGAAAAAATTAGGAACTTGTTCTCAAGAACTTAGTTGGATCAGTTTAATCAGGATGGTGAAGGTGTTCTTGTGTGAGGGTGCATATCAGCATCAGGACTTGGTAGTTTGGAATTTTTTGATGAAATAATGAATCATGCTGTTCCTTTAATTATTTTAAAAACCAATTTTAAACTCTTAGCCAAAATTTGGTTATCGAAACAATTTTGTTTTTTTATCAAGATAACGATAAGAAGCACACGGTGTTCAACGTTTGCGTCTAGGCCCTCGAAAATTGTCCTAAAGTTTAGAAAATACCTCCTCCATCTCCAGATTTGAACTTTATGTAACATATTTAGAGATATCTGGAGGCTAGATTACGAAAATATGGCTTTGAAACAAAAATAGAGCAGGAAACAGTAACACTCGAAGAGTGGTTGAACACTTACTTAGAAATTACGCAAAAAAAGAAAGAAAAAAGAATGAAATCTATTCCCAGACGTTTAAAAGGTGTTGTTGATACTGCTTGATATTCTACTTATTCATAACTTAACAAAAAGTTAGATTATTCAATAATATATAGACATTTTTCAAAGTGTACGAAGACTTTTGTGAAATAAAATTTTCGGCACTTTTTGGTTTTTGATTTATAAAAAATTAAGTTTTAATATTTAAAAAAAAAATTAATGTAGTTTTGTTGAAAATTGATCATAGATCTTATGATTAAATACCTATTCCGAAATATTAATTCTAACCAGTGGATAGGGTCCTATATCATTGAAAGTCGTAGGTGTACGAACACTTTTGGGAGCCACTGTAAATGCAAGAAGTTCAAAAATTAGTATATGTTTGTTAAAGTCTTACTCTTCTGGCGTTTTGTCCTGAGTATATCCTAGACTAATCAACATTGACTATCATGAGGCAGCATTTTTTTATTTTTTTTATCCTTTTTTTTTTTTTTGCGGTGATCTTTCATTGAGAGTACATGTCATAATGGAGTAAAAGGCTTTAGAGGAAATGCAGATAAAAGTTCAATTGTTGAAAATGTTTCAGAAACGTAGATCGTATTATTAATGCCCACCCTGTTAATTTATAAATAAAATAAATCTATATCAATAATTATTTAAGCCTAATTATACCTAATTAAGATTAACAAAGCATTTTTTATTCTCGATACAATTCCCCCCACATACATAGATAATTTTGTTACGATTGCACTTGGAGGGAGGGGAGTATCAGGATAAAGTTTCAAGGACGACCCTAAATGCGATATAGAATACTCAGTTTGAGGGGGTCCGATGGTTTCTCCCCCGAGAAAAATTTGGAAAAATAGATGTAAAATCCTGCATTTTGAGGCCTTATCCAGAATAATTCGAACTAGAAAAATATCAGTAAAAAATAGGCAAATTAAAAATTTTTGCGAGTTTTATACTTTTTTGGTTCGGCAAATCGTCGATGTTGATCGAGAGAGACGAGAATGGACATCGAATCGTCGCTTGCTCACATCGGCCTTTGGTAGAGTTAATTTTTGATCATCCCCCAAACCAGATGACAAACAAAATAACTAGTAAAAAATAAAAAAAATCTCTTAAAAGAAATGGTGTGGAGATTCGGAAAATAGGGAAAAAGAGAGCAAATCCTTGACATTCAAACAATTTAAAGTTTATACACTAGATAAGAAATAAAATTGAAGCACTTTTCAAGTACACTCAAAGACTTATTTAATTATTTTCAAGGACTCTAGAACAATTAAACTTATTTAAAGGACTTTCCAATCTCTAACATTTTAATACTTAATTGTATCATTTTACCAAGTTGTTCTAAACTTGTAAGAAACCTCTGTTTCAAGTTTTTGTTTTTTCAAAAACTGTAGATTTCTCATTCCAAGATTTTTACTGTAAGTCAGCGCGGAGTCCCCTAGCCGCGGGACCATGTGCGGCTGCCCAGACTGCATGACCTTGGAGCCGCCCCTATCTATTAATTACCAGCTGAATACATCTTATTTCAATACAGAACAAACTTCTGTCAGAACAGTCTCTAGTTAACAGCCAAAATGTCTGCCAGGTACAGTCACTTGTGTTACAAGTGATCGAATTCTAATGGATAGGGCAGCTGTTTTTCAGCGAGACGAACTGAGCTCGAATTCGGGCACGGGTCATGGCAATAGTTTACTACTTCTCGTGTGATATATGACAATTCTGAGGATTCGTGCTGAAAGGTAGGTACAGTAGGGAGTTGTTGGAGAAAAAGTACTTTCTCGTGAAAATTTCTCTACACATGATTTTTTTAAATTGAAAATTTCGATCGTTAAAGTGTTAAATTTTCCACCAGATAAGTAAAAAAAAGTAAATGAGCTAAGTGCTTCATTATGCCCCCCCCCCCCAATCCCTGGATATAATGTTGCACGACGATTATTTAGTTCTTAAACAGTACAGAAACTACGCTAGGAAACATCTGGAGAGGTGACGCGGGTTTGCCTGCAAGAGGGACGTAGGTTAAAAAGTCAGACCTTCCAGCCTTAAATACAGGACCACAGAGAGCCACCGGTTCCTTGCCAGCCCCCCTATAAAACTTATAGGATTTATACTACTGTGACCCCCCACCCCCACCCCCAAGGGCCGGCTCCTTAGTTTTCGTCTAGGCTGGCATGGCTTCTGACGTGATAGTGACGACACAAAGTACACGAAAGACAGGAGACAAATAAGAGGAAAAGACATTTTTGTTGTTTCTAATACAGCAAAAATGCTGGTAAGTTTTTATCTGGTGCACACGATAGACGTCGTTACGTAAACCCAAGCGTCAGATAACGGTGCATGCGCACACGCGGTTTTTGTTGCCGCACTCGCTTTTACGTTCGATCTTCAATGCTCCGGAGATGTGAGGCATACATCACGGCCCGTGGTCGTAATTTCGAACACCTACTTTGACGGCGATCGTTGGCTCCTTCATGTTCTTTTTTCTTAGTTTTTTACTGTACATGAGAGAAGATAATAAACATGTTTTCTTCTCTCCTTCGTGTCTTGTCTTTTTGGTGATTTGTGTCATCACTACTGCGTCTGGAAAGCGTTTCCGACCATGCATTGCTATGTGATTTCCCATCATCTTGGTGTACTCTATCTGCCCTGAAAGTCTGTAAACGCTGTACTGTTACACCCTGTAAATTTTTAACGCATTTAATTCTTACAAACTGCTAAGTAAAATATTAATGAAATAATAGTTTAAATAAGTAATAAACGCGCTCTTGTACAAGAATGAACTAAAAGTAAAAAATAATCTTTTAATGTCATTCAACAGGGAGAGGATGTCACATAGCGCCACAGCTAAGAATAAACTAGTTTAAAACAATGAGAATTAAATAATTGACCAAACAATTAAAAGCATGGGGTGATTTCCCTTTGCATTTTTCAAGGATTCTGAAAAAATGATAACGTCTAAGCTTGCAATGAGAAATCTAAAACATCTGATATCAAGCACCTCAAACGATTTAGGTGATACAATACATGAAGAGTTTAGGTTTTAAAGGGTTTTTCAAATAGTTTATTAATAGTTTTGCTAAATATATTTTCATCAAGTTATTTTTTTTTTTTTTCGTTAGGGAGCGGGATTTTAATATTGCTCAAAATACATTGTGCTTGTTACTTAAAATCTATTTTTTTAGGGGAGGGGGAACGGAATTTTCATTTTTTCTAATCGTAGCAATTATTTTAATCTGATTTTTCCTGAAAGACATAAGCCTTCGCGATCCAAATAAAATTGGGCAAGAATCTTTGGAGGTTGTTGAGTGTCAACGAGCAAGGGGCGGAGCCCCTATTAATTTAAAATTAAATTGAAATCTCTTCAATGGAATAAATTTTCACTTGTAAGACAGCGGTGCCCATCTCCCCCAAGAGCAAGAGCACATCCTCCTCTCCCTCAATATCACAAAGAACCCCTCAACTCGGGTGCCCCTCCCCCCCAAAAAAGAAACATACCCCTTAAAACACCCCCTAAAAACTTCAATGGCGCAGTGTGCGCCACGATAACCCATGGGTGGGCACCACTGTGTAAGACAAATCTTAAGGTATTACAATGATTTCATACACAAGATTATCATTTAATGGTTGCAAAATCAGAGTTAAGGCAATTATAGATTATAGTTGTAGAAGTTTTTTTCCCCCTAACTGAAAAAATAAAAGAAAAAGTAAGTAAAAGGTGCAGTTACACGCGAAGGTTGGGAGGGGCAAGGGGAGTATAAGCAGCGATAACTTCCTTGGTATAAGAGTGCTTTTATGAAGAGCAAATATAAATAATAGAAGTTAAAAACATGAAATGAAAAAAGCGGAGCGCCGCTTTCAACTACATAATCGACTAAATTAGTTTGTTCAAAAACTTATAACTACTTACTTAATGTTGCTGAATAAAGCAGCTTTTCTATGCAGCTCCTCCAGTAATGTTTGGCTTTGAGCACGAGCTCTAATTAATAATAAGAATAGGAAAAATTTCTGTCAACACTGAACTGACAGCGGACGGACGTTTTCTCGGAAACGTACCTCTCTCTTTCTGCATTGCTCTCCTCGGGCTCTCAAGGTCATGCTCAGAATAAAAACCCCTCTTGCAGACTGGACACACCAGACAGAATTCTACTAAAACACGTGATGAGAACAAAGTGCTCGTACCGTACCACACAGGGCACCGACACAGGGCAACAAACATTGCTTGAGCCCAGGGCTTGAGCTCCCGATCAAATGACAACCGGACGTGGCGAGAACTTCAGATCCGCGGGCTATAAAGCAATTATTCCCTTCGATTTTCGACACAAAATAGCGTCTAGTTTCTGCGATACTGTCTATACAACGACAGTTGAATTGTATCCAGTTGTATCTCTTGTTTCTGTTTTCCACCAAAAAAGAAATTAGGCAAAAGTCTTCGTCATTTGACTGCGCTGTTATTAAGAAAAAGCCTTGGTGTAGCCAAGGGGTAGAATAGGGATTTACCCCGCATATAGAAGAAAAAGAAGTACTGCATTAATACGTGCATCATTTTCAGATTTTTCAGTAGTACACTGCTACAGTGGTGCTGCAAGAAACTTTCCTTGGGAGAGAAGGGAAGGGGGGGGGGGGAGTCACATAAAATGTTTCAAAATTAAAGATCGGATAGTGCAATTTTGAATGCCCCACTTAGCAATTAATATTCGTATATTCTGCATCCAATGCCACCCGAAAAGAATCTTAGCTGTTTTTCGCGGCCCCATTTATAGTTTTTTGATAGCTGAAAAGTAACAGATGTTTTAGATTTCAGGTTTACTGATATTGCTAGCTATGTTTTAGTTTTTTTTTTTTCTAAATTTCAAAGAACCCTGCCATAGTTTGAAACAGATTAATGTAATACTTCTGCATATAAAATTGATTCATACCTTCTCCACTTAAGATTTTACTGAAAATGTTGGAGTAACTTTTAAACTTCTCGCATGTGTTTATACAGTATATTTTTTTTCTAACAAGGGACGACCGATATGTAATCGTTCACGCGGTCCCACTTCGCGATTAATATCCGTATTTTCTGCAACGATTCTTAGCTGCTTTTCGCGGCCCAATTAATTTTTTTTTTTTTTTGGTGATTAGGGCCGCGATAGCTGAAAAGTACTGGATGATTTAGGTTTCAGGTTTACTGATATTGCTAGTTATGTTTTAATTATTTCGTTTTTCATCTAAATTTCATTTAAGAACCCTCCACATTTTTTTTTCCATTTGCAGTTTTATTCCTTAAATTAGAAATAAATAATAAAGTAAAATCGGCGGCCCCTTTTTCCAAAAAAGTGGAGGGGTGTCACACCCCCACCCCCCTTGCCGACGGCCCTGGTTGCCGTCAGTGAACCGGTTCCATGACTATGCCGGAAAGATATTTCCCGTACCAGAGTTTGTGCAGACGTGTAATCAGTTTTAGTACCTTTCTTTGTTTAAAAACAGTCTACTGCAGAGTCATCAAGTAGCAAAAATTATTTCATCACATTGTTAAACGATCAGAAAGGATTTCTACCGTTATCTTACTAATTATTGAGCTTTTCATTTAGTTATAACATGCTTTGAATACCACTGATCAATTAAACGTGAACAATAACTTAAAAGAGTGCCTTTTCAAGTACAATTCCCCATACTTCATGTTTCATCATGATTCGTCACTGCAGTTACACCTATAAGAATATTCAAAATGACGCAGTTGCTATCATTGGACCGCAAAGTGTTTTCACGAATGGACCAACCTGACAAAATGGTTCATTCATGGAAAATCTCAAATATTGTTGTTCTTAAACTCGATGGTCCATCCATAGCAACCGGTAGTCATGAATGGATCACATACTAAAATATTTATTTTTACATAAATTTAAAACAATATTGTCAGATTTTTTTTATTCACTCCAATCACGGGAGCATCAACAAATTGGAAAACTTTAGAAGTTATACTGTTTTACCATAATACATAAACTATTATCAAAAAATAAGTAGGACGAAATAAGCAGAATTGTAGTATTAAATGAAACATAAAAATTTTTAAAAATGTAAAATATACATTATATATATATATATATATATATATATATATATATATATATATATATATATCAACAAAATGCGAAAAGCTGTTTGCCAAATAAAAAAAAAAGAAAAAAACTTTGTTTTAAAGCAGAATAAATGAAAATGAAAATCATATTCTAAGTGAATTTTCTTATAAATAGCATTGATAAAAGAAATTCTTAAGTTACATTCGATCATACCAAATGTGGTTCAAGTTAAATAAATTTCAAAAAAATTACAGAAATAATGACACGTGCAAAAAGAAAAAAAAAATCTAACCCAAAGAAAAAGGAAAGGAACGAAAGTAAACATAATTTTCAGAAATTATTTCAAGCAATGACAACAGCTCGTGTGACTAGCTATATCCAAATCGCAAAAGAAAGAATAAAAATATTTATATCACTGTAGTTCGCAACTAAACACAATGCAAAAAAAAAAAAAAAAAAAGATTTTTAAAAAAATTAACACGGTAAGGCACAAAGTTGCTCTCGCCATTTTTGTTTTAAATTCTTGTCTTAACGTGTTTATACTAATTCATTTATGACGTCTAGCTCATTAATGGTTAAACAATACAAAAATATTATTTTCAAAATTTTTGCGCTACAGTTTTAATAAGGAAAAACATTATTTGGTAAAGCAGACAGTAATTATTAAAAGTCATTCATTAGTGCTATAGATCGCAAAAATAGCTGTAATTTATGAAATTAATCCTCCTGAACGTAACTGCAGTGGCACACACAGGATTTTTTTTTTTTAAAGAAGGGGGGGGGGTGCGGGGTCCAGGGTCGAAGGTCCACCATTCTCATATAAAACACCAACACGCATCCAAACATGTTCTTTTGATTTTATCGATTGTCGGAAAACAAAACACATTAAAAAAAATTATTGAATTATTACTTAGCATTAAAATTAATGCATTAATAACAAATACTTCATTGAAATACCAGAAAGCACAAGAATGAATGTATTTACTTTTCTCATAATTAAAAGTAAAAACAAAGAAGCAAAATCATCATTATAGAACAATTTATGTTCACATACAGTTACAGGGGAAGAAAGATAGAAAATAAATTTTATTTTTTCATTTATACTAAATCTGAAATTATTATTACCTTTGCTTGGTATTTTACGTACTGCATACAAAGAATTAAAATCAATCAAAAAAACTCAAGGGCGCTGGGAGAGGTCCGGACCCCCTGGACCCTTCCCTTTTTTGTGCCACTGCGTGGTGTGCAATGGGCCTAACACGCATAGTGTGAGTAGAAAAGCAGGCGGAAAATATTTGCGATCTGTTGCTTTATTATGCACTAGCCGCCTGCGGCGACCAGCCGATCCGCTTTCTTACGCCATTCGCCTTTCTATGCAAGCAGCCAATTACGGTGGCTGTTAGGCTAACATGTCATTTACCTTTTTACTTCAAGTTTGCCGTCTTCGGCGGCTGTTTAAATAAATTTGGCAGCATTATTAATCAATATATCTCTATCTTTTGTTGTGCCATTCACATTTTTACGCCAAGATTGCCGCCCTTGGCGGCTATCTACCTTTACAATCTATCTCTAAATTTTCTTATCCATCTCTATTTATTTTAACCTCCTCGCCCATTTCCTAATAGAAACAAAGATCACTAAAAAAAAAACCACCTTTTTTTAATTTAAGTAGAGCAAAAAGAAAAAAAAAAGTTATCTTCAAAATTCCCCATAGTGTGCAAAAAGTAACGTTTGACAAAGAAAAAAAAGTCTCTGTTATTATTGAATTAAATGTGCATAACTATGAAATGTAACGTAATATAGATGCAGCAAAACGTTCCAGCTTGGGGGGGGGATGGAAAAATAAATAAATGCAATCCCTAAATAAAACAAAAAAAAAAGGAAAGAAAAAAGCAAGCTCTGTCGGAAAACACGTGGTCATCACGTCATAAAATGTAGAAGTAAGCTGTATAGTAAAAACAAAAGATAAACATTGTTTGCGATTAAGATTCCATCGTAAATACCGAATCGAAATCCAAGTAGTGACGTCAGAGACATAAAAGATTGAAGAACGCTTTTTTCGACCGATGCGTGGAAAGACATAATGTGTTCAGCATTGAAAAATTGTTTTAAAAAAATTATTGCGTATTTTTAAGAACTTTTTTCTTCTGAAGAGGGCGAAATGGTTTTACTATTACCAACTTAAATTTTAGAAATGGGGCTTTGATACTTCTCGCAGGATAATATTTAAAAAAAAAACAAAACCCAGGAAAAATGCAAATTAAAGGTTTTTTGAAAAATTCATAAAAAATACAAAAATTGCTCTATCTTCAAAATTTTTTCATTGATCATATTTAAAATTAAATCTCCTACTTTATAGTGCAAAAAATATTTGTGTGGTGCGATTGGTTCGGGGTCTGTGAGGTAAAAAGTGCAAAAAAACACATAAAACATTAAATAACTTTTTTTCTAATTAAAATATCAAAAATCGAAGCCCGAGGTGCACATCTTCAGCAAAAACTGCACCTGTATTCCAAATTTCATCTTTCTAGGCCTTACCGTTTTCTCGGAATGCGCGCCACACACACACACACACACAAACATCTTATTTTATTACTAGCCGCCTGCGGCGACCAGTTGGTCCGCCTTTTTACGCCATTTGCCTTTTTACGCCAGGGGTACCGCCTTCGGCGGCTGCTTAAACAATTTAGCGACGACATTAATCAATGTTTTTCTCTATAAATCAGTATTATCATTCGTTTTTTTATGCCAATGTTGCCGACTTCGGCAGCTGCTTAAATAAATTTCGTGGCGGTGTCAATCAATCTATATCTATCTATATCATTAAAAATTTGAATAAAATATCTTCTAGATCTGTCTCCAGTTTCGTCATTTGGAATATTTTTAAAGGAGGGGGGGGGGGTGGAGACACAAACGACGTACTCTTCATGCAAATTTTGTCGAAAAATAAAAAAACACTTTCACTTTTATGTGAAAGCATTGTTTTTTCAAAGTAATGGTGTATGTGGGGGAGGGAGGGGAGCATTGACATCCAATGTGAAAGCAGCCACCTACGGCGGCTGTTTGGCTAACTTGTCATTTACCTTTTTACTTCAAGTTTGCCGCCTTCGGCGGTTGTTTAAATAAATTTGGCAGCAGTATTATTCAATCCATTTCTATCTTTTTTTGTGCCATTCACATTTTTACGCCAAGATTGCCGCCTTCGGCGGCTATCTACCTTTACAATCTATCTCTACATTTTCTTATCCATCTCTATTTATTTTGACCTCCTCACCCATTTCCTAATAAAAACAAAGAACACTCAAAAAACCGCTTTTTTTATTTAAGTAGAGCAAAAAAAAAAAGCTCAAATTCCCCTTAGTGTGCAAAAAGTAGCGTTTGACAAAGATAAAAAAAATCTCGCTGTTTTTATTGAATTAATGCGCACAACTATGAAATGTAACGTAATATAGATACAGCGAAAGGTCCAGCTTGGGGGGGGGGGTGGAAAAAGAAATAAATGCAATCCCTAAATAAAACAAAAAAAAAGGAAAGAAAAAAAAGCAAGCGCTGCCGAAAAAACACGTGGTCATCACGTCAGAAAATGTAGAAGTAAGCTATATAGTAAAAAAAAAGATTAACATTGCTTGCGATTATTAAGATTCCATCGTAAATATCGAATCGAAACCCAAGTAGTGACGTCACAGGCATAAAAGATTGAAGAACGCTTTTTTCGACTGATGCGTGAAAGGACATGATGTGTTCAGCATTAAAAAAATTGTAAAAAAAAACTATTGCGTATTTTTAAGAACTTTTTTCTCCTGAAGAGGGCGAAATGTTTTTACTATTACCAACTTAAATTTCAGAAATGAGGCTTTGATACTTCTCGCAGGATGATATTAGAAAAAAATAAAACCCAGGAAAACATGCAAATTAAAGGTTTTTTCAAAAATTCATAAAAAATACAAAAATTGCTCTATCTTCAAAATTTTTTTGTTCATCATATTTAAAATTAAATTTCCGACACTATAGTACCAAAAATATTTGTCTGGCGCGATTGGTTCGGGGTCTGTGAGGTTAAAAGTACTAAAAAGTGCTAAAAATCACATAAAACATTAAATAACTTTTTTTCTAATTAAAATATCAAAAATCGAAGCCCGAGGTGCACAACTTCAGCAAAAACTACACCTGTATACCAAATTTCATCTTTCTAGGCCTTACCGTTTTCCCGGGATGCGCGCCACACACACATACACACACACACACACACAAACATCTTATTTTATTATATGTATAGATATGTATAGATTTGTCTGTTGTTGGCATCGAAGCTTTAAAAACACCCTATGAAAACCAAGAGAACATAAACAAAATCATTTTGCTGAAGACCGTGTAAAACACTCAGATGGGAGTCTGGAAAAACAAAATAAAATTCTTGTAAGCATTGCCTATTGTCTCACGAATTTATTCACAGCAATAAGAGAGCTTTAATCAAAAATAAATGTAAAACACTAATTTCGCAATATATGTGAAATGTCTTTTCACGTTCCGTTGCATTAAGACAATGATTTTCCTACTGCAAATAAATAGATATGTTTGACCCACCACTTCAATACTTGAAGCACGACAAAACCAAAGACCATATAGCTTCGCATAAGACTGGACACTCCGGTAGAAATCAATGCTTTCGCGTTTTCTCCCACTTCAATGAAAGTCGTTGAGCACATAAAAAAAACTTCACAGGCGTGTTGGCGATTGAATTTTGGAGGAAAAAATGTTTTATACTGTGTGCAGCGATTAATCGCCAAGTTCAGCCACTGTGCGTCGTGCGCCGTGTGCCGTGTTTGAATCAGTTCTTCTCCCCTTCCTTTGGCGAAGGGTGGTAATTATATGGGCATTTAAGCCTCAGAGAGGGTCATTAAAAAAAAATGAAAGCAAATAAATAAGCAAAAGGAACACAGAAGTGTGTTGTATCAATAACAGACTGTTTACGAAGATGCAAAGATCTTTCTCATTTCTTTTTTTGCTGTTTTATTTACTTTTATTTTCCTTTTTTACTGCCTATTTATTTCTATTTAATTCATTGACTTTGTATTTATTTACTTTGTGAAGCGAATGCAGAGATGTATTTTCATTTTTGTCACAATTTTTTAACTTATAAATTTTATAATTTCTCTATTCACATTATAATTTTTATTTTTTTCATGTCAACAAATCTTGTATTACATTACAATTAAGTTCAAGATGTCAAACTAGCAGAAAGAAAAAGATGAAAATATAATGTATTTAAGTTAAGGAAAAAGTGTTTGAACACAACGTGAGCTTATAATCTGCGGACGGTTAGAAAAGGGTTATGATCCCCATGACTCTCCCCTCGTATCCCCCTGTTTAATACCGAATATTGATCGCGTCAGGGCCGGATTTAGAAGAGGGAAGGCGGGGCAACTGTCCCGGGGCCTCCACAGCAAAGGGGCCCCCACAATAAAATTTTTACAAAATATCCTCTTTTTTTTTTGGTATTTCTACAAAGAATGATTGCACAAGATAATATTATTATGGATATATCAGAAAGGGGGGGGGGGCTCCACTCCTTCGTTGTCCCGGGGCCTCCACACTTCCAAATCCGGCCCTGGATCGCGTGAATAACAAATAATTTAAAAATAGAATGGCTAAGTATTTTGTATTCAGTTCAGATAAAATTATCGACGAAACTAAAGTATTATTAATGCATATTTTTTAATTTTTCGCTAATATTTTAGGTATTTTTGATGCATATTTGTTAGAATATGTTAATGATTTTTTTAATGCATATAACACGACTTACTTCGTAAGATTCTTGTGCTTACTATTAAGAAATCGTGTTCTATTGCGTGCTTTATCTTTCCAACAGGTTTCTAAGTACAACTGGAAAAAACACTGTTTTAAATAATAATTATTTCTGAAATCCGCAGTTACATATGGTTCTTTATTTTCCTTCTATTTATGTTTAATTTCTTACATTCAGTCGAATCGGATCTTTAATCGACAACCAATTGATTTTTTTTCTTATTCCTCCTTTCATGGCATAGAATTCAAGGATACCTTCATTATAAAGTTTAGTAACCTAATTTCGTTCTTTCATGTTATGTCCTATGACTTGGCGAAGGTTTTTCAAAAAATAAATAAAAAGTGAAACAAAATACTAATAAGAATCATTAAAATTATCAAACTGCTGTTGTTATAAATCTCATTAAATTAGGATACATAAAGCAATAGAAATAGGTTTTTTTCTCATTCTCCATCCATCCCAGCGCCCAAGCGTTGGTATCTGAGCCGTAGAAATGTTGCATTCTACTGTAACAGTAAACGTAGATATAATTCCTCCCTTTATTTAGCCTACCTTTCATGAGTTATTTTTATTTGCAACTGTACAGTTAAGAAACTTTGTTCATCGGCTCTTTGGGACAAATGCAACACTTATACTGCTGAAAAGTATGAAACGAATCTCACAGGAATGCGTTTTTAACGAACTAATCTTGTTACAACAGGTATTTCAGCATTTTAATATTTGAATTAATTTCGAAGAAAAAAATTTCATTTTCAGGATAAAATGATAAAAAACAAAATAATAAATAAATAAAGCATATGTTATAGGAATAAATGATTCAAAAAGAACGTGAGCGAGTACTTAAATGTTTCAATTTTTTATATTATACAAAGATAAATTATTTAAAACGGTGACTACTGCTTATTCAAGGGGACTATAAATTCTATATTTACCGGATTATCAGTATTCAAATGTGTTATTCCGAACTTTATGTATTTCGCTCACTCCTAAAAGAATTTGACCATCAACCCCCCCCCCTCTAGAAATCCGGAACGTTTTGTAGCGTAAAACAGAAGAAAGTTTTTCTTTTTTTTTAATTTCTCATGTCAGTAAAGGAAAAGAAACAATTTTTTTTAATTCTGAATTTTGAAACTATGAAACGAGTGAAAATTTGAAGAAACACAGAAAAAGCAATTCTAGTTCTCATTAACTACAAAGCATATTTGAAATTTAGACCCTTAAATAGGACTTTCTGCTATCTTTCCAAATTCAATTTTGGGTCGTCCAGGGTCAAGGCAGGTAGGTCCCTTATCAGTTTGGTAGACTTTCCCTCCTCCAGGAGCGTGCACAGAAATTTCGGGGCCCGTCACAAATGACTTTTTCGGGCCCCTCTCCATATTGTTTACCCGTATTTTCACCCCTAGTCATAAAAATATTGGGCCCTCTTCAGGCTCGGACCAACAGGTGTTCCTTCTCCCCCCTGTGAACGCCCCTGCCTCCCCCCCCCAAACTCTTATAAAACTTACACTGCACCGATTTCGAGCCGGGGACTCTCCAAGGACCGGGCCCCAAGTTTCTGATTAGGCTATTATCTGGTTACCAAGATGTGCCAAATTCAGCTCCTTGATACATTCTGAGTAAAAAATGTAAAAAACATGATTCTCGCGTTTTTGCAGCACATTTTTCCAAGATGATTTTTTGTGACTGATGTGTTGCTATTTTTTTAATATCGGATTCAGTAGTTTGGAAGTTCCTCTGCTATTCCACCACATGGGATTTCAATTCGACACAGGCTCTTAACTTGACAATGTTCTTATGAGATGAGAACACCTAAGAAGTTTTTTTTGTGAAGGAAGTAAATTAGTGCGGTCGACGATAAGAGTTTATAGATTCTTTTGTGTGAAGCCCAGGGTAGGAAAAACTCTTCTGCCCCTGCTTCTGCGCTGTCTTCGGCTGCGAAGGAGAAAGGACAATAATAGGAGATAACAAAGAAAAATTGGTGACAATGAGGCAGATAAGCAAAGCTGTGGACAAACGCGGGAAGATTTCACGCAAACGGCTACTGCACTTTGAAATACTGATTTACACCCTGAAGATGAACTCAATCCTTTGAAATTTGAATGCAAGGCAGTTCGGTATGGAGTTAATGTTAGCAAGCGTAAGTATAGAATTATGAAAATAGTTTTGAAAGTCTTGTGATTAAAAAGAAAAAAAAAAGTAGGTTTCATCCACAATTACGGGGTTGCGTGACATGAAATTTTTCAAAATGTTAACTGAAATTTTAAACTTCAAAATATGTTTTTCCAAATTAGATTTATCAACAAATTAATTAACATTTACGCAATTCATGTACATACGTGTGCGTGTGTTTTCCTTTCAAATTTCACGAAATCGTAATTCTAAGCGAAGGAAATTTTTCAAATTGAAGTCGTAAAGTGCGAAAAATGCCAAAGCAAGCCATCTTTTGTAACAAAGTATAGAAATTCGAAACACTCTTCCTGGCATTCATTTGAATTTTGAGGTCTTGAATTCAAATTACGGCCGCGATAAAAACCATTAGTAGAAACAAGAAATCCAATGAGCAGGGTCTCAAACTAACCCCCACACTCCCTTAGTTCTATTTTTACTATTTTTTCTAAAAAAAAGTCTATGAAATAGTTTTAAAAAATCAAAATTTTTTTGGGAATAACGTTTTGAAATTTCCATCCCGTTCGCTGTTGCGCCCCTGGAGAGAGTTACTCCGGCCAATCCCTATTTACGCCACTGTTTACAAAGATTACTTTCACAAATTTCTCAAATGTAAACTATATTATTATACACAGGTATACCATTATTATATCAGGAAACCCATAATTTATGGAGCCGTCTCATATTTTGGCGCCCGGGATGATCCCCCCGCTTGCTCTCCTCTTCGCTGCACTATTTTGCAGAAGTTGATAAGGTTTAAAAAACTTCTCAGTCATCGACTACATTACTTAAAATTTTTTATCTCGCAAGATTTCCCTTCAATTTTCACTGTGAAGTGGGCGACAAATTCGTTAGATTGAATGAATTTACAATTATTTTTTAAATTCTCACTCCTGTTAATTTTGTACTAGGGGGCTCCACTCCCTGCTCGTTTTGTTCGCCAACCTCCGCTCGCCACTTGTGGCGCGTAACGATTGGTAATTTTAATGCTTACTCCTTGGTGTCCTCGGGACATACAGGGTTCATGATATTCTCAAGACTGGATGTTGAAAGCCCAAAGCGGAATGGCTTTCTCTGGATGTTCGATATCCAACGAGACCAGTTTCGACCTGAGACATTCCTAATCCAGAGGAGATTGGGTTAAAAGACACACAGACAAATGCGTGTTTACCTAAAAATTTATTTCTCGTTAAAAAAAAAAAGTCTACAAAACTGATTCCTTTTAAATCTTAATGTAACTTTCTTGAATTTTTAGATCTCTTCTATTTCAATTTATTTTTCTTTTACTTTGTATGTTAATTGGGTTAAAAAAAAACGAACTATAAGTCAAATAAATACTTATGTGCAAAAAGTAAAATGAGGAATAACAACGCCAAATAGCACACTTTGCAGATTACTGCAGATACGTGTTTCGGCGTTACAAATGAATGTCCTTTTCAATGCAAAAGAAATGAGCTTATGTTTGAAAAAACATCGGAGAAATGGTTAGGTTTCTTTTGTCGGGTGTCTTTTCAACCAAAAGCTCATTTCTTTTGCATTGAGAAAGCCGTCCATTGTAACGCCGAAACACGAGTCTGCAGTAATCTGCAATTCAGTCTGTTTGACGTGGTTATTTAATTTTCACAAACAAATGGGGTGGTTTCCTTCAGTCAAAAGTAGTACTTGTAGTCACTGAAATCGATAGAATAAGCAAAAACTATAACTTGGACCCAGAAAATACTTTCATTTTCCCAACACTTATTTTTTAATTATGTTTTTTAAATGTCCGATTTTTCAAACAAGGCGTGGTTTTAATGGCGTCACAAATGATGCAGTTTGCCGCATCTTTCACAACGTTTCCACGTTGTGATAATCAAGAAGCGAATTAAAATTGCGCTCTATGCTTGCCATCAACCATATCGTTGCCAATACACGTGAGTAAAGATTTTTGTTTAAAATATATTTTGATATTTGATCTATTACTGCATCTTTTTTTTTTGGCACAGTTTGATTTGATCAAGAAGAAAAAATTTGAACTTAAAATTAAAAAATTCTTAGTAGTTCACAACATCATATTTTTTTCTTTTTTCTTTTTTTTTTTTTTGTTTGTTCGCAAAAACTTAAAGCATTAATAAGAAAAAGCGTTGGAATTAAAGGGGCGTGTAGAAAAATTATTTTGTTTAGTTTTAGTTTTTGACAGCCCACTCCAAACGTATTTGTACTTTAGACTTTCTATGGCATTATGAAGAACACATCGCCGCTTAATCAGCGTCCCGTTAAATAGATTTTCAAAAGAATGGGAAGAGGATGTAAATTGAGTTTCAAGATTCCGTAGGAAATCTGGAATCAATTAGGTTTTGTTATCATTGTCGCGGGAACTGAAACCGGTGGTTAGTATCCCCGTCCTTTCTCCCCACTTTTTCTAAGAATTCTTAGTGTTGTAACCTTTGCGCCAATTCCAAGAATCTCCAGTTCAACTTGGCGGCTATAGCTCTGAATGTCAGTTTTTTTCAAGCACCAGTTTTCATTCTACTTACGCTTGTTTTCCTTGCCATGCGTAAAAACCGGTCGTCGAGTGTCCAATCTTCACTAGTTCTATTATCTTTGACAAAACTTCCCAAAGACCAAAGAACTTAATTTGTATCGCTGTTAAAGCTTTTAGTAGAGGGGCTATGGTAGAAAATATAGCCGGAAACTGCATTTTGTGATAAAATCGTGAAACTTGTCATGCATGTAGACAATGTACTAACAAACATTTTTGGAAGGGGAGGCAATTCAAAGTCCCCCCAGAATCCCCCTGGCAGCCATTTTTGGTCAAAAATCCAAAACTACTTTTCTTTTTTTGTTTTTTGAAAAATACCCACTATATCTTCTTTTGGGAGTTCTATTATGCTTACTAAAGCATAAAAAGTCATCAAAATATCTCTAAACCTCCTAATTTTAAAATTAATTTTAAAAACATGATTTTTTATACAAAACTTCAACTAATCAAAGTCTTTAACACTTCTTGAGGGGTCGTTTGAGAAATGTTTTTTTATGCATTTTAAAGCACTGTGCTAAGGAAAATCAATTCATTTACAGTAGAACCCAATAATCCGAACCCCATAAATCCGAAACATCTGAAAATCCGAACCTATGGTTTAAAGTTTACTATTAAAAATTGATGACAAAACTAAGAATAAAACTAGAAATTAAAAACCATAAACAAAGCTAGTAATTTTTCAAAATTTGAAACAAACATTTGAATTCTTGTTTAAGAATAAATACAGCACTTTAGTTAAAACGAAATCAATTGTCATTATCGGTGGAAAAAAAAAAAAAAAAACTTCAAACACTTGGAAATGAAGTACGCAATTTTTTGGAAGTTCACTCACATTCTGCAGTTTTATCAGTCATATGTGCACTTGAAATAAGGGGGAGGGGACACGGACGTTGTTCTTACAGAACTCTAATCTTTATTATTATTAAACGCTTTAAAACAAGTTTCAAGTTTTTTCTCATTAGACGATTTGAGGCGTTTGTTCTATGTTTTAAACGATGTAAGAGGAAGAAATATTTAATTACTACAATAAGAAGTTTAGTGCTATGTTAATAAAGCTAGCAATATTTTTACTATTAATAAAATTGTTATTTATTGAAATATAATTCACTGTTACAAAAACTACTACTAAATTGCAATACAAATCTGATTAAGTGATGCATACAACGACTATATAGAAGGCAATTTAAAACGTTTGAATTTACAAGTAATTTACACAAGTACATAACATTTTCCATTGCAGTATTTACGCATAGGTGTTTAGATAAGTCCATTTTTGAAGCACCCACAAATTATTTGAGAGGAGTTTTTTTTACACTTGCATAACGTAAATTCGCTTTCAGCAAGAGCTTGAAACTTTGGGCAAACTCAAACAAATAAGAATGTGCTTTTCATCAGTTACTGTAAAACCCCAATCATAAATTGAAGTTAAAGCTAAATTTTTGGACATAATGCCCCACCGATGTCCACCTTGATAAGCACTAAACAACTTGTTTTAGGGCTTCAGCTGTGGATGGTAAGTTATTCATTGATCATTGTTCGCTGGTGAAAAAAGTTTCCAGCAACATTTACGGACGGCAAGTTGCACGAAGACTAGTAGTAGCAAATATTAATGAATCGCTAAGATATTTGAAATTTTTAATTGGGTGTGCATTTTTTTTAGGTTAGGATATATATATGAAAATACACCAATAACATCAGGATAGTCTTTTCATCATTTCCACATCGTCACTTTTTTCCGATCTGCAAGAAAAGAGGTAACCATGAGAGTTCCGCTGAGAATGAGTGGAATTCTCTTAGAACAACTGATTTTTGCTGACCGAATTTGTACGCTAAGTCTTGGACTAGTATAAATCGAAAGTATTTTCCAGCTCCAAAATCTTCTTTACCCCCTTTTTGTACAGCTGATGGAAGCATCGTTGTCAACAGTTCGAACGAATATGCTCATGTGTCCTCTTATTGCAACATGCAAAACATGAACGAAAATTCAGAAATTAGCTTCCTCGTGATTTTATGGCACTAGAGATGTCTTATTCGATGAAAATCACCGTCACATCATTAAGAGCAAACATAAGATCATATAGTTAGTGCTATCATGGAAAACAATTCTGTCTTAACTGCGTTTGGTAGAAACTGAACCAGTTCTTAGAAAGCAAACCATTTTCTGTAAAATGATACCTTTCTCTTATTCCTCTTATATGTCTTACTTGTTGTATCCTGAAAAGAATGCAGATACTCCACCGAAAAATTTTCTGTCCGAGGTCGTTTTATGTGAACGATGAAAGAACCATCATAGACAATTGCGTCTCAATGTATCTCCACTGCACTTATTTTAAAATTAGCTTTCATCATTTGCATCTTCATCATCCCATCTTAACTCGTTTTCTTCTTCTCTCGAGTTGTTTTCATCAGTAAGAATACTATAATTTAACTCACTGAGCAGGAATGTTATTGACCAGACTTATTTCGCGTTCAAAGAGCTCCATTTATTGAAATCGATGGAGGGTGAGGTTGATTTTCATAAAGGAGAAATTCAACTACGTTGAAATTTACGGTATTGCAAATAATGAAAAGCTTTGAAAACGAATCTGTATCGGATTTTTATCTTTTCAGTAAAAGAGCAGACTTACTTATTTTTCTGGAAAAATGAAATGCTAAAAAGTTACTGTTTTTCTACCCGTGAACATAAAGTGTCTTTCGAGTCACAACTCTTTTCTCTATAAATTTGTTGCACTGTTTTTTTCCTCAACTTGCCCAATCTTCATCAGTTGCTCCACATATTTTTCGTCTACTGCTACATTCGTCTCCAATTCTTTCGATGACTCTAAAAATGGATTCTCATGTTTAGTTATTTCTCTTCAAAAACTTTCTTGAAAACATGCTTTAGAAACTTAACATTTCTTCATTGCGCATATACAGCGTTTCTTTAAATCAGCAGAGGTAACTTTTTCAAAGTGTGTAATTAAATCGATAATTTGAAGACCAGCCAACACCCATCTTCTTAATGCAGTTGGATCTGTGAAAGACCAATAGCCCCACCATCTCCTTTCACTATCGCATTGTTTTGCTAAGCATGGTGCGATCGAATTACAGAAAACCATAGATCTTAAAATAGAATAGATGTGCCTTCTCCCCATTTTTCTCCTCAGAGCGCGCGTCAACATCCCCCGTTGGACATCACGTGATCAAGGGACACCCCTCACAAGAAACTGTTTCCCTTATCGAAGAGAATTACTTTGCGCCGCGATCATTTGCGCAATTAAGGGAAATTAAAGCATTTAACCCATGGGTTAAATGCTTTTAGGGTTAAACCCCCTTTAAGCATGGGTTAAATTAAAGCATTTTACCCAATATTAAAGAAAAAGGGAACACTCTGTCCCTCACGTAACACCTCATATTTTTCACTAAAAGTAATAATTAAAAAAAGTAACAATTTTTTTTTTCATTAAGATATCGCAAATGTATTTGTTGTACTTTTGCAAAAAATGTTCTTTGTTACCTTTTTAAGTTATTACTTTTTAATGAAATGCGGGACAAAATGACAGCTTTTTCATGGAATGGTTCATTAAATATTTTCCCATCATAACTTTTGAAGCAGGTGCACAAGCTATTTAAACAGTTTTTCAGGTACTTTAAATACTGAGTAGAAATAGACGTCTTCAAAAATCTTAAACAAAAATTGACCTTATAAATTTTCTTTTATTTCAATCAAATTTTTCAAATACAGATAAATAGTTTCAATGCGTGCTTTTTCCCACAACTTTTGAAGCCAGTGCAACAATTTAACATAAAACCCTATCTAAGACCATAAACCAATTAGAAATACAAATGTAAATAGTATCGAATATCAACTCAATTAAATAAAATTCTAATATTCGCATGCGTTTCGCACCAACACTAAATTAGCCAAACCAATAACTTTGGTTTGTTCCTAATTTTTAAGCAACTTCAGTGTTTTCTTTTTGTTTTTTAAGTACTCAGAAAATAAATTCATTTGCAATTATAAATTACATGAATGGTCATTTGACTTCCGCCCCCTCCCCAATTTTTCTTTTCTTCTTTATTTTTCGTCCACAGAATATGATAATTTTGAGAATTTAAACTCGAGGGTGAAGAAAACTAGTGATTATTGTCCCTTAACAATATTAATTTTGTTACTTTCCTACTTATTGGTCTTTGTGAATTATTTTCATTGTTTGAATTGACTGCGTGATACATTCTAACGCTTAAATATTTAGTAACGATTAATTTTATAAACTTTTTAACGAGAAAATCTGCTGCTTCTGTTTCCAACATATGCTTATTTAAACTTAGAAAAACGGAATTCGAAAATTTTCTCATCACTCTTGTGGTCTCATGAGTAACATTATATTTTTGTGTTTTACTCCCAAAACTTTTTCACATTCTCGCTCAGTTGTTCTCCACAAATGTACATATTTTAATGGCTGCAATCTTGCAATAAGTTATCATACATGAATGTGTCCCAAAATTCTTAAATTTTATTAGGTCTATTTTTTGATTTGTTGTAGTTAAGACTGCGTTGCAGTCGTCGCAGTTCACAACAGAGTGCACTTGCCAGACAAAAAATCCAGCGTAGTCAGAAACATCATTAATTAACTGTGTCATGTTAATTGAGATGATTTCTGAATTTTCCAAATCGTCGTCAAAGGAATCGGAAGAAAAGGCTTTCTTTCAAAGCATTTTTGTTACGCTTCAAATTTCATCTTAGCATTTTGAAGGTTGTCAAAATCAGGCAATTTGAAGAACTGGACTCTTTAAAATTTCCGTATAAATGAATCATCTTTTTTTCGCACTTCGAAATTGTCCGACGATTATTGTTGAATCCCCCTCATAACCTGATTGCACTGAAAAAAGTTTCAAGGTGATCGTGAGTAAGCTTATAAGTCATTACGCAGTTTAGAATTGGAATTCAAGCACCTATATACTTTTCATATGTTCCCAGCACACTTTTCAGAGAAATTAGAAAAACCTAAAAATCCAGTTTTTCGCAGACATACTATAACTAATTTTCCATCCCTTGTTTTTAGTGATTTAATAAAATGCTCGGCATCTAATTAAAGTAAATTGCCTAAAATATTCTTAATTTCAACTCTGCATGAAGACTTTTTTTGCCTTTCGCAGAAAGAAATATTTCTGTTACGCACTATGTCTTTATTTTTTAATAAAATTCATCAAACCCTCTTTCGCTAGAAAATCTCAGATTCACACAGATAGAGATTTCTCACATAAGTATAATGAAAATCTTCAGACAATCCTGGACTTTTAACGACGCTTCGCATTGTTATATCGTTATATCACTGCTGCCCGAGAAGAGGGAGACACGATGTCCCTTGATCACGTGATTCTCGGAAGAATCATGATGACCCCACTTTCTCCGGGCGAAATACGCTGCGCTGTAGAGGGAAAGGCCTATCTATCCCTTTTAAAGATCTATGCAGAAAACACGTTCATTGTCTTTTTTACAACAAACGTTCCTTTTTCAAAGGCTTTGTGTACGTCTGGAAGGTTTGTGGGTTAAAGAAAAAGATTTTGAATAAAAACTGGTAACCATCCAGCATAGTTACCAAAGTATATGTATAGCGTATAGCAATAAAATGAAAAAAAAAAAAAAAAAACACTACACACGCACACAAAATCAAATTCTTCAAAGTTTCAGTAAAGATACTAAAGTTGGTTGAAATCTATGATCTAATAAACTTTAATTTTAAAAGCACCAGCTAAAATATGGTGCTCCAAAACTTGAATTTGTTTATATATATATATATATATATATATATGTTTTTTTTTCCTTTTTTTTATAAAATGAGAAAAAGCTTACTGATGATCAATGGTGTGAGGGTGAATTAACAACAACAACAATAGTAATAATAACAATGAACAGAAATTTAAAATTAAACTTTAAATTTCTTTCTATTAGAATTATGTTGTCTTGAAATTAATTTCACCCTTTTTTCTTCAAGTCCTTATTCTATTATACCCTTCGCAAATAGTTTCAATTATGCGTGCTCAGTCATTTAAAACGAGGGGCATCGTGACCGGATAATTGGACAGTTCGGGCAATTAGAGTTCGGATAACTGGAACCCTACTTTGATATAACACTAATGTAATGTATCTTCAACTTTAGAAACCTGTAAATCTATTATGGGGGGAAAAATTCACTTCAGGGAACTCACAATTTAAAAATATCGATTTAAAAAAAAAAAAACACTTTTTGTGAAGTTATTTCTGAAATTAGACATTTTTTGGAGTTTTAAATAGTAAAAAATGTAATAAACATCCATGGAATGACACAACCAATGATTTAAAAAATTATAATAACGAAAATTTAAAAAGAATCGCCGTTTTTGGTTTTGGACCAAAAATGGCCGCCAGGGGGGTTTTGGGGGGGATTTTGGAATGCCTCCCCTTCCTAAAATTTTTGTTTGTACAATGTCTACAAGCATGCCGAGTTTCATAATTTTATCACAATTTGCAGTTTCTTTCCCCGTAGCCCCCCGACTATTTTTTCATGTCGGGTACTTACCAAGATAAATGTCCCAAAAAAGTGGTAATTCGGAAACTTTTGTCTGACGATTCGGTAAAATTTTCATCGTTGGGCGAAATTTGGAGCTCTATTCGGCAAAATTTGGAGTTTTATTCGGCAAAAGTATCATCATTTAGAAAACTTGGCGGCAAATTGAGAATTTTCCTCCCTCCCAAATTTTAAGTTCTAGGCACCCCCTGAATAATCAGTGCTCTAAAAAAAATCGCAGATTTTTTTTTCTACTCTCACATAAGTGGTTCAAGGTATAAAGCACATTAATCCTAAAAACTCGAAACTCTAATATTATGTAGAGTGAAATAAACGAAAATCACTCAATCTTAACAAGGTCTGAATTTTAACAACTTTTCAAATAACTGTTTTAAAAGGCTTAGGCGATGAGGCTTAGAAAGTATTAGCGTACTGCTTGAATGATTTTGCGAAAATGGAAATTTTCTAAAAATAAAAACGTAAATCGAGGCTTTTTCTTTTCTTGTAGTGATACAAAAAGCGTATTACCGGCATGCGATTGATTCCATTTTTTATTCTCGTCTTTTGAAAACTGTTATTCATTAAATAAGCCTTATAACGAAGATATGATATTTTGCTTCGGCTTTGAGAAAACATTATATACGGATACACATA
This sequence comes from Uloborus diversus, assembly GCF_026930045.1. Taxonomy (NCBI): domain Eukaryota; kingdom Metazoa; phylum Arthropoda; class Arachnida; order Araneae; family Uloboridae; genus Uloborus; species Uloborus diversus. The sequence goes on along the minus strand of NC_072733.1, from coordinate 126,228,599 downwards.
TTTTCTATGATATTTTTATTTAAACTATAAATAAAAAACTTGTTCAAGTGCAATATTTTAAAAATTCCAACCCTTTTTTTTTCGTGGAAAATGTTACATTTATCCATGATATTAAATTTTTGCTTAAAATACAAAACGCGAAAATACGCGTGATTAAATTTAAGTGGCGTATTTCCAATACTCAACATCACATTTTCACTTAACAAGATACTAAGTTTTTACTTAAAATACTAAGCGTGAAAATACGCTTTACTAAATTTAGTTGCATATTTTCGAGATTCAAAAAAATGCGTTACACGCGCTTATAGGACAGTAAAAATATCTCTAGCATGTCGTGATGGAAATATCTGCGTCATGTAAATATCTAGTATTCATGTCGAACAATTTTGGGTTGAATAAATAACAATGAAAATAAAATATTCGTTTTTTCTCAAGTATTTATGGAGAAGTGTTTATTGAATAAATTATAATTAAATATGTTGTAATCTTATCACATCCTATCACTTGCTGTCTCTAATTTTATTTATTTTCATCTTTGTGCGAACTGTAGTTGGGGGACGGGGGGGGGGGGAAACGTGCTATGTCTCTCACAATTTAGCAGTTAAAAATAATAACTTATGTTGTTCTTCTTTACGTCGTAATATTTTAGCGCAGTTACTTTGATGTAAAAACGAAATAAAATGTCAGAGATAAAAATTAAAAATTAATTTGAATTTTGATATCTGGAATTCGAATTATGTTTTTCGCAATCATGAGTGTGAGTGTGTGTATGTAGGCGTGTGTGTTTGTGTCTGTGTGCAGGTATGAGTGTGTGGGTAGTTGTGTGTATGAGTGTTTCTGGTAGGGGGGGGAATGTGTATGTGTATTTAGGCATATGTGTTTGTGTCTGTATGCAGGCATGAGTATGTGGGTAGTTGTGTGTAGGTGTGTGCGTATGCGTGTGTGTATGTGTTTGTGTATGTGTGTAGGTGTATGTATGTGTGTAGGTGTATGTATGTGTGTGTATGTGTTTGTTTATACGTGCGTGCATGTATGCGTGTAAGTGTAGGATATTGACGCAACCTGGAGATGGCTTTCGCTAGAGCAGCAGCATCGTGAGGAGCCGGTCGACGGTGATGCTGCAGAGGGTGCTGGCGGGAAAATAAAATCATAGCACATCAAAACAGTCAAATGAAAGCAATCGTGATTGTTAAAAAATAATAGGGTCTAGTGGGGGAAAGTGGTCAATGGGGTAATGTGGTCATACGTCATATAAATGGCTATAGCTTGGAAATAAATGTTCGAATGAATGTGAAAATTTTATTTTAGAGTAGGGCAGTTAGAAACTACATTTTGAATACAAAATTTTACAAATGGCAAAATCTTATTTGGTAAGAAAAAAAATATTTGCTTGAATAGAAAAATTTTTAAAATCTAAACACCTATTTCAACTTCCTTGGGAAATTTTGTTTGTTAGAATTAGGAACAGATTGACCGCACAGGAAGCTTCCTACATGTCTCAAGAACTCTTACTTATTAGCAGTTAGCTGAATCTATTTTAGATAATATTTTAGAACAATTTAAGTAAGATGGGGTAAAGTGGTCATAATATTAGGCTTAAACGAATATTGTTCTTCTAATGTCACTTAATCTTTAAGTATAAGGTAGATACAAATTAAATATTAATTTTACTTAATATGTATTGATTTTACTGTAAACGGAGTTAAATATACGAGTATATGCGTATACATACGCATATATACTCGTGAAGGTACGTACATAGATGTATTCACATAAATGCGCCAATAAATACGTACACAAGTATTTTTTATCCATACAGCTATACATTCTACTATACACGTATATGCTCGCTTATACTCGTATATATAAGAACACTTATATACTCAGGTAGACACCTATATACGCGTACGTACTCGAGTAGACACTTACATACAAGCATAAGAAATACAAGTATACAGGGTGAGTTTAAACTCTTGATCAAATTATTAAAAGGTGTTAGAGGGGAGGATAAGAAGAAAGAATCACAAAAGGAACATATGGTCACAAACACAATACTGACACGCTACATGCACGCAAAGCTAGAAACTGATGGATGCAAAAAATGGCACAAATTTATTACTCAGAGACAATTTTACACAGCATTTTAGGTCTCTTAACGAAGTTTTAAAGCGATTGATGAAATTTGCAGCCTGCAGCTGTAATACATGCGTCGCATTCACAAATCACTCTCTGCTGCAATAACGAGACTTTTGAAAAACTTTCATCAGCCGCTGCGTCTTTGTTGCGATGCATGTATTAGAGCTATTACAGGCCGTAATTTTTAACAACTGCTGTAAATATTCTTAAACACTAAAATGATAGGTAAAATCATCTTTGTGCAACAAATTTGTGCCCTGCATTGCATCCATCAGTTTCTGGCTTTGTGTGCATGTAGCGCGTCAGTTATTATAACTTCCTTATGATTCTTTGCTTCTTATCCTCCCCTCTCACACCCCTTTGATTTTTGCCCAAGAGCTTAGATTCACTCTGTAGGCCGGCATGTATATAAGCGTATATTCTCGTGTATACATACATGTACTGGTGTATACACGTAAATGTACGTCTATACAAGTACATAATCGTGTTTACACGTATACATGCGTATATACTCGTGCTTCCATATTATATATACTTGTGTACACACGTACAAAGGAACACAGGATGTATCCACGAATTAACTCGTGTATACCCGTATATGTATGTATACTTACATATGCATATACACGTCTACTATACACATATATACTCAAGTATGCACGTATTTTCTCGAGATACAAGTGCATACGTGCACATGATGTTTGTTTATACGCGTATATATTCGGATATACACGTGACACGTATGTACTCATGTAGACATGTACACTAATCACGTATACATGCTTATATACTCGTATATATGCTTATATACTCGTATATACACGTATATACTTGAGTAGGGACGTGCATGAATGTATCTGATGTATACATGTATCTACTCATATAGGAACGTGTTTACTCGTGTATAACACGACACGTATATATTGGTGTATACACGCATGTACTCGTGAATATACTTGCAACTATAAAAACAACCAAAATATACAAGTATTAGGGTTATTTATAATGGTTTTGCATCTATTTTTAACTATATCCACTTTACCCCATGCTATGACCACTTTCCCCCACCATACGGGGTAAAGTGGTCATAAAAACATAGGGAAAAAGAAAGTGCTATAAAACTACTAAAATAAATATTTTTCTTCCTAAAATTCAATGTACCGTGTTCTTTAATAATGCAATGTAAAATAACAACAAAAAAAGTTTAAGTGTTTAAAGAATTTTTTGTATTTATTATCCACCTAAGTTGAAAACGTACGATTTTATGACCACTTTACCCCACCAGACCCTAGTTGCTTTACGTACGAAAAAATTACAAACATATGTAGAAAAATATGATACTATTTTAAAACTTTTCTGGAGTAAAAAAATTAATTAAAATGTCGATTATATAGAACGGACTGCGGAGAGAACGCTCCCACTTAAGAAAAACAATCAATGGAAAAATAAATAAATAAATGAAAATAATAAATAAATAAATCAGTAGATGGATACTTCATTAAAAAGGTAAGTAAGATTCAGAATTATGATACATAACATTAAATAAAAGAATGGCTAAGATAATTGCAAAATCAAAATAACAAATTTGTTTACTTGAAGAAGATTACTCTTATAAGCAAAGTAATGAAAGAAATATGTACGCAGGAAAACTTATCTGACTAATAAACAATACAAATAGATAAAAATGAAAAAACCTGTGGCATGAATTTCTCAAAAAGCTAAACTGTTTGCGATATGAAAGACGAAGCATGCTAACTTCTCTGATAAGACTAATTAGAGACCAATCTTTATCAGTTTGGCTAACTCCTCAAATAATAGAAGCTGCGGGTGATTAAATTTCAGTTAATAGAGATACAATTATAGCTGAACGTAAAGCCTTAATTTGTAAATGTATAACATCCATTCCTAAATATAAATACCTATTTTCTTTTCTCAAAGAAAACTGATGAGAATTTCTATTTAAGTAAATTAATCATAAAACTCTGCAAGGTTGGCATATAAATAAAATAATTCAAAAAAAAGAAGTTCGTTTTAAAATTGTTGCTGTTGATGAATTCACCATTAATTCCGCAGTTAAAGTAGTTTTGGAGGTTGGAGGTTAATGAAATATCGAAAATAGGCAACTGGTTTTATTTTCCTGTTATTTATTTCAATTCTTCACGTATTAATTAGAAATTAATCCGATGAAAGAAGATCCTGAAAAAGAACAATAACATCTCTTAGGATACATGCGAAAATGGATCCATAGTTTTGTCAATTTTAAACAAAAAATGAGCTGAAGATGCATAAACTGAAAGCGACAGAAAAGAAGGAGAAAGCTAATAAAAAATCAAGGGCAGTAGATTTAGAGAAGTAATAAATAAAAACTACAGGAAAAGGTTACAAATATTTCGGCATCACTCATGTCCCAAGAAGTTGTGGTACCGGTTTCGTTTCTAATCGTCTAAAACACAATAGAAAGTTCTCAGGCTAGTTTAGGATTCTTTCAACACCAAGAGGTTGAAAATCTGCAATTATAGATTATTGGACCTTTGCGTGATTCTCTTCATCACTTTACAAAAGAAGCACGTACTAAGTAGATGGATTTGAAACAAGAAAATGCCTATTCGTACTTCAAAGAAGACAATGCAAAATTTAACAATTAAAAACTTCATTCAAATTTAAAACCAACGTGTGCTGACTGAAGACGATTTGGTTTTATTTTACAATCAAAAGCGTGGGAAGCACTGCACTCAGTTGCTGGTTCACCGATAAAGCCATGATGATTAAGGCAATGTGGTTAATGCTAACGCTGAATCAGTACTGAATTGTTCTACCATACATAGACTGAAGGAATCCAAGGTTCCGATTCATCAACAAAATAAACCACAAAATGTAAAATCATTTCCTGAACGAATTACTTCATGAGTTTCTGAAGTGAGTAAGATAACTAGAAAAGGTAAAAATTGCAGGTTGACTTAGTTTTTATTATTCAACATTTTTCATTATAAAATGAGGTTTAACTTATTTGACTTTTCATGCCCTTTGAGATCAAAATTTTCTGATCAGTACTGAAAAATAATTGATAATTTAATTGAAATAAGAAATAACAACGTAAAAAAAGCACAAATTGCAGATTACTGAATTGAAACAGCACAAATAGCAGTATTTTTAGCACAAAGGCATTTATTTATCTGAAAATTAATTATTAAAAAAATAAAATCATAACTGTCGAATGCTAGTGTTGTGGTTAAAAAAATCGTACTGTAGTATCAATTTTTAACTTGAAATAACTGCAATTCATTCATTCATTCATTTTTTACTTATAGTTAGAAAAAAGTGACATTTAATTTCAGATAAGTATTCAAGTATTACGATTTATAAATTGAAAGTGTTTACACATTGTCATTCATTCAACATAATTCTCAAATCAATTTTAGTTATAACTAGTTAGTACTTTTTGGCTTCGAGATGTTAACTTTATTATATATATATATATATATATATATATATATATAAACATTAGCTTGTGACTAAACTAAAGTTATGAATAAATTTGCGGGAAAAAATATCTTTCTCGGACCGAAAATTTTGATCCACAACAAAAATATTAAAATTTGTTATTATTTGATAGTTATTTCCTACTTTATATTCCTCTGTTAGTTCAAGTGATTTCCTACTTTAACAAACTAACTTGATCAAATAATCAAACCATTATTTAGCAGTTGTGACAACCTAAACGGCCACGTCATAAATTAATATTTTACGAAGCACAACTGTAAAACTCTTCTGAATAAATGTGCTATAAAAACATATTTTATCAATTTTATTCCATCTTTTAGGACTACTTTCTTTTTCTTAAACTTTGTATTGAAATATTAATTATCCGCTTATTTACCAAACTCTACGAGTACACTGCAAGTTTTGAGCATCCTTTTTCCAAACCCAGAAGATCAAAGCTGCTTTTTTACTCCTTTTTAGAAAAGAAGAAGAAAAAAAAATGCTTTCGTCATGGCTGGTATTTTTATCTGCATCATATGATCTATGACCTACCTGACTATGTGACGATGTTTGTTGCACCTTGAACTGAGAGCGATAGTGATATCACCACTACGGTGCAAACCATTTCGGAAGAGGGGGGGGGGCAGAAAGAAACATATCTGTGGTTTGAAAAAATACCAAAATAACATCACCCAATGGTAACAAAAATAAATTAATAAACAACTAAGCACTTGTTGGCAGCCTGGAAACATCCATTGTGGTCAACATCCCTTTTATATACTATCAACTCACAATAACTCGGTACTTTATAACTGAAACAGGACTTATCTCAAAGTTTTCATAGAGTCCTAAACGCTTGACGAGGTTGTGGGAACTTTCCATAACTCGAATATACATTTATCTCGAATTTTTCGCTGAGTCTCAAACGCTTAAGAAAGCTGTGGGAGCTTCTCATAACTCGAAGTACCAATAACTCGAATATTTTAGCTGGTCTCTAGGGACTTCCGAGTTATCGAGAATTAACGGTAATATACATATTATAAGCACTTAGTTTAGAAGCTAAATTGTCTTTTCCTCAAAAACAGGTTACACTCTGTGCATTTATACGTATTTTCTTCCAATGCATAATATTATACATAAAATGTGTAATTTCAAGAATGAAGCTTAGCAATGATAAATTTGAAACAAGAACGCGAAACCAATGATTGTAAATGAGCAAAAAGTGATAAATCACTCCCCCATAACCTTTCCCATTTTTAAGTTCAATTAACTGAAAATAGAGAATGGCTGCATCTCCTGATAAGTAAAGCTTCCAGAGCGAACTATTTTTATTTAACTACCACGTTAGGATACGTGAAATGCTGTACTTGGGAAGACGGGGGGGGAGGAGGGGGGGGGATGATCTCGGAGCATGTCGCCCTCGAAATATACATTTTTTTTTATTATTGTAAAAATAATGCAAATGTAATGTAAATTAGTTTCAAACCACTTTCTCTTTTGGTTAGTCCCCCCCCCCCTCCCAAACCTGAAGGTAAGATCCCTCAAGGATTTTTTCACAACTACAGCACTGGATACATGTAAACTGATATTACCTGATACGCGTTTTCAAAGTTTCATGATTCATTTTGTTTTGAAAAACAAGCATTTATCTTTATTTTCATGTTGTGAAAATCAAGCTAACTTTTCATTTTTTTTTTTTTTAAGTTCATAAAAGCACCAAGTTTAAGTGTTGCATCAAGTTAAAAAATAACGATTCATTACAGATAATATATACGTTTTTGACAGAATTCGCTAAAAGTGAACGCGAATTTTTACTCAAACCGGATATTCGCATACGATTTGAAGTTTAATCCAAAGTATAGTTAAATAAAAATTCAGACATTGTAAGACACATCAAGTCGCAAGGAAGTCGATGACTCGGACACATTCCGCGGAATGATGATATTAATCATAATCAAAATGATTACAACAGGTAAATTGTTCAACAGCAGAAAGAGAGGAAGACAAAGGGAATATGATTTGCTAATTTCGAAAAGGATATGAAACAAATGAAGATCCAGAATTGGAAAACACTGGCTTTTCAGCAAGATAAATGGAGATCAGGGGCGCCCCGAACTTAAAATTTTTGGAAAGTGGAAATTCTCAATTCGCCGACTGGAATCCCAAATTGTTGCCTAATTATAATATTTTTCCCGAATAGATCTCCAAATTTTGCCGAACGATGATAGTTTTGCCAAATCGACAGACAAAATTAGTAAGGAAATTTTTGGAAGGTAACTCAGTGACTTTCCGTGACCTCCCATCGGGGCATCCCTGATGGAGATATCTTGTGGAGGAGACCGAAGCCTGAATAGTGTATAAGGCTATAGAGGCACTTAAAAAAAAAAAGGGTAAGTGAAATATATTCTATTACGATAATTTTTACTACAGTGGACGCCGGTTAATAGAATCAGTCGCTTTAATGAATCAAATTGTCAAAAACAGAATAAAATCCAGTTTTATTTAATTAGCCGCTTTATTGAATCAGCCGCTTCATGGAATCAAAACTGTTTAGAACAAATGCGATTTTTTTGCGGCGGCCACTGTATTACTATTTGTTTTCATGACTCACAATGCAGCGACTTTCTTAAAAAAAAAAAAAAAAAAAAAAAAAAGCTCTCGTCCAGTTATTATTAACTCAACATTTTAATTTTACAGATGAGGATATGATTACGAAAAGGTATGATTTATTTAAGTGAAACTTTTCCGCAGTACATTGTGGTTTGAAGAAGAGTTTATATTTGCATTTATGTTATGCTACAGATGCTACATACGGAAATGTATCTTCATTAACTTGAAGAGTATTAGTGGCATGGAATTGTTAATCTTTTTCAATGTAGCGCATGAACGAACACATTTGGTTGGAAATTATACCCAGAGCGTATATGCACACATTTAGTGAAAAAAGGAGATAAGAAACAAGTATATATGTTTTTTAAAGGCGCAGAAAAAAGTTGGGGGAAAAAACGGTAGAGTTTGTTTTGGAAATGAAGGAGATAGGTTTATAAAGTATTCTCAAAGACCCTTGCGACTGTCGTACTAACAACAAGAGCTTTTACCACATTTTAGAGTCACTGTACTTATCTTCAGGGTCTGAAATACCCTAAAGATCATTGATATTGATCAGGGGCTTTGTTACGATTCGGCGCCACCGTTTCGGCGCTGACCGTTTCGGAGCCAGATTTTTGCATTCAGAACTTTGTGAATTTTAGAAATTTTAGTTCGAAGAAGAAAAAAAAATTCTTTAAGAAGTATGTGAATTTGGCGCTCCAGAGACTAGTTAAAATTAATTTAGAAATTACAGTGCGGGGGAAAGAGGGGGCATATGTGATCCACGTATGTTTTACTGCGATAACATAAAGGAAAGTATCTTGAAAAAAATAGCAAATAATGCCAGTGCCAGTCCTATTTTTGTTTAATTTTGGCCTTCTTTTTTTTAATGCTGAGCCGTTTTGTGTTTCTGTGGTGATTACTTCTTTGTTGTAGCAGCTATTGGAAATAATTTCATAAATCTTCTTCACATGAAAACACTTTTCAAACTAACTAAAAAGCTCGACTTAACTATTGCAAACCCATGTATGGACATCAAGGTAAATTTAAGGCAATGTTTAATTTTTTTTATTGACTAAAAAATCATTTAGCTTTGAAAGTTAGTTCCATATAAACACTAGTATTTTTCTGTAATCGATTTATAAATTTATTGCAAATTACTTTTTTTTTTCAAAAATTTTTATTATTATTTTTTATTATTGCTTTTTTTCGTTACCAAATAGTTAGTCGACAGTTTAGTGCTATAGAACAGTTACGGGAACTAAAAAGACACAAAATATTTTATTTTAATTAAAAAAAAGTTTAAAATATTTTTTATTCATTATATTGGTCTTTATGAAACTTAAAAACAATATATAATAATAATCTTTCATAATAAATATTATTCGTATCTTGTAGTCTTACAAGTTTTTTTTTCTTGTCTATCTAGTGTTCAAAGCACGCCACACAGCTGAAAACTTTATAGAGAGCAGGGTTACGGGTCATTTTTCTCAACACGTTAACTTTTTCCAATGACAAATATAAAAAATTCATCTTATTATAAGTTGACAGTTTTTAATTTTTTATAGAAAAGATATTTAAGCAAATGCACAAATTAATGATCAGCAACGAAAAAAAAAAATTCAATTTAAATTTAATGAGTTTTATATTTAAATTTCACAGAAAAATGTCAATGCTGTCTCCTAAATTATCTACTTCGAAAAATTATGAAGGTGTTTTTAAACATATTTTATCAACTAATAATAAAAAAGAAAACAAAATACATCTTTAAAAATATTAATTCATAAAACTTTTTACAGAACTTAGAAAACAAAAGATATCTTGAATTTTGAAGCAATGTTTGGCATATTTGTATGCAGACAATTTCGATTTTTGAACAGGTCGTATTGAAATGGGTCGCGCCAAAACGGCGGCACCGAAATGGGTTTCGCGCCGAAACAGCCGCGCCGAATAGTCCCATTCCGTTGATCAGGCCCGAATCTATAAACTTAGAGCCCACCTGCAACAAAATCTGTTAAGGCCATTGGCAAGCAGTGTATATTTGCAACGTTAATAAACCCCCAGTGCTATTTTTTTTTCAATATCTTGAGCCGTTGGTTTCTGTAAGGACGTCCCCCCCCCCTCCGCGCACAGCGGGTACGCAGATCCGGGTCTGATTTTGGTAGAGATATTTGCCTACATAGCTTCTCATAAGTTCAAAAAGTCACTGCACTGATCTTTTGGATTGGTAACATTGCTCCACATGCTTTAAGAATAAAATGTAGTCTTAAGTGATGAAGATTAAACATTGTTTCTAGTCGGAGTTTCATGTTCCTCACGTGGTTTGAAATTTTATTGTGACCATTTCGAACGAGGAAAAAAAAATTCTATTGTTTTCCGGATAGATGGACAATGACTTTCCAAGCGTTGTAAGTTCAGAATGTATCGGCAAAATATGTTCTAGTATAAAACGTGACTTTTCTATTGTCTTTTGAATTGGAGTTTGCTTTGGTAGTATGTATTTTAGTTAATTTGTTTTACGTAAAAAGTAAGGGTGGGGGGAAGAAACTTAGCAAATAAATTAATTTTAAAAAATATCTATTTACGGTTTCAAAGCATTTTTCAGAAAAATATGACATTAGACAAACATATGCACTATTTTGACATTATATTAGCACCGTTCCTTAGGTGAGAGATTAAACAATATGATGAACAGAAACCCTAAAGTTTGTAATATGCATATGTCTTTCATAACTCTTTCTGTGCATAGCAAGAAAACCAGGAGTTTTCTTAAAAGCAGGAAAACCAGTTACCATGTTAACATTGTTAATCTTCAAAAAATATTTATTCGAAATGACAAAATTTTGGTTAAAAATCTTCAATGCAGCAACAAAGCACTTGATGTGTAAAGATATCGGAATGCAGCAACATATCAATCATTCAATGCTTCTTGAAATGCACACATGAAGTTACTCTCTCTCTCTCTCTCTCTCTCTCTACTATTAAACACAGAGCCTGTTCAGGGGTGATGTGAACTCAAATTTTTGGGAGGGTGAAAACTCTCAATTTTCCCGAATGAAACTCAAAATTTTACAGAATGGAACTCCAAATTTCGCCGAACGATGATATTTTTCCGAATAGAACTTCAAATTTTTGCGAATGATGATAATTTTTCCAAGTCGTCAGACGAAATTTGCTGAATGTGTACATTTTTGGAAAGTCACGGTGACCTCCCATTGGGGTGCCCTTGAGCCTGACCGAACACATATACCAAAAAGCCAGGCTCATTAGAAGTACACTTTCAAACCTCGATAATTAAATTCCCTTTACCAGGGGAAATAAACGCACCCTCACAGGACCTATTCCTTAATACCAGGAGAAAAGCGTGTTAGTTCAAAATAGAATAGGTGAACTACCGGTTGCTACGTAAACGGGTGTCATAGGAAATCCCTAGGTGCGATTTTCAGTCAGTTCACTATATTTCCTTTATAAACAAGCCATTTTTATTCATATCGTCACTCTTAAAACTATGGTGTGGGTGCTACACGCCCATACTATTCAGAACACAATATTACCTTGCTTATAAGGTTTGAAAAGATAATTAAAACTACACTGAACAATCGTCATAGTTATCTTGGATTTTCTAACAAACCAGTCAGTGATTTCCATAAAGTCAGGAACCTTTTACTGTAGACTTGTGCTATTCAATGAGTTTTCGTAAGATCTTTCGCTCCATCTAAAATCGAGAAAATAATTTTGAATATCTTGGGACGTGTGACTTATGAGTCTTCGCATTCATTGCACAAGAATACTTGTTTCTTTCCCCCGTTTCCTGTTAAAAACATTCGTATAAGTCTGAAAATCCAAAATACGGGGAAAGGAAGGGGAATCAAGAGCACAAAGGAGCTTTACATTTGTAACAGTAAAAGTACGCAAAGAGTTTCGTGAAAGTTCCAAGAAAACCATTCAATATCCATTGTGGCACGTCCCTTTATCATCCAAATTGTTCAATGAGAGATGGCAGTTTAAAGAAGAGCGCATCCGGTGCACCAGTGTGCTTACGTTGGAGCATGGCGACACCATCGACAATAATTGGTATTATGTCATGATCAAAAAGAAATTTTCAAACCTAGAAATGGTTATGGAGTAAATGCACACAGAGTTGTTTTCAGGGAGAAAGAATTCTGTTGCAGTTACGTGCTGCTCTAAGATGAATAAATATGATATTTGTGGTCCTAGTCTTGGTTTTTTCAAAAGAAAACTTACACAGAAGCCTTTTGAAGCATGAACTACTTAAAGGACAATTGCTATTGGTCAAAAACAGGCAAATGTATGTACAGCTCTTTTTCAGTACTGGATGAATATAAATGTTTGTGGAAACAAATTACTATCCGGGTATATAACTTTGATTCAGAACTTCTCTATTTCTGACAACCCCACTCATACTTTGATAGTGTCATGACATCTATTGGCATAAAACTAAAGAAGTACTCCGGAAATATTGCATAGTTATCCAGAATTGAGGCGTTTAGTATCAAAACCAGCACAATCGTGGCAGTAAGAAGCAAAAAGATGCAAGTGGACTTTTTCAAGTTTTGAATAAAACGCGTTTAAAGCTTCCCATTGAATTTTTTTCATCGTAGTACCCACCAGAGCAACTAGTAGGGTTTAAGATAACGACACCAGTAACAAACAAGGGTCCAGTAGCAAACAGTCGTAAGTTTAGATTTAAATGTAATAAGAATTTTAGGCGGGTAAAACTGATGTTGCTGCAATCCATGAATACGGTGCGACCATCTAGTGTTATAAGAGTGAATTTATGAGTCAGTTGGTATTTACAAGGCAGTGGTGGAAGTTAATGGACAGCCACCATGAGGCCTGCCGGTGTTTCATGTTCATCTGAATTTAATAAGATTTTAGATCTAAAAATAAAGAATGTTTGCACATTTTGATGAGAAAAGGGGAATTATATCCATTACTCATGCTTTCCTCATCCTATCTGTTACTGGGTATCATCAGAATTGTCGGTGTCTGTTACTGGGGGTCGGTGGTCGGATGTTTTCGAAATTGAGCAAATAAAAATTAAATTAACTAATTCAGAGAATACAGAAGCAGCCAAACGTTAGATGAGATGTAGTTGCATGATATAAAAATAGTTTTAAAAGTCTAAATACATTAAAAGTCTCAGGAAATTGAGTTAACCTAAGAGCGATGTCTTAAGCATGTCTGTTATTGGTGCAATTACCCTACCATGTCTTGCCCTAAAACATATTATAGGTTACAATTTGTACTGATTCTCTAAAAATTCTTAATTTTGGCACTTACACCCCTTTGCTTCTCACTTCTTCAATCAATGATTTTTTGTAAATGTTTTCTCTTCGTTATTTGATACTTCTGATCGATACTATTACGCCACTAAACGATTTGGATAGAATCCTCTCAATCTGGTAGAAAACCGCTGCCATAAACCGGTTTTATAACAAAACCAGCTCAGCTCATGCCTTCACTGTACGGCCCCAGTAAAAAGGTACGGGTAACATCAACAACATCAAGTTAAAACCTAGTGTAGAATCTGTGAGCGTTTGTCTGTGCGCGTGTCTGTAACCCCATCTCCTCCGGACTCTCAATGTCTACCGGGTCAAAACTGGTAATGTTGAATTTAAGACATCCAGAGAAAGCCATTCCACTCTGTCTCAACGCCTCTAAACCTTAGGTGCCGGAGCTATGAATTGATAAATGTAACATTAAAATCATCAATTGTCACTCGCTGCTGGTGGCTAACGTCCGTTTGTTTGACAAGCGTGGGTCGGAGCCACCAAGTTATTATGATTCATTGCTGAATCAAGTCACATTTTTGGATTTATAGGCTAATACGTAGTTTAGAAATTAGCTGGTAGAATTTTTCACATAAATCATGGTTCATACACTTGAACAAAAGTCTTTCCATTGAAAAAAAAAAGAGGAAAGTAAAAAAAAAGTCTTCTTCTGGTATTTTATATGATGTTTTACACACAAAATATGCCTTAAGAAGCTTAATTTTTGAAAAAGTTACCTTTGCTTAGATTTCTAACATAGCAAACAAAATCACGTTTGAGTGTGAGGAAAAAACAAAAACTTTTTCGCACATAAAAGACAAGCTTTATTTCCTTCAGCAACATTTCAAAGCATGATTTCCATGCCCTTATTCAAAATGTAGAAACAGCTGTTTGCAATATACTTCTTTGAAACACCTGTCTGCAATTGGTAATGTCATTTTTTTTTATTTAAATACGTTGTCTTTCACGAAAAATGGATAAGTTGAGAAATGAATGAAATACGTTCTATCGAACCCAATAGTTCATATGATTCCACAGTATAAAATATTTAATAGAATTGAATTACATAGCATTAAAAGTTATAAAAGTGACGCTTCATAAAAAGAAACTCAACTTATCTTGTGATGTGAATCAGTAAGCATTATTCTTTCGAACAGCTGTTTAACATATGATAAGACAAAATGACAAAATATTGTTCAATAGAAGAATTTTGAGAAAATATTTTTGTTTTCACACCCATGCTTTTGTGTAATTATATTTTGGGTCTTCACACTCCCAGAATTATTAATTAATCTAAAATAGCTAAAGAATAATCGGAAGAAATGCTGTTGAACGAGATAAAACACAATAAATTACTGATTGCGGTTTGATGTTATAATTAAAAAAAAAAAAAAAAAAACCTTGCAGAAACTAAATATGGGTCAAATATAATGGTAAATAAATATGGTAAAACAACTCATGTCAAAAAAAAAAAAAAAAAAAACATTAATACGAAACGGAACTAAAACCGTAAGCAATAAAAAGAAAAAGATATAAAAAACACGGAAAATGCAGGGATTTATAAGGTTTTTTTTTACAAATAGAAAACGCAAGCATTGTAATTTATTCACATCTTTCTTTCAAAGTTTTTAATTTTATTCATTATTTTATTGCTTCAGAATTAGTTACTCAAAAAGCAGACATTCATTTTAAGCCTCATTAAAACCACCAACCTAAGTAATAGTAAAATTTCAACCGGTTATCACAGTTCATTCGTTTTTTTTTTTTTTTTTTTTTTTTTTTTTAAATGAAAGTTCAATGAACTGAAGTCTGTAGGCGTATTTAAACTGGATTGACGCTCCTTTCTGGAATCTTATACATGATTTTAGCCAATAGTTGCGTTATTTGCTAAAACTACAGCGCACAAGTTCTGCTGTTATGATTTAAAATTTGCAATTACAATAATTGTTGAGATGCCGTGGCAAAAATAATGCTTTTGTATTTCATCGTTTATATTAAATTCTAATGATTCAAGTTGTTAAAACAATTTGCTTTTGATACATATTTTGCAGGATTGAGATTTAGGCTAATTACAGCCAAATTTAAAGAAAAGTCTGTTTCTCATTATTATGAAATATATGAGGCGTCACGTGCGAAACAAAATGACTGTTTTCAGTGGAATGGCCCATTCGGTAAAATTCGGAATTTCATTCGGTAACTTGAGAGCCCCCCCCCCCCATTTTTAAGTTAAGTTTTAAGTCGAGCGTCCCTGCTCGAAGTAGAGCATCATTCTTGACAGCCAGGATGGTGTGTTGGGAAAGAAGTTCCCTTTCCACAAAAAACAACCAGATCACTAGCATTAAAATCATTGAACTTTCTTTTGTCACTGAATATGACTTGATTCCTGAAATTATCAAGCTATGAAATATGATTTTGACGTAAGCAATCCTTTTCTTTCGATGTCATTAGAAATGAAATGTTTTCATCTGGAATAAGCGACCATTACAATTCGCTTGTTGGCGCACATTTTGCATTGTTTTAGCAGAAAAACAATTCCTATTGTTCTAATAGTAGGTGTAACAATTTTTACAACACTTGCCGCAGGATGTTTTGTTACTTCTTGTATGATACTCTTCTTTTGGTCATGTATTTCTTTTATTATTGTAATTTGTAGAAAGTTTTATGCAACTAAACTTGGGAACGCATTTGTGACTTCGGTTAATTTCATTTGCAAATTTAAACAGATTTAGTCTCTTCAGACAAATGAATGACAAGTTTACGTACGAAATTTGGCGCTAGTGTAATCAATAGAGATCATTTCGATGCAACTACACAGAAACTTGACACCCATGTTTAAAATTAAAAGCGGCAAAAGTAAAGGGGTCTCACATTTTAGTAGCTTTTTTTTTTTTTTTGAAAATATCTCTAATATTTCTAAAAATACCGTTTAATTTTTCACGTAAAAAATTTCTATGTTCAAATCGTCTTTTTTTTTTTTTTTTTTTTTTTTTTAAATCTTACTGTCGTGGATTTTCTTGAGACTTCTTACACAAAAATTTCTGTAATTCATAATAATAAAAGACTCATACGGGCCCTTATGACTATGAGCATGGCATAAATTCTCATGATGTAAAATTAAAGGGTGATATAAACGTGTCACTAAATATTTATGAAATAATATTTATAGCATTATAACTTAATATTTATAGCAAGTTTAACATTGCCTGTTACAATGAGTAGTGTAAGTTTTTACTAACTCTTTGCTTTAAAGCTCCTTCAGCGTACAAAAATTACCTCAATAAGTATTTATGTGCTGAGACAAATTGGGAAGAAATATCGTGTTTAAAATACCCTGGCCTCAAAGGGACAATACTGAAGGGTCTGAGGGATGTGTGCGTGGGAAATACTTTCAAACTGGAGGTCCTTCCCCCCTCCCAAAAAAAAACAAAACAAAGATGCATAAATTAATACATTGATAACAAGATTACGAGTAGTTGTTAAGAAAATTGTAGTCTTTTTTTTTTCTCTGATAATTCGCTAGGGGCTCTCTATAAATGATGTCACGCTTTTTTCAACATATTTGACCCCTCCCCTTTTTGTCAAAGTTATCACGGTTGACCTTACCCCCTCCCCTCTTTTTGCCACATGTTATGCTATGTTACACAAACATCTCTATCATTATATTGTTAGAAAAATGTATTTGTACGCAAGATGTAGAAGAAAGCTCCTTGACAGGTTATAACATATTGTTTTTTTATTTTTTTATTTTTCTTTTATTTTTAATACGAGTTTCTTATATAGTTTTCTTAATTTTTACAGTGAATTTCATAATTTTCATTCTTTTTTACTTTTCTGAAATGTTAACATTACTTTTATATTACATGCGCCTGTATCGAGGTTTCAGGTTTTTTTCAATGTGAAACAGTTGGAGCTTCGGTTACTTGTAGGCAGTGCATAGTTAATTGAGGCAAAGTGGATGTCGAAAGCTGCTACTTCAAATCCCGCTGCTTATTATACCAGAGCCATTAAGAGATAACAGAACGCGCAGACCAATAAGATGCGTGGAGAAAATAACTCTTCGAAAACAGGTGAATAAGATCTGATAAGGGAAAGTATTCAACTAACCAAAAATATAAACCAAAATAAAAACATTTAAACCACTGAGTTCAAGAAATTGGATTATATAAACACTTTTTAACAAAAAAATTGAACCGCCGAAAAAACTGAAAAGCAAAAAATAATAAACCATTTTAATTAAACCTTAATAACTAAGTTCTTAAACTGATGTAAGTATACCTAAGTATATATTTTTTGTAATAATTTAGAGTTTTTAATTAACCTTAATAACTCAGTTCTTAAATTAATGTAAGTATACCTAAGTAGTTTTGAGTCGGTGCCAAACAAGCAAATTAATTATTTTTGTAAAGCGTGAGGCGCAGCGATGGCGTATGGCGACACGCCCCTTCGCCGGAAAATGCCGAGCGTTCACGAAGTTAAACCCGAACGTCGTCGAGTGGTCTCGAAGAAGCACGTGTCGAGTATTTGGCTGCTACTGAGCTTTTGCCTCATATACAACAGTCAAAATGTTTATATCATTGTTCATCATACTGAAGAAGGATTTCTCATCTTGTTAAAAGCTCAAATAAATGTTTTTGTGGGTCATAGTATTATTCAGCGTAAGTATGGCATAACAACTGTAGCCGTTAATTGCATACATGATCCTGAAGATTTTTCTCACTAGTTGTTTGCCTCTCTCGTGCGAGGTCCCAAAGGTTTCAAAGCTCCAACGAGAGGTACTTTTTGTTGTATACGATCTACTAGTATTCATGATTTAATGATGGCGTGTGGAGGGAGCATTTTTTGAAACATTTATGTTTATCGCCGGACATTTCACATTACATTGCTAATTTTATTTGGTTATTTCTTTAAATTTAGGTAATTTAGGGATCTTTGTTTATTTATTGTTTGGCACCGACTCAAAACTACTTAGGTATACTTGCATTAATTTAAGAACTGAGTTATTAAGGTTAATTAAAAACTCTAAATTATTACAAAAATATATACTTAGGTATACTTACATCAGTTTAAGAACTTAGTTATTAAGGTTTAATTAAAATGGTTTATTATTTTTTGCTTTTCAGTTTTTTCGGCGGTTCAATTTTTTTTGTTAAGTTTTTATTTTATAATTTTTTGTGGCTATAAGCTACTAATGTGGCTATAATCTGTATGCTTATATTTTTGATTACTTTTAAAATAGCTACCTACCTTACTTTAGCTATTAACATATATATATATATATATATATATATATATATATATATATATATATATATATATATATATATATATATATATATATATATATATATATATATAGTCGTATTTTAACAATTATCTGTTGTGTTACATAAATAATTTTAAAAAGGCAGGCTTTATATACTAACATGGGTAGGCCTACAAAAAATGCTGCTCGGATGAGGAAAAGGTGTTTATTAAGAATCTATTAATGATAAAGAAAAAAGGTTGGAAGCAAACAGAAAGAGAATTACATTAACACGTTCACAGGAGAGTTTAGGTCAGCGCGAGGAAAGACTGTCGAGAATGAGAAGCTACAATAACGATAGGTTATTGCAAGAAGGTGATAAGCAGCGCGCTCGTCGTTTAGATATGATAAGAGAGCGACTTTCAAATGAGAGTGAAGAGCAACGCGCTCATCGTTTAGATCTGATAAGAGAGCGACTTTCAAATGAGAGTGAAGAGCAACGCGCTCATCGTTTAGATCTGATAAGAGAGCGAGTTTCAAATGAAATTGAGGACGAACGTATGCTGCGTTTGGATGCTGCTCGTAACCGTTCAGCAATGGTGGTACTTTACGAATCTTCCGAGGAGAAAACTAATCATCTGAGCGCCATGCGACAAGCAGCTCGCGAGCGAAGAAACCAGTGTAACGCAGAAAACTTTAAGAAATCAATTAATGTTTATGCTGACTTGTCGTGTTCAATATGCAAAAAAAATTTGTATCCTCAGCAACGTAGGAAATTGCAAACTAAAAATTTAGGCTCTATTTTGCCTAACGAACTGGTAGCTTTAGGTAATATAATTACTTGTTCACGATGCTCAAACAATATTAAAAAATATTATGAAAGGATTCCGGGCTGTTGTGCCGTGGTCTGAGTGTATATTCTCCAAACGTTTCGGCTGCATCTGCGGCAGCCATCCTCAGTGGTTCCGAGTTCGTAACTTCCAGGGAAGAGACTTCTTGGCAACTGATGCAAGTGTCGAAGTGCTGTCAACATTTATAGGGCATGGGTCCTCTTGGTTCTGGACTGGGATTGGCTGGTGAACGTCTGTCTTCATCGCTTCCTGATTGGAGCTTAGGCTCTCCTTTTCCTGCTCGGGGATTGGCTGCTGGGGATTCAGCTGAAGGTCCGTCCTTGTTTCTGATTGGCTGGAGGTTCTTGTTGTTTTGATCCTTTTCAGTATGGGATGCCAGAGCTTGTTTATCTTTATTCCTTCTTCTTTTTTGTTGAAATTATTTGGATGTTTGAATATCTCGATGGCTTCTCTGTTCAATCTCGCATAATAATGGCAAGTCCTTGAAAGTATAATACTTTATAGTATAATATATACTTATATTTATAATATATACTTTAAGTATAATAATGGCAAGTCCTTGAAAGTATAATAAGCGATGAAGACAGACGTTCACCAGCGTCTGTCTTCATCGCTTATTATACTTTCAAGGACTTGCCATTATTATACTTAAAGTATATATTATAAATATAAGTATATATTATACTATAAAGTATTATACTTTCAAGGACTTGCCATTATTATGCGAGATTGAACAGAGAAGCCATCGAGATATTCAAACATCCAAATAATTTCAACAAAAAAGAAGAAGGAATAAAGATAAACAAGCTCTGGCATCCCATACTGAAAAGGATCAAAACAACAAGAACCTCCAGCCAATCAGAAACAAGGACGGACCTTCAGCTGAATCCCCAGCAGCCAATCCCCGAGCAGGAAAAGGAGAGCCTAAGCTCCAATCAGGAAGCGATGAAGACAGACGTTCACCAGCCAATCCCAGTCCAGAACCAAGAGGACCCATGCCCTATAAATGTTGACAGCACTTCGACACTTGCATCAGTTGCCAAGAAGTCTCTTCCCTGGAAGTTACGAACTCGGAACCACTGAGGATGGCTGCCGCAGATGCAGCCGAAACGTTTGGAGAATATACACTCAGACCACGGCACAACAGCCCGGAATCCTTTCATAATACTGACACCGGCCGTGAAAGCCTTCACTCTTACAATATTAAAAAACATAAAACTCCACCCCAGGCCTATTGGAACAAAATGTCGGTAGCTGCAATACCTACAGAAATTGATGAGTTATCGGAAATTGAGAAACGTTTTATTTGCAGAGTAGTGCCATTTCTTAAAATAATAAAAGTTCAAAATCGTTTGAGCCAAGACTGGTGCAAAGGGCAGGCAATCCTTTTTTGCTCAGGATGTGGTCGAGCTGGCGGAACAACTTCCGCTTGAACGTAATCAAACTGGATTAGTGCTCGTAGTAGAAAGTCGTGAAAATTTAGAACATTCTAGGGAGTTTCAAATTGATATAGGTAAACTTCAAGTGGCATTGCAGTGGCTCCTAAAGAATAATGCACTGTATAAAGATGTTCGTGTGCATTTTCCTACTGTGATCGATATTTCTACGATAACACAAATTGCTGACGAATTTGCATTTTGTCATCTATTGTACGTTAGCTTTGTTGTACAAACTAACTTATTTGGTTTCCGCTGAAAAAAATATATAACTCCAACATTTTATTATTGTTAGTACTACTGAATCCAACACACATTTCTTCAAATATCTCGAAAACTCATTTCTGCAGATACTGCCGCTTACCTGCCCACGGCAGTACACACGAGAGACATACAGGTCTGAAGCTCATTCATTGTGAGCTTTTTTTTTTTGTAATACCCAACTCAGAATCAAAAAATCTTGGAGTAAACAACTAATCACCCCCTCTCCCCCCCTTAGGGTAGGAATTTTTCCCTCAAATTTATAGGGGAATTACTTCAGGCTATACCCTTTCTAATAAAAAAAGAATATTCAAAATCGGACTATTCTGTAAAAAGTTATATGTGGTCATACATTTATAAAAAAAAAAAAAAAAAAAATACGTGTCGACTTGAGAACCTCCTCCGTTTTTTCGTCGGTTAAAAATAGTATGTCACCATCACTAAACTTCGCCCTATTTTTTCATACAAATCCTGAATATAAAAAATGTTTGACGACTGGCACTGAAAACTAACCCTAATCACAAGTACCAGAGATTGAGAGGTCTACACTGCCGTGTGCAGGTAAAGGGCTATAACTGCAATTTTATCTTTTTTTTTTTTTTTTTGCATTTTGTCATCATTGTTTGTACGTTAGCTTTGTTGTACAAACTAACTTATTTGGTTTCCGCTAAAAAAATATAATTCCAACATTTCCCAGTTGATAGTACTGAATCCAGCGCACAATTCTTCAAATATCTCGAAAACTCATTTCTGCATATACTGTCGTTTACCTGCTCAAGACAGTACACACGAGAGACATACAAGTCTGCATCTCATTCATCGTGAGGATTTTTTTTTTTTTTTTTGTTATACCCAATTCAGCATCAAAAAATCTTAGAGTGAACTACTAATCGCCCCCCTTTCCCCACCCTTAGGGTAGGATTTTTTCCCTCAAATTTATATAGGAACAACTTCAAACTATACCCTTTCCAATAAAAAAAAGAATATTCTAAATCGGACTATTCTGTAAAAAGTTATGTGTGGTCATATATAAAAAAATCTGTGAGTGAACAACAAATCTCCCCCTTTTCCCACCC
Organism: Uloborus diversus; assembly: GCF_026930045.1. Taxonomy (NCBI): domain Eukaryota; kingdom Metazoa; phylum Arthropoda; class Arachnida; order Araneae; family Uloboridae; genus Uloborus; species Uloborus diversus. The sequence continues at coordinate 126,206,234 of NC_072733.1, read as the reverse complement.
TTAGGGTAGGAATTTTTTCTCCAAATTTATATGAGACCAACTTCAGGGTATAACCTTTCCAATAAAAAAAGAATTATCAAAATCGGACTATTTTGTAAAAAGTTATGTGTGGTCATACATTAAAAATCTGTCAGTGAACAACAAATCAACCCCCTTTTCCCACCCTTAGGGTAGGAATTTTTTTTCAAAATTTTTATGGGACCACCTTCGTGGTATACCCTTTCCAATAAAAAAAGAATTATCAAAATCAGACTGTTCTGTAAAAAGTTATGCGTGGTCATACATTTAAAAAAAAATATACGTGTCGAATTGAGAACCTCCTCCGTTTTTTCGTCGGTTCAAAAAGGAGTAAGTAGAAAAATTCAAGCAGTAAAAAAAAATCAGTCAAGACATGATTAAAAAGAATGAATCAGAAAATTAACAAAAACCTTTGCTAAACTTGCGCAAAAGATAAGGAATGGAAGCTAAATTATTAAACAACTCGGATAGATTTCTCAGAACACGAAAATCCTCTCGAAAGGAGGTAAATATTGGTAGGAGAACTTTACTTCCAGTCAAAGGGGTAGTTGGCATCGACAGGAAAATTTTTTGATCTGTCAAAACTAAGTGGAAGGAAAAAAAAATAAATCGTTATAAATACAGTACAAATTTAAGGAACAAAAATAAATTGGTAAATAATACGATAATAGGAAAACGGTATTCAAAACACTTCACACATTTACCCATAAGTGCAAAGAAAAAAAAAGTAAAAAAACTCTTAATCGATTGACATCCGAAAGCGAAACAGATTATTGAAACATTAACTGAAAATTCAAGAAGGAATAAGTGGAAAGAATCAAACAGTTAAGGATTAAACAACAATCAACAAAGGTCTTATAAAAACGAATGCAGAACCTCGGGGCAGGAATGTAAGCTGATTTTTTAACCAAATAAGGCGGCAGGACAAATAAGGCATTTCCGAAATTTCCAAGGGGGAGAGTTTCGACACAATGCTTTTTTTATGAATAAAAACAAAAACCATGCTCACATACATGTAAATGCATTGATTTCTCAACCACAGGGGATGCAATTGCCCCTCCCAATCCCTCTAAAAGACGGGGCTGTCAAGAGAATTCCTCCAAACATGAAATGTTATTTAATAATCAAGATTGAAAGGAGAAGAACATTTTTTGTATAATCTCTTCTGAGTACACATAAAAAGTGTTCGGATTTTCGCTAAGTAAGTACTCAAACTAACAAACTAAACAGAAAGGATTTGTTCAAAACTAAGCATTGTTCAAAATGCTTGGAGTAGATTAAAAAACATGGGAGGAAAAAAAGAAAGAACATGAAAAGTACCTTAAGGTGCCGTTGGAGAGAGCCTCCGAAGTTTCGAAGTCAATGTTAAGTCTATGGGGAAGTTTCCTCCCGATTGCTAATTCGCATTTAAATATTTTGAGATATTTTTTTCTGCATAACATTCTTCACAGCAGTACAAATAACGCGCCTTTTTTAATTTTTCAGTTTCCGTTAAAATTTAATATTAAATGGCTGTTAAATTTATGAGTTGACAAAATAAGAGGTGCTTTCTGTTTAAACGCTTCATAAGTACTCAAGATCTAACATTTGCTCAAATTGAAAAACTACGCGTTATTCTTGAAAGTTTGGGCTTTTCAGGGATACCTTTCTTTTTATCATACTTAAATTAGGATAAGAGTAATTGGGAGGGAAAAACTGGAAAATTTTGCAAAAATTGACGAATTTCCGTGTTAACCACGCCTCCCGCCGGTGACAATAGAGAAAGAGGGGACATTCTTTATCCCCTGTTGGGGTGGGGCATGGAGATCGTCTTCAGGCAGTCTTCAGGGTAATAAAAAACATGTGTTTAGGGGGAGGGGATGACAGCAATTAAGGGTTGAATGAGCGAGAGCATTTATTTCTTTCGGGTCTAAACTTGGAGAAGACAATTTTTTGAGCTTCGCTACACAACTTTTTCCTTGTTTACATACAAATTTGGAAATACATATCCTAGCAGGGGGAAACCCCCAAGTAATTTAAATAAATTTGAAACTTTTTTTAGCGAAAATATTACATTATGTAACAATAGGTTTGCATTTTAACTTTGCGTAATTGCCACATTATCAACTATATTTTAATACAAAACAAAAACTTCCTTTCAGAAAAAATGTATCAGAAGTGTAATATGCAAATAAAATAAAACATGTCATAATTCTGTGTCCATTGAAAGTGATTACAATGAACTTTTAAGAAAAGCATCAACAATCGTTTATGCAAATAAACAGTTGCATTAATTAGGATGAAATACTGTGAAAGCACTTATTCTTACGAGCCTAAATTTTAGCAAAATTAAAAAAAATCTACGAATTTGCGAGTTGCAAATTTTTCGAATTTTATATAAACAGAATAATTCTATAAAAAAAATTGTTTCGCGAGTTTTAAATTTTCGTGATTACGTCGAGCTCTGGAAAATTGCGAAAATGAAAGCCTCACGAAAATAAGCGCTTTTAAAAGAGTACTCAAAGTCATCACATAAATACGTTATCCGGAATCACTATTGATCTATAATGAACTAATTTTCGCGTGCTGAAAATCTAACTTCATGGTTCGAAAGGAGCCTTATGCTATTTAAAAAGTTCTATTCGGGAATTAATGCATCACTAAGTGCTTATAGTCATACTTTTTTCCCCCTAGTTTGGCCCTCTCACTACCGAAATATAGCTAGGGGAGAGGAGACAGCAATTAGGAAACTGCACTGTCAAAAAAAATCCCCTTTATTTTTATTAAAAATAAAATTATGTCTTTCAGGTGGGCTTTCAGATGAATAGTTGTCAGTACGCAAAGTATACATGTTTTTTGGTTTTTCCTTTTTCAATAAAAGTTGAAAAAGTGCATATGGTCAAGCTACATACTACTTTACTCAAAGATTTAGAATGCAGAATCAACTGAAAAAGCAAAAATGCCGACTCTACACTGTCAAAAAAATCCTTTTTTATACGCTACATTTTTCCTCATTTTTCGACGAGAAATATCCGTTTTGGGAAAAACGATATTTTTATCGCAAAGAGACAGAAACTTTCCATCAAGTTGGTCCGCGCATGCGTAGTTGACATTTTTATCGTTCTTCACTTGCGCAGCCTACGAAGATCTGCTGGTGTGGAGCGTTTCATCCTCGTAGGCTACGTCACTTACCGCCGGTTACTCACCGCCAAATGCCTGCCGAAAAGCTGACAACGGTACGTGAAATTCGTTACTTCAAAAAGATTCGTCAGCAGGAGTAATTAATCCGTATTGGGTGAGTACTTATTTTAGAATTTGATTCCATAAATATGTATTGTTCCTCTTTACTTGAAAGCAGTACGTAATAAGCTTGAAAAAAAAAACAAACTGTCTTAAATTCGCAGATTAGTTGATGCCGCCATATTTAAATTTGTATCAAAAGAAAGCTTCTATTTATTCAGCAGGAACATAACAAGGCTTATGCGAAGCTTCAAAATGTACTTTTATTTGGACTTAATTGAAAAAGATTTGCTTTAAACCTAAATAATTGTTTTGAAATTTGAGAGCACGATATTTCCAGTAAATTGATTTTACAGTTAGCGAAACAAAAATGTTCCTTTTGAAAAGCCTTGAGAGAGGTTTTTGTTGAAAAATTTCAATCAAAGCAGTGTAATTTCGTTTTAATAAAAAGTTGTCTTTGTTGAAAATGATAACACAAATTCGTATGCTAGTAAGAATAAATCTTTGTTTATATTACTTGAAATAATTAATAAGTAAATTGAACGAACCTTTTAAATTTCTCTATCGATGAAAAATATTTTCCTTTTTGTTATGAAATTTAAAATATTTTCTATCATGGAATTTGATTCTTGTTTTCATTTTTAATACACAGGGCCTGATCTATAAATTTTGGGCCCCCCTTCCAAAAATCAGTAGGGCCCCTAACCACCCACTATGTTGCTCATCCCCCCCCTCCGCCAAGAGTGATTGTTGTACGTTTTTAACTGCTGCAATATTTCTACTGATTTCTTTTATTTAAATGTTTTATTAAAGGTTTTCAACTTGTTTAAACGCTTCTGGGTAGCTGTATGGAGTTTTTATCCAGATGTTTAGAAACTCATTTTATTAATATATATCAGCAAGAAAACAAGTGTCTCATAACTTTACATTACCCCCCCCCCCCTCTTCCTTGCTTATGTGCTTTAGTAATATGTGTGATGAGTTTAAATTTTTCTCACATTTGTACCATAACATTGAAAAATATATTGAACTGTTAAAAGACTTGTTATAAAACATTACTATTTGAGTCAGTGATATTTTTTCAGAATGTTAGGGGAGAATTTTTATGGGGTTAATATCCAAACCCCCTTTTTGTCCATTGTGTTGATTATTGCTTTTTGCATTTAAGTACTTTGCTAGCTTTTTTAATATTCAAATTTATGAAAAAACCATGTAATGTAATGTTGAAACAGCATCAACTGAATATTTATAATTTTAGCATTCATTATATAATTTTAACTAGGGAGGCACCGAATACTCGATTTTAGTCTTACAACACATTGATATTATATTAATCTTACTATAACTATTTCATTTAAATATGAAACATTAACCAGAAAAAAAGTTTATATTATATTATCAAGTGTTCAAAAGTCAATTTAGCTGCTAGTTTTGTCTATTAAATACGCTGCCAAAAAATTTTTTCAATTGGTAAATAGTAGAAAAGGTGGTCAATAATATATGGAAGGAAGGAAACACTTAGTATATTCAATTTTGCAGTATTTAAATTTTTGAATTTTCAGTCATAGGAAATATTAAATAGAGATGTACCAATTATTGTTTTGGTAGAGTACAGAGTACCCGACCAATTATGTTTTAAATGAACCATTAACATACAACGTGATAAATTTTGAAAACTCATATAAATATATAGACCTCCATATATAATAGTTTTCAAAACTAATTCCAGCCAAAATTAAATTTTATTTAAAATATTTTGTTTACAAAAATTAAAAAAAATTTTTTTTTAATTAAAAACAAATAAATGAAAGATATGATTAATCAAGTTGGAACTAATACGAATTATATGAATCTATTATAGTTCTAGTCATCTGCCAAACATGAATAATGTTTTTAAGCAAATAAAACTGTTAAAAACCCAAATGTTCAGGAGCACTGCTGACACTTGTTTCGGCGTTACAAGCAATGCTTTTTCAATTCACAAAAGGTAAGCTTATGGATGTAAAGACTTCCATCTATTTTTTTTAATTTGTCGTTGCAAATACTCGTACTTTTTTATTAATTGAAAAATGTGTATTGAACGATATTTAATTTTTTACAACTACCGGGTATTGGCAGAGTCAATGGCATACATAGCACCCTCGGGAGAGAAGGGCGCACATTCTAATATATTAAAAGAAATTTGTTAAAAATTAAAAAAAATTCATATGGAACCGGTAGAGGGGGGGGGGGGGTCAAAGAAATCTATGTACTTTATTGTGCCAAGTACTCAGTACGTCCCTATTAAAAACTCAAAATTATCTTAGAAAAAATGAGTCTATTATTTTTTAAACAATTTAATATTAAAATGAAACTATCAAGAACTATTTGTGCTAAAAAGTTGATTATTTACGTATTGATAACCTATGCTTTAGATTTTCCCAACATTGATGATGTGTAAAATTCTCATGTTAACACCTTTCTTAGGACGTTTTGGTAAGTTCATATTATATTTATATTGAAACCCAGCACCAAAGTTGGACAATGTCTGAAAACAAATGCTCACAACATGAATGGATCATGAACAAATATGCCAATGGGGTCGCTTCCGAAATTTTAAAAGTATTTTTTTCTAAAAGAGCAAGCTTATAAACATAGGATCTGACCACTTTTTTAAATACATAATTTCAAATTTTAATGTTTAAACAAAGTTATTTTAATGGGTGCACAGATTCAATTATTATTATTTTTTTTGCTTCTGCTCATGACACCACAAATGATGAAATGCCATCCACTAATGTCATTAGCGCAGAGCGAAATATATCGTTCGCATCTTTACTCACATACTGATATGGTTGATAAGCAAGTATAGAGCGCACTATTCAATTCACTTCTGAATTATCATAATCTGAAAATGAAGTCGACAGCAAGCATCGGCATTCAGTAAACCACTGGAGTACCTGCCAAATTTGATCATTTGCGACGTCATAAAGACCACGCCTTGTTTGAAAAATCGTACGTTTTTTAAAAAAATAGTTGAAAATTAACCGTTTTCAAAATAAGATTTTCCTTGCTCCATGTTTTTTTTTTTTTTTTTGCTCATGCTATCAACTTTAGTGACAAAACGTAGTACTTTTGACTGATGGAAACAACTCCATTCCGAAATTTATTTTCGGAGTTAGTGCATTTAAATTTTATCAGTTCGCAATCAGGCAAATTGATAATGACCCAAGTCTTACTTCATATTTAAAAGATGGGTGAAATACTCCTTACATTTCTAACTAAGCCAAATATATATCAGAAAAGTCATTTTTAACTCTAAGGTATTTGAGTTAAAATTTCACTTTAATGATGTCTATTGAATATTTACAGTTAGAAAAGCATGTTCAATTGACCATAGTGAAAAACATTGTTCTAATATGACTTAATTTTATTCTTCTGTGACCAAAATTCATATGAGCTCAATAAATAACTTTAAGAAATTTCGTCAGTAGTTTTGTCAAAGTGTTTCTGGGTTGGGCCACAACTTGCTGTTCTTTAATTTCAATTTTGATGTCACAAGTAGTTAATACATCATATTTTTTTAGTCTTCTAGAGTCCTTAGAGATGAGGGATTGCTTATTATTTTTTCATCCAACTAATTTTCCCCTTCTGCTATCTCAGTTATGAATGTTTGAAGTCACAGTTATGAATGTTTGGGTGTTTCGCCAATCTTCCAAGACTAAAATTAGACTTGGATCACCACTTATTTTCCGGATCGCGATTCTGAAATAATGTAAATTTTCAGACTCGGAGCATTTGTCAATGATCCATTTGTGTTATAAGCAATGTTTTTGAACCTTGTCGGATTTCCGAGTTGGTTACAACATTGACTTCATTCAAATTGTTCTAATGCATGTCACTCTGTATGAATCTATACTCAAATTAAAATAAAATGTTTCATTTGGATCTTTGGTGAGTACTTCTTGGGAAAACTTTATGGCTTAGAAAAATGAAATTTGGTATGCACATTGCACATGCAATTTTTGTCCGAAGATGAGCAACTCGTCATTCTATTTCTGATAAACTACAGTCGACTCTCGATATCTCGAATCTTTCTTTCTCACAAAGTTTTCTTTCGGTCCCAAAATAATGTTTTCAATTCAAAGTTGTCTTTGTATCTCGAATGTACTCCTTTTCAGTCGAAGTAAGAAATTTAAAAAAAATTTCCCCTTTAACTCATTGCTTTGCTTGAGGTTGATTATTAATACAGTAGTGTTCCTTAAGGCGCATAGTGTTGCAAGATTGCGTGAGGAAAAGCAGCCGATATTTTTTGTCGCGGCTGAAGGTTCAAAATTTTATTGCTGGCCAGTCTTTGAAAGATTTGAAATTTTAATCAAAATTGAAAAAAGTTTTTTTTTCTGGATGACTCAAAGAATCTGCTTTTAGAACAAAAAGACTTAAATATAATAAGATACAAGATTGACTGAGAGAAAAGAAATAGAGTCCACAACATATACATTTAATGACATTTTAAGAAGCGATAAAAAATCATAAGCAGTCAAAACTAACTTCCTTTTTCAAAGTATCTTATTCTTTTTAATTATCCTCTCTGTAAAAATACTTTTACGTTCTACTAATATTTAATTTTGTCCCAACTATAAGTGTTCTAGTTTATCCAATATGCACTGTTCCTGACAAAGAAAACACAAATTATTCTTTGAAAAGGAACTTCTGATAATTCAAACTACCAATTATTCAAAAGTTTGAGCTTAAAGTCCCTTGGGACTTCGAGTTATTGGGAGATGACTGTAATGAGAAAAAGTAATTTAACGATGTATGCAATTTTTAGGAGTTTTTATCCAACAGAACCTGAGCTTGATTTTACTAGCCTTGTATTAAGAACCTTCAACAATGAAATTTTCCCCAAGAATTTGGTGTTTCATACTTTTTTCCGGTAAAATATTTCCTTCCCCTGTTTCTCAGTTTCAACCTTACCGTTTAATACATTTAAGGGAGAGAAAATTTTAAATATCGGTAAAAAGGAGGAAGAATTCAATTCAGGGTTAGAAATAAATATACATTGCTGCGAGTTCTTCCTATGTATATGGCAGTTCAAAGCTAGATAGGCTTAAGAAGGAAATAATATGTGAATGTATTTTCTTTTCTTTCTTTTTTTTCTGATAAATGCTAATGAATCTTAATTTTTTAAAACGGCTCTCATACACCCTGCATGAAGTGGATAGAACATGTGTAATATGCTTGCGCTGATCAAAAATCTGTTTAATTGGGCCCCAGTATACATGACATCCAGTTTTTAAAGAGATATACTTTTTGCTATAATTCTCTTCTGCCAAAAATACATAAAAATAAAATAGTAAAGGAAATAAAAACAGCTGTGCAGCAAATGTTGCAGAAAAAGAGGTAGGGATAAGGAATAGAATATGATATTTTTGATTTTTCCCCTTTCAAAAAAAATGAAAAATATGTCAACCAGAGGGGGGAGGGAGTATTCCCTCCTCCTCTCAAATTGCAGTTCTGTGGTGGGGGGGGGGGTGAAGGGCATCATAGCTTATTGAAATAAACTAAATACAATGAGTTGAGTTAGAATCCAACTATAAACACTTGGATCAAAAAATATATTTAGAGCAAAACTTAAATAGGTTGTCCCCAGGGGGGAAGTAGTTTTATTTTTATAATCCTTAACTTGTATTGTGGTCTGAGCATTACCTTGTTCTTTTGGTACTAAGAGTCAGTTTGCTTTGTGTTTCTGTTCAGTGAAGTTGGATTATTTCTTGCATATAAAATTTTTAAATTTAGTCACTAACTTTTTGCTTTAAAATTGTAAATAGTAATTTGTTTTATTTAAATGCCACAGAAAAGGAAATTCTCTTCCTTGTGGTTGGAAAAAAAAAATGCATGCAAGATCAGCACAGGTGCCATTCTGAAAAGGATCAATTTAAAGCATTTTGTTCTGTTTGTACACTATCTTTCCAATACTGATAATCAGGGATTTTCACAGGTACTGTCTCATGCTGATGTGGCGAGACATAATAGGTTGAAAGTAGCTTGAAAAATCGAACTGTATTTTAAATTCGTCCTCTACTGAAAACAAATTAGTTGTAATGAAGCAATTCAAAGCTTTTGTGCCAAATTCACTCCAAGATAAAAATTTTAAAGCTGAGGTTTTCTTAGTTTTGGTTGCCGTAAAAAAGTTATTCATTTGCATCTTTAAATGATTTATCTGTAATTTACAGGGATATTTTTGATGATTCTGAGATGGCAAAAAAAGTATCAAATTATCTGACAAAAGTTAAGTACACAATAAATTTTGGACTTGCACCCTACTTTAAATCCCTCCTCATTAAGGATATTTCTTTCTCATTCTTTAATTCATTTTGATGAAACAATAACAAGGCAAATAAAGAATCACTTGGACATACATTTATTCTACTGGTATATGTTTCTACTTCATAATGTGTCACTGTGTTGAATAATAAAAGATTGAATGCATTCTGTTGTAGTTTTCAAGAATTTGAAACATTTTATCATCTTCTACGAAATTAAGCTAATGAATTATGTTTAAATTTTAAAAAACTTGATATTTGTTGTCATAAAAATGTACTAAAATTTTATCAAAATTGTGTCCTAAAATTTTTGATATCACCACTTGCATAATTTTAACAAAATGCATTTTTTGTTTGTTTAAAGGGGACGATATTAAAATACAGAAGAGTTTTTAATATTTTTGGATGGAAAGCATCAATACATGCAAGTAATATATTTTCTGCATTAGTTCATCCAGTGGTATGTTGTTATTGTCATGCATGTGTGACTTAATTTTAATAACTTAAGTTATAGTTAATATTTGGCTATATTTCTTTGGGAAGTATTTACCAAGACCAATCCAAAAATAAACACCTTTCTAGTAAAAAAAAAAAAAAAAAAAAAAGACATTCTTCAAGTATGCGTTTAACATTTATTTAGAAAAGAAATTTGCAATCGTGTTTTGTTGAAAGAGGTTGATAAAAAAAAAAAACTTCTGTCCAGTAGAATTTTATCTATTTGTTGTAGCTCGTCATTGTCTCTTATGGAACAGTTTTTCAATCTCCTAACGCATTACCTGCTTTAAATTCGTTCAAACTTTTTTATTAGTTTTGTTTACAGTCGAAAGTTGCATGTGATATGATGTAACTTCAGGAGATTAATCACTGGCATATGAAACCTCAAATGGAGAGATTCAGAATTCAAATCTTTAGACAGTGCCAAATTGACTTGCAAAAAATCTAGAAAATTGTTTGAGTGATCTCAGTACCAGTTTGACCACACGAACATTCAAGTAAATTAATGCAGGGTGGCGACAGATCAGGGAGATCAGGAAAAAGTCGGGGAACTTTATTAATCAGGGAAATATCAGGGAATTTTGAAAAAATAACAAAAAATCAGGGAAAATTAATTTTATGAAGAAAAAAAAAATTTTTTTTTGCTTTACAAAATTAAGTACTCTAATTCCCTACGCATTTTCCGCCAATTATCTGTTCAAAAAAAAAAAAAAAAAAAAAGTAAAATTAATGAGGTGCGATTATACGCTGCCGCATATTTGTGCATTTTTTTTCCTGTCAAAGTATTGAATCTTACTTATTAACCACAGGATGAACTTCCTAAGATTGCTTCTGTGTCTGTTAGGTTGTTTATTTTACCTAGCTTGAAATTTTCTTTTACACTTTCAATGCTATGTAAAATAAACAACCATACAGGCAAAGAGGAAGCCTTCATTAATGCCTTAGCTCCTTTACCTTTATTCCATTGTCTTGAAGTAATTAGCGTACTGTAATCAAGATTTCAAGAAGAAATCTTTAACTTTTGAATTAATACTATAAAAGCTTAAAGGTTATTACTTCTTTGCGTTTTAAATTTAATTGCTAAAATTGAACTTTCAATAAAAAAAACTTTGTTTTTTGCCGTTATACTATTTGTTGTCACCGCAGATTATAAAGGTTGTCTTTTCTTCAGACTTAAGTGATTCTTTAATTTTATAACCAAGTTGTATTCTTCTTTTATGTATTTTGAAATTATCTTTTTTTCCCTTGCATTTTAAAGTTGTTGGTTACAAAAGGAATCTAAGAGTTTTTTCGTTACATACTGAAATCAATTGAAATAGAGTTAACTTGTGCACTTAAGTAAATATCTTTATTTTTTTATTGTTAAAATGCTGTATTCATTCATTAAAACCTATGTTCTTGATTACAGAAAAGCTCCCTATGAATGGATGTCAAATAGTTTCATCTGTTTTGCATAAATATGTCGATTAGTTATTTAAGAACAATTACATTACTTCAATTCTTTCACTATTACTTGTTATTCTTGCAACAATTATTATACTGTTTGAAAACTTAGTTCAAAAAAATTTCAATTGCTTTTTAGTTCTATCATATATACACATGTTTTTAAGAGTAATTTTAATAGTTTCTTAAAATTCTTATGCTAAGTGGTTTCTGGAAGGAAAGTATTTTTTTTTTAATTTTCTATAATCTTTCCATGTAGAAAAATTGAATATGCTGTTTTGTAGGCTCCCCCCCCCCCCCAAATAATTGACTTGATATGTTTTTTAACCATTTTATTAAGAAAAGTAGTATCTTTTTAAAATATATCTTTAGTTCAACAACTTTACACAACTTAAAACATTTAAAATACTGCATTTTATACAAACATACAATGGATTTCAAGTAGAGCTAACAAAGAAAACCATTATCATTGGTAACGTAAATCAGGGAAATTTGGTGAACTTAATCAGGGAAAAGTCGGGGAACTTTTTTTCACAGTTCCTGTTGCCACCCTGTAATGACAATGCCCCCCCTTTTTTTAAGTAAATTTAGATTTTTCACTTTTGCAATTTGTTCTAAGGTGAATGGTGGGGCACATGTGAGTAGTTCCCATATCCTGTCCATAATGTTAATATTACTGTAGCATACTGTAAGTATTTTTAAAAAATGCATTGGTAAATTCAACAAAATTACATCACTTTTGGAATGATGATTATTTATAGATGGTTGCAACTATGTCAACATTTTTCACCATCAATTTTTTATGTCACTTAAAATAGAAGCTAATTTATTAAAATATTTTTTTCTTATTTTTAAAAAGAATGCTCACCTTTAATTGACTCAAGGTATGGAAAAGGGCAAGACTTCATTAAACAAATAACAGGCATAGTTCTGCGCCCTTCTCAGTTTAGTTTTATTGTCTTATGATAATTTCTTTTTTTTTTTTTTCTTTCAGTGTTTTGCAGAAATAAACCTGGAAAGAAGAACCAAGAGCGCGGAAAAATTACACGTTTATTCTTTGGTCTTTTACCAATGTTTTATTTTTGTGCTATGTCTTTCAAGTTCAGTATATTCACGATATCTGGAAAACCTTAATATGATGAAAAATTATTTTTCCCCCTTGATTTTGCGTACTTATCTAATGTTATTTTTTACTACGCCGAAGAGTTTTTAATCAAAACCTTGTTATGACGAATATTTTTCCAAGTCAAATATGATTTTTCTGGAAAAACCACAGTTTATTGTCTTGAAGTCACTCGAGGAATGTTTCCAAAAATTTCTCACCCCTTTCATTATTTCTCTAAGGGGTTGGGAATGATTCAGAGAAGCTTATCTACTGTCACTTTCATTGTACAGCCTGGAGGATTCAGGAAATTTAAGTCCTAAGAAGCCCAAGCAATGTACCTAAAACTTTTCGCCCCCTTCTCACGCCATTTTGTTGGACCTTTTTACGGTATTTTCACCTACATAAAAAGGGGAGATGAACGGAAAACACCTTTACAGACTCAGGGAATGGTACAATCCTCTGTCTAATTTCTTTTGTTCCAGAGCGCTCAAAACTTGCGTTGAAACCATTCTGTAACTTAGTAATTCAAATCTTTGATCAATTTAGTCATGGTAGATCACTACATTTTGCTACTTCTTTAGAGAGTTCTTTTTTCTCTATTATTTTTGGCTCATTTAAAACAAAAAAATTTTGTTATTGTATTAAGACTTTTTTTAACTTTCATTATATGTTTCTCCTTATTTTTAACTATTGTGACTAATTTTTAGAATTTTTTTATTATGATTATGACCTTGTTATCTTGAAAACTTGAAATCTTGAACTTTTTTACCTTGCAAATCATGCAATTTTTTTTAAAAATTACAGCATTAAAAAAATATCCTTAGTGGCACAGAACTCACAAAACATTTGAGGTTTTACACAAGACCCTAAGTTTTTTTTAAAATAGGTTTTTCTTGCTTAAACAATTTGAAAAGCATTATGTTCTCTGCTGAAACTAATAAAATTGGCAGAAAAATGGATTCGGCTAAAAATTAGTCATTTAAAAATTAAAAGACAGACTTAAAATTTTAAGAAATGTTTTTGAATTAGTAAATATGATTGAAATGAATAAACATTGATGTCAGAAGTCGCTATCTAAATGCTAATTTTGCTACATTGAAAATTATTGCCGATGATTCTGTATTACTTTACAGTTTATTATGGGATTAGCTTTATTTTAATTACCTGCTATTACAACTAAAACTACATTGTTGGTTCAAAGTTAATGGATGCAAAATACTTTTAATACTTTTAATTACTCTTCAACATGTATTATCTCCATTTTGTTGCTTTGCGAAAAGAAATTCAGCTGCACAGAAAACTACGGTGATAAAGATTCAAACTATATGGGCAGTATTGTCATATCACTATAAAGCTAAAAACAATATAAAACCAAAGTATAGATCAAAGATACATTAATAGAAATATTTTGCTCAAACAAGCAAGCAAAGAAAAAAGTGCCTGGTAATTTTTATACTTTGCTCTCGCCTATTTTTCAAAATTGTAATATTTTTACATAATCTTCGGGATGTCTTAATTAGAAATTTGGCTATTCTTCTGTTTCATTATTCAGAAAATTATGTATAGAAGCTTACATTTATGTTGTAAACCTTAATTTCAGAAATTAATATTTTAATTAATCATATTAAAAATTAAATTAAGCTTTATTATTTATCTAGTTTGTTGAATTTTTTTTGATTGAAAAATTATGATATTTTGAACAAAATCTACAACATACTCTTTGAACAAATAAAAGTCTAGAAACTATCTTCTTATTTGGGGTGTAAACCCATTCATAAATTATCTAGCTTCAATTATTTTTAACAGAATTAAATCAATTAAATTGTTATCATATAATATCAATTTCAATTCTTTATTTTAGTCAATTGTTCATATCGTTAAAGGTGGTAGTCGATGCAAGAATATAAATAAAATTAACTGAATTTGAAAAGATTTTTTATTTTTTACTCACTTGCAAAAGATTAATTTTCCAATGAAATGAAATTGTTGCTGCTGTTGTTAATATTATCTGCATGTATAAATGCCTATAAAAATAAAGTTAATTCTACTTTTTCTTAATATAAATCCATTATTTTTGTATTTTACTGAGTGATACTACACAAATCTCTTAATTCTTCCAATACTAAGCACAGCTTTTTGTTGAGGTCCTTTATGTTTTACAGCGTGCATTTTATAGGTTCTTATTTAAGAACTTCAGGGAAAATACCAGAGTGAGTAAATCTCAAGTTTACCAAGCATCGAATCAATTTTTCATAATTTTGTTTCCAGCATCTGAAAGTGGTTATCTCATTACAGGAAATGGCCGTTTTTCACAAACCAATTTTCATATTCTTAAAATTTTTATGAAGTTGATGAAAATTTGAAACTTTCACCATTTGTTGTCTTTCGTGAAAGAAACCTGCATTTTGAAAAATGACCGCAAAGTAATTAGATACCTGCTTTCAGGTGACAAAAATAGACTTTTGCTAAATATATTTAGCAATGAGGAATCAATCTACTTTTGAACTTTCTTGTGGAATTTTCAGGCGTATTTGTGATTCGAAAATTTTGGGTTGCTGTTTCTGACAATTTAGGGCTGACAGCACATACTAAAACTAAAAAATTAAAAGTTGTTTTCAAATAAGTTTTTTAATGATTTCAATGATTTTTGTATGCATATTTGGAGAGTTTTTGCTGTAACAGAAACAAAAAAAACAGGGGAGGGGGTGTTCTTCAATTAACACAAAATTTCTTTCATCTGACAGAAATTATCATAACGGACGTTCTTCAAACAACGAAATAAATTATTCATGGTACAAACAAAAATAACGAGCGTTTCTTCAAATAACGAAAAGTTGACTTCATGTAACAAAAACGACCATAACGGACGTTTCTTTAAATAACAGAAAATTTCCCTCATTTAACGGAGAAGAAAAAAAAACAGAAAATTGTCAAATGACGGAAAATTTTCCTTCTAAGACGAAATAAATTAAGAAGGACGTCCCTTCATTTGACAGGAGAAAATAAAAACGGAAATTCGTCAAATGACGGAAAAGTTTCCTTCTATGACGAAATAAATTAAGAAGGACGTTCCTTCATTTGACAGGAGAAAATAGAAACGGAAATCCGTTAAATATCGTGAAAAGTCCGACAGCACTGCTGCCAAGAGAATTTCCGTCAATTGAAGGAAGAATTTTTGAGAGTGTGAGGTGCCCCGCGTGGGAGCACAGAGCGATTTGGAATGAGGTACAATAAGACATTGAGAAGGCTCATAATCAGTTATATTATGACACTATATTATAAATATTGAATACAGGTTAATATATAGTAAATGTTACACAAAACATTACAAGATTAAAGCTAGTTATAACGATATTATAAAATAACGTTTGATGCATCACAAATTGAAAAAAAAAAAAAAAAAAAAAAAAATCCGATAAGACATTAGATGATAAGAAAATGAGAATTATAGAATGTAAGAGACAATCACATCGTCATTGTCGAGAAGTTATTCCATCGTTGGCCATCGCAATTGGCCATACCTTTTCAGTATTATTACCAGTAACCAGCTTGAATACGAAATAAGACTTTTTGATAGTGAACCAAAAAACTGTTTGTGCTTGAAAAACTACTTTTTTTTAATTTATAAATAATTTGCTTTTAAAATATTTTTTAAAAACTTTTTACATAATTTATTGGTTTTAAAAACATAATGGGGTTGTTTCCTTCAGTCAAAAGTATGTACTACTTTTAGTTACTGAAATTGATAGAATAAGCAAAAAAAAAATAATAATAATAATAACATGGAGCAAGAAAAAAACTTTCATTACCCAACGTTTAATTTTTAATTATTTATTTTAAATGTCCAATTTTAAAAATAAGGCGTGGTCTTTATGGCGTCACAAATGATGTACTTTGGCGCATCTGTCTACCGCGTTTCCACGTTATGATAATCAAGAAGCGAATTAAATATTGCGCTCTACGCTTGCTCTCAACCGTTGCCAGCACACGTGAGTAGAGATGCGAATTAAATATTTCGCTCTGTGAATGGCAACAGTGAATGGCATTTCATCATTTGTGATAACATCGGCAGAAGCGTAAACAATGAAAGCGCACCGATTAAAATATCTTTTTAAAAATATAAACTTAGTCAAATCATTTAAAAAATGGTCAGATCCCATGTTTTTAAGCTTACAATTTTGGGAAAAAATACTTTTAAAATTTTGGAAACGACCCCATTTGAGGAAATTAATATTTTTAATTTAAATGTAGTTTTCATAGTAAGAATGATTGTGTACAATTTTCCTGCTCCATCTTTTTAATACATATTGTTTATTTGTAATTTTGCTGTAAGCTATTCAATTGTTTTCGAGGTACCTATTGCGTTTTAAATTTAAAACTTTCGTAGATTCATTCATTCTGAATGAACCTATGATCTGAATGACGAATGAATCTACATCTGAACGATTTAGTCTGATTAATAATCAGATACAGACAAAGTTTAAACCCATCATCAAGCCTGCAGTTTCAACATAGGCGAATGTAACACTTTTTTTTCTAAAATTAGCAGGTATTCCGGGAGGATATTTTAATGCTCCGTAATTGTTCTAAAGTATATCCTAAAAACTGTACCGATACGTGCGCCATGAAGTGTTAAAAAAGTGCGTTAAAATGTATGCTGAACAAAATACATGTTCCGAAAAGCGTTATCCGAAGTGTTCTCAAAATTATCCAAAAACGTTCTAAAAAGGGGGACAAGAGTCCATGCTTAAAAAGTATTTTGAAAAGTGTTCTCAGGAGGGTTGAAATACCTATTTCAAAAAATGTGTTCTCAAAAAGCTGACAAGTGTCCATGTGCAAAAAGTGTTCAAAAAGAGTTTGATTATTTGTAGTGCACTTAGGAATCAGCAAGAGGTCCAAAGGCTAGAAATATTGCTTAGGAGAGCACTTGATTTCTTGCATAAAACTCTGCTAAATTACAGCTCCATAAGAAGAATGGTTCTGCCAATGTCCACAGTTCTGTAAAGGCCTCGTTTTTTTATCGCGTCGCGATTGAAATGACAAAATCAACAAGTTTTTGCTTTCTTTGCTTACAACCTGAGATGTTTGCAATGCTGATATTTGGATGCCTCACTTTCCGAATTGATCAACTCCATAAAACAAAAGGTAGGGAATAGTTATGAGGAAGATGGTATTATACATAGGAGTAAATAGACCCTCATGGTACATTTTCTGCCATCACGCGGTCAGAAATGTACTGAACCAAAACTTTTATATAAATTCACATGCTAAGGCATTGATAAATCACTATTAAAGCAGAAATGAGGATTTTTTTAAAAAATGGAGAGAATCGATTTGGCAATTAAGACATCCATTTGGTCATCCTGATCAACTTTTGGGATAGAAGAACCTAGTTGTATAGCAAAAGCTCTATGCAGGGTAGATTTTTCACAATTTGCTGCCAAAGTAGGTTAAAAATCGCATTTTTACAAATTTTAACCATACATCATCGACATGTATCTGCTGAGAGAATAGTTTTCTGAAGTTAATTTTTTCCTCGTTTGCTGCCTGTTGCTATGTCCGAAAGGTATGCAAGTGTCATTTTGATAGCTCAAATAATTGCTGTATCATCCTAGCTGAAAAATGAGCCAGAAATCGATTTCGTCAATTTTGTCTCAATTTCAAAAATCATATCTCAAAAGGGTCCTCTATAATTTGGTTTTCCTTCACATCATTAAAAAGAGAGCACATTTTTATCAAATAAAAAATGTTCGTTTCATTTTCGAGACACACAATAAAAAAGAATAATGTACGTAGTAAAAAAAACTTTTAAATATTTTAGACCGTTAGTTTTTGTGTGAGCGTCCCTCCAACAGTCCGAGAAATGGTAAAAAGTGACATTCCAGTTCCTGGAAACGAAGTAAAATACATGACTGTGTTAATTTGAAAGTAGTAACTTCAGGTTAAAAAAAAAAAAAAACTCGATAACAGGACGAAGCCATTTCCTCCAAGCTTTTCCATGGCTTTGCAAATCACATGAGGGGAGGGGACATGGCCACAGCCCTCTTATCCTGGAAATGAAGTAAATATGTATGACTGGTTCAATTTGAAAGTAATAAATTTTAAGAATAAAAAACTCCCGATTGCAGAAAGAAACTATTTCTTCCAAGCCTTTGCATACCATTGCAGACCACAATTTAATCTGCGTTTAAATTTTGACCAAATGTGAGAAGGGATTAGTCTCCTACCAAATATTCCCATTAATACGCTACTGCCAGTGGCGCACACAAGGGAAGGTCTTGCTTTATTTTCCCTTATTGATTACGATTCTATGTATTTTGTACGTAAAATAATTTCGAACAATAATTTCAGTTGTAATAAGTGAAAAAAATCCTCATATTAAAAGATTTTTAAAAACATTGTGCGCTTTTCCTACAGCGGATTGCCTATAACAAGTAGACTGGTGAGTGGTGATTATAAATGAATACACTAAAAATCCATGTTTTTAGTTTTGTAGTTACAGATTACATCAAATGAGATGCTATGTACTTCTATAATCATATGGTGCTTCTGCAACGATGAATTTGCTTTGCTGAATCCATTTTTTACTTATGAGAAAAGTTAATGCGTATATTATTTTGCTTTCTGGTAATTTATTTAAGTTTATTTCGTTAAGTAATGCTAATTATTTATTCAATAGTTTACTTTTTACTGTTTTTCGTTCTCAAGAATCGACAAAATCAAGTCAATATGTTTGGCGTATTGGGAGTATGATATGAGAATGAGGCTTTCGATCTTGCACCTTCCCCTTGCAAAACGCCTATGTGCGTTCAGTATCATTTCATTTATTTTCAACTTTTTATTTACTGATTCATTTGATCAAAAATTCAAATATCGACTATCCCCTTATTTTTGATGTAACATAACACTTATCAGCTCAATCGTGACTTCATCCTTATCAAATAGTCTAAATGATGATAAAGCGCTATCAACTAGCAGTTTTTTGTCACCAGGTAACAGTGTAGCGATGGGTATGACAGAAGAGATAAGAACGTGGTTCGCCTTATTAGTATTCCTGTCACCAGGTTTTGGGTGAAGAATATGATCCATTGCTGCATATCCTGCTCATTTGCAGGAACTGTAAGCAGGAGCGAAAAAGAGAAAATAACGAATTACACTGTACGGCCAAATGAATAAATAAATAAGTAGGAGTGATGGGAGAAAACAGCGGTTATATTTGGATCAGAGGGAGGGTCGCGTTTTACATAAGAATCAGAAAGAATGGTGTTCCCCTAATTTTTAAAAAAATATATCGAAAACGCTGTTTTTTTTATACTAGGGTTTGTTTTCCTTTTTTTTCTTTTTCGAAGTAAAACCAGGGTTTTGGACTCCTGTAAGCCCCGTGTCCAAAAAATGTTTTCCGTTGCAAAAATATTTTAAATAGGACATGAAAACACTACATGTTGCATTCGAGTCGCACCACAGATTTTCAATAAAGGGATACACCGCCCCCATCACTATATCAAGAAGTGTTAGCAGGCGGTGATTATTAGTGACAGCGATCCGTGAGCTATGGAAAAGCAGCAATGTTACATTGCAAAAAAACTTAACTTCATTTTTAATCTTAATTATTTGATTAGAATAATTTGATTAAAACATATTTTTTGAACATGGGGCTCATAGGAGTGAGTCCGATACTCAGGTTTTACACCAAAGAATTACTAAGTGAAAGAATTGTAAAACAAACCTCTAGGAAAAAGATATTTTTCATGATCGTTTGAATATTTTAGGGGGAATGCCTACGAGACTCTCACCTTGCTCCAAATACGCGTGCTTTTGAACGTTGCACTTCTCTAAACCCTCATGGAAATGTTAATGGTTATTATAATACTCCCTTCTTGTCCAAATAAAAATTATGGCCATGAAACTGTCCAAAACTGAAAGAAAAGGGGAAGGGGGGTGGAGATGGGGCGTTAAAACTAATTCCCCTTCCAAAACCTTACCCTTTTCCAACCTACAATAGTCTAATACCGTACGGAGCTGTAGATTGCGTAGAATGTAAGAATAAAGAAAATGTAAAAATGTATTATTCATGCGTGTGTTACTTTAAAATAATACATGTGTGTATGTAGTTTCAATACGTTTTTTCAATTTCAAAAAATCTCCTAACTTTCTCAAAATGTCTTTTAGCAAAATAAATCTTGTATTTAAATGCTTTTTCCCATCGTTCAAAAATGGTTGAAAACAGTAAAGACAAACTCATTGCAAAACTAAAGTTTCTTTTTGTTTCAAATCGTAATTTCTCTCTCTCTCTCTCTGAAAAAAAACTCTTTCCTAACTCAACGAGCCGATTCTGGAAGTCTCCTGTCTTATAGCGAAGCAGAGGGTCTTCCTAAAAGCCCCGGGGTGACCGCAGGCGTAGTAAATAGTAAACAAGTCAAAGCAACAAGGGGAAACCTCAACGCCTGAAGGTTGTCCATTATTGGGATGGCAGCTAATAAATAACATGTGAGGGGGTCCTAGATACAGTGTCAATTCCTTTTCTGATTGGATGCTCGTCTGTCAATCATGTGAGCTTAGCACATGCCTTCTCGCCATGTCGAAAAAGGATCTGAAGTAAAGCGGTGGGCAACTTTCAAATTAGATCTCTATCCCGCGGCACCTTAAGAAACAAAGAAAAAAAATGGGGAGCTAGATACATGTTTGATGGTGCAAAAGAGGCCAATCAGTTTTTATAGACTTTATTTTGCGGTTCGTATGAAATAGTTGTTATATGCACCCGACTTGGCAGAAAAAAAGGTGGATTACTGCTGACTGAGTTGATTAATTAAATTTAGTCTTAGTCATGTACTCTTGAAGAAAGCATCACAGCAACTGCTAAGTTTGTCGATAGTATTTTAGCAGCGCTGATGCAGTTTGCTGACTGTTTTTGCATATCAAAAAAAGGAACAAATAAACAATCAGGGGTGGTGCCCCGACAGGAGGTCACTGTGAATTTCCAAAAATGCCCCAAAAATAATTCTGCAGAACCCTCAGACAAATTTGGACGAATAAGTTCAATTTTGTCTGACAGTTCTGCAAAATTTTCATTATTCGGCAAAATTAGGAGATCTATTCGGCAAAAGTGTCATCATCCGGTGAAAGGTACGAGTTACATTCGGCAAAATTATCATCCTTCGGCGAAATTCAGAGTATCATTCGGCAAAATAATTATTATTCAGCCAAATTAAGAGTTCCATTGAAAATTTCCACCCTTCCGAAAAATTTATGCACTCCTGGGCGCAACAATTATAGCATTTTCGTTATAACAAGTAGAAACACCAAAGTTCGCTTTTGCTAATATCCAAAGAACTCCGCTACTCTCAAAAATAAAGTAACCCAGATAATAACGGTGTTCGTGAAAGTTCGCCGACAGCGATTTGAACAATAACGCAAGAAACCAAGAATATGACATTAACCTTGACTTATTCGGCGCCGATTTGACAACCATGTGAAATAAAATAAACACGAGACGAAAAGAAACGTCTGAGAACGACATCACTAGCCTCTTCCAAGACATGACTAAGCTGATGGAAACGAACGATGATCGAGTATTTTGGTTTGATGGACTTCCCTCATGGTGAGGAGTATAACTCAGAGCAATAAACGGCATTCGCTCTGGGTGACTAAGTTCTCGCTTAACTTTTTCCTCTTAGCGTAAAAAAAAGAGAGATGAAATCAGGTAGATAATTAGCGGCAGATCACTTCAGGGGTTAAATTATCGATAATTATGTCATGGATATATTAAGGAATGTAAGGACAAATATCAAGTACATTATTAATTGGATTCAAATAAATAAGAGAATTAATAAGTATGTATCGAGGGTATTATTAAAGATGATTTCAATGATTTGACGGAAAGGCGCGAGAATAAAAAAATCAGAAAGAGCGATCCGGTAAAACCACCAAAATAATAGGTATTTTATTTTATTTTCAAAAATTTGTTTGTGTGGGCATCCCTGAGGCTCGTCATTTCGGATTTTTCGTGCAGGAGAGGGAGGGTGGGAGAGGGTGTTTTTACAATGCGAATTTTATCGAAATACAAAAACTACACCCACTTATGTGTAAATAACATTTCAAAGTGTGGGGGAAAGGGGTGGAGAGGTGACCCCCTTCACTTCCCTCAATAACAGAAATGGATAAGCCTCAGAATATTTAGTTTCGTCTACCGTTGTATTTAGCACTTGGTAATGATAAATTAAATTTGAACATAAGAAAACCTCATTTTAGTGAAAAAATGTCGAAAAAATAATCAGTTTTTTTGAGCGCACCTTCCGTGCCAGTATTATTGTAAATTATACATTATCGAGAGTTTTTAGTGTCATTTTTAAAGGCCTGAAAATTCTTCTTGACATTTTCAGAGGATTGGAAGTTATTTAGGAGTGAAACATACGAAACCAGTGAAAGACCGCACTATTTATCAAATCAATATTTCTAAGGAAGAAATGAAAATAGTAGGGTAAGGAGACATTCGTACTATTTTGATTTTAAACATTTAAAACGTTTGGTATTTTGTACTCAAAAATTTCAAATTATTACTTTAAAAAACTCAATCGCTTTTTTTTCGTTCCACAAGAGGCTGAAATTTCGGGAAAAATATAAAGCGTGAAAATAGCCGTTACTAAATTTTCGAGGCTTTTTTTTTTTTTCAATTTTCAGTGCGTGAAATACGACTGTAGAGAAGCTAAAAATATTTCTGAATATAATGCATATTATTATTACTCAATGTATTACATAATTTGGAACTTAAATCCAATTCGGACCACTCGTTTTGCGCTTTTTATCAATGAAAAAGGAGTTGAAATATTTATTACATTAAAACGCAGCACTTAATTTTTTTAATTTTTTTTTTATGCTCTTGAGTTAAACTCATCATTTTCAGCTCACATAGTAAAATTAATTATGTCCTGAAAATATCAATGCCCCTGAGTTTCTATTATCCGAGTTCGAATTAAGGTTTTTGGCCCCTATCATTTCTTTTCTCCAGGAAGTTATAGTCAAGCTTGTAACTACATTTTAAGTACACAAAACAATTTCATGACGCATCAAACATACACATTTAAATTATTTTGTTTGTACATAAAAAGTAGTCGAAAACTTTGTACTGCATAGTGAATAAAATATGATAACGTATATAAAGTACAAATTCAAAATGAAAAAAGGTTAAACATTGGAATGGGATCCATTCCAATGTTCGCCTCGACTGTGTTTTAGTCGGGTTGAATCTGTCTTCGTTTTTAATTGCACTGATGATGGCACTTGTATTTTAGAGTGCCGAAACAGCTGTTTGCTGGTTTTTTAACCTTTTTTCATTTTGAATTTGTACTTTATATACGTTGTCATATTTTATTCACTATTTTGTTTGTGTTTGCTTTAGAGTAATCATAATCTAGCTATGTACATATTTAAATCTTTTTGTTTGTACTTATTTGTCTTTGAGTAATCATGATCATGACTAACAATACAAACGTCAGTTTAAGAGAAAGTGTAAGTAGCTAATACGCTACGAACCGTAATATATTTAAGCATACAATTCCGATTTTCTCATATAAAATTAAAGTTGACATTTGAAAACTATTTTATTGTACACGTATAACTTTTTTATGCTTTTTTCTTTCATTAAACTACCGACTTCACGCTACAAAAACCAGCTATTAAGTTAGCATTTTTTCCCCTTTATGTAAGGTAAATCGGGGGAAAGATGTCACAGTTAAGGATTTTTCGATAATCACAGTGAAAACTGAAACAAGTAGCTTATGAAAAAAACACATTTTATTTTTCACTATTTAATTGATTATGCATACAAGTTAATACTTTTCAAAGTATAAAATTAAGTAAGAAATTTAATGTCAAAGAAAATCATTTATTTGTGTGCGTTTCCTACTATATATGGAGAAAATGCCATCAGTTATGGGGTAAGATGCCACACCACAACAAATAAAAAAATAAGATAGACATTACAAAATTAAATGTGAATTAACAATAACTATAGAAAAACAAATTAAATTCAGTCATAATTAGTTTGCAAAAAATAGTAACATTACAGGTTAGAATGATAGCCTATACAACATTTCACTCAATGCAAATGATCAATCATTGCAATCTTCATGCAACCATTTGTTGCATTCGATGTACTGAATCCAGTCACACTTGGGACCTTTTTTAGCATAAAAATGCCCTTTACACACAACACAAAAATCGTCACTATTATCCTCATCAAAAATGTCACCACTGGTATCTAGAGGAATTTCTTCACTTGAGGATGACGAGCTGACATGTCTCTTTTTCTTCCGTATTTTCGAAGGTTTCTTGTTATGTTTACCCTTGTGTTATGTGTGTTTTCTAGCTTTCCTCGGGGCCTTTTCTCGCATAGTTGCTCTCCTCTCGGAATTAGTTAAACCTTCTGATATTTGTTTTTTACGTCCGAATGGTTTAGGCTTTTTGACCAGAGGAATAGGGCTAATTGCTTTTAGACAGGAAATCTCGTGTTCTGTGCTGGTGGAGGCAACCGATGATGATATTCCACTGCCACTAGCTCCGCAGGTGGAAGCAACTGATAGTATAGGCATGTAACATGCTCCACTTGTGGCAGTTACAGCTGTATTATCGCTGAAACCATCAGAAATATTAAACGCATGCTGTGGGATTGCTTGTGGGCCATAGGGGTAAATCCTAGTTGCTGAAAACCCATAAGTACTATTCCCTACTGTGGCTGCCTTGCTCCAAACTGTACTCAGAAGAGATCCAAACTGCAGTCTTGAAACTTTACGATCTGGATAGTTGTGTATCCAGCAGTTCAGGGCTTGTTGCCAATAAGTTTTCAATGATTTAAAAAACAAGCGATCAAGTGGCTGTAAATAGTGGGTGGTGCGGCTTGGAAGACATGAATAAATTACCTCATTTTCTGCAGCTAAATCTAGTACTGCCACATCGGAGCAATGGAATGCGTGGCCATCTAAAAGGAGAACTTTCCCAGGTTCTTTTCTAGGGATAAAATAATTCTTCAGAAACTTCATAAACACATCTGAGTTGATGTAGGCGGATGTTTCGTTCATCTTACCGGTGAACTATCTTATACGATGCTGTTCAGTGTTATAAAATAAAAAATACGTAAATCATTCATATTGCTAATATCTGATTCAAAATAACAAATACGTTTATGAGCTTTAAGTATGAGGAACGGAATATTATAAAAGTTGTATTCACCACGTTAATGCTCACAAGATCAAAAATAACGCCGATTAAAGACGATGAATTCAAACAAATGGCCAAGCCACATCCCATGTCGAACCAGACACTTCAAAGTGGCTCAGTATTACCAACGACACATTAACGTATAATGAACAAACTTGCGTCTTCCGCCAACTTGCATCTTCCCCCGACTTATCTTAATTGATTTCCAAGTTAAAACGGACAAAATAAAGTGAGTGATAAAATTATTTAGTAACGATAACTTGTCAATAATATACAATAATGCAATTCAATATAAGACACTCGCAAGTGCAAATTGTTTGTGCGGCGTCTAAAAACCAGTTTGACAATCTTATTATTTTTTTACTTGGTTGTAAGAAATTAATTTCACATCTGTCAAAATATTTTTACCACTGCTTGCCCTTTATATAAAAACAAATTCCAAATTCTTTGCAATATTAATAGCGGTGGCCATCTTTTATTATGCCTGCCCTAAATAATATCTTGTTTGCCTTAATGAAATGGATTCCGAAATCATATTTTCCCCATTAGCGTAAAAGACAGCTTACTGTTTTGTAAACAAATTGTTCATCACTTGATGACAATGTTTCCCAAACTTTTGCGAGTCACGGCGTATTGTTTGAAGTCGGGTTTTTCCACGACGCTCCACCCAAGTAAAAGTATGACTTATCATAAGTAAAAGAAAACAATGAATAAAATTCGTGTACCTGCATTCTATGGCTAGGGGCACGTATCTCATAAGATACATCTGTTATTGATCAGGCCCGACGAGAGGTCATGTCAGCTTAATCGGAAACTAGAGGCCCGGCGACACTGACGCAAAAAAAAAGAAAGAAAAAAAAAGAAAAAAAAAGGAAAAAAAGGAAGAAAAAAAAAAGAAAAAGAAAAAAAAGAAAAAGAAAAAAAAAAAGAAAAAGAAAAAAAGGAAGAAAGAAAAAGAGGGAAAACTCCGAACAAGCGGAAACGTAAAGATAAAGTAAAATTTACTCTTTTGGTATTTACTGTTGTGGCATTACAATAATAGAGTTAATTATTTAATAGAATAATCGAGTCAATTATATTCTAGAAAGCAGTATTTTTTCCCCTTCTTTTTTCCCTTTCTCTTCTTCTTTTCTTTTTTTTTAAAGGGGGGGGGGGCGACAAAACTGACAAGGGGCCCGCCTTGGCTCTCTGCGGCCCTGTTACTGAACCAGAAAAAAAGTATATAGTAAACTCCTGATTATCTGCGGAGTAAAGTGGCACGGTAACGGCGGATAAACGAATTTCACGGATAATTCACAAAATAGGTAAAAAGCGTAACTAGTTTATGCAATTGCTTAAAAAATACAAGAATACTCTCATGCATTTAAACTATGTTAAAAACGATTATCAGTGTATATAAAAAAAATTATGTAAAAGCTAAAAAAGAATCGCTCATTATTGAAACGCCAGGAAAAATTGCAGAATTCAGTTAATCTGAAAACAGATTAACTGAAACAGATCAAGCTAGATTGCATCATAAGGTATACGAGAAGAGAAATTTTCGGAACAAAACTGGTCTGGTCACTCGTTTACTCGCGTTTGTAGTATAATTCTAAAAATCAATAAGTAATGTAGATTTAAATCTAGGAATTGCAATACCGGTACACCGGTATATCGAATACCGGTATTTCGAGCAATTTCGCAATTTTGTAATGCCGGTATTTGCTGGGGTAAAATACCGGTATTTTCGGTATTAGCTGAAATTAATAAATAGTTTCAATTAAAGAATTTTCAGTTTAAATTACTAAATATCTACTTATATTTTAAATATACATTTCTTTTTCCATGATACAGAACCAAAATCAATCTTTTGATGTAAAAATTTGGCTTCAAAAGCACGAATAGAATATTATTAAACAAAAATAACGGAAAGCTTGCAAAATGATATTGTCTTTACTAAATGGTGAGATGAATCGCATTTTCTTGCGTTTTTGTGCATCATGTTTTCATTTTTCTTTCAATTTCCCTGATCACACATTCTCCCTTTCGAGAAAGTTAATTTCGAGTGGAATTTTATATGAATTTGTTCTATGAACAGTTAATTCAAACCATCAATTGCAGTAGTACTTTGTGATTTTTTTCTTAATTATTTGTCTTAACTGTACAAAAGTTTGACAAAACCTTTTTCTAGTTAGCATAACAAATGGTAATTTGTTGTCACCGGTATTGGTTTGTTGTCTTGTCTCACTATTTGGCTTTATATTTGGCAAGATGATATTTAGAAATTATATAGTGCTTTAAAAATTTGCATAGAGGTAAAGTATAATCAGTTGAAACATATTTTCAGATATTTAAGTAATTATAATTGCAACGAATTTTGAAAATAAAGCGAAAACGAAGAGAAACTAACAAGATCATTTTTAGTCAAGCATATTGTAAATTTCAAACCCAAGGGCAAATAAAAAGCAAACACAAACATCTCCTGCTTAAGAGAAAATTACGTTAATATTGGAAAATTATTGTCTCTCGGGAAAAAGAAATTAGGATAGACCGGGGCACGTTTATGAGGATTTTTTTCAATGAATTTTCCAATTTTTATGTTTTAACTTAGGAAATTTTAGATATTACGGTTTTATGAAGCAGTTGATGGAATCAAAATTGGTTTATTCAGTTATTGTTCAGCTTGTGTTTTTAACCGTTAAAAAATTTATTTTTGAGTCTAAGTCGAATGCATAAACTTTTCCCGGACACGGGGCACGTTTACCCATATTTATTTTGACACCTAACGTGATTCTGTTAGTGTTTTGAAAATAATGTTTTACCATCGCTAAAATAAAGCAAATTTATTACAGACTGAATAGTCTATAAAGTTGAAACTGAAGGGCCATGAAGACAGCACTATATGACTGTAAGCTATAAGATACGAATGTGTAACTTAGTAATTTTCAAAACTAAATAGCCGGAAAATACTAAAAATGTTTGAGACAGTTTGGAGCAAAAAAGTGTCAGGGGCACGTTGAAGTAAGACACAGTAAAAACTATCGTAAAGGTGCTCCGAAGTTCAACGCGTAAACTTGCCCCGTCACCAAGTTTGAATTTATTTTTAATGTGAAAAAAATTAA
This sequence comes from Uloborus diversus, assembly GCF_026930045.1. Taxonomy (NCBI): domain Eukaryota; kingdom Metazoa; phylum Arthropoda; class Arachnida; order Araneae; family Uloboridae; genus Uloborus; species Uloborus diversus. The sequence goes on along the minus strand of NC_072733.1, from coordinate 126,177,336 downwards.
TAATATTTCAGTTCATACAAATACAATTCTCAAAAAAGGATAAAATTCTGCTGATTTTTATACATTTGATTTTTTTAAACTAAGTATTATTTATTCACAATAAGCTTCAAAACGTTTAACACAAAATTTACTCAACTTGGTAGGAAACAAATTATTCTTTCTGCATGCTGGACCGAAGCTCGACTGATGCTCAAAAACTTGTGAGAATATTTGCTAGGTAGCAGCATCAATATGTTATGACTGTTGGCTCTCCAGTTATAATTCGTTTTGAAAAAAGGGCACTGCGTAAACATGCCCCATGCGTAAACGTGCCCCGGTCAACCCTACAACTAGCTATAAATTTAAAATAATAATAATACACACAATACAAAGAAACACACACACACACATAAAAGGATTTATGCAAAAATAAAATGCAAGTGACCAAATTATTTGAAAATGGAGGACTTCTAGACAGTTAGAGGACGTGTATCGCGCATTGTTAAAAGTACTACTGACCTGCGTGAATTCAGAAAGAGTATTTTCTACTGTAGAAAAGTTGAGCACTAAAATGAGTTCCAGGCTTAGAAACAATTCAATAGATGCATTATGTTGCTTACTATCATATATAATACAATTTTCGCACAAAATTATGAAATGTGGCATCGAAACAATATATTTTGAAGTAGTTTTTGAGAAATTTCAAATACCGGTATTAATACCGGTATTCTGGTATCACGTTTTAAAAGTACCGAATACCGGTATTAAGTTTTTGGTCCAGTATTGCAATCCCTATTTAAATCAGTAAGTACTGCAGATCTAAAAAGCAGGTTTCTGTGATTTAAAAAGATTTGATGGTATTGCAAGGGAGGGGGAAGAAATAAATATAAATGTTTAAAATAGGTTCAGCTAACTCATTCAGTTATTCATCGTTAATTTTTTTCTTTGAAAGTGCGAAAAGCCGCGGAGAAGCCGCCGGCGGATAATCGGAGTTTACTGTAAATAAATAAATATTGCATCCGGAAATATTCAAAATTTAATTGCATAAATAAAAGTAGAGTCCATGTTTTTCTCAAAGGAATTGTAATGAAGCAAGATGTAACACATTTGGAGTTTTTGTAGGGTGCTTTGCGTAATAATCAATAAGTGTATAAAAATGGAATTGCCCATTCATAGAAAATATGATTATCGATCATTTCCCGAAAACAGTCAATTAATCTATAATTTGTATAGCAAGTGGAAGAGATCCAAAATGTTTCAGGATATCGTTTGTTTTCAATCGGACACTATTTCCTACATCAAAGTTAGGTCCAAAGGCGTCAACATAACGCATATATTTTATGACATTATTAACCTTATTCCTTCAGGATCATGAATTATCTATTATTACCATATGAGTCTCACGTGGAAAAAGAAACCTTGTTGTACTGATATCTGTTTCAAGATTAAAACCGACCCAAAATACCCCGTGAAGGAAAAGATAAGAAGCGAAAGTTGTTTTCTTCTAATCATATTTCGAGACTGACTGCAATGCATGACTAATGTGCAGAAGGTTTTCTTTTGTACCCTTATCTCGAAAGAGAATATTAATATTTTTTTATGAGGAAAACGCAAGATAAGCTCACAAAATCTAATTCAAGCCAGAAAATTTATTAACTGATGAAAAGAAGATAAGATCTACAGGCTAAATATTAATTTCTTTGAAAGTTTGAGAATTCTCGAGTTTTCTAACTCTCTAATACCAATTACTAATCAATTGAAAATAGCACTAGAAAGATTTCGCTGGCAAAATGTGACTGCAAAAGCAGGTTTTTAGCAATCGAATGAAAAGTTATACTGCATATTTTTTAAAGCAAATTTGCATTTGAGCTATTTTTTTTTTTTTATAAATAGAACGTTGAGTTATTCAAAACAAAAGATTTTTGCATTACCTACTGTGCAGAGAATATAGACATACTTCTCGGCACTGTAAAGAGCATTTCAAAAATGTGCCCTTTTCAAATCCCACGATGCGATTGCGTTGATTAAAAAGCATGACACAAATGTCTACCCTTTTTTTTTTCAATTTTCTGATACGTCAATGCAGATATAAAGGAAGAGAACAGCAATACTGCATGTGACATTAATGTTAAATTTGATGAGATTAAATCAAAAAATTCTTATTTTCTTCATAATGATACATGAACATATATCACCCCTCCTCCCATCCAGAAGGAAAAAGCAATCTTTCCATGTGTCCTTTGCTGTACAAGAAATACGAGGCGCGAAGGACGAGCTCAACATTGGGCTTTTTTCCTATTTCTTTTGTTATTAGAATCTAGACCCAGCAGAGAAGGTGCAAGTATATTTTTCATGTTGAGTTCGCTCTTTGTTCTCCTTCAAAATACGTAAAGAGTGACACCATTTTTGTTGAGTTCCCCCCCCCCCCCCCACCGCAAAAGTTTCAAATGTATTTTTCTCAAAACCACCTTTTGTTGAGTTCACCCTTCGTATCCGCAATGACTCAGAAAAAGAAGAAAATGTTGCAAAGCTGCAGTGTGTGTATAGGTTAGTTACACGGCATTGTCTAAAAAAGTCATTTATTATAATGAGGGTTGAATTAGGGAAACCAAGCATAATGGACAAAATTAGACAGTTGAAATGCGTAATTACATTCTAAACAAAAGCCATTAGTTTCTCTTGTACTAACATCCAGTGTCAAATCAGCCCCAAGAAAGAAGGCAAATTTCAAAGGCTGAAAAGTTTTACAGTCAACTGAAAGACTTGAGAAGGTAATGGTTCAACTTTCGAGTGGATAAGAGTAATTGTAGCGTCAACGTCATGGATGAAGGTTATCTGTGCTAATATCTCGAAATATAAACTAATTTTTATTTCGTTACATTTATCATAAACTTATGCTACATAGGCTACATTTTCCATATAAATGACTGAAATGTTTTGTTTTGACTGCAAAAAAATTTGACAGTGGAAACAAGATTCTTTGAGTCAGTTTTGGACATCGACACTGTGTGCTTATTCACTTTTATAAAGAGATGATAAGGGTTAGTCAGAAAGAAAAAAAGCAAAGTTACTATTTGCCTTACTTTACCTGTAACAAATTTCGTGAAATGTCCCATGTAAGTAAGAGCTTCACGTTTTATGCATATTTACGCACATTTCTCCTCAGCTTAAATGCAACACAGAAATATTTTAAATAGCTATTTATAGCGAAATTTTGAAATTCGTTCGATCTCCATTATCTCTCTTAAGTATTGAAAACAAAGAGCAACAAATAGGGTACACCGGGGCACGTTTACGCAGTGCCCTTTTTTTAAAACGAATTATAACTGGATAGCCAACAGTCATAACAGATTGATGCTACTCCCTAGTAAATATTCTCACAAATTTTTGAGCATTAGTCGAGCTTTCGGTCCAGCATGCAGAAAGAATAATCTGTTTTCTACAAGTTGAGTGAATTTTGTGTTGCACGTTTTGAAGCTTATTGTGAATAAATAATACTTAGTTAAAAAAAAGAACAAATTACAAAAATTAGCAGAATTTTATCTTTTTTTGAAAGTTGTATTTGTATGAACTGAAATGTTATTAATTTTTTTTTTGCACGTTAAAAATAAATTCAAACTTGGTGACGGGGCAAGTTTACGCGTTGAACGTCGGAGCACCCTTACGATCGTTCCTACTGTGTCTTACTTAAACGTGCCCCTGACACCTTTTTTTGCTCTAAGCTGTCTCAAACATTTTTAGTATTTTCCGGCTATTTAGTTTTGAAAATTACCATTTTATTTTTAATTAAGTTACACATTCGTATCTAAAAGCTTACAACCATATAGTGCTGTATTCATGCCCCTTCAGCTTCAACTTTATACACTATTTAGTCTGTAACAAATTTGCTTTATTTTATCGATGGTAAGACATTACGTTCAAAACACTTACAAGAACCACGTTAGGTGTCAAAATAACGTGCCCCGTATCCGGGGCAAGTTTACGCAACCGACTTGGATTCAAAAAAAAATTTTTTAACGGTTAAAAACACACGCTGAACAACTGAATATACCAATTTTGACTCCATTAACTGCTTCATAAAACCACAACGTTTAAAATTTCCTAAGCTAAAGCATAAAAATTCGAAAACTTATTGAAAAAAAAAAAAAAATCCTCGTAAACGTGCCCCAGTCAACCCTAAATTTTTATTATCATTCTTTTTTATAACCTCCTCACTGCATAAAAAACTAACATAGTACGTAACATCCCTATGCAAGGAATATCTTCAAATTTTATGCTGTGTTAGTATTAGGATAATATAAACGAGTAAATTGGTAAGAGCGTTTTGTATAATATGTTTTTCAATTTATTGCTATAGTAAAAATCTTCTTAATAACAAAAAGATGATTATCAAGTCGGTTTATATTTGGTTATTATACCGCTTGTTGCATGTACAATAGGATGTCGTTTGGTGAAAACTAGGCTACATAAAAATCCATCACTGATGCAAAATTTGTGATTTATTTCTTCTGCATTGACTTTTCGAACGGAATTAAGCTTGAAATGACAAATGGAACTCAAAGGTGACTTAGAATGAATCAGCAGCCATTTTAATACGGTATTCTTAGATATTGCTCAATCCATTTGCACAAATGAGAAATTTTTACGCATATCGTCGGCACCATGCTAAACTAACGAAAGTGAAATTTGGGACTTTTCAGGAGAGCCAAAACAATAATTTCTTTTCACATGACGCGTTTTGTTATTTTCAATGTTTTAATTTTTATAGATAACTGTAAGTGTAAAACTATCATTTGAAATAGTCATAACCAGTAGGTAGCCCTTTTCGAGCACTTTAGCAAACCCTCGAATTTGAAATTCGCTATTTTTCACATTCGATAGTTTAGCATGGTGCCGACAATATATTTGCACTTTCTTCCCGGAATTTTAAAATTCGGTTCCTAACTTTTATACATTCGACTATTAGGAACCATTATGTATCACAATATGAAGTATCAAATAACTAAAAAGTTTTCTTGCATTTTAAAAATAATGATTTTCACGTGTTATGACACCGGAACACGTAAATATCAATGTTTTTCAAGCACAAAAAAAAAAAAAAAAAAAAAAAAAAAAACCTCTAGAAAGTTGATCCTTTTATTATGATAGATAATAGTTCCTAATCGTCAAATATAAGTTAAAAGCAAAAGTTTAATCATAAATAGAGGGCAAATATATGCGTAAAAATATCACACCCGTGCAAATGGATTGAGTATTGTTAATAAAACCAATTTTTTAATTTTCTTCTTTTTAAGTTAAACATTCTTGGCATCTATTGGACACTAGTACCTAGTACTGCCGTGGGCAGGTAAAGGGCAGTAACTGCATTTTTTTCTTTTTCTTCTTTTTTTTTTTTTTTTTTTTTGCATTTTCTACGTCTACTTTATGTTCGCTTTATTGTACAAGCTTATTTGGTTTCTGCTGGAAAAAAAAAAAAAACGTCAATTTCCAAAGTTTCCCTATTGTTAGTATTGAGTCCAAAACGCGTTGCTTCAAATATTTCGAAAACTCATTTTTGCAGATACTGTCGTTTACCTGCCCATCGCAGAGTAGGTATTTTGCCTAAGCAGCATCAGAGCAGAAGAAAGATAAATCAGTTTTGCGCATTAGTATTGTCAAAAGTGACTTAACGAAGTATTTAAAATATCTAGAAATGACAAAAACCGTATATCGGAAGCTGCTTTCAATCATCGCTGTACTGAATATTTAGAAAATAAGTTAACTTCGATGACTAATATTTAAAACAAGGAAAAGTCCTTTGAATTTCTCGCTCGAAAAACGGAGAAAAAAAAATTCAATATTACTCATTGTAGTAATGTGAAACTAATGTCAAACTAATGAAACTAATGGGAAGAAGAACGCGATATACTTCAGTTCAGATTATTCACCTAGAGCGCTAAATTTAGTTTCGTTTTAGGAACACAAACAATTATTTCGTCATGCGTAACATTTTCCTGCAAAGAAGAAATTACATTGGTAAAATATTTTTATTTACTTTTGAAGTGTCCTGAAAATATTTTGGTTTAGACTAATAGTATTTAAACAGTGGATCGTTACCCTAAATCGAAAAAATTGCCTTTTATCCAAAGGTGAATGACTTATGAGGCAGTGAGAAGCAAAAGTATTTAAGAGCCATTATTTTGAAATTCAGACAAAAAACGGAAATTTTGGCAGTGACCATTTTTGATTTTCCTAATTTTTTTATATGTCAAAGTAGGTCATAAGAAGTGAACATTCTGAAATTTTTAGCCTTCCAAAAATTTTCTTTCGCTCGTTAAAAATTCCCAAAGTTTGAGGTTTTGCAGCGCTTTTTTAGAAAAATTCTGTAAGTCGCATTTCAGTGCGCTATAGCTCTTTACAGAAACACCACCTCCAGGTTATGTTTATATTTATTGGTTGTACTGTATCTAGTGATGATGACTTCATAGTTATTTTGGTTGGAGATTGTTGCTTTCTTCAGATAAGGGGTCGCAAAGTATGGATTTTATCCGTTTTCGCGCAAGTTTAACCTGCGTTATTTCCCCCAAAAAAGCCACTCCCGAAAAAAATGTGACATATACTGAAAGTTTATACTATGAAGAGAGTAAATAGCACAAAATTTGCTTGAGGTTTAATTTTTTTTAGGAGAAAAATGTCCTGATATTTTTCAAATTTTCAAAAATTGTGCTTTTTTGATCGCAATTAACTCAAAACAGCATCACTAGGAAAAAAAACCTTTTATATATTATGGTACCTGGCTATGTGTAAAACATCATGAAAAAGAAAACAGCATGGGATCTCTTCTTGTTTTCTAGAAAATAATTTTTTTGTAGCTCATTTTATGCGTTTTCTCGTGCGTAAAACGTGTGTCCAGTATGCAGATTAGATCTGCTAAAACTTAAAGGATGTAGTAAGAATGTATATATGTATGTATAAAGAAAAAGAAAAAGACTAGCACTACTTTATTTTTCTGATTTTTACAAATTGATGGCATTTTAATTGCAGGTAAATCAGAAAACGATAAATCGATATCATATGTGAGTATATATATATATATATATATATATATATATATATTGATTTATCGTTTTATCGTATCAATCCCAAAATAATTCTTTCTTATTTATTTATTTATGTCCATAGCAATGGAATTTTTTATGTTATCTTCAAATACCTCTAAAAAGCTGTCGGTTCTTGATAAATCAGTATTATTTGCTTTTTTTTTTTTTTGCTTTGTATATACTCTCTTAAAAAATTCCAGCGATTTTAACTCAGACTGAGTAAATTTTCACTCCTTTCCAGCATTGAAAACGCACTTTCCTTATAGGAGTGAATTTCATTCCTTTTGCGGAGCGGTTTTTTTCACTCCTTTTGGATAAGCTAATTTCACTCGCTTTTGATAAGTGTTTTTCACCCTTTTTTAAGACTAAATTAATATCCTAAATGAGTGGCTGTTTTCCGTTTTGGAAAGCCGCTATTTCACTCTTTTTTAGAATAAAATAGGTAAAATCATTTCACTCTCATTTGGTGAAATTGTTTTTTAAACGTGTTTTCATGTGCTTATACTGTGTATTTGAATTTAAAACTGTTTTTAAAACTGTTATTTCATTAGAAAAAAAATAGTTTTTAAGTTAGAAAAGGGGGAAAAAACTGTTTTTAGTGTTTCCGAAGAGGATGTACAAAAGCTGTATGGTAAGTACGAAGAATTTTCTTTTTTATTAAAACTTTAACTGGTAACATTTCTTGAACTACTCGTATATCGTTACAAATCACCCATGTGCAATATTACGTACAATTCCCAATCTGAAGATTGAAATAAAATTAAAAAACCCACACAGTTCCAAATAAATAGATTTAAAATTTTGAAACTCTATATTTATATTCTCGGTGTGTCTTTTAACATTAATAATGTTTTAAAAGTTACATCAGTCCAAATTAATTTTAAAAGTCACTCATAAATTGTGACAAGATACGTTTGAATTCAATTTTGTTTCTTCGGGGCCATTCATTAATTACGTAAGGACAATTTTGGCAATTTTTGACCTTTCCTTTCCCCCTATGTAATGGTATGTAAGACTCCCCCCCCCCCCATCTTATGTAAGATTCTTTTTTTTCTTCACAATAATAAAATAACAAATATTACATCACTGGGATCGTTCTTAAATGAACTATCATTATTTTTTTAAAACATTTTTGAGTAAAGAAATGTTTACTGTAAGGAATCTAGACCGAATGTTTTTTCGACAAATAATTTTTGTATATGATGCGATAATAATTAAAAATAAGACATGCAAAACACAGTGCGATTCTTTTATTATATTTTACACGTTTCATTCTTTGAAACACAAGTAAAAAACAGCTCATCCTATAATACATACTTTTACCTTCCTGAAGCAAATGAAATATAATATTTGCCAAACCACTCGACCGCGGATTTCTATATAAAATATCGGCTTGGAAAATATTACGTAAGAATGGATCTAACCTCTCCCCCCTCTCCAAGCAAGGGTATGTAGAGAATTTTTCACCCCCTCCCTCTCAGGATTCTTACTTAATTAATGAATGGCCCGTTACACATATGAATGAGTGTATTACACACAAAAACAATATTTGATTAATTTAAAATTATGCAGTGGTTGGAGCTCCGACCATCGGGAGCGGATTCGGTATCCGACCTATAGATTTGCGCATGGTCGGGTCTGTAACACCTGCCTAAAATATATATACAGTACACACACACACCAAAGATGGTAACGACTGTTTCAAATGTCATATTTTTGATTCGATGACCGAAACAAAAAATTTGGAAGAAAAAGTTACAAAAAGTTCGCCCTAACATTGCACGTGGGTGATTTGTAACGATATACGAGCAGTTCAAGAAATATTAACAGTTACAAGTTTTAATAAAAAAGAAAATTCTTCACACTTACCATGCAGTTTTTGTGCATTTCCTTCAGAAATCTCATTCGGCAATAAATATTGTTTAAATTCATTAAATGAAGACATTTAGATAGCGACATGCACTTGGTATTCGCGACCAACGTTAGTTAAGCCGAACGTGGAGGTATAGAAGATTCTCCCTAAACAAAATCACGTGACAGAATCAGTGGACAGAATCGAACCAATGAAAATGTTTTTGAGTCCTTCTTTTAAAGAATATTTTTATTTTTCGCTCATCAAAGGATTGTTTCCGAATTTCACGCGAATAAGGAGGAATTTTGGTCTTGGTTTTTTCGTAAAACGTCTTTTTTCGATACAGCTAGCACTCAGAAAGAATGAATGCACCCGAAATAGATTTCACTCTTTTTAAGAGTTATTTTTTCGTTCTTTTGATTTAAGAGTGTAGGCTAAAAGCAGCTTGAATTTGACTTTTTGTCAGATATTGTTCGGTTGGAATATTTTTATGTCTTCAATTATCTCTGTTCTCATTGCATGTTCTACTTGGTCGGGCGTCCGATTTCTTCCGGTTTTCTCACCACAAAGGAACTTTTCTTAAAGAAACTCTCTTTGTTTCATTGAAAATCGTGTACTTTTACGAGTTGGGAGAGCCCACCCCTCACATGAGATTGACAAAACGTTTTCTTCTTTGTTTTCTCCTTGTTGACTGGTAGATGCCTGACCAAGACCATAAGAAACAGAACGCTCAACAGGTATTTGAAGATGACATAGAAAATAGACATTTAGAGGAAAGTGAAGCAGATATTATTCATGAAATTTCTTCCACAGCTATGGACATAAATAAAAAAGAATTATTTTGGGATTGATACGATAAATCAATATATATATATATATATATATATATATATATATATATATATATATATATATATATATATATATATATATATATATATATATATATATATATATATATACACTAGCTGTACCCGACGCGCGTTGCTACGCCAACAAAAAAATACATCATTATACTGATTTTCATGACAATCGGTTGAACGGGGCAGAAGTTGCTACTCTGCAATGCCACCTGGTGGCGAGTGGCTTCAATGAGCATATTATGCACCTTCTCCGTGGAAAAATACATATATATATAGCAATTTTCATAATAATCGGTCCAAGTATCAAGTGAAGCCGTGACGATACTCAAATTTTGTACTCACGCAGTTTGCAAGATCAATCAATCGCTAAAAATATCAAATAGAAAAAGTTTTAAATCCCCCCGTTGCATGAAAAGCCATAAAACAATAAAGAAAGAATTTGTTCAAACTCAAGAAAAATGGCAACAGCTAACTTCTTATCAATGAGATCTTTCACGCGAATTAATTTCTGCAGCCGATAATTTTATTCGTATTTATCCAATGGATTGTGACTTAAATTGGAATAAAAAAGGAACTATCGATCGGATTTTTTCCAAACTGGTCTATAAACATTCCCAGTACCAAAAATAACAAACGGTGAAAGTTTCAGCCAAATCTGCCGGGTAGTTTTTGAGTTCATGGATGACATACAGAGAAACATTCATTTTTATACATATAGATATATCGTTTTCTGATTTACCTGCAGTTAAAATACAATCAATTTGTAAAAATCAGAAAACTAAAGTATTGCTAGTCTTTTTCTCTATTCACACATATATACATTCCTACTACATACTTTAAGTTTTAGCAGATCTAATCTGCATACTAGACACACGTTTTACGCACGAGGAAAACGCATAAAATGAGCTACAAAAAAATTATTTTCTAGAAAACAAGAAGAGATCCCATGCTGTTTTCTTTTTCATGATGTTTTACACATAGCCAGGTACCATAATATATAAAAGGTTTTTTTTTCCTAGTGATGCTGTTTTGAGTAATTGCGATCAAAAAAGCACAATTTTTGAAAATTTGAAAAATATCAGGGCATTTTTCTCCTAAAAAAATTAAACCTCAAACAAATTTTGTGCTATTTACTCTCTTCATAGTATAAACATTCAGTATATGTCTCATTTTTTTCGGGGGGTGGCTTTTTGGGGGGAAATAACGCAAGTTAAACTTGCGCGAAAAAACGGATAAAATCCATACTTTGCGACCAATTATCTGAAGAAAGCGACAATCCCCAACCAAAATAACTTTGAAGTCATCATCACTAGATACAGTACAACCAATAAATATAAACATAACCGTGGGGTGGTGTTTCTGTAAAGAGCTAAAGCGCACTGAAATGCGACTTTTAGAATTTTTCTAAAAAAGCGCTGCAAAACCTCAAACTTTGGAAATTTTTCATAAGCGAAAAAAAATTTTTTGGAAGGCTAAAAATTTCAGAATGTTCACTTCTCATGACCTACTTTGACATATAAAAAAATTAGAAAAATCAAAAATGGTCATTGCCACACCTTGTCTGAACTTCAAATAATGTCTCTTAAGTCGACTTTTTTAAAGTTTTGAGTGAAACGCGTTTAAAGCTTAGATCTTAGGTAGGCTTTCATTGAACCTTTTTTCTAAATCATGCTGCATTTCAGCACATACCAGGCAGGGATACCAGTACTAACTCTTACCCCAAAAGAAAGGGGAGGTTCCTCTATTATTTGTACTGGTTACCTCTAAAATTTTAAATTTGGGCACTTACATCCCTTTGCTTCTAGCTACCTCAAATGGCAAAATAATTTTGTTGAATGCAAATGCATCATCAACTAACTCTTTTTTAAAACATATTGGTATTTCAAATGTGAAATTTTATCAAATTCTAGAAAAATTTTAGAAAAACGATTTCAAAGACATAGACTTGTGGTCAAAAGCGTAAATGCCAAAGCTAAAACGTAGGAGCTAAAGGAGACGACGGAAGAAATTTAGTTGAGCAATTTGGCATCAGAGAGATGGTCTTATTTGAATATTTTCCCTTTTTGGCTCGTTCGAATTACGGAGCCATATATGTATTTGGGCGTTTTTTGCGTGCGCTCCATTGTGAGTTGGTATTTATAATTTTCAAAATACCGTAACCTCTCTCATTCACTAGGGATCGTTAACAAATTTGCAACACTTGCCAGCAATCGTTCAGTGTGATTCGTGATAAAAACAGGTTATTTGTAAACAATCTCTTAAGTTTCGTCGCCTACCCGAGAATAATTGAATTTCGACTTTTTAGGTCACCGATATCTTGTGAAGTTTTTATGATATTCAACTAAAATTATTTTATAAGTTGCCAAATATATTGCTCAAGAAATTTGAAAGTTATAAATTTCTATCTGTTGCGCATGTGCAGTGAGAAATTATTGCTTTAAAAGTTCATACTTCCTCTAACTTTTAGTATTTGTATTTTATATTCTAGCATAATGTTTCTCTTGTACGCAGTCAAGTTTTCTGAAAGTTTGGTCAAGTTTGAAGGAAAACACTTCGTGTTATGAGCCAAAACATAAGCAAACAAAACTAATATTTTTGAAAGAAATGCTTATCCTTGTGAATATAAATAGTAATTTCACGAAAATGTATAAAATTATTGTAAATATTAAGTAAACTAATTGCTGAAGTTCTTTGATCATACCCAGCTATTTACGCTGAAAGATGATCAAACAAAGTTTTTAGTTTCATCAGTTTGTTGCTGAAAAAGTGCTTCAGAACAAAACGATTAGTGGTTCTAACACTTGGGTTGAGGTCTTGAGCAACAACGGGTTCTGATTTTTTTTTTTTTTTTTTTGCCGAGTTAATTTTATTTGTTTCTTTGTTCTGAATTATTTGAATCCTCTTTCCATAAAAAGTTCTCGTAGATGTTCTCTTCTGAACTGAGTAAAAATCACATGCGTGTTTTCAATTTTAAACATGATGCAAAGATAGCAAAAGCAAAAAGCTAGGAAGCGAAATCTCTCTTCCCACACAAAAATAAATAACAAATGAAAACAATCGTGTGATTAAAACTAGATTTCCTTCCCATCATTCCTTTGTGAGCAAACAAAATGGACGACGGCTGTTTGGATTATCTTGAGTGATTCGCAAATGCTAGAAACTATTGATAAACATTCGCTAACATGACGTCAGAGAAACAAAGATTAATTACAAAATTTAATCAGAATTAACATTCGCTATAGGTGTTATCAAAAAGTACGGCCGAAAACATTAATGCAATGATTAACAGAATGGTGCGAAAAAAAAATCATTTTTTTTTTTATTTCCACGCCACTGTAGCGCGGAAAAGTTGCGATTGGTAAGCATTTTTTTTTTTTTTTTTTGAAATCTGATTTATTTCTGCCGCACCGTTTCTTCGTATTTTAAACTTTCGCCTCAATTAACAACAAAAACGTTACAAAAGAATACTGCATGAAAAAATAACTATTTGGGGGGGGGAGGGATTAGATGCCACTTCTGAGAGAATATCTTTAGAACACTTTCGTCCCTTACAAACTATCCTTTATCAAATAATTTCTGGAACACGAAAACTTATTATTTTTTTTAATGCAGCATTGCTCCAATTTTAAAATGCAGGTCAAACAATTTTTAAACCGCTAATAGTTTTTTAAACAAATTCTTCCCTGAATTACAGTCATATAACGTCACAACGGAGCTTTAATAATTGCTAAAGTTTTGTTTTAAATTTGTGAAAAATGTGGCAGAATAGCACTTGCCATTATTTTTATGAGTTTGGGGAAAATGAAAAAATGGTCTGAAGCAAAATAATCAGGAGTGCTCACGTCGGCTGTGGGAGGAGGGGGGGGGGGGGGCGTCATGGCGCAGAATATGCCATGAAATTTTTCGGGGGGGGGGGCTGTTCAAGGAATAATTTCTTCTTTTTTTAGAGGGGTCATCCAATTTGGGGGGTCTTTGAAGTGTTCGGGAGGGAGGGGTGTGCCCTTGTTCTTAGGGAGGGCGGGGGCACCCCTGGAAAAATCAATTACTTTTCTTAAACAGTAGTATCTGTTGCAACTTTTTTACTCTAACAAGGTATCTTGTCCAATTGAGAGACTCTGAATTACATAAATCATTCCAAGACAGAAAATGACAGAATGAAGTTGAATGTTCCACAAAATTTCAATGCGCAACACAATAATACCTAAACGAATTTAAAATTCTCTTTGTTTCAAATAATTATAAATAAAACGGTTCAGGAGATTTTTAACTGCAGAAGAAATTACTATTACTAGCTTCATGAACACATTAATGTGGAAAAATATTCTCAATGGATGAAATAACATTTGATTTTATGCTAGGGAATGTAAATATAGAAGCAATTAGAATGTGACTTTATTTTTGCATACAAACACGCATGTAATTACAAGACAGGGGATGAGAAAGAGCTTTGAAAAACAAGTGATTGTACAAAATGAAGGTGTGAATGATAACAAGGAATTTTTACATGGGCGTCCATATGCAAAATTTTAAGAGGAGGGGGGGGGGGGACTCAGGTATTTTCCATATGTTTTAGCAGGATATTTTCCCGCGGAAACCGATTTCAGTACAGATTTTAGAGCGAATAAAATTTGACATTTTTTACTTATTCAATAATGGCTGGAAAAGAAATGTTTTTACATTTTAGCAAAGAAAAAAAATACTAAAGCAAGGAAGTTGTAATTTCTAAAGAGGTGGGGGGGGGGGGGCTTGAGTCCCCACTTGCCCCCCTCCCCATATGGGTGCCCTTGAATTTTTGGATGATAAAAATATAAAATTATTTTTTCAACTTTTAGAAAGGACTATATTGAATAAAATATGACAACGTATATAAAGTACAAATACAAAATGAAAAAAGGTTAAAAAACCAGCAAACAGCTGTTTCGGCACTCTAAAATACAAATGCCATCATCAGTGCAAATAAAAACGAAGACAGGTTCAACCCGACTAAAACACAGTCGAGGCGAACATTGGAATGAGAGACGAGTTGTAAAAGATATGAGAGCAGTACCGGAAAAGATGACGTCAGGGTTACGTCAGAACTACAGAGGACAGTTGCACTCAGGAGAAAACGACACAGACAAAAAAAATAAATCAAATAACAGACTTCCAAACATTAGGAAAAGGGGGAGTGCTAGACAAATCATTGACGATTAAATTAGCATTTTTCCATATGTAATATGACTCCCAAAAATCTAAATCATGAATGGACGAACACTCGTGAATAACTTTGGCGGAAGAAAAAATAAAATTATGGCCACAAGACCAACAATGTTGAGCAATAGAGGAGCGTTTGAGATCCTGTTTTTTGACGTAGTTTTCGTGTTCTTTTATCCGGAATTTGAGGGATCGTCGAGTCTGCCCAATGTAGGCTAATTTGCACTGGCAGGAAACACTATAAATGCCCCATTTGTCAAGGTTCTGAACAGGGTGTTTAAGCTGTGAAAATTTTAATTTATTAACAGGAGAAAAAGTGACGGAAAAATGAAACTTTTTTAAGATTTTGGCAATTTGTAGACTGATTTTAGGAAAAAAGGGTAAGACAACGGAACTCGAATAGTTCACAGGAGCAAGTGTTTGATTTTTGTTAGCTGAGTTACATAGCTTCTTATAAATGGTATCAATAATATCAGATGTGAATCCCCGATCAACCGCAATACCTCGTAGGTAATTCAGTTCTGATGAAAGTAAATTGGAATTTGAACAAATGGCTAAAGCACGGTAAATAAAAGATCTAAAAGCAGCCAATTTTTGTTTAGGAGGGTGAACGGATAACTTGTGGGGGGGGGGGGGGGAAGAGAAACAGCAAAGGGTTTACGGAAAACAGTAGTTGTAAACATATTGTTATGACGAGTGATGGACACATCAAGAAAAGAAAGATGATTTCCAGATTCCAATTCAACAGTAAATTGAATATGTGGGTCAATAGTATTTAGGATGGATAAAAGGTTATCAAGGTCACTGACAGATGAGTCCAAAAGCACAAAAATGTCGTCAACGTACCTGACGTAAAAATCAAATTGTATAAATTTAAATAATTTAAGTTCGAAATAGTGCATGTACAAATCACTTAGAATTGGACTCAAAGGGTTGCCCATAGCAAGACCTTCAGTCATACGGAAAAAATTACCGTCGAAAATAAACGTGTTTAGTTTTAAGCAAGAACGTGTTAAATTGCATAATTCATTGATCTCAAAATCGGAAAAGTGATGTTCAGTTAATCTCATTTTAAGGCAGTCTAACGCACCTTCAACAGGCACGTTAGTGAAGAGTGATTTTACATCAAAAGAGGCCATTCTATGGTTATTTAGCTGAAAAATTCGAAGTTTGCGAACAAAGTCAAGAGAGTTCCGAACAGTAAAACAATTGCTGGAAAGAAGAGGTGAAAAAACGGAAACTAAAAATTTGGCCAATTTGTAAGAAGCACTACCAATGTTAGAAACAATGGGACGGAGAGGAATGAGTGGTTTATGCACTTTAGGCAAAGCGTAGAATCTGGAACATTGTGCAACAGAAGGAATCAAGCGTTTTTTTGTGAAAATCTGGAATCAACGGAGATGACTTAATGGCGTTACTGATAGTTTTTAATTCTTTACCACAAGGATCTTGTTTGATTTTTTCATATGGCCCGTCTAAAATTAAGTTATTGCATTTGTTGATATAATCTTTTTTGTTTAGAACAACAATTTGGCCCCCCTTATCAGCGTTTGTAATGACTAAATCAGAGTTAGCACATAAATCTCTTACGGTACGAGTTACATTATATAACTTGTTGTTATGGAACTGTGAATTGAAGTTGATGTTGTTAGAAATGAGATGACGGATTGAATCCTTCTGTGTGGAAGTTAAAGCACTAAATTTCAAGGCCTTTTCGACCGGAGCAATTAAAAGAGGAAACGACGGTTTAGATGGGGCCACAAAATTACTATTGAATTTTAAAGCATTAACTTGAACAGAATTTAAGGAAACATCTGAAAGATTGACGACAGCATTAACATTAACTTTTGGTAAGTTATAAGTTGTAAGATTAGAAGAAACTTTACATAAACTGGTTAACTTTTTATTAAGTACTGATTTGTGTTTGTTTGAATAAAAAGCAGCTCTCTGCCAAGACCTCCTGTCAAAAAATTCAAAATGACGACTGGAATTAGCAACACGTAAATGTAAATAAAAAAGCTCCTGCTCAATCATTGCAACTTTGTGTCGCGTATCTTGAATGACAGCTCTTAACAGAGCCAATTTAAAGTTGAACAAAGTTTTATCAATTCTCGTTGACCGAGATAAATTGCACTCAAGTGAAATAAAATTAGGAATAACTCGTCTCCTTTTACATTCACACAAAAAGGATAAATGATCTAAAAATTTAAATTTCTTAACCCGTAGGTTACAAAACCTATTAATGTCAGACATGATTAAAATCAAGGACAGAAACAAACAGAAGAAAGGAATGGAAAAATGGAATCCACTTACGACCAAAAGCCCGTTGAAGCTAGTGAATACATAAAAAGTAGTCAAAAACTTTGTACTGCATAGTGAATAAAATATGACAACGTATATAAAGTACAAATACAAAATGAAAAAAGGTTAAAAAACCAGCAAACAGCTGTTTCGGCACTCTAAAATACAAATGCCATCATCAGTGCAAATAAAAACGAAGACAGGTTCAACCCGACTAAAACACAGTCGAGGCGAACATTGGAATGAGAGACGAGTTGTAAAAGATATGAGAGCAGTACCGGAAAAGATGACGTCAGGGTTACGTCAGAACTACAGAGGACAGTTGCACTCAGGAGAAAACGACACAGACAAAAAAAAATAAATCAAATAACAGACTTCCAAACATTAGGAAAAGGGGGAGTGCTAGACAAATCATTGACGATTAAATTAGCATTTTTCCATATGTAATATGACTCCCAAAAATCTAAATCATGAATGGACGAACACTCGTGAATAACTTTGGCGGAAGAAAAAATAAAATTATGGCCACAAGACCAAAAATTGGCTGCTTTTAGATCTTTTATTTACCGTGCTTTAGCCATTTGTTCAAATTCCAATTTACTTTCATCAGAACTGAATTACCTACGAGGTATTGCGGTTGATCGGGGATTCACATCTGATATTATTGATACCATTTATAAGAAGCTATGTAACTCAGCTAACAAAAATCAAACACTTGCTCCTGTGAACTATTCGAGTTCCGTTGTCTTACCCTTTTTTCCTAAAATCAGTCTACAAATTGCCAAAATCTTAAAAAAGTTTCATTTTTCCGTCACTTTTTCTCCTGTTAATAAATTAAAATTTTCACAGCTTAAACACCCTGTTCAGAACCTTGACAAATGGGGCATTTATAGTGTTTCCTGCCAGTGCAAATTAGCCTACATTGGGCAGACTCGACGATCCCTCAAATTCCGGATAAAAGAACACGAAAACTACGTCAAAAAACAGGATCTCAAACGCTCCTCTATTGCTCAACATTGTTGGTCTTGTGGCCATAATTTTATTTTTTCTTCCGCCAAAGTTATTCACGAGTGTTCGTCCATTCATGATTTAGATTTTTGGGAGTCATATTACATATGGAAAAATGCTAATTTAATCGTCAATGATTTGTCTAGCACTCCCCCTTTTCCTAATGTTTGGAAGTCTGTTATTTGATTTATTTTTTTTGTCTGTGTCGTTTTCTCCTGAGTGCAACTGTCCTCTGTAGTTCTGACGTAACCCTGACGTCATCTTTTCCGGTACTGCTCTCATATCTTTTACAACTCGTCTCTCATTCCAATGTTCGCCTCGACTGTGTTTTAGTCGGGTTGAACCTGTCTTCGTTTTTATTTGCACTGATGATGGCATTTGTATTTTAGAGTGCCGAAACAGCTGTTTGCTGGTTTTTT
The DNA here is from genome assembly GCF_026930045.1 of Uloborus diversus. Lineage (NCBI taxonomy): Eukaryota > Metazoa > Arthropoda > Arachnida > Araneae > Uloboridae > Uloborus > Uloborus diversus. The sequence goes on along the minus strand of NC_072733.1, from coordinate 126,158,642 downwards.
AACCTTTTTTCATTTTGTATTTGTACTTTATATACGTTGTCATATTTTATTCACTATGCAGTACAAAGTTTTCGACTACTTTTTGTGTAAAGGACTATATTGTTGGGAAAAATAAGTTCTTCACATGGAAAACGAATGCAGGGCAAAATTCAGTTTATGAATTTGCCCTGTGTCGTTTATATTAATGAGTTTATGGATTTTAAAGACAATAAATGTTAACAAATGTTTCATGAAATGGAACAGATGGAGGGGGGAGGGGATCGGGTTCTAAAGCTAATACATTGTAACAAGTTTTTAATAATATTATAGATTATTTTTCTTTTCTATGTTTTTAATTCTTTTCTTTCTTTCTTTCAAATGCATTTACAACATAGAAGAAAATATTAAGCTTCTATATTATTCAAAAATGTTTACTTCACACACAAGAAAAAAAAACATTTATGACTGACAGATTTTCAATATTAGAAAGAGATTAATATATTAATCAGTAGCGTATCTAGATTGAAGGGAACAACAGTCTGCCCCGGAATCGCATCCAAAGTGGATTTCAAAGTTAGTAAAATAAATAAATTTTAATTAATTCTCTGAAGTTTTCCTTTTTTTTCTTAAATCATATTTAATTCATTAAATGTCAACGAAAACAAAGCACAATATTGCGCTTGGACGGAGCTCGTTACATATGCGTCTAGGGCAAATTTTATATAAAATTTATTCGTAATTATTAAACTCGTTTTTTTAATAGTTACAACGCCAAAATAAAAATAAATTGTTGTTTCTAAAAAATAGCACGAACTTAATATTTACATAAAACATCTTTTGGAAAGAGGGGGGGGGGGGATTTCGTAAATTACAGCCCGGCCCAAATGAAACCCTTGCCAAGAATGTGACTATATTACACCGGTATTCTCCACTCCGGTTAAAACTCGGACCAAGGCTTAAACCTCGAACTCGGTTTAGCGTTAAACTCGGTCACGGAACGCCCACTTCCAGAGCTCGGCTTGTAACCGCTACTTCGACGGTTTAAAACTAGATTTCCTTCCCATCATTCCTTTGTGAGCAAACAAAATGGACGACGGCTGTTTGGATTATTTTGAGTGATTTGCAAATGCTAGAAACTATTGATAAACATTCGCTAACTTGACGTCAGAGAAACAAAGATTAATTACAAAATTTAATCAGAATTAACATTCGTTATAGGTGTTATCAAAAAGTACGGCCGAAAACATTAATGCAATGATCAACAGAATGGTGCGAAAAGAATCATTTTTTTTATTTATTTCCACGCCACTGTAGCGCGGAAAAGTTGCGATTGGTAAGCATTTTTTTTTTTGAAATCTGATTTATTTCTGCCGCACCGTTTCTTCGTATTTTAAACTTTCGCCTCAATTAACAACAAAAACGTTACAAAAGAATACTGCATGAAAAAATAACTATTTGGGGGGGAGGGATTAGATGCCACTTCTGAGAGAATATCTTAGAACACTTTCGTCCCTTACAAACTATCCTTTATCAAATAATTTCTGGAACACGAAAACTTATTATTTTTTTTTAATGCAGCATTGCTCCAATTTTAAAATGCAGGTCAAACAATTTTTAAACCGCTAATAGTTTTTTAAACAAATTCTTCCCTGAATTACAGTCATATAACGTCACAGCGGAGCTTTTATAATTGCTAAAGCTTTGTTTTAAATTTGTGAAAAATGTAGCAGAATAGCACTTGCCATTATTTTTATGAGTTTGGGGAAAATGAAAAAATGGTCTGAAGCAAAATAATCAGGAGTGCTCACCTCGGCTGTGGGAGGAGGGGGGGGGGGGGCGTCATGGCGCAGAATATGCCATGAAATTTTTCGGGGGGGGGCTGTTCAAGGAATAATTTCTTCTTTTTTTTAGAGGGGTCATCCAATTTGGGGGGTCTTTGAAGTGTTCGGGAGGGAGGGGTGTGCCCTTGCTCTTAGGGAGGGCGGGGGCACCCCTGGAAAAATTAATTACTTTTCTTAAACAGTAGTACCTGTTGCAACTTTTTTACTCTAACAAGGTATCTTGTCCAATTGAGAGACTCTGAATTACATAAATCATTCCAAGACAGAAAATGACAGAATGAAGTTGAATGTTCCGCAAAATTTCAATGCGCAACACAATAATACCTAAACGAATTTAAAATTCTCTTTGTTCAAATAATTATAAATAAAACGGTTCAGGAGATTTTTAACTGCAGAAGAAATTACTATTACTAGCTTCATGAACACATTAATGTGGAAAAATATTCTCAATGGATGAAATAACATTTGATTTTATGCTAGGGAATGTAAATATAGAAGCAATTAGAATGTGACTTTATTTTTGCATACAAACACGCATGTAATTACAAGACAGGGGATGAGAAAGAGCTTTGAAAAACAAGTGATTGTAAAAATTAAGGTGTGAATGATAACAAGGAATTTTTACATGGGCGTCCATATGCAAAATTTTAAGAGGAGGGGGGAGGGACTCAGGTATTTTCCATATGTTTTAGCAGGATATTTTCCCGCGGAAACCGATTTCAGTACAGATTTTAGAGCGAATAAAATTTGACATTTTTACTTATTCAATAATGGCTGGAAAAGAAATGTTTTTACATTTTAGCCAAAGAAAAAAATACTAAAGCAAGGAAGTTGTAATTTCTAAAGAGGTGGGGGGGGGGGGGGGGCTTGAGTCCCCACTTGCCCCCTCCCCATATGGGTGCCCTTGAATTTTTGGATGATAAAAATATAAAATTATTTTTTCAACTTTTAGAAAGGACTATATTGTTGGGAAAAATAAGTTCTTTACATGGAAAACGAATGCAGGGCAAAATTCAGTTTATGAATTTGCCCTGTGTCGTTTATATTAATAAGTTTATGGATTTTAAAGACAATAAATGTTAACAAATGTTTCATGAAATGGAACAGATGGAGGGGGGAGGGGATCGGGTTCTAAAGCTAATACATTGTAACAAGTTTTTAATAATATTATAGATTATTTTTCTTTTCTATGTTTTTAATTCTTTTCTTTCTTTCTTTCAAATGCATTTACAACATAGTAGAAAATATTAGGCTTCTATATTATTCAAAAATGTTTACTTCACACACAAGAAAAAAAAAAACATTTATGACTGACAGATTTTCAATATTAGAAAGAGATTAATATATTAACTAGTAGCGTATCTAGATTGGGGGGAACAACAGTCTGCCCCGGAATTGCATCCAAAGTGGATTTCAAAGTTAGTAAAATAAATAAATTTTAATTAATTCTCTGAAGTTTTCCCTTTTTTTCTTAAATCATATTTAATTCATTAAATGTCAACGAAAACAAAGCACAATATTGCGCTTGGACGGAGCTCGTTACATATGCGTCTAGGGCAAATTTTACATAAAATTTATTCGTAATTATTAAACTCGTTTTTTTAAGAGTTACAACGCCAAAATAAAAAAAAGTTGTTGTTTCAAAAAAATAGCACGAACTTAATATTTACATAAAACATCTTTTGGAAAGCGGGGGGGGGGGGGGATTTCGTAAATTACAGCCCGGCCCAGATGAAACCCTTGCCAAGAATGTGACTATATTATTGAATTAGTTTTTATTTCATCTTGATTAATAACAAGATGAAAAAAAAAACATTTAATTAATAACAAGATAAAAAACTTTTTAAGTTTCTATACAGAAACATTAAAAAAATGCATTGATGTCTTTAAATTTCAAATTGAGTCTAATAAAAAAAAAATGCATGAACTAGATCCATTTTGCTACTCCCAATTCTTATTATATGTCAATCATTCTTCTGCGCGCGAATTTACTACCACGTGGAATGCAGTCATGTAGAAAATGTCACGTGAGTCACTCTACCCAATGGTAACAGCCGTTTCATTTCTCCTTCAGTTAAAACTCGGCTCCCCTAAATCGTGCTTGAAATGACTTGAAGAATACGCACCGCGTTCGAAACTAGTTTTCCCTTACTTCTCGGTTTTGGGGAGCCGAGTTTCATCTCCGTTCTGTGACGGTATTGAGAATACGGCCGTTATTGAATTAGTTTTTATTTCATCTTGATTACTAACAAGATGAAAAAAAAAACATTTAATTAATAACAAGATAAAAAACGTTTTAAGTTTCTATACAGAAACATTAAAAAAATGCATTGATGTCTTTAAATTTCAAATTGAGTCTAATAAAAAAAAATTGCATGAACTAGATCCATTTTGCTACTCCCAATTCTTATTATATGTCAATCATTCTTCTGCGCGCGAATTTACTACCACGTAGAATGCAGTCATGTAGAAAATGTCACGTGAGTCACTCTACCCAATGGTAACAGCCGTTTCATTTCTCCTTCAGTTAAAACTCGGCTTCCCTAAATCGTGCTTGAAATGACTTGAAGAATACGCACCGCATTCGAAACTAGTTTTCCCTTACTTCTCGGTTTTGGGGAGCCGAGCGAGACCCACGTGAGCCGAGTTTCATCTCCGTTCTGTGACGGTATTGAGAATACGGCCGTAAACGGAAAATTTCGTTGATGAATACCAATTTCAATTCTGTGACTTCAAGCCTCACGTATTGGCAAACCTCGCTGTTGAACCGTCGTCATAATGATAGGGTGAGTATGGCAGAAAATCATTCCATACAGATTCAACGAATGAGTACGCTCGACCATTTTTAATTTTTTTGAAACTCATATCCCCAAAAGATGCATATGAATGATGTTTAAAACCACTTTTATTTTTTCTCTAACATTAACCCTTGATTTTTTAGAGGTCATCAAAAGTGATTTTCGCAGTCAAAAATGGGACCTTTAGACCTTTGCATTTTGGCCAAAATCTATTTGAATTACATTTTAAATGATTTATGGCCATAAATGATTTATGGCAGTTAATTTTACGCTTTGATGTTAAAGAGCATAAGATGATAGTCTTACATGCTGAGTTACGTGGCTGTAACTTAATAATTAAAATAGTGGCAACAGGTTAAAGTTCAAGGTCGAATGTAAAATTTTTACTTATTTCAAAGGGGGATAACTCGCTTAGGGGACGGAAACACAAAATGAAATACGGCAAAAACTAATCACTGGAACCATGCTAATAAGAATATGTAACTGCTGCTATGTGTTTGCTTACACTCAATTGGTTACAGCCCCTCAAAGGTCAGAAAAATGACAAAAATTACATTTTTAGACCCCTGTAAACCAAAAGGGGATGGAATTAAAAATAAAATTTCTTGGCCAATTGAATATTCCATTCAAGTACTATACAGGTTATATATATTGTATTGTGTATTTGGTTTGTAAAAAAGATACAGGTCTTTGAAATTGAGCAATTTTGCTAGTTAATTTACGCACTAAAACAGAAATAAAAAGTGTGAAAACTTCATTGCACTTTCTTAAATGGCCTGTATAATATATTATACTGAAGAAACATATTTTAAGTATAAAAAAAACTATTTTAACTTGATAACTTAGAAATATTTGGATATGAATGAGTAGTTCATACTTGATTGACAGCTTAAATAGTTAACTTATAGACTATCTACACACACAAATTTTCAATACACACAGACATATGCTCTGTACATTAACACATCTAAATTGCCTTAATCATATGCAAAAACATTATACATACAAAATTTAAATTTTAAAAAGTGCGTTTTTTATTTCTTGTTTGAGTGTAGTTTTGAAAAAATGAACTCACCTTGTAGTCACCTAGTAAGTTGTAATGGTGACTCAAGTATATGGCCTTTTGGGAATGCTTTACCAAAGCACATTCATAATTCGATACTTTGAAAATGTACTAGGAGCAAGACAATGACATGGGTTCTAAATTTAGTGATCAACACAAGCTATGTAATAACTTTTTTGACAATAATGGGCATTTTCTTTTAATAATATTTTTAGTAACACACTATTCTTCATACCTATTGCTAGGGGACAATAATTTTACAGTGATAATATTTAAATACGGTGGCATAAAGCAGTGATTAAATGTTGTATTGGGAATTTAATTTGCAGAGTCAAACCTTTCTTGCAGCATTTTTTTAACTAGTTTAATATACTGAATGCTCACAAGGATACATGCAATGTTTAGTAGAAAAAATGCAGAAGGTATACATTTCTGTAGAAATTAAAATGTGGCTTCTAGTAGTTCTTTGCAAGCTAGTCTTAGTAGTATCAATTCTATTTACGGTTCTTCTGATTCCGTTTCAATGTCCATTACCGTGTGATATTGCATAGAAATGCCATTCAGCTCTCAAGTTGACATCCGTTTCGTTATTACATAAATTAAGAAAGTTCTTTCTATTTTTGTTGTGTATTTGAGTAAAGTATTTCAGTACGCCATATGCTGTGTCACCACCAGAACTATAGTACTACTGTGTGAGTTCATTTTCTTAAAACTACACTGAAGCAAGAAATGAAAAACGCACCTTTTTTTTCCCTTTCAACTATGTAGATAATGCTTCTGCACGTGATTAGGCAAGTTACATAAGTTAATGTACAGAGCGTATGTTTGTATGTATTGAAAATTTGTGTGTGTAGATAGTCTATAAATTAACTACTTAAGCTGTCAATCATATATGAACTACTCATAAACCGAACCAACATACCTCATATACCAAATATTTCTAAGTTATTCAAATTAAAAAAAATATTTTTATACTTAAAATATCTTTTCCAATATAATATATTACATAGAGCACACTAGACGTAATTTAAGAAAGTGCAATAAAGTTTACACACATTTTATTTCTGTTTTACTGTGTGATTTAACTAGCAAAATAGCTCAACTTCAAAAACCTATATCTTTTTTAAAAACCAAATACACAGAACAATATAGATAACATGTATAGTACTTGAATGGAATATTCAATTGACCAAGAAATTTTATTTTTAATTCCATCCCCTTTTGGTTTACAGGGGTCTAAAAATGTCATTTTTCTCAATTTTCTGATCTTTGAGGGGCTGTAATTTATAAAGAGTAAACAAACACACAATTACAGCTATATTTTCTCATTAGTGTGACTCCAGTGATTAGTTTTTGCCATATTTCACTTTGTGTTTTTATCCCCTAAGCGAGTTATGACCCTTTGAAATGAGTAAAAATTTTACATTTGACCTTGAACTTTCGCCTGATGCCATCATTTTAATTATTAAGTTACAGCTATATAACTCAGTGTGTGAGACTACTATCTTATGTACTTTAACATCAAAATGTAAAATGTTCTGCCATTATTGTTATTCAATTAGATTTGGGCCAAAATGCAAAGGTCTAAAAGTCCCATTTTTGACTACGAAAATGACTTTTGATGACCTCTAACAAATGAAGGGTTAAGGTTAGAGAAAAAATAAAAGTGGTTTTAAACATCATTCATATGCATCTTTTTGGGATATGAGTTTCAAAAAAATTAAAAATGGTCGAGTGCACTCATCCGTTGAATCTGTATGGAATGACCCTATACCAAACTTTATCTGGGGTGATCTTTCTGGGATTATAGGGAATGGTTGCTATAATGAAATCAAGAAAAGTAAAAGCTTTAAATTTGCTATTCTTCGAAGAACTTCATACCATAATTGGTTGTTATTGCGTAGAATATATACACATGAACAAAGTTTTCAGTTTTATTTAAATCTACAGTTTGTTGTAACTTACTTCAAACTTTCAAAATCATAAGCATATTAATTAGTAGTTGAGCTGCTTCGAGTAATTAAGATTTTGCATGAATCACGCTGAATAAAGTGCGACAATTTAGCAGTGATAAAATCATACAATTAGGCAAAACAGTGGCAATTTCAAAAGTTCGTGTCTAACTGTTATTGCAGTGAAACCATGCTCAACAAAATGGCTATTGCGATACGCTCGATTAAACCTGAACTACTAATTTATTTTCTACAGGTTGCAATTTAATTACATTAGAGTCAAAGTCGGTAGCTTTTGCTTTTTACATTGCCTCGAGAAATTCACTGTACTGAGAATAATAATGAGAAAAGGTTGCTTCTCTGATAAGTTTAAAACTGAAAGGACCTGAAGAAAATCAAGTCTATTTCTTTTTCGTAGTAATGGGATATTTGAAATGTAACCGTAAGAAAAGAAATTTTTTTAGAAAAATTCCTAAAATGTCTCTTATTTTTTCTCCATTGTTTTGGAAACCTTCAAAAGTTCAAATACTACATAAAATTATAAACTGTATTTCTTATCACAAGAACCTTTGCATAAAATTTTATTCAATAACTTATCAAAGTGGAGTGGGGGTTAAGTGGTATTTTAACTAGGAAAATAATTAGTTTAGAAGTTTTTTGAACCTTTACTGTTGAGGTCTTACATCACACAAGAATTGGACTTCTGAAATCAAATGTGTTGGAATGTTTATATGTCCTCACCTCAGAGAAAGAGTCGGAAATCTTGCTGTAATTCCTGGGCTTAGATGTCTTACTGTTGCTGTGAGGCAACAATTTATGGCTTTATATGTATATGAGTGTTGCTGACGGAACTGTTTTAATTGTGTATATATATATATATATATATATATATATATATATATATATATATATATGGGTCGTTCTCCAGAAAACGTAACTTTTGAACGCAAATATTTTTCAATTTCGAAACCTTTTTTCTTTTTTCTCATTCTTACATAAAAGTGTTACCTACTAGAAGTGACCATAAACAAAGGCCCAGCTAAGTTCCAATTATTTTCCTTATAAATTTAAAAAAAAAAAAATTACAAAATGCCTTGTTCACGAAAAAAAAAAAGAAAAAACTTTTAATGTTTAAAAATCAAGGCAAATTTAATATCAAAGTAGTAATTTTGTTAATTTTGCAAATAATCAGCTATTTTAATGATTAGTGGGAACATAATATTTAGCTCTCTTAATTAAAGTACGACTTAATTAGTAGTTTGAAATGTATTTTAAAAAATCGTATTTAGTAAATTTGAGGATATATTGGCAATTTATGATTTTGGTAGAATGCCTATTATTGATGTACTTACCCTCCATTAGTTATTTTCACCTCAGAAATAATGACATTGATAAGGTCTGTCACGGAGGTGAGGATCTTTCAATTAATAAAGACCTAATAGATACATTTTTCATGGAATTTTTTTTTCTTCGTTGTTATAATCTGCACATGTTAAGCATACATGTTTACTTCTTCTTTTACATTAATTTACATCTCTGAATTCAAGTTCACGGAGGTGAGAAGTCAGAATAACCACATTAAGTGTTTAAAGCAAAATCTATCTTCTTGCTTTTCGACAAAAATCTCACAACTTCAACTATGGCTGAAAATAAACAAGGGGGCTCCCCTGTATCATGGAAAATAAAATTCGATGTCATTATTACTACGTGTTAATGAGGAATGGCATTTTGCATTTAGGTAACGGAAGTGAGAATTTATTGTGTGACATGACTCCTTGTCCTTCTAACACGAACTAAAATATAATATTAAAAAATTAAATATACTTAAACAATTAGTATTTGAGACATTTGTGAAAGGAATAATAAATAAATAAGTATATACTTTTAATTAAACAAGTTATTAAGCAACATAAACAGCCACACAAGGTGTGTGACATGCCACGAAGCTGAGAATTCACATGTTGTGAACCAAAATTATACTAAAATAAAAATTATTATTGAAAAATTTTGGCAGGTTTCAGTAGATATATTTTTGATGAAATTAAAAATTATTGTTAAATGAATTGATCGTTGAAGTTTTTACTGTAAAAGGCGTGCGGCAGAAAAATTACACTTTTTGAAGAATGAGAATGACCTATATATATATATATATATAGTGGTGAACAAAATTAAGAGATGGAAGGCATTTTCACACATTTCTTGGAAAATATCTCATAAAACCTGGACATTTGGTTACCATATAATAGCACTATGGCGCTGGTGTTGCTGAAATGAGTTCATGTATTCTTGTGGACGTTGCTAAGGCAGCAGGAGATATAAAAGTCAGCAGTCAGCTTCTCCGCTCTACGAGGCAGTAACGATTTGTATCGTGTTTCTTGAACAACCTTGTTGTTTTTGTTGATTTTTGGGTGGGGGCCGCCCCGCAAAAGTCATTTGTGACGGGCCCCGAAATTTCTGTGCACGCCCCTGTCTGTATCGCCACAAAAAAAAAAAAAAAAAAAAAAAAAAGTCATGTAAGGTGCTTAATCATTTTATTAAAGAGAAAAAAATACCCTTCATTACTAGAATGTAATGTGTGTACCGTTTGTTGACACGGTATGGACTTGAGTACCGTTTAGATGTGGTTCGACCAACATACAGTGCACGCGTTCAACTCTATTAAAGTCATCCATTTGTCTACCAGTGGATTGGTTTGGAGATAAAGAAGTCTATCTTTCATTATCGATTACAACCTGTCCCGCAACTGTTGATTGTCAGCTTCCTTTTCCATTTTTTTTCAAAAGCATTCAATGTTAAAAAATAAGTTCAATTTTGAAGAATGCGACAATATTTGGATAACAAATGTGTGTAATAGCAATAATAATTTGTAGTAATTATTTTAGGTGAGCATTTCTTTATTTTTATACAGTGTCACTAATTCACGGTTAAGGACAAATACGAAAAAATTCGTAGATTTTTTTGAGATTTCGTATTAACCGACTGCATTTTACGCAGCGTTTGAAATATGTTTCATTGTAATTTGTGCCGAAATTCATAAATTGGCTAAACAAGAAGGGAGCACTATTGTAACATTTAACAAGCCTTGATTAAGTTAAATAAACATCACCAGAAAAGATTTCAACAAGTTTCAAAAGAACGTGAGCTATTGGAAGTAGAGAATTACTCACGCTTCCACGCCCAGTTATATTACTACAAGTTCCGACGTCATACTTCGGAAAATTCTCTTGTGTTTACTTTGTGTGAATCATTCTTTCATGTCTACAAAGTCAAGTGGAGCATTAAATGTTTGGAGTAACAATGGGCTCCACACTGCGGAAAACATTTTACACAGTTGTAGTTTCTTTACAGCTTCCTTCGTTTTACTATCAATATCAGAAATGTGACCTTCATTGAGGCTGTGTAAACATCATTTAAAAATAAATATGATGTCTGTTTTTCAACGTTTCGTCATTTTTTGGCCATTAAGTAAAAGCGCACTCGGCTGAAAAATATACAATGCAAAGGACTAAAGCGGATGTGGACACAATGGCCGGTTGCGACTTCTTGACCTGGACAACGAGCTCACAGATAATAGGAATATTTTTAACTTTTACTTTATTCGGTATGAACTTTTCACTTGTGAAACTTTTTTACACTTTGAAATTTTTTAAAAGCTTACAGAACGTTTTGAACTTTTGGATGATGTCGAACAATGGATCATATGCACAAAAGGGCACCCCGAACGTAACTTTTTGGGAGGGCAGAAATTCTTAATTTATTTGTCGTGTGGAACTCCAAATTTCGCAGAATGATGATAATTTTGTTGAATGGGACTCTAAATTTTTTCGAATCATCAGACAAAATTTGCCGAATGAGGACATTTTTGGAAGGTCACAATGATCTCCCGTGACCTCCTATCGGCGAGCCCCTGTATGCACATAACGTCAATCGTCACTGAGCTTTACGACGACGTGCAAATTGCGATGAAACATTAACTTGCTACAGATGTATTTAAGCCCCCCCCCCTCCGCCCCTTCCACTTTGAGATAATATTCTAAATTATCCAAAACTTGCAATTTATTTATAGCAAATTTAACTACACAAAATTAATTTAAAATATTTTCGATTTGAGCAAGAACATTTTTATGTCCTGTAACTTTACATATAGTACAAATTTTGCAAATCCAAATGCAATGCGTATTTTTTACTAGTCAGTTTTATTCAAAACTTTAAAACTGTTAACAAAGATCATGAGAAAAAAAAAAAACCTAATATATGGTGGTAGTAATATAATATGGTGGGTAACCAGTAATATCATTTAAATTAAGTTAGTTATTGCTCTAAAAGTTCAAAATATTTGGGTTGCACAAAAATTTTTATTTTTATTTATTTATTTTTTTAAAATATTTTTATTTATTTATTTATTTTTTTTATATTTTTATTATTATTATTTTTTTTTTCGAAGCATGGGAATTTTAAAGAATTTTTAACGTGAAATTTTTGTCAAAAATGAGATTAATTTCTACTAAATATGTTACCAAATGTCATTAAGTAGCACGGATGCAAAAATTTCTGAAACGAACTTGAAGACTTTGATTCTGAGCTCCTAACAGAAGCAACTTGGACTGACCTGGTGGAGTGACGGTTATCGTAATCATTAAGTGAAAGTTTCTATGGACTGATGAGCACTAAAGACTTAAAAGCACTAATATTTCTGAATGCGTTTTGAAGCAGGTGCGAGTTTTAAAAGAATTTTTAATGTATAACAGTAGTTCAAAATGAGATCAATTTTACCAAATACCGGGCGATCAGAAAATAAATATAAATTAAAAAGTCTAATAATCTACTACTCTTACTTTAATTTTTATACTCTACCCTTTGTTTTACATTTTTAATTAAAATACAACAAACCTACAGTCACTTGGAAGCCCCCCCTCTATTTTGGAATGCCAATTTGAAGTTGATGAAAACCTTCAAATCTTTTAAAGAATGATTAATGATATTATACTCATTAGAAGTTTATATTGTATTGTTTATCCGGCGTTTTATTTTTTTTGACTGTTTATGTAGTAAAATTTACAAATACGTAACGAGATTTTAGTTTTGCTCCATTTTTTAGCGCAACTTTGAGCCGGCCCAAAGTTAGGCCTTGTTTAATTCTTTACTTACTGTATATAGAGGGGTGCATACCTAGGGAAGGGGGGGGGGGGTGTGTCATGACAGACTGTGCCGTTGAAAATTTTAGGGTGGCGTTGTTTTGGGGGACATTTCTCTGTTTTTTTGGACGGGCGGTGGGAATCTAGCTTTTGGGGGGTCTTCGCCATTTTTATGGGGCAGTGCCCTTGTTCTTATGAGGGGGTGGGGTACCTCTGCTATATACTAACGAAAAGCAGCATTTTCAATGAAATGCTACTTGCAGTTTGAACTTTGCACACGTTTCACTCAAACTTTAAAAAGTCCACTTTTACATATCTTTGCTTCTGCCTGAAGCAATCTTTAAAGTGTGGATGAATAATTTCTAATCATTTAAGCTGAAGTTTTTGAGTACTTCATTACATGCATGAAAACGAATCAACAAAAATCGTTTCAAATAAGCGTTTATTGATTATTAGCCTAAGTTATGTCACTGAAATATAAAAGTATAACTTTATTACGGTATACAAATGATTTTTTTACATAAATATTTTTTTCTCATTTTTACTTTTTTCATGTAATGAGCGCAAATTGTGCTATTGATTATTATAGCTTAATTTTTATTTATTATAATTAAATTTTATAGTCGCGAATAATTTATCATGAGAAGTGAGCTTTTCTGATACGGCTTAAATATTCAATGTAGGAATCTATACATATAATAAAATAAGATGTTTGTGTGTGTGTGTGTGTGTGTGTGTGTGTGTGTGTGTGGCGCGCTTCCCGGAAAAGGGTAAGGCCTAGAAAGATGAAATTTGGTATACAGTTGCAGTTTTTGCCGAAGATGTGCACCTCGGGCTTCGATTTTTGAAATTTTAATTAGAAAAAAAGTTATTTAATGTTTTATGTGTTTTTTTTGCACTTTTTAGTACGTTTTACCTCACAGACCCCGAACCAATCGCACCACACAAATATTTTTTGTACTATAGTGTACGAAATTTAATTTTAAATATGATGAATGAAAAAATTTTGAAGATAGAGCAGTTTTGGTATTTTTTATGAATTTTTGGAAAAACCTTTAATTTGCCTTTTTTCCTGGGTTTCATTTTTTCTAATATCATCCTGCGAGAAGTATCAAAGCCTCATTTCTAAAATTTAAGTTGGTAATAGTAAAAACATTTCGCCCTCTTCAGAAGAAAAAAGTTCTTAAAAATACGCAATAGTTTTTTTTTTTTACAATTCTTTTAATACTGAACATCATGTCTTTCCACGCATCGGTCGAAAAAAAGCGTTCTTCAATCTTTTATGTCTCTGACGTCACTATTTGGATTTCGATTCGATATTTAGGATGGAATCTTAATCGCAAACAAATGGTAATTTTTTTTTTTTTTTACCTATATAGCTTACTTCTACATTTTATGAAGTGATGACCACGTGTTTTTCGGCAGCGCTTGCTTTTTTTCTTTCCTTTTTTTTTTTTGTTTTATTTAGGGATTGCATTTATTTCTTTTTCCATTCCCCCCCCCCTGCCCAAGCTGGACGTTTTGCTGTATCTATATTAGGTTACATTGCACAGTTGTGCGCATTTATTTCAATAAAAACAGCGGGATTTGTTTTCTTTGTCAAACGCTACTTTTTGCACACTACGGGGAATTTTGGAGATAACTTTTTTTTTTTTTTGCCCTACTTAAATAAAAAAAGCGGTTTTTTAGTGATCTTTGTTTTTATTAGGAAATGGGCGGGAAGGTTAAAATAAATAGAGATATATAAGAAAATTTAGAGATAGATCGTAAAGGTAGATAGCCGCCGAAGGCGGCAATCTTTGCGTAAAAATGTGAATGGCACAAAAAAAAGATAGAGATGGATTGATTAATACTGCTGCCAAATTTATTTAAACAGCTGCCGAAGGCGGCAAACTTGAAGTAAAAAGGTAAATGACATGTTAGGCAAACAGCCGCCGTAGGTGGCTGCCTGCATAGAATGGCGAATGGCGTAAGAAGGCGAACCAGCTGGTCACCGCAGGCGGTTATGATGAAATAAGATGTTTGTGTGTGTGTGTGGCGCGCTTACCGGGAAAACGGTAAGGTCTAGAAATTATTCTGTTCAAATTAATAATAGTATAGATATAGATTGATTGATACCGCCACGAAATTTCTTTAAGCCGCCGCCGAAGGCGGCAAACTTGGCGTAAAAAGGCGGACCAGTTGGTCGCCGCAGGCGGCTAGTATATTAATAAAAATAGCTACTTATTTCTAAGGAAACTTTTCTAAGGTTTCTATTTGAGCAGCTCAAGTTTTATTATGATTAACAAGAGAAAAGAATTTTTACGACCTATTAAAGAGTGGCATAATAAAACAAGATACATAAATAAGAAAAATAACGAATTATATTACAGAAAATGAACTTCCACTTAAAAATAGATTTGTAAAGATAGATTGTTCCAAATTTAAAATGGAGGTGTCAGAATTTCGTTTCTGGATACTTTCCAGAAAGCGTGTCACCTCTTCAATCTTACTAAATAAATTTACAATGAATCTTTTGGAACAAGTTAAAACAAATGTCGGCGGCGAGCCTTTGTCCAAAAACGAAAAAGCAAATTGACTTGAAAATCTGATGTAAGAAAGTAAGCGTTAAAGATGCTATATGGCACAAATAGACTTTGTAATGAGAGGGATGAAAATACTAAATAAAAAAAAAATAAATAAATAAAAGTAAGTGACAAACTATTGCCGAGGAAAATTAAAAAAAGAAAAAAAAAGAAAATCTTCTCATAAGCACATATACACTCAGTAATAATATCATATATATATATATATATATAGATATATATATAAAACTGAATTTGTTTCTTGGCAAACTAAAATGTCCACAATCAAGGATTATAGTTCCGGAACATGATGCATCATTGTTAAAATTTTGTTCAGTAGTACAAAGTGGTGATTTTATAATCGTCTGTAAGCTTCGACAAACTCGTAATTTACGTATGCGAAAAAAGAAAAAAATCAAGATGCGAAAAGATTTATCGTCTGCCAAAGGGGAAAATAAGCAGAAAGACGCAAAAAGATATTTCGTCTACAACAAAATAAAGAAGGCGAAACGAAAAAAAATCAATAATATGTAAAAGGTTTTATCGTCTTCGAAAAAAAAATTGAAATAAATAAAAAGAAAACACATAAAGCAATGGATCACGCGACCAGGGCCGTGGAGTCGGAGTCGAAGAGTCGGAGTTGTTAGAAAACATGCCGACTCCGACTTCGGGCTTCTTTTTTTCTTTCCTTTTCACTGACTCCCCTTGCATTTTTTAAAAACTGATTACCAATTGGTTCGATTACATATATAAAAAGATACTAATGAGAAAATAACTGACATTATGGCAATTAGCTAGCTTGAGTGCTTACCGAACTCATGTGTTTGAAAAAATGGTAAGAGAAATAAACTAATGAAATAAAATTAATTTAAAACAACATAAGGTAAACACACCAGTAGTGTTTCTTCAAGGTAACTTATATACGTAGGTCAGTCAGAAAGTTAGTTGCACTCTTTCGTAAATATGTCCCGTCTGAGACAAGTTTGATGAAATTCTGTGGCAACACTTCTGGCATGTACCTTTATCGTGTGACGTAGCGGCTTCCCCAAGGCAAATTTAGTTTTTCTTATAATCAGTCGCAAACATGTCTCGACAGCTGCAAGTAGCGTCCAAATTCGAAATGCGTGCAGTGATTCGATTTTGTGAGCAAAACAATGCAACACTGCACTGAAAGAGTTATGGGCTGTAGCATGAAGTGTATGGTGAAAATGCAATATTACGTTAAGCTATTGTGAAATGGTGCAACAGGTTTGAGAATGGACGTACAGATATTGACGACGCTGAGCGCGAGGGAAGACCAAGTTTAGGTGGGAAGTGTGTTATCGCCCTCCCTAGCCGCCTAAAACCTGACCTGACTCTTGACTTCTAACCTGAGTCCTGACCTGACTCCCATATTTTTCGGTCCCATGAAACAAGAACTTTAAAGGCAACGATTCCATTCGGGTGCCGAAGTCAAAGCTGCAACCCAACAATGGTTATCGGACATTCTTGGCAGAGAAGGCAACGAAAAACTTGTACCAAGCCACGACAACTGCGTAAATAACGGATGTGGTTACGTTAAAAAAACTAGATTTTGAATGAAACTTTAGAATAACAATAAAGTTATTGTAAAATTTCAATCCCTTTTTTGCTTTCTTGAGCATTACAACTAACTTTCTGACTGACCCTTGTATTTTGAAGAAAGAAATGAACAATAATAATGTGATTAATGTACTGGTACTTACATTTTATTCATCAGTTATTTGAATTTAAAATAAGTAATGTAAATTCTTCGGATGGGAGAATGTCAGATGGCCACTACTGAAAATTTCAAAATTTGGAATGGTCATAATGGATCAAATTTGAAGTTTGGGGAAAAATTGATAAAAAATTGAATTAATTGAAATTTTGGTGTTTATAGAATGTGGGACGATTAAGGAAGAGTTTTGCTATAATACGCTCATTGAGTTTCAAGAGAGGTAATTAATATTGTAGGCCGAGAGTTTAAAAGTATACATCACTGTGGCTACTATTAGTGCGTTTTAAAACTTGAAGTGGCTGCTACTGAAGCATTGGTTACTACTGGTGTGTTTACCTTATATGTTTTGAAAGTAACCATCACTTCAAAATGCTATTCATTACGGAATTTTGCTCAAAAAACTAAACATTATTTAAATGATACACATATCTTACAATCATTTTAATGCTTCAGGTACATGAAATATTTTTCGTCACTTGATAATGTCGATTTTTATTTCGTTTCAACTTTCTACACATAGAAATGTATATGAAAAAGAAATAATAAATGGACGAAAGCTTTAGTTTAGGATATTGAGTAAGACAACTGACTGAACTACGACAGCAAATAAAAAAGAAGAAACTTGTCAAAAATATAATGTACTATTGACAAAAACTTTTTTCTGACCTACTTTTCTGTAATAATAGTTAAAAAAATAATAATAATAATACGTGAGAAAAGTAAATGAATTAATATGAGAAGAAATATAAATGAAATTAACTTAAAAAGAAAGAAAGAAAAAGTTGATTTATAAGAAAAGGAAAAAGAAGTGTCGTGCGATCGGTCTGAACCCCCCCCCCCTCTCCTCCCATACGTTTTAAGGGTTTTATTTATTTAATTTTTTCGTTCCAAAGATCGTCACCTCCGCGCTTTATTTTCATGTTTCATTGTTATGATTTCGACACTATTTTGATCAATTTTTGAAGATGGTAGAAATCTTAACAATAACCCCACTCGGAAATAGCATATTTCATAACTGTTGGCTAAATAGTCGGATTTGCTTATGGAAATTTATACAGCGGCTGAAATTTAGGGCGGAATGACGGAAATCCCATAGAATTTTCTTAGAAACCACTTTGAAAATAGGCCGGGCGGGAGATTCGAAAATTTCATTTAAACACGGAAATCCGCTTACCTTCACTTGTCTGTCGTAATGCTATCAATATATATATATATATATATATATATATATATATATATATATATATATATATATATATATATATATATATATATATATATATATATATATATATAACACTTTCGACTGTTACGGGTATGTACATTGCTATTGATGTTCAACTAAAGATCTATGCATAACCAGCAAAATTTTACAGTAAGAAAAACAAAAAAGGCTGTAATAGTCAAATGACAATTGCTAACTGTATTTTTTCAAGTGTGTTATAACACACTTGAAAAAAATTGAGTTTTGGCTCGGCCCTTGTGCGTACATGATTTTTTTCTTTAATGCATCACTAGCGCAGCCAGAAATTAATTTCTTTGGGGGGGGGGGGATGCAGGTCGGTCAATAACCCCCTGGCTTGGAGATGTATTTGCACGTGCGGCCATATGGGTGTAGTTTTTTTTTTCGACATAAAATGCATCGGTTATATACCCCCCCCCCCTTCTTCGGAAAATTTTTAATGACGGGCCTGGGTTGGTGATATGAGCCTTCGCATGCATCGCTGTATTAGGAAAAACTGCTTGAAGAGAACTCACCAAAAGAAAAGGTGACTTGATCTCAATATACAATACATTTGCTTTACTTTTACGACAAAAAAAAAAAAAAAAACACATTTCGGGGAACAGCGAGTTTGTTTTAGCAAAGAATAAACCTTTAAAAAAAATCAAATACGTAATCTCAGAATTGATGGAAAAATCACAAAATATTAAATATATTCAGAAAATTTTTAATGCTTGGGGAACTTGATTACTAAATGTCAAATATGAGGTCTATCAAAAAAGAACCATCCCGAAATCACCCCCTCTATATCAATCTCTACTTAGCACCTGTCGCCTTGAGACATATTGTCAATCCTAGTACGATAATATGCATGCATACGTCCTCTCTCCAATCAGAAAATGTTCTGATTGCATCACTGTGAAAGAAATACGTGTGTAGTTAACAAAAGAAAAATAAAAAAGATTAAAAGGATTTCTAGCGGTAATTTGGGGCCAAAACCTAGTGATAGCTAATATTACAAAAGCAATATTAGTGAAATATTAGTGAATGGGAAAGTAGGCTCGTTTAGTTCTGAACGAACTTTCTGTTTCATTAATTGTTTGTAAAATCTTGTAAAAAGATAGAATTCTCGCCAACTCTTTATTTATTTTCAGTGAGACAAATGTTTCTTTCTAGCGAAACAATTGAGAAACAAGTTTTTCCCCCCCTCAGAAGAAATAACGTAGGAGTTTTTGGCAAGTCAGTAAAAGGTTTGAATTTAAAATAGTAAACAAAAATCAAAAAGCCCCATTCTCTCTCATCATGTTTTATTTATATCATAAAACAAAATTTCAAACAGAAAGTAAACACTGGAATCGTGTAGGAAGCAAATTAGCAAGACGGTGAAATATATTTTTAGACTTAAAAACAACTTATTTAAGCGAATTATTTTCAATGTTTAGTTTTGGAAATAATTGTATCAAGTATGGGTTGACATTTCTAGTGAGTTTTTGAGTACAATGTGAAGGATTAGATATAAATGTAGAAAAATTAAAACGAATTCACAAGAAAAATAAAAAATATGTATACATCAAGTTTATCACTTTTTTCCCCTGAATTTTTTTCAAAAGTTAATGATTAGTATGGTACAAATTAATCATTTTAAAAATAGTGAATAAATCAAATAATTGACTAAAATGATCAATAATGCTCTGCGCTTAAAATATGATTAAAATTGAAAAACAACGTAAATACAGCCCAAATCGTCAGGAAAATTCTGCATTTTCCTGGGAACCTGTGTTTTATTTATTTTGTTTTTTAATTTAAATCTGACATAATTTTTCATTGCTCAATACTGTGACGATTATTTAAAGTGTCTTTAGCTTGGAGATTTATGCTTAATCAAATACAAACTATTTGAAAACAAAAGTGTATTTTCCATATTTCACAAGAATATAAATTTTTAAACTCATTGATATTGTTTCTTGATGATCTTTCTACCTTAAATCATTAAAACTTGAATCAAATACTGTAGAAAGAACTTTTTTTTCGCGAGGCAGTAATTTTCCTGATTTTTAGCGAATTCATCATTTTCGCTAAAATTTTAGCCTCTCGAAATATATTTTTGTTCAACTTTCGGTTCTCTTCAGATGAAATTCGCGAAATATCTAACTTGCAAAATCACCGATATCTTCAACTACGACTTGCGAAAATAAGTGCTTTTACAGTAGTCGCTAATACAAGAAAAATTATAACTAACTATAATCGAAAATAAATAAATAAATAAATAAACAAAATTCAGTTCCTTGTTACTACTAAATAAAATTTTTAAATGATTTATTTTTTAAAAAAAACTTCTCTTTTTGTAGAATTAATATTATTCAAAGAATTATGACTGGTTGAAAAAGCATAACGGTATTGTGAAGTCTTGAGCGATCAAGGAGCAATCAAGAGTCAACAACTTTGGAAAGTAAACAACTTGAACGTAAACAAACAGATATACATACAATGAAAACACATGTTAATTTTTTCCGAAACGCATAATAGTATCTGAGTTAAATTCGCAAATTACACACCATATCAGGAGCAAAAGCTTTGAAACATTTAACTGCAAATACAACTTCACTTACCTGTCGATTAATGAACTTCAGCTTGTTGAGTCAGAAGTGAATCACCGTAATAAAACCAAGTGGAATGCACCTTGAGAAGCCGCTTTCCAACCGAATCGGACCCACCGCTACTCGAATACAAGCACTTTGATTTGACTACCCGGAAAGAAAGAAGTAGAGAAACAAGTCGTAGTGGGGGAGCACACCACACATGGTGAGGAGTTTTTTTTTCTTATTATTTTTAGGTCATGTTTATCGTGCTGCCCTCTAGTGGAAAATAAATTTGTGTTTTTTGCGTTCGTGGGTGAAATTGTTTCTATAGATATTTTTATCGATTATTCCCTTTTTAGTAAAACATGATTGTAGATCTAAAAATAGAAGCGATATAAATTAATGTCACGGATAAGTTTTTTCTTTATTTTTAAAGAGATGAATCATTTTTTTCACACAAAATATTTTTCCAGTAGAAGAATGTTAAATTATGTTGAATTATAATTCAATCTGAGCAGGGTCTCTAACAGAAATTTGGGATTCCTTGCACCTATACTTCCACCATACCTATTGATTTCTATCCAAATTTTATTATTCGTGACTAAAAAAAAAAAAATAAATAAATAAATAAAAAAAAACCTTTTTCAACCATACAACTAAAATTTCTTTTTCTAAAGATCTAAAATAAATACATCTATGATGTAATCAAAGCAATCAAAATTGGTCTGTTTTGAATATAAATATGGTTACCATGCAATTGAAAACTAAAAAAGAAATATATATACGTGCAACAAGCCTTAGACTAGAAAAGATTGCAAACAAGTTTAACTTGATATTAAAGTAACCTCTAGAGCCCCGGGTTTTACCTTCTGATGAAAATTTTACCCTGAAATGAAATGAGAGTGAGGTTTTTAAAAATTGAGAGAGAAAACCTTTAAAAAAAAATCTTTATTCCATAAAAGATTACAACGTTTTAAGACAAAGTATTACTTACCCTTATTTTTGCATTGATGAAATTTATTACAAGGTTCATATCACAAATGTGTCTTTACATCTTGAAGCTCACACCTTTGAATTGAAAAAGGCGTTACTTGAAAACCCGAAACACGTGTATTCTGTAAACTGTTTATTTGTGCTAAACAACGTTGGATATTTCCTGTTATTCCTCGGCACAAAGGTATTTATTCATTGCTTAATAATCTAATACTCTTTCATGGCATTGGCACGTTTTCAGTGGATAAAAAATATTGATTTTATTTCAGTTCACTTAATAAACAAGGGAATACTTTTTGATGAAAATTTTATTGTAGTAGTTAAACAGCTACTACTACTAGAAAACACTCTTTGTTTGCGAAAATGTTCATATTAATTTATTCGGAACTTGCTATATGTCATATAAATCCTTTGAGCATACTAGAATGTAAGTTTTAATCTTATACTTTTCTGCAGTTAATTCCTTTTTGATCAGCCATTTTTGTTTTAACATATGCAACCAAAAGATTCTTCACTCACACCCTTTCGAAACGCCTTTTTTATATTTTTTTAACGGCACGAAGTTAAAGAGAAATATTTTTGAAAAAATGAAAACAAAGTGAAATAAATAAATTAAAAAACGGAAATGTAGTTTTTGTACTCTAGTGTGAGAGCGGTCCGTTTTTACACTCGTGATTTTTTTAAAAGAAGAATAATCACATGTTTTAGAAAGGCCTTTAAGTCAGCACAAGTTTTAATTTCATTGCATCGGGCTGCATCAACGCACGATGGGAGGTCACGGGAGGTCAAAGTGACCTTCCAAAAATTTCGTTCATTCAGCAAATCTTTCCTGATGATTCGGTAAATTTGGTAACATAATTGCAGTTTTTAAATGCCCGATTGTCCCATTCATTATATGCACTTTGTGTGCATACTCGTATTTTAACCTTCGGCAAAATTTGGGTTTCATTTCGCAAATTGAGAATTTTCGCCCTCTCAAAATTTTTGTTAAGGGCGCCCTACGAATTACTGTTTTATGTAAGAAATATCGACTTGTGCTTCAATTTTATTCAAGTTTCTTGAGTTTAGACATATCCCTGCTACTTACTCAGAACACCCACGCAAAAGCTTGTAAATGGTTACTTTCATGAAGTTAATGAACAGTTTAATTCATTTTGTTTAAAAGGTCAATATCCAAACAAATAGCAATAATTCATAGACATTACTCAATCATTGAAAAATCTGAAACTTGCTGCCGAAAACCGAAATTGTTGTATCTTGGTACTTTAGTACTAACTACAGAGACTCAAAAATGTTATCTTATCCGATGGAATGGCATGATTTTCTTCGTTGAGCTCATTTTTATCATCTGACGTATTTTAGCTACTACGTCAGCCACAGTTGGGTGTTCTGATAGTAGTTGACAAAATATTTGAGATTATTTGCAAAATCGTGATTTTTTCCCTGCTAAGTTGTTTTAGGAAAAAGGGTACCTTTTTGATACCACTACGGCTTACACGTCAGACAAAAAACAGTAAATTCAGGGATTCAGGCCTGTCATTTCGGAGGAGAAGGGGGGGGGGGATCAAGGGCTCTCCTCCCTGGCTTTGGAAAATTAATGTATTTTGTGTAACTGAGCTTGGTTTCTGCAGATTTTTTTGGAAAATTTACATTGACACCCTTTGCCCCCCGCTGGAAAAATTCGAAATGACAGGCCTGAATAAAATGTAACTGCAATGCTTTTAGGAACATATAGATGCATATACTATATTTTCCTATCTATATCTAATTCAGTAGACAAAATCAACTAAAAAAAGTATACACCTCATGTAAAAAAACTTTTCGCATGCCAGAACCAGAACGCTTATAAAATTCTATCAAGTACAGATGATGACTGTACTGATATTAACTACGATCATACCACAGATGTGTTAGAAGAAGAAAATAAACGTGTGCATCACATGACTTCCTTTTACGCCAATTTAATGATACTAGCGCCTTGCAAGAGAGTAAGCAAGGAAACACTAAATATTTCCATCACTAGTTTCTTGCGAATCGAGGTAAAAAAATGTTTTACACAGATTTATTTCCCCATTATTGGCAATTTTAAAGTGATTCAGTGGTTAACTCTTTAAATATCACCAACATTGGCCAAATTAAAACCAGACTTGAAAATTTAAAAAAAAAAAAAAAATCGCCTAAATTTTCGCCAAGTTGACGACAAAACTTGGTGGCCAAAAGCTTGGCGATATATCGCCAAGTGTTTGACAAATTATAACACCACTTGAGTTAACATTGAAATTAACAATGATTTACCCCCAAAAGGGTGTAAAAGACCCTCCTTAGGAACATCCGAATGCAACCAAAAGAGAAGGGGCACAACTAGACCCTACTCTACGTACCAAATTTCACCTTTCTAGGACATACCGTTTTTGAGTTATGCGAGATACATACGCACATACACACATACACACATACGCACATACATACGTACATACGGACGCCAAGGGAAAACTCGTTGTAATTAACTCGGGGATCGTCAAAATGGATATTTCGGGTGTCTGTACGTTCCTAGGCATCCACGTGTGGTCGGGTCGAAACAAAAACTCAACATTCATTCGGGGGTGAGCAAAATGGAAATTAAGGCCAATTTTTGAGTGAAAATTTTTCCGCGAATACAATACTTCCTTTTTTTGTAAAAGGAAGTAAAAAGAGACTACCTTCCTATAAAAGTATCTGGCAAAGAAAAAACGACCCACTCTCTGTATCAGAAGTAGTTGATGACCTTAGCAATGAAGAATTTCTGGTAAAATTTTTAAAGCACGTTGACAACAAATTAACAAATTCGTTCATGGAAGTGAAAATTTCTATGATATTTTGTTATCAGACATCGAGTGTAAACTTCCGCATCGAATTTCCACAGATGGATTAGAATGACAGATTACGCAGCTGACTTTACGTCATATAATATTAAATAATTTGTATTTATTATTGTGGAATTGTATCTATCTGCTGTCAATTAGATATTAGAAATAGCTGTATCTTGTGCATTTGTATTTGTTCTAACTGTGCATTTTTATTTTCTTAATTCATTATCATGAAAAAAAAATGTTTTTTGGTGCACAATTGGTTAAAGTATATGGTTGTTTCCTCAATCATAAGAGTGCTTCATGATTCAACGGGATATGTCCCAATGTACAATTGGATGTTGTACCTTGGGACAGTTTGGAACTCTTATACTTTAAATGGTAGGCAATATTTTATTTTCAAACTGTCTGAATTTAAAAAATATATATATTACAGAGAATTAAGTTGGGTTGTTTTAATATGGCTTTTAGATTTTAAATTTGATTCAAATGACTGATGTTAAAAATTAAAATATGAAAAGTGTCCGAAGGTACAACTCTCCCCCTTCCTCCATAAAGTTAGTTTCATGAAGTAAAGTTTACTTCAAACAGTTTTTTCAAGCACTCCAATTAAAGTCACTGCGTCTCCGACACTTTACAAGGCTTTAAATATTTGTTACTGACGATTTAGATCTATTGTGTGTGTGTGTGTTTGTGTGTAAGAGAGAGAGGAGAGAGAGAGGGAGAGGGGAGAGAGAGGGAGATATGATCTAAGAAAAATCGATGATGATAAATGGAAAACAATGAGAGGTTATTTTTGGGCGAATATCTTATTGTCATGCATTTGATAATATCTTATTGTCATGCAGGAATGATTATTCATTAAAATGCAAGAATTTTTTAGTACTTTTTGGAGATAGAAATCCACATCTAAAATGAGTTAGGTGATGTTATTACTGGAATTGATTTTTAACAGAATATTCACCTTTCCAAGAATATTTTTGAGAATATTATCCAAAAGACTATTATCTAGAATTTTACTTCTCTAGGCGTACTACTTCTTTATTGAGAATAACAGATACAGAAGGCTTTGTTTCAACACGGTATGACTTTTAGTCTCACTTTACAGCAGTTGACTTCCATAAAAAAGAGGAAAAGTTATTTCTGAAATATCTTTATCTAGTAAGATAAAAGTTCTTAATTCAAGCTACTGATTGAGGGTCATTCCATACGAAATGAGTAATAATGACAAAAAAGTGGTGGCAGCATGGCAACCGATTTTTATGAAATTTGGTATACAGGTTCCTTCTATGCCCATATAGAAACATCTAAAATATTTTGGCTTAATATTTTTTATTTTAGTAGCTACATGCGATTGAAAATTGGTCAAATTGAACAGCATTCCCATAAATGCTAAATAAAGCATTTTTGAAGGCTTGTACTTTATTAACTATTTAATGAAAACATAAAAGTTATATGTTGTTGTAATCTCTGGAGTAGGGCAATTCATTTGATATCAGTAAAATTTTCAAAGTTATTATAATTAACTTTTAACCGAGTTTCAAAAACTGAAAATATTTAAGTTTTCTCATGATTAAGCATTTTATTTTTTAATCGCAATCTTTAAGGAATGTATTAGCTTAGCTGAAATTAATACCCAATAACGTGCTAAGTGTCATAGAAGAAATACCTAACTTTTGAAGTTGTATTTTAACTCCTTTTGTCTTCAAAATCAGTTTTGAACAGAGTGACATTTTGTAAAATGGTGATTTTCCCCTACACATAGGCACACAAATTTAAATGAGGGAAACTTTCGACAACTTTCAAATTTTGCAGAAAAATAGAACAGTAATTTTGCAGAAAAATAGAAAAATAGAACAGTATTTCTACTACTTGCTTAAAGAAATTCGAAATTGGTTTTTGATTTTTAAGCTTTTTTTAAAAAAAAAAAAAAAACACCAGCAGCATTTTTTTTTTGTGTTTTATGTGAAATTACGAAAATTCAAAGAACTAGCTAAATGTAAAAGCATCACCATTCATCATCATCTAACATTCAATTCATTTCAATTTAAAAAAAAATTAAGCTGGCATAATGTGAAATTTATAAAAAAAAAAAAATTGTGGATAAAATTTATATCTTAAGCAATAATAATAATCATAATTTCAACAAATGCACTAAAAGATTTTTTTTATTTTGCTCTCTAAAAGTTCTTTCAAACTGGCTAAAAATTTTTGGCTCATTTTTTGTAGAAAAACCCAGTTGAAGACATTAATAGTACTTTCAATAATGTATTTCAAGAAGTTCCATACAAGCATCATCTTTAATAGGTCATGTGTACTACATTAACGCTTCATGTGGATTCACTAACTTAATAAGAAAATCTCTTACCTGAAAAAAGATAGATGCATAAAATCAATGTGTAGAAAAACATTACTAGCCACAAATAGTTGCTATATGTGTAGCAAAAAAATGAAATTATTGACATTGGATTTAGGTCCGATTTCTAAACTTTTTTTCTTCAAACATGTGCTCCTTTCACTGATGACTGAGATAAATGTGAGACAAGGAATTCAGGTGTTCAATTGTTCATTGAAATAAAGCAATGATAATTTCATGTCGCCCAAAACAATATATATATATATATATATATATATATATATATATATATATATATATATATATATATATATAAGGGTGGAACGAAAAAACAAAGTTTTTATTTTCGAATTGTAATAGTGCAGAAAAGTTGCGATTGGTGAAGAATTACAAAACAAAACAAAAATTTTTAAAATCGGATAATATCTTCTGATCCCGCAACGAGCCTAAAAATTTGAAAAAATGGAAAATTTCATGTGTTTTTAGCGATTTTTTAAAAACTTTGCTCCAACGTTTCTTTTTAATACTCTAACACGGAAAAGTTACGATTGCTGAAGCCTTCAGAAATTTAAAAAAACATATTGAAATCATTCTGATCCAGGAACAAGCATGAAAAGTAAAAAAAAAAAAAAGGGAGAATTTCATCTTTTCTTATAGTGATTAAAAATTAAATTGTTCTTCTTGTTTTCTTCCCCCGGTGTTACAGGGAAAAGCCTTTTAAAAAACACTATATTACACATAAACATTAATTTATTTCTTGACTTTTAAGGTATTTTCTAAACATGCAAAACTACCATTCTTTACAACAATGAAACATTTTCAAATAATAGAAAGTTATAAAATATTTACCAAATTTACAATCCAGTATACAAGTCTTATTGTTTTAAGTGTTACTTGTTAAAGCTAATTTATAATCAGATTTTATGGAAAATTCGGGCATAATTGACCTAGATTTCAATGTTGCTCTTATGTAGCCATCTCTTGATTTAAATCCACACACTTTGAGTGAAGCCTCCGTCACTAGCTTCACACATCTTTCGACAGCTTGCGTATGGCAGGGTTATAGTTTTATATCCCAGTCGGGTATAGTGCCTGTTGCAATCAGATTTTCAATGTCTTTGTTAGGAACTTTTCGAAGAAAAGGTGGAGCAGATAGCTTTGTCGTGTTCCAATTAATAATATCTGTATAATCTTCTGCTTCGAAATTTAGAGATGGAATGACAAAGTTTCTAATGCTTTTGCCTTTAGAAACAGACTCCCTGGCTTTTAAGACGTTTTTAAACGCTAGTTCTCTTATGTGCCTCCTTTCATCAAACACCATTGCCATTAAAAAGTTTTCGGGTTGCGCAAAGAAAGAGTTTCTTTCAATGAGAGGGTAAACAACTTGTTTTAGATTGTCAGGTAAGTATCGACAGGTTTGAATTGTTCTGTAAACATGAATGGCACCGTCTGTGAAATTTTTGCGGTTCTTGATTTCAAACCAGACCGGCATGTAACATCTCAAAATAAAAGTCACTATGTCTTTTAAGTCACCTGATGGGATCGATACACTTACGTACAGTCTAAGGACTCTATTTGCTCAAGTGAGCCATCTGGAATGTGAGAGTGGGCCAGGGTCACGATTTGACAAATCATTTGGGCAATTGCCATCCTTTATTGCCTGAGATATATCTAAAAGATATCTTTGATCCTTGCTCAAGCACTTTCTGTTTACATCTGGAATTGTACAGTCAATTGCTTGAAAATATATTACTGGCAGTTTTTCGCAACCTCTGAGTTGTTCTCCTATTGGTCCAGAAAACGAATTTGGGCCAGTTGTTCCACCATCCAAATACCGAAAAGATGGCGAAAAGGCAACTCAATGAAATGTAATAAACAAATAGCCCATTGCAATGGTCGTCCAATATAAATTTCAAATTGACCAATCGCGCCACTTTTCCACCAAGTATTGATTTTAGTACCATCGCAACCTACGATGGCTAAACCATCCAGTGAAATTCTTTGTTCATTTAGATATGAAACAATGCTATTCACTATGTCTTTGGCTGATCCAGAGTTTGGAGCACGTGGCCAATATAAACGGAATCAGGTTCTTTGATAATAGAATAATGCTCTTATTTCACTGTTCGCCAAAATTGCTTTGATTCAATCTTATCTATATATAAAGTATCATCTTTTCTTCCGTCAAAATAAATACCTCGAACGGAGTCTTGTTTAATGCCACTTTGCAGATCTTTTCTATTTTGGCTCTTTTCTCTCCTAATTTTTTGTCTATCAACAACTTTAGAAGTATCTGTTTCAGTCACTAAGCCAACGTCTTGAAGCACACTAGATGCTATGGCAGCAGTTGCACGATCAGATACGCCGTAACGATCGCTACTTAGTGCCATAGTTTTCAGCTTAATCCTCATCTGTCACCGGGTTTTCTTCTCTGGGGTCGGCTGACTTGTAATCATTATCAGGTTCTCTCTTGACTGAACAACTTGGTTGTTCTTCATTTGAAAGATCAGATTCATCTTTCATGACTGAAATGCACTCAGTAACTTTTCGTTTTAAGGCATAGGCTTTTCTTTGAAATCTTTTTTTCAACCTTTTTGTTTCCTTTTGGTCCAAAGTTCCAATTTTTCCTATGCCATGTTTCCTCTGAAGATAGAGAAATCTTTGTTCAGAGATCGGTATCTTTTTAGATTTTTCACACGTACATTTCATGTAAATTGGACATTCACAAATGACTGGGGTTTTTTGACAAGTGCAAACAACATTCATTACGCACTTACACGCAGAGACGTCAAAGAGTTTCCTTACTTCACTTTTAAATTTATCAATCCTTTCTTTAAACTTTGGTTTATCCTTGTCTCGGTTGTAAGATCTCATGAAATTGAGATATTTTTTGTAGAAGATATCAATGAGCTGAGCAATTCTTTTCACGGAAACTGTAGGAATCGAGGCCTTATCAAAGATATATTTAACTTTTTGCGCCACTATGTCCTTAACAATGGAAAAACTCACTTTCGTGTTATTGACTTTTCTAGCTAACTCAAATCTCTCTTGAAAGTAACTTTGAAGTACATTTTCATAAGTAGGGAGCTTATTTGTTGGCAAATCTCTCGGGTGGCCAAATATAGGGCACTCAAAGGACTTTCTCGTAATTCTTTTCTGCAAAGATAGATTCATGTTTGAAACACGTTTAGCAGAACAAATCGACTTCACACGTACATTAGAAACATTGAGAAATACTGATGCCAGCACGACTGCTTTATTCATTTAAATAAGATACCTATAGACACAAGCATATTCAGGAGTACATTCAGAAGTTGATATCTTCAATGCGAGACAGCTGTAAAAACCTCTCCTCGCAGCTCGTGGAAGATCTTCTACACATTGAAGTATGTATATGTTACTGTGAAGAATCAGAACCTGCTAAATGTCGACATTTGCCACTGAATATCAGCATTCACCTAGCAAAGACATCGATGGAAGACCGAATATTTCTGATGAGTCGCCGGTGAATGTTGCCAGTTTCCAATTTTGGTATTTCACAGTAACATATACGCTTCTAAGGATATATGTTATTTGATTGCAGTAATGTATAATTAACATTGACTACAGAATTTAAATATATTGCATTTTTCACCTTTTACGATTTTTCGAAGTAGTAATTATTAGGACTCGACCGATGCATCGGCCTGGCCGATGCATCGGCGCCGATGGTTCAACAATTTAGCCATCGGCATCGGCATCGGCGGCCGATGCTAACTTGCAGGAAACATCGGCCCATCGGCCTTAAAAAACATCGAAAAGCCGATGGAATTGGCCGATGTTTTTGGAGAAAAAAAAAGTACCTTAGTTGTTTTACTTTTTAATACAAAGTAAAGTGAGTTATTGCTTTCACATAAAATTGTTTACTTAAATTTCAGTATGAATTTTTATTTTAATCACCCCTGAAAGAGTTTTTAATACTACATTCAGGTACCAAACAAGTTAATTATTGCGTTGTTTCTTGCGGTTGGATGTACGTAAGTATCTCTCATAAGTCATAACTCAAAAATAGTAAGCTGTAGAAGGCTAAATTTTCGCGTGTGGGGTGTGTGTATGTTCCAGTTGTGCAATTCCCTTTTTGTTTTCAATCGGGTGTTCTAAAAAGCCTATTTACTCATTTTTTGTGGCTATTAATTACTTATTTCAAGGCAAAACTAATACAGCGCCTCAGACCAGAGGCGTAGCTAGACCCGACTTTCGGGGGGCTTACTTCTTTTATTATATATATATATATATATATAAAATAATAATAAAAGTGAAAAATATTGAAAAGACCACACCAAGAGCCCATAGATGCGCAACGCAGCAAAACTAAAAAGCCAAGTAAATATAAAATTAAGCAAACAGAATTACAAATATTAAACACATTATAAATAACAAATGATGATAAAAAGGAAAAATGCAACCAGCTATTAAGTAGGAATAGAAAAAGAGTGAATCCAGAGCTCATCAGCCGTGGAGGATTCATTAATTGTGGTCAAAAGACCAAAATTTTAACTATAAACTAGAAGAGAATGCTTAAGCTCCAGTACATGTAATATAGAGTAACAATGGGCAAACGCACCACTTGCTAAACTAAAAACAATAAACTAGAGCTCAAACCTAAAACTAAAAGCAGGGGGTTTCGCCTCGACTAATTAGGAAAACAAGTTCCGATAATTAGCCTTCCACGGGACAGTACCTGCCAATAACAAAATTGTCTTACCTTGAAATCCGCGTAAACATATCCTGTCCGTTGTTCAGCCTGATAAAAAAGCCTATCCATTCGTCAACAAAACATTAAAAATATAAAAAACTTGTCCGGAAATCAGTCCAAACACGTACCAGGTCGCCTGTTTCGCACGTGTAAAACTTATCCACTACGGTGATTCATAAAAAAAATGGTTTGTCACGGTTGTATCATACATTTACACAGTTAAACAGTTTCAAAAGAAGCGAAATGTTCATCGAAGGCTATACTTAAGCAGATGTTTTCAACTAGATTTTCAGGGAAGTTATTATGAAAAAGTAAGTTTTTGAGTACTGAAATTTCTTGCTTAAATGCAGAAATGGTGTTGCAAATTCTTTTAATTCTGATAGCTTGCGAAACAATAATGCCAATAAAAACCTTTTTACTTAGGCAGGAGGAGAAATCTTGTAAACTGTTAACTGTGAAATTGAATTCACGTCTTTTATCATAGATTGTAGTGGAACAATTTGAGTCAATTTGTATGTTGATATCCAAGAAATTAAAGCTATTATGATTAGAATTGGTCTTTTTGAGCGTTAATGAACTATGATAAATAGTTTTGCTGAGTTCAGAAAAATTAGGAAAATTTATACACAAAAGGTCATCAATGTATCTGCAACAAAGAGGTGTAGAGGAAGGATTGTCAATTAAATATTTTCGTTCATAATATAAAAGAAAAAGGTTGGCTAATGTAGAGCTAAAATTAGCTCCCATTGCTATGCCATTAATTTGAAGAAAACATGAATTACCATTTTTGAAAAAATTATTGAAAATACAAAATTTAAAAAGACCAAGAAAAAACAATTCATTAAAATCAAGGGAATCCTTGACTGAATTAAAAAGTTCTGAAACAGAGGAAAAAAGTTCAACGAGTGGGATATTGGTGAAGAGGTTTTCAAAATCAAAAGTTTCTAAGTGGTTTATATCAAGCATATTAAGTAAATTGATGACTTCAACACTATTATTAACTATCCAGAACCAATTCATTTGTTGAAGTTTAAGTTGTTCAAGAATTTTTTTGAGAAATTGTTCAAGCTTTACACTCAGATTTTTTCCAATGGTGTTGGTGGCAGAGCAAATAAATCGAAATCCAACAGGTGTTTTATGAAATTTTGGAATTGCATATAAGTAAGGTAAGTTAACAGAATCGGGACGTGGCAATTTAAAAAGTTTGTAAGCAGCAGCAAATTTTTTGATGATGGAGGATTCATTAAGTTTGGAGGAAACATAAGTGGTGGTTTTTTCTAGTTCATTTTTCAAAAATATTAGCATATAATTTTTTGCAGCAGATAGAGTAATTAGAACTTGCTTTATCAACAACTGTAAAGACAAAAGCTTTTTTAAAATTATTGATGGCATTATTTTCATCAGCAGAAAGATGGAAGTATGAAGATTCAGTGTTAGCAATATCACGTAAACGTGATTTCACTTCAATTAAAAAGTGGTGTCTATATTCAAGAAATGCATTGAGTGGAACATTAAAACAATAGGAGATTTTTCTTAAAAAATATTCAAGTTCAAATGTAAGCTTATTAAAAGCTTTTAGGAAATTAATACGAAAATTAGGCCGATATTTAGTACCCAAACTAAAAAGTTTAATGAGTTTTTTGTTTTGTAAAAAATTCAAATCACCGGTCAGAATATGACCAAAATCAGAGTTGAAGAAGATGGAATTAGAGAAATTAGCACAATTACAATCAAAATTCAAATATTTATCAAAGTTTTTTGCAACTTCTTGATAGTTTAGAATATTTTTTGAGAAAGGAGGATTGAATTTGTAGCTGAAGACAATTTGTAGATCCTTGATGGGAAAAAAATCCAAAAGTTTACTGTGTAGTTTAGAAAAGTTTAAATAGTCGAATGATTTTTGTAAAAAACTAAAGGTGCAGTAGTAAGTTTGATGTTGTTGCGTATAACCAACTTTGTAGATCAGAAGATCATAACAAAGAAATTCAAAGTGTGAATTTTTAAAAAGGTAGTTTGGAAGGAAATATTTAAGTTTTTTTAGAAATTTTTGTTTAAGACCAAAAAGAAATTTCCTAACATATTCAGTGTCATAAGAATGACAAAAAGAATTTTCAAGCTTATTAAGAATTTCAAAGGGCGAAAAAATGCAGAAACGAGGAGGGGATTTTCCTGATCCTCTATTAAAACGAGAAGTACTTGTATTATTTCCAAATCTAAACAATGAATAAATACAAAGATTTTTAGAAGAGTTATGGTATGCTGTATATAATTTATTATCAAGGGAGGAATTTAACCCATAAGGGAAAATAAATTTGAAACGAAGAATAAAATGAGATTCTAGTGAAAGTCTCTTTTCCAAAGAGTGTTCAAAACCTAGAATTGAAATAGAAATTTTATCAAAACTGTGAAATTGAAAATGCTGAAGTTCTTTGTCTTCTTTGTTTTTGAACGAAAGTATATCATGTCTGTGATTGTTGATACGAATATTTAGAGAATTCCTAGTTTGTCCAATATAACATAGATTTCAGGAAAGACATTTAATAAGATAAACAAGATGATGTTGCTTTCAAAAGTTACCCTCAAAATGAACACTAGCTTCAGTGTCAGCCAAAGATCAAATTTTACAACGATTATTTGTACATAAGCCCATAGTAAAGAAAGTAGGTGCGGTGTTCACTCTTTTTCTATTCCTACTTAATAGCTGTTTGCATTTTTCCTTTTTATCATCATTTGTTATTTATAATTTGTTTAATATTTGTAATTCTGTTTGCTTAATTTTATATATATATATATATATATATATATATATATATATATATATATATATATGTGTGTGTGTGTGTGTGTGTGTGTGTGTGAACTTTTACATACTTTGGAATGGGGTGCCCCAAGTTCGATACTTGTGTCAAACAAAACAAAATCAAAGAATTTTTTTTAATTTATTTTTTGTAATGTTTTGGGAAATTTAACTTTTTTTTTCCTTTTTCTCCATTTAATTTAAAGTGAAACTTTCTAGCAACAGGTCTAGTCAAAACCAGTCTATCCAAATCAGGGGGAAAATCAAATATCTGATGAGCGTGTTCGGTTCATTTCAGTGTGACTGCTTAATTTAGAGGCTAACACACATCTTCAAAAGCTGGCATCCCTGAAAGCTAATAGATGGATCCATTTCCGCCTGTGAACTGGATGTTTGACTTTCAATCTCATCGGTGGTCAGACTATTTTTACTAACTTGGTTCGCACTAAAAGCATGAAATAAAATAAAAAAAGACTTCTTGATTATAACCTGCAAAAAATGAAATGACTTTTCATATCGTTATATTTATATGTTGCTTTTTATATGTATTTACATTTATGCTAGTTCTAAAGCAGTTAATAAAATTTGAATTAAAAAAGAGGGAAGAAATATAGGCGGTAGAAAGTTATTTGCACAAAGCTGCATACCATCTGTTCTCCTTTCAAGTTTTTATTTTTAATTTTATTACCTGCTTTAGAATTTATATAAATATCTATTTGAGAGAGCAACAACAATTTTCGAGTGTTATAAACAGAAGTCTTGTTTATTTTCTACTTTTTAATGCGAACCAAGGTAACAGAAATAGTACAGAAGTCTAGATTCATTTCGTTTTTAAACATTTTATTCCTGTAATGCTATGCAGTTTTTCTTTTAAATTAAAATAAAATTTCCTTCAGAAGGGTTCGATGGAATTAATGCTGCTTCAGCAGACTGTTCTTCGTTTTCTTCAGAGGACGTTAACTTTCTCTTTTTAGAGCAACCATTTTCGTCATTTACATTTTTTTTTTGGGGGGGGGGGGGGGGGAGGTTTGAAAAGCTTGTTATCGGTTTTGCTCTCTTCATTATACAACAACGTTCACTTAGAATATACTATTCTAAATAGTTCAGACTAAACGTTTTTAAAAGAATACGCAGTAAATACTGGCTGACATTTTCGACAAATCGATGTGATTGCGGTGGATTTTCTGGTTAGCAAAGGCCGTTTTGACTATCACAGCACAACGCCAACAAAAATCTTATGTCTCGAATTCCGGCTATGCTATCATTTTCGGATTCGAAGCCCAATGATCTTCAAAGCAGCAAGCAAAAGCATTTTCTTCAACTCGAAACAGAAAGGGCTGAGGGGGCAAAAAAAGGAGAAATGCGTTCCACGAATAGGTTTTTTAGGAAAATTAAGGAAAGGACAGTCGTTTCGAGCACTTTCTTGGAAGAAGAGTAAAGGGGTGAAATTCACAGGTTGAGTATTAGTTGCCTTATGGATGAGTATTTCAAGTTCATGGTTAAAGGTCATTCAAGTTAAAAGCCATTTTGCTCTGTTATCTGGTTTAGTACTGTTCTGTGATCGCTATCTTTCTTAAAATTATGATTCCTTAAAGAAAACCAAGATGATAGGAGGGAAGTTTAAGATTTTTTCAAGTAAAGAAAAAAGGAAAATCCTAGAATATTGGCCAGGTTAGATTTGCAGCAATTGCTAACCTCAAGAGGATAAATAATTAATCAAAAAACAAGAAAAAGAAAAAATCAGGCACCAAAAAGCAATAAAAGATGTTTTCTTCAAAAAGATATGCTCAAAGTTTCTTTAAACTGGCAATAAAGCACATAATAATGTAATAATAGAACAAAGACCTAACAAAACTAATACAGAGGAATTTTGATCAAGAGCCCATGTGGTCTATAGTATCGATTTCAAATTTTCACCATCATATTCCAAATTTCTATAAAGTTTCTTAAAGTCCCCGTATCTTAAAACCTCTTTATCTCGATTTTTTTTCCTTCCTGTGAAATTCGAAACATACAGATTCAACTGTATGTAATATTCCCACTGCGCCGCTCATAAAATTAAACATACTTAACAATTTTCAGAATCTATGACAAAAGAGGCTGCATATACGTGGATTTAATAAATCAATCTCATTTCTAAAGCGAAGTGTGAAATTTCACTCAATTATCAAAAAAATGTTGCAGCACAGTGAGGAGTGAGGCGTCTTTACGCTTGAGGGTCACTCATTTAGCTGATTTTCAATGGCACTGGAGGGGGGGGGGGGGGGGGGGGAGAGCGAAGTGAATTTTTGACCACTGTTATTCAGAAAAAAAAATTTTGATTTTTTTTCTTTTCTTTTTCTTTTCTCTTCTCTTTTTTTTCTCTTCTCTTTTCTTTCTCTTCTCTTTTCTTTCTTTCTCTCTCTCTCTCCTTTTTTTTGGGACAAACATTTCGGGGGGGGGGGGGTTTGTCCCTCCCCCTTAGCTACGCCCCTGCCTCAGACTGACGATCATTTGGTGATATATTGCCGAATTGGAGATCATGGAAACAAATATGAGATGGCGAAACCGGTTTTGTTTCATTTTGTTAGATTCTCGTTGAACCGACGGTAATTTTTAATTTTTCGATATTTGTGATATGAATCACAGTAATACAGTCTTTTTTGTATCGCTTCGGCGGAGCTACAAGTTTGGGGCCCGTCGAAATACATTTTGGGGCCCTATTTCTCTATCATAGAAAATGTAAAACATTTATCGTAAGCATTTTTGTGACTCGGGCCCCTACGGTTATGGGGCCTCTCGTGCAATTGCAATACTTGCTATATTTTAAATCCGCCACTGCGCGTCAAAACCAACTCGGGTGCAAGTTTTAAAAGAGTTTTTCTGCTCAATGTTTATGATTACTTTGAACTCTATTTTTTACGACTATTTTTTGTATTTCCGAGAACACTTGCGTGCCCCTCCTCCCACTCCTTCAATTCCTGAAATTAAACTGTAGTTGTACTTTTGAGTTGTTTAAAAGTAACACCATTCATAAAATTACAGTTTTTTTTTTTTTTTTTTCAAGCTTTATTTTTTGTTTAGGAAAAATTTAGAGGATTAATGTAACAAAATTGATTAAAGACGTTTTTAATAGTGACATAATTCGGAAATCAAAGGGACTTTTGAATTTTTTCTTCGTAAGTACTGAAGTAGATTCAGAAACTCTTCCGAGGCGTTGGTGGTAGCGGTTCTGTACTAAAAAAATGAGGCCGAAGTTTAATGTTGTGAGTAACCCCAAAATCAAAGGATGACCCTCCTACCCCCCCCCCCCCTCGTCGTGTCAAGCATTTCTTACATATTTAGCGATTATTTATTTTGGTCAAGAAATGTCATTTTGCGTATTTCTTATATTTGTTTTACCTATATTTCGTAATGCGCCATCTTTTTTGCATCATCAATAGCGATCGATTTTTTTTTCTGTTATAAGTAACTATTTTTATGTATTTATATAAAATCAATGAATAAGTTATTTTTGTTTTCATCATATTTTTAATAATATGTTATAGAAAAGTTTAAACGATTTTCTATTATGCAATTTTTTAAATTTCAGAAAATTATTGTTAAATTGAAAAAATTAATTTGAACTTCTTCGTAGTGCTTCATAAAAGATTAAACAATCAAATTATTCAATATTACGTGTGCAAACATCAGATCAAGTAGTATATGTATTCAGTTATGAACTTGGTGTAAATATTGAGTTTGTTTATTGTAGTTGCGTACCTCGCTCTTTTCATGGCTATTTCTTTTTTCAGCAAAATTTATGTCACTCTTATAGCTTTTATGAAAAATGCAAACTTTTCTATTCATAAATTTTAAATAAGTATAAAAATATTCCTAATATGATTAATTATTGAAATTTATCTGTTACCTTTTTTGTTTAATTTGATGATTAAAAAATGTCTACGTGCAATTTTTCCACTTTAATTGCGTTATTTGTTGACGGTATCATAGTTTTATTCTTAATTTTTTTTAGTGATAAAACATAATTTAATGTTTTTTAACTATGTTTAATGTACCTAAATCCATACATTATTACAATATTACTGAAATCTTAGTTATATGTTCAATTTAAAAAAATCAGTTGGTTATTAAACAGTTTCTTTGTTTTTCTTCCTTTTTTTCTTTCTTTCTTTATTTTATTTTATTCTTTTTTTTTTGGTTGTTCTTTGTCTTCCATCATACAGCAGTCAAAAAAGGAAAAACATACCTACACCCTATACAGATTGTACGTACTACGATCCAAAAGTTCGGGGGACAAGCTGTGTAAAACCTTACCCAGAATAGTTCACATAACCGAAGCACATCCACCTTCAAAAGGTCACCATGAGGGACTATGTCAGTGTTGCCAGATGGTCAAATCCAGATTTCCCCAGTTAACTTCCAACTTTTCCCCAAAAAGCGATGTTTTCTATCAAAATTCCCCAAATTCAAAAATTATTTTTCCACTAAAATTTTCATAAAATGAATCGACTTCCCCTGATATTTTTGTCTCTTGAAAAAATTTTTTCCCCCCAAATAGCCAAATTTTCTTACAAGATTCCTCAACTTTTTTTTCTTCCCATTTTTGCTTTTTTTTTTTTGTCTTTATCTTTTTTTTATCTTTACTAATAATAAAGCTGAAAGTCTCTCTCTCCGGATCTCTCCCTCGCTCTCTGTCAGGATCTCTGTGACGCGCATAGCACCTAGACCGTTCAACTGATTTTCATGAAATTTGTCAAAGAATCAGTTTGTAGCATGTGGGTGCGCACCTTTAAGCGATTTTTGGAAAATTCGATTTTGTTCTTTTTCTATTCCAATTTTAAGAACATTTTCCCGAGCAAAATTATCATAAGATGGAAGACTTAATTACCAAGTTATCATAATGTGGAACCGTAACGTGGGCAAGCCAATTGGCGAGAAATTCACCATGCATTATTTGTAAATATACAGGGGAACCAAAATACCTTTTAATTTTCTACTTCAGGCAAAACCGTGCAGGTGCCACTAGTCATAAATACAAGCGCCTGACCGAAAGATAAGAAATAACCAAATATGTTTTTTTCTACTCGCATTTACTACTCTGCTTCTTTAAATTTTAACTATGATTTTGTATATATTTTTATCCAAGAATATTCTTCATCACACTTATTTTTGCCTGTTTCACGTATCAACTAGTAACTCACGCAGAACTATTAATGCGAATTCCGTACATAATATTACACATAATACGAAATGCGAATTCCATAAAGTTGAACAAAACTAAACCAACGCTGTTTGATACAAACAATGTAACTACCAGATGTCAAGACGCAAATTTAATTACAAATTTTCCCGAGGTTTTTTTCCCCCCAGGTTTTCCCCAAGAAAATTTTTTTCCCCAAAGGATTCCCCTCAAAACCCAATTCTCCAAAATTTCCCCAGAGAGCACCGGATTTCCCCAAAATGGGGAAATTTCCCCCAATCTGGCAACACTGGACTATGTACTACTTCCAGCGTTCATATAACTTTTGGAAACACTCCTGGAAGCCATTTTTCGCTACCTTCTGTGGTGAAGCTTTATCTTCTCCTGACGGAAGAAAGCGGCGTCCATGCAAATCTTTTTTGCTGGGAACAGGTAAAAGTCATATGGAGCTAAGTCCGACG
Source organism: Uloborus diversus (assembly GCF_026930045.1). Classification (NCBI taxonomy): domain Eukaryota; kingdom Metazoa; phylum Arthropoda; class Arachnida; order Araneae; family Uloboridae; genus Uloborus; species Uloborus diversus. The sequence continues at coordinate 126,118,401 of NC_072733.1, read as the reverse complement.
AAACGTTACGTTATTTGTTTGTCATATCAGAGTATTGACAAACCAAATCGTGCATCCTCAACATGAAAGTCGCCTTCTCACGATGAAGTTAAAGCCTTACAGGAAGTTGCGAAAATGGCTGCCAGTGCTTCTAAAAGCTTTACGAACGTTGGCAGAAGTGCATAATCGATCGAGGTGACAATTTTGTAGATAGATGTGCTTCGGTAATGTGAACTATTCAGGGTAAGGTTTTATAAAGCTTGCCTCAAACTTTTAGATCATACTACGTACACTGTTAAAAATTTTCCGGAAAATTTACGGTAATTGTTACTGGCATCCATGTTGCCAGTAACTATTACCGTAAAAATCAAATGTTACTGTAAAATTTTACGGTTTCCTCGGTAGGCCACAGCAACCAGTTGGCGCTGGGATCGCTTATTTCTCCGGTATAAATTACCGTAAAAATCAGCGATGCGTTAGCGATGCAATTTTACAGTAACAATTACCAGAAAATCTTCCTGAACTTTTAACAGTGTACGTATGAGTTTTCAACTTACTATTCCATAACGTTTTTGAGTGACGCAAGTTTACGCGGATGAAGACATCACAAGTGTGTTTGCGATAATTAACTAAGGAGGAGTTCAAAATGGAAATTTCGGTCATCTATATGTTCTTAGGTACATATGCATGTACAGACGTGCCGAAAAAACTTGTGAAGTTTAAATTGGGTGATCGTAAAATATAAATTTAGGTCGAAATCTGATATATATATATTTTGTGATTACAATTCCTTATTCGTCGAAAGAAAGTAAAGTGAAATGAATCAGTGATCCTTTAAACCTGACAATCTTATCAATTTATTTCTGTTAGATTTTTTTTTTTTTTTGCCATCGGCCAACAACATCGGCAATCGGCCATTTGGAGGAAAACAATCAGCCATCGGCCATCTTTGAACAATCGGCCAACAATCGGCATCGGCCCATCGGCCAAAAAATGCCATCGGTCGAGCCCTAGTAATTATAAATTAAAAAAAATATATTAATCGCAATAAAATGTGGTTGAGGTGGACCCTGCAACTGTATTTATGGAAACAACATCATTATTGCATAAAACATACAAACGAGAAACATTATTTGCACACTTTTCCACTTTTTCGTAAGTAATGCAGTTTTTTTATCTGCCAATATATCGCATCCGAAGAGCATAAAAGATACAAAACTGCAATTAAAAAAAAAAAAAAAAAGACAATTGCCTTATTTTTAAAATCAGAAATATTTGGACAAGTGATGACATTACCAACATTTAATCAGAAAAAAAGTAGCCTTCAATAAAATTAAAAGCATGATAGCATGAATGCAGATTCGTAATCATCAATCATTCACAAAGCCTTCAAAATAAAATTAGTGCTATTTTTAAACTTTTCTTTTGTTAAGTATTAAGTTTTTGATGACTCAATAACATGGATATTTATAATTATTTTTATCGATATTTTACAAAACTTAGGGGTCACATACCCGGTAGCAGAAACAACGCGACGCTGCGACGATCGTCGCAGATCCCTGAGAAATGTGACTGTTTCAGAATTCGAATATTTTTTCGTTTTCTGCAGGAATGTGTCGAATTTAAAGAATGCAAAAAAAGTTCATCATGAAACATGAAGTAAAAGTAATAAAAAAATTGTTTAAATCTGTATGTAGTTGACAGTTGCTGAGAGGTTAAATGCACTTTCACTGGCAGCTACCTGCGCCTCATTTTCCCATTTGATTTTGAAGCTTTTTAGACTACGTTTTACTCGTAATTTTAAGTTTAGCATCTTTTTTTCAGGCGTCCTTGGTGATGATTTATAAGTGTTACGACTAATCTCATGCTGGTTTACCTAGCAGACTATTTTTGGGCTTTTTTTTATTTTCGTCGCACACTTCAGAAAAGAATTCTGCTACTGGGCACATGTTCAATGGTTTTTAAAAGGTTAAAACACTTTTCAATCAAGCACCTCTTAAATCCTTGATGTCAGAGTAAAAGTTCTTTTTTTTTTTGTGTAATAATACATTTATTTCGACATAAAGAGTATAGTGCAGCTCTGGTTAGTTGAGCTGTGATCTTGACTATGTTTACCTGTTTTAGGGGAGCTTAGTGAAAAATAGACGTGTTAATGGCTCGGATTTTAGTTGGAATATTTCTGAAAAACTACTAAGAAAGTTTCTTAACTCAACGCCAATTACCCCTCCCTATTTTCCGAAACAGAGGTAAACATTGTCAGAGTCGGAACTCAATTTATCAGAGCCTCACAATAAACATTCTTGTATATTTTTATTCGAGTGTAAATCCAAGAATAGGCATGAATGAATTGGCATCTAGGTTTTTCGCTGTTAGTTGTTGACTGCCGACGATGGCCTTTGGAAGTTTCGTTAACTGTATGGCAACCCATGCGATATCCACCCCTCCGCCATGTTTGGAGCGTTGGTGTGAAACTTATACTGAAAGTGTTTTAAACTTGTTCGTTGGAATTCTTTTCATCTAGTTGGGTAGGAAAAGATTGAAAAATGTGAAAAACTAAACTTTCTAGTACTGGATCAAGTTTATCGAATCAAATGAAAGGCCTAAATTGAGTGGTGTGCGAGTTGCAAACGTAAGTGGACTATGCAAGTCATTTGGTGTTTGGAAATCTAGGATTGTAAAGTATGTAATGCAGCAATAAGGATTATAAAAATAGTAATTTATGTTTGTGAAAGAACAGAAGCAAGAAATGGAATAAAAGGTAAGTTTTGAATTTATTCATTCATTTCATTTTGTGTCACTTTCCAGCATATTCATTAGAGAAGCTTTGCAATTTTAACCCTGAACTGATGAGGGGGGGTTTTTTGTCACTTAAGTCTTGAAGTGGGGAAAATGAAACGCCAATATTTTATTTGTAGGGCGCATTGAAAAATTTCCTTTCACAACGTTTAGAAATTTACAAATATTTGATCGTCTCTGTGGTTGAACCATATAGTCTAATATACAAAACTGAAATGATTTTGAATAACTCTTCTAAATTACAAGTACCAATCAATATAAAAGAAAACAAAATCACGAAGACGTGAAATTAAAGGTTAAATAAGTGGTGTGCGAGTTGCAATCTAAGTGTACTATGCATGTCGTATGGTGTTTGGAAATCTTGGATTGTTAAGGGTATGATGAAGCAATAAGGATTGTATGTTCGTGAAAGAAAAGAAGCAAGACACGGAATAAAAGGTCGGTTCTAAATTTATTTTTTCATTTAATTTTGTGTTACTTTCCTGTACATTAATTAGAGAAGCTTTACAATTTTAACCCTTAACTGATGAGTGGATTTTTTGTCTCCTAAGTCTTGAGGTGGGAAGAATGTAACCTAAACATTTTATTTGAGGCGCACGTCGAACATTTTCATTTAAACACCGTTCAGAAATTTGTAAATATTTGATCGTACTAGTGATTACACTATATAGTCTAAAAACTGAAGTTACTGTGAACATTTTTTTAAATCTCAGATATCAAAAAATATATATATAAAAAAAAAGACATGGTTAATTAATTATAAATCTTCTTCAAAATAATTGTATGCTCTTACAACCATTGTAATTGTTTAATGTGTTTTTAAACTTAGTCTTAAATGTAAAAAAAGGGGTTTATTTTTAAATCTTGAACTGCTGAGGGTAAGGTATTTTCTTTGTAACGTAAGTGGTGAGGTGAACTGTATTTAACCCCAAAATTATGTTTCGTTCACTTCACAAGGATTACTAAATTATAGTAGGAAGTTTTAGCAGTTTCTATTTATTGAAGCAGTACCGCTAATGACATACAAATACATATAAATCCCTATATGTAAACATTATAAAACATTTGATTGCAAAAATCGAATTCTTTTGAGGTGTCGGACACCCCACAAAATCAGTTAAGGGTGGAACCTTTGCGTTTAATTGATATTTAAGTAATTTAGCATATTTTGTGCCAGGGGTGTCCACAAGGGGGGGGGGGGTTATGGCGAAAGTTGCGCCATCAAAATTTGGGGGGGGGGGGGATTTTTTTCCAGAAGGTTTTCCAGAAGATTCAATATACCTCGTCTCTGCAATTTTCTGCCAGTTTACAGTCTAGTGTATTTATATTTGCTAAATCTGCCGAATCTTGGCCGTTTGGTTGCGGTCAAGATTTTTGAATTGCTTTAGCTGTAATTCTTGAATTTTGCATAAATATTTTCTCTGTGCTTGCAGAAAAACTTTGTTTTTACTTTCACGTGAATTTTGTGTTTGTAAGTTATTTTTTGAGTTTACGGTAATTTCGTTTTTTTTTTTTAAATAGTTTTCTGTAATTTCGCTTAAGACTCTTGATAAATGATTTTCTGTTGACTCTAGTTTATTTTTGACAGCATTGTCGGTGGAACTTTAGTTTTAAGTGACGTGTGGTTGGAAAAAATTATATTTTGAAATTTCTTAGAATACATTTCTTCGTATATCTCTGGGCTCTTTCTTTTTCATGTAACTGAATGCGCGTAAAAATGATCTGAGAGATGGTTAAAGGACTTAGTGTTTCATGCGTTTTCCAGATTTTCAAAACCCACAGAGTTTCAACTTACTTCGTTTTAACGATTTAAGCAAGAGTTTAATGATTGCCGAATAGTTAAAAATTCATCTTCTGACGAATCCTTGGTAGTAGTGTTAACTTCTTTTGATGATAGACGATCCCGATAATTTTAACATTTACATTCCTGTTTTCGTCCCCCCCCCAACTTTTTTCTATTGTACCATAGAAGAATTATTTTGTATGTATTGAACATTATTTTATCTACCGTAAGAAACATTCTGCAGTTTCCTATTTCGACATAAGCCCTATCGCCCCCCCCCCCCACTTTGAAAAACGTACTTTTGTTTCTTTTTTCTTCCGGTTTATTATTTCCTACAGACCCCCCCCCCCCCAAAAAAAAAAAAATCATGCTTTACAATTTTAACTTGGATTGTTCTCGTATACCATAACTGCCGGCCCCAGAATTCGGTAAGCACCAAATTTTGAAGCAAAATTGAAGGCAAAAAAATCTAGTAATTTCATATTGCACTGTAGCAAGATGTAAATACGAAATCTAGGAAAAATAATTTCAAAATTTGTAATCTTTATCGCAAGTTTCGAAGCAATTCCGGGATTAACACTGCATTTACATCATTGTATAACGTTTAGATGTTATATAAGGCCCCTAGTTTCAAAACCGGATTACTTGCAAAAAATTCGATTTTCTTTTTTTTTGTTAATCTTGTAGAGAATCATAAGGCCTATTTGCCTGCTCAATATTGGGTTCAAAAACCGCTTCTTTCCCCCTTGAAATGGGGCGGGAAGGTCTGCCTCAGTTTCAAAACCGGACTTTTTACAAGTTGAGCGTTTGTCCCGCTCCTACAAGTATCCGGTTTTGAAACTAGGGGCCTCATATAATAGATACTTTTGGTCCTTGTCGTATTACAGTCAGACAAAATTTGACGTCATCTTATATTAAGTACATTTACGACATCGTGTCCCGCCAAGGAAAGTGACACAACCGAATTGAAAAAAAAAAAAAAGACAATCAAGGTTTTACGTTTTAGTAGTTTTAAACGATTTTATCTCATATTTCCATACGGGCAAAAAAAAAATTGTAAATGAGTTATTTATTGGTTAGTTTCTGCTGTCTAAATTAATAATGCATTCTTAAAATTTGGAAATTTTTATTTTTAAATTACGAAATCTTGATGTTGCTATCGATTATATCGGTTTTAACCCCACCACGCACTAGTTAAGTGAGCTAGCTTTGTGCGCCTTTTGTGGTAAGAAAGTGCATGAAATTTAGATTTTAAATCGATAGCTAGTACACTTTCCCCAGATTTTGAGTTGTGTCCCTCTCTTGCCGGGCCGCAACCGTAGAGCCTAGCTCTGAGGGTGCGAGAGATGTTATCAATTCTAGTCACTGTAGTTGGGGAGCGGGTAACACCCAATCTTCCAAAAATGTTTTTTTTTTTATTGTAATAATAATACAAATTTAATGTAATTTGGTTTCAGTCCAAGTCTTAAAAAAGTTCACCTTTTAAGCTATTTGAAAATCTAAATCGACCTTTTTTGGTCCAACAAAAGATCCGTCAACCATGTCATCCACCCTCTAAAAAAATGCGTTCCCACGAAATCTTATCCTGCTACAGCACTGTTAATATGTATATATCATTAAAAATATTATAATATATACATATATATGCATTTCATCATGTATGATAATATGTATTGTAATTAAGACATCACCGAAATTGGCCTGATTTTAATTAATACGTAATTATTAATTATTTCCTTACTTCACTAAACAATTTTTACGAGGGTAAGGGCTCCAAATAGAGTTTTGTCCAGTAGCCGCAAAAGTCAAGCCAGATCCTGACTGTGACGGAATATATTTCTTCTGGTAGGCTTAATGATTCAATAATTTTTACCAGTTGAAAACCGTGAAAATCTTCAATGGCTGAATGAATGAATCAGATGCATGATGCGATGAGTTTATATTTCTATTAAAGCATGCTTTGTTTTTAATGGAAAATTAATACTTTCCCTTTCATTACTGAAACAATCTGAAATACATTTTCATAATTTTGTTGGATATTCGCTGTTTCTGTGACGTTTGTTGTTTAAGTCTAATGAATTTTACGTCTCAAGGAAAGTAAAACTACTGGTGGTTTTGCATAAGACTTTAATTTCTAAAATTATTACGAAACTTTACTCCCTGTGAGTTAAAATAATTTCGCAGTTGCACAAGAAATAAATCAAGGTCTTAGGTTTGCGCTTCAAAAGACGAACGTATAAAATATCCTTCCTTTTACTGTTTCCCTTTTTTATGAAGGACAAAAGCAGGAATAAAAATCGCTGTCAACGAAGCCTTATTACTGCTTAGAGCCCCTCTGTTGTCAACTGATGCAACTTTCTAGAACAGAGGTTGAGACCTTTATGTGTAGCTTCTCGACCTGTTTTAGGAAGTAAGCGTTGTTTTGCAACACTTACTTTTTTTTTTCGTCGGAAAATTGTACCTTTTTGCGTTTCTGACCGAGTCTTTGGGGGGGAAAATAAGTTTTTACAATGTTGAATGAATGATTTTGTGCCCAGAGTTTCCATGCCCAGAATTTACTTTTGAATAATATTTTCGTTGAATTTGTTCAGTAACAGACGCAGTGTTTACATATCATAGATTTAGTGCGCTACTTCAATATGGATTGTATTCGGAAATTAAGAAAAATATAAATTTATTTAGCTTGAAATTTGCATGTAATTTAGGCACAAATGCTTTAAAAAAAAAGAAAGAAAAGAAGGAAACCCCTAAAGAACGTCATTGGAATGAATGTTTATGACGAAAACAAACACCACGAATTTCAATATTTGGCACTTAAAAAAGGCTGCTGAGATAAGCAGTTCTTAAACTTTGCTTCGTGTTAGAAGACACTTATTTACTTAGGAACTTTTTTCACAAACTCTACATTTTTCGGAACTGATGTGATATACCCCACCCTTGGCGACTTTTTCCTGTTGGCGCCAAGAAAGCGTCGCCAAGAAAACGATGTATGACGACATATGTCATACATCGTTCTTAGCGATGCTTTTTTAGCGCCAACAGGAAAAAATCAGATAAGAAAACATGATCAAAGCACTTCAGAACACAATATATATAAAAACAACTAAAAGCACAACAAAAAACATCACGAATATATGCTTCAAAAATGTACAGGGCCGGGGTTTTTTGTAAACATATTAAAATACAATGAAATAAATTATTGTATAAATTACAAGTCGAAATTAATGCATTAATTTTTTTTTCATCATTTCTCCGGGATACGAGCCCTCGATCTCATAGTACTTTCGTAATGAGACCTCGGCTCGCCGGCCCTGCCTCGGTCTCATTACGAAAGTACTATGAGACCTCTGGCTCGCCAGGACCTCGCTCCGCACGGTCCGTTATCCCTCCGACTGTTAATATACATTACAGTCGGAGTATGATCACAGTTATGTATACTACATGATTCCCTCAAGGATTTGTAAAAAACAAAGAATTTTGGAAGTGAGAGGTTTTTTTGAATTCTAAAATAAAGAACTTACCTTTTTATATGGTATAAATATTCACACTCAGTCTAAAACAATACATCATATGACAATGGCACGTTACAGATACACACCACGTTGGAGTTAACTTTTAATTAACCTTCAAGTTTGAAGAAACTGACATTTTCTAATGTTTTTACTTCAAAACACAACTACTGAATTTAAACTAACACAAAATAAGCATTCCTGTAAGGTATATTGCACGAAACACCACGTCGTAAAATCCCCCTAAGAGCGGAACATATGTGCACCTACCTCCACGGACACACGTGCGAAAAGAATTAGTTCACATCTGTACTTCCCAGGTATATTCTGCAGGGTTACTAGGGCTACCGGAAAAAGTTTTATCGCCAACGTTGTCGATTTTCGAAATGAGCTAAAAATTCTATCCTCGCCAAGGTGGGGGTATATCACATCTGTACCCATTTTTCTTCCAGTGTTTGAACTAACTTCATTCTCGACCTTATTCGATTCAGCAGGATGTTTTTTTTGCACAATTTGTGCTGGACATTTCAAGCTTTTACATACTGGAATTTAAAATTTGTACATAAATATTTTGAAAATCTAAACGCACGTGGAACAAGTTTGGTGTACTTAGTTATGACCTCGCTTTACTTCTTAAATTCACAATTTTTAGAGGAAATTTTTGATTTCAAAAGAGTTTTAGACGTTAATCTGGATGAGTTTTTAAGATGGAGAGCGTAATTTAAATAAGCTACCGGGTTTGTGAACGTAACTTACGACACCATGAAATTAAATTTCTAATCGGAATTCAAAACATGGAAAAAAAAAATCATTTAACTGTAATTTTTCATTCAATCGAGCTGTTAATCTTTATTTCTTTCAAAACCTTTTTAAATATCATACTGAAACAAATTTAAAGCAGATATGCTTGAAATTAACCAATTTTAATAATCAATGAATGAAATGTCTTGAACATAAATTTTGTTTTCGATTATCAAAAAGATAGAGAAAAAATAAGGGCTGAATCACTTAATATTTTTTGGGGAGGAAGGGAAGGGAACACCGTTGGTGAACCTGGGGTTAAAAGTGGATTTAGGATACTAACAAATTTAGTTTATCTCCGAGGGGAACCTGCGTTTTGTCCCCCTCCCACAAAAAAAAAAAAAAAAAAAAACGCTTCTTAAATAATTTTTCCTTTAAGGAGATCTTAAGAATATACAGCTCGCAATGCAACAGGAAAAAATGGGGTTTAAAAGGCATACGGGATAGAAAGTCCTTTTTCCATCCCGTATGTCCTTATAACCCCTTTTGCATTGCGAGCTGTGTTCTTTGCAGCTCATTATTTAAATAGCCCTTTATACGCCGCTCTATTATCCAAACATAAAACGAGATGATGTGTGTGCATCACATGACTTCCTTTTACTCCAACTTTAATGTCATTTTCCCATAATTGGCAAGTTTAATGTGATTCAATAGTTTACTTTCTAAATATCACCATCAGTGGTTAAATTGAAACCAGATTTTAAAAAAAATCGCTAAATTTGTCACGACAAAACATGGCGAACAAAAGACTGGCGATATATCGCCAAATTATAACATCACTTGAGTTTACATCGAAATTAACAATGATCCCCCCCCCCCAAAAAAAAGGGAAAAAGATCCTTTTAGAAACACCTGAATGCAACCAAAAGAGGAGGTGCACAACTAGACTCCACTAGAAGTTGTAAATATCTCCGTTTAAAAGTAGAAAGGGGGTTTTCCTAAATCACTTTCATCTGAAAATTGAGGGCTGGGCGGGGGCAAGCCCCCTGGGGGGAGGGGACAAGAAAGGGGCACAGTAGTGCAAGTTAAAGATTGACACGTCATCAACTTGTTTTGACAAGCGCCAATAGTGGTGCACAGCAATTATGAGACTCTTACTTTGCACATTACAGACCTAATAGAGCATAAAAAAATGTCCGATCTTGTATACTGAAACACGCCTATGTTACCGATCAGTAACATAGTTTTATAGCTTATAGATAGCTAATTTTTGATGCAATTTTTTTTTCTGTCATTTTTGTTCATCAACATGGTCCGTATTTATTATTACTCTGAAATTTCATAAACATTTGGCGTTTTAAAAATGTTCTATAATTTTTTTTATTAATCTCCGTGAAAGCCGACAAAAATAGAAGTTTTCGCAAATTTTTGTGGGCCATAACTATTATAAGAGGGTAATAATTTTCCTTTCAAAAAATCAAGTCTGCTTTTATAGTAGACAGATTTTTTATTAAGTAGTCAAGCGTGAAAAAAAGTTTTTAAAATATTTTTTAAAATTGATGTTCCCATTTGAGATCATTGGCACTTAACAGGTTAAATAGAAAATCAATAATCGATACCTAGATGCAAATGAACAAAACAAAATATGGCAAGTGAATTAAAAACCTTCAATTTCAAGCTTTTTCCCGTTGACAATTGAAGCTCTGAAATTCATCTTTCCCAATGAAAGGTCTCATTTCTAAAGAGAGGAGGGAAAAAAGATGTAAAAATAACTGTAAATTACAAGACTACCAAAAATTTGAGACAAACTATTCAAACCACTACGATTATTTACGGGAAATGGTGGCCCGGCGGCCACGGATAAATAAATTAACCGCATAATAGTTGATCAATAGATCAACGAATCAAAGCTGGTCAATAGATCAATAGTTGATCAACAAATCAAGGTCAACAGACCAAAAAATGTTACTTCAATCCTTTTGTATCAATCATAATATGTACTGACACATTACATTAAGACTTGCTTAACAATACAGTGATATATTTTTTTTAATGTAAAAGGTCAATTTATTGGTTTTGTTTTGAAATTCCTCTTTGTTTGCGAATGAAGTTGTTAAACAACATCTCTTGCCACGCACGGATGTCTTAGTAAGCACCTGTTTTTCTATCATCTGTATAATATTTGGGGTCCTTAAGTAAAAAATATAGTCTACATTTGCTGATTCTGATTCATGTACATTCTTTCAAAGCGTGTCTTTTTTTTTTTTTTGCATTCTCTAAATAATCGTCATAAAGAGATCGCGAAGGACCGTGGATAATTCTCAAATCTTGGGGAGACTTTACCATTTCGCAAATGTCACGATTGTGATTGGCCCTATTAATGAGGATCCCGAAATAGATCCGAAAAGGAACATGAGAAATATTTTCTTTGTACTATTACCTCTAAGCCCCTTCCCCCTCCCCTCGAAATGCATTGCGACGGGTCCCCAAACCTGTAAATTCGCCCCTGCGGGATGTGGATTTGCATATGGACATACATCAGTTAACTGTTTTAACTTTTGAAATTTTAGTAAAATAATTGCTTGAAATACCAGCACTCGTGGTAAAGCGGTTAGAAATCTCGCAAAAAGCGCGAAACACTTAGATACGATCCCTCTCATTGCTTAAGTGTTACCCATTTTTCATTTGATTTCAGAAATATGACTTCACTCTTACCGACACTTCTGCTGCTTGTTGATATTACCTTCAATTGCGCAAAAATAAGCATAACTCCGGGGGAGGAGGAGGGGACTGCTTTTATTTAACTAATGTTATCACTGCTATGCAGGTATAATTAACATAATATACTCGCATGTCTACACACATAAAATGTTTATGTTGCTTTGTGTGCGTGTGTGCGCGCTCGCGTGTATGTGTTTTAGAGAGAGAAAGTATTTGTTCTACAGTTCATTTCGAATCTTCGTTAAATTTAGTACAGAGATATTTCGATGTCCAGGATTTCATATAGGAGGGTTTTTAAGTTTAAAATAAATGCGGATAACTCTACATTTAGAACCATAAAATTGTCTAAATTGCTCTCTTCTACACAAATGAATTTCTGTATTGTTTCGAATTTTATACCACTTTAAAGCCCGTAAAAAAACTAAGAAACCCAGTTTCATGAGAGTTCTGTATGATAATTAGAACACTTGAGATTTTTTTCTTTTAAATTTACAAATTTGAAAACTCTCAGCCCAAATCTCTTCAGACTATTAAAGAACACATGCAAAAATGAATAATAAATGAAATCGTAGTCGTGCATTAATTATATTTTTTTCTGCTTTTAATACTTTAAATAAGAACTGACTAATAAAACCTAATAACTTCAACCTCAAAGAGAAACGAAATCTTCGATTTAAAATTGTAATGAAAATTTTCACTTTGGAGCACGGTCCGGTTAACCTCTGAAATTGGGTAAAACTCTGTCTGTTCGGGAAAACTTTTCTAAAAATTCTATGCACATTGATACTACAATGAATAATGCTAAGTGGGCGAGCAGAATTCAGAGTTAAGTTTATTTCGCCTTACCAACTGACAGAAATTTTGTTTATTACATGTGTTACACTTGAATTCTCAGAAAATTTGGGTAGTAACGTTTTTTGAATCATATTTGACACTTCACAAAGAAAATTAAATGTCATAAAAGTGCATTGTAACAGAATTGAATCAAATCCCACATTTGAATATCTAGCTTGTAGCTACATTTTATCAAATTTAACTTCACTATCAATAACTTAATTCTTTCAAACATTTTTGTTTAGCAAGTTCAAATGTTTGCAATCTCTTTAAAAAAACGCAGTTGAAAGCAAGAAACTGCAATTGTTAAGCACAGTTTTATTGTGACATTTGTGCCTCCTAAAAATTCTGAGGGGAAGCTCAAGCTTCCCGAGCCTTTTGGGTAATCAGGGGCCTTGCTTTAGAGCTGATATCTAATTTAGTTCATTTAAAGAAAACATTTAGTGGTTCAGTTCGGGAACTGACGGGGTTAAAACTCGACGGCGACGTTTTCGTTGAAACAAAAATCAACGTGCATCAAATAATGCGTTACGCGCATATTCGATCCTTTTTTATAAAATCGTCAACAGTGATGTTTTATGAAAGTAACAACAATGCAAAGGAGCCAGGGCTGCGAAATCGGACTGATTTTGGGGTAAAGGAGCCGAAGGCTTTAAAATTCTCGCAGTCGGAGTCGATCATTTTCCCTTCGACTCCACAGCTCCAAAAGAAAAACCACAAATCGTTACAAAAATGCATCAACGTCAAAAACTGACCCTCCCTTTTTGGGTACTTTAAAGTTCAAGAGTAGTTTTACGAAACATATCATTCGAATTGCACTATTTCGTAAATGCGCATAAAAAAGAATAAATCGATTTTGTTCTTTTTTCGTATCAGTTTTAAGCGAAACTTTGACTCAACTTTCCTATTTTGAGGGCAAACTTTTTATGTTCCTACCAATCGAAATGTTTTTTAACGCACGATGAACTTCATTCAAACTTTCTAATTCAATTAGATAGTTTCTAATTAATTTTAAAGATTTAAAAATTAAAACTGTTGTGATGTTCTGTTTTTTGGCGGCCATTTCCGGTTATTTTTTTACTTCGTTTTTATTGCTTTTTGAAGAGGATGGGGTACTTTTTTTTTTTTGGACTTCCTGTATTTTCAAGTATTTAGACTTTTTATTTTGGGTTAAAAAGAAAAAGAAATTAAAGCTTCTTGAATATGCTCGATTCGCTTCACTTTGGAGCGATTAAATAGATTTTGTGATGCAGCTAAGGTCAAATTTTAATTGACTCTATTAGGAGAAAATCAAGTATCCCCTGCTCCCTTCATACAGACGTCACACAACGTCATAGGTCATGACGTATGTTTCGACGTAAAAAGTTAACTGCATGTAGAAAAAGTTATTTCGTACTTGCTTTATCGATGAAGCAATCAAGTCACTCACTTTTTTGGGGGGGGGGGGAAACATTCTCATATCTCTTTCTATCGTTGAATTTGTTAGTTGGATAAACAAAAATAGATTTCGAGTCGATGCAAAAGAAAATAAATATTTCTGCCATATATCATCTTTTGGCATTTAGCGTAGTTGCGACCTTGTTGCTACTGTAATGACGTCTGAAATGATACTGACGGGATCGATACGAGCGATATTTTTCGGTTGGAATGAGAAAATAACGAATTCAAGAAAAGTATCTAAAAAAAAGTTAAATATGTTCGTTCTGATTTAAGATCAATATTTAAAGTGATGAACTGTCTAACCGATTAGAAACAGCTTCTAATTTTTTTTCTTATGGAAAAGCTTTAAATATGTGAGCTCGTTAAAACTGTTAACTGAAAATACCAATTTGGTTAAAATTAAACAGCACGTTTTCGCGTTGTGAAAACAAAATGAAATATTGCGCATCAATTTATTTTAGAAAAGCTATTTCATATTTCTTTTCAGCTTTTATCTAGAACAGAGGTAGGGAACGTGTTTCTTGTGCGACCTTCATAAAATCTCTTGTATTAACTGATATTTAACTATATCGATTGTGACAATTTTAAAATCGATTTAAAAACCGATAAACATCAAATAATCGTTATTATACTCGAATAATATTTATGACCATGTCGAAATATTGTCAATTGGTGGCTTGAAGATTGATAATGTTTAACTACTGTAAACTCTCACTTCTTTCCACTATTGAACAATCGTTTGGAGCAGTATAGCCTATTAAGGCTCTTCCGCCAAAATGCCAATCAAACAAACCTACCAACCTCACTTATACCAGACACACCGCCTCTTTTATGCGTCTTCTTCACTTATACAACGATTTTCTGTGTCCCCTGTTCGTTTAACAAGAAAATAATGACAATGTTATTCGTTTGTGTCGCTCTGAAGATAAATATTTCACTTATGAGCCAATTTTTTTACATTAAAAAAAATCATTATTTTTATATTCTTTCAACCTTTTTAATGTTTTTTTTTCAGAATAGAAACTTTAACAAATAAAATATTTATAATTTACATAGAATGGAACGTGCATTTTCAGTTTCCTTCTACAATATCTCGCCTTAGTTGCATCTAGAAGGAATTTTTCAGCATGAATTAGAATACGAAGTTTGGTATGTTTTATCTGTATAACATCCCCATTGAGAACCCGTGCGAGTAAGTCGCATACCATTACTTGTTAACAGGTGACGAGAAATAATGCATATTGATTCTCCCAGTTCGGTAAATGAAACAGGGTTTTTTCCTCAGTGAAATCTTAGCAGAAAGTAGGGCAGTGGCGAATACAAGGGGAGGGTCATGGGGGTCCTCCCCCCCCCACCTTAAACCGTCGACAACAGTATCTGCCCACATTGTATTCAAGTACTTTGAGCATCAAACATAAACGATTACAGTCGCTTTTCAGATCATAGTTATTTTTGAAAGTAAATATTTTAACTACTCCTTTTTATTGCTTGTTAAATTAATCTGCAACGTTTATCTCCAATTAGGTGCTTTATTCCTGGCCGATTTGTTGCTTTTTATTGACACCCAAGCAGTTTCAGTAATTTTTCATACCCAAAACCGTAGGTTCGTTCATGGGGGGGGGGGTCATGCCAATGAATCGCCTCCCCCCTCCTCCATAAAATGGCTTTCTGGGTATCCGCCTCTGGAATAATGCAGCTCTAGGATAAGGTGCTTCTTTCCTTGTGGTTTAAACAATTTGTCTGTGTAGTTAGCAAGTTTTAACTTGTTCAGTCATTTAGGAGTTATCACTCCACCATGCGCTCAATCAAACGGTAAAAAAGACGAAATTGTGGTTGTCTTAAAGAAATTTGAAGAAAATCCTTCAACGGGGGGGGGGGGGGTCTAAAAAAAACTAGCTGATTATTTTGAAAATCCGGAATTGTCTTTGAAAGAAATTCTAAGAAGAAATAAGTCCTTCTCTATTATCTCATGGACTTGTTTAGATATGTTGAAGATATCGCTAATGTAGTGCTTAGTGGTGATTGATATGTAAATGAAGAAGATGAAACAAAAGTGTCTTCAAATCATGTAAAAAAGTTAGAAGCTTTAGACACTTCGGGAACATTTGCAATTTAATTCTGCTACTGAAACTTCTGTTCCTTATTTGTATGAACTTGAAAAATCTATTTTTGAATTCTTCGGCAAATTTTTTTTGAATAGAAATAGATCACTTATTGGTTTTTTATGCATAGTCGTTAGGTTACAATGATTGCCAGACCATTATTAATATCAACCTATTTTCTATAGAAACATTCTTATTTATTCTTACTTGAGCGTATGTTGCACTTTAGACTTTTGAAGAAACTTTTTCCCTTATTCACGTCCCTCTCACTTTTGCGCTTTTTCCTGTTGATCTCTTGGACCGGCGCATAAGGGAGAGCTCACTGTACAGGGTGTCTATAAAAGAACTCCGGGGTTTTAAGACAAAATATTTTAATAAAGTAAAAAACGTACATACATGTTTTATACATGATTAGAAAGCTTACATTTTCAAGATTTTTTAACAACTTAGTAAAGTTCAATGTGAGCTCCGTTAGTGGCACGGCACACGTCGAAACGGTATTCTACCTCTTCCCATGTCCTGGCGAGCATGTCTGGGGGAACGGACGCCACGCAATTCACTATTCGTTCCCTGAGATGGCGAACATTTCGAATTTTCTCCGCATACACAAGATTCTTGATATGCCCCCAGAAGAAAAAGTCCAACGGAGTCATATCAGGGCTCCTTGGTGGCCATGGAATAGGTCCTTCCCTTCCAATCCACCTGTTTCCCAAACGAGCGTCCAGTGACTCACGCACACGCAAACTGAAGTGTGGCGGCGCCTATCTTGTTGGAAGTAAACTAAACCTTTCTCCGCCTCAATGTCATCCAACTGAGGATAAACATACTCCTCTAACATGTCACAATAGACATCACCATTGATATTCCTTTCGGCAAAAATGAAGGGACCTATGACTCTGTCATGCATAAGAGCACACCAAACATTCACTTTGGGCGTGTCACGTTCGTACTCAATAAACTCATGGGGCGGCTCTGAACCCCAAATTCTGCAATTATACCTGTTTACAGTTCCGTTCACATGAAAAGTAGCTTCATCACTAAAAACCACACTTTTAAAAAAATCATTATCTTCATCAATTTTATCCAGCATGGAAACAAAAGTCGAATCTCTTAACCTTGTCTGCCGGTTTCATATGGTGTAAAAGTTGAATCTTGTAGGCAGTTAAACGAAGTCTTTTATGAATGACCTTATGGACTGTTGATCTTGGTAACCCCAACTCCAGACTGCGTCTTGTTACCGATTTATTAGGGCTTCGAGTGCATGAAGCTCGGATTCTGTCTACATTCTCTTGAGACACACGCGGCCTACCCGGCGACTTTTGCTTCAAAACACTTCCTGTTTCCTTGAACGCACTTAACCACTGACGAATTGTTTTGTCTGTAGGCGGGTCAACACCATAGCTACGTCGAAAGTTTCTTTGTACAGTAACAACAGAATTAGTTTCTATGAGCCAAATAACACATTGAGCCTTTTGTTGAGGCGTCGCCATAGCGCGGCAGTCCAGACGACACTGACTGCCTGCCGCAGCCGCTACGTCATTTCAAGGTCAACGCTCCGCAGCGCCGCCAACTGTTGAGAGAAACATTCCCAATTGGTATGAGTAAAACTCTTTGAGCTGCTTGTTTCAAAGGAATTGATCAAATTTCGCTATCTTTTATAGTTTAAAAAATATTAATTTTTTTAACCCAGGAGTTCTTTTATAGACACCCTGTACTTCCAAGCAAGAAGCTAACGCAAATGTCTCAATATTTTTTTTACGTATTATTAATAATTGCTTTTTAAAAATATATTTAATATACCCTATAGGGTATGGATAAGTTGGATGCACACTTGAAAGGATTTGACTGATGCTCAAATCAGGCGCAGCTCAGAGAAATCAATTTTATTACTCCCAACTGCTTCAAAGAAAGAATTTCCCCCGTACACTAAAAGTTATCCTACTAATAGATATAGTCGTGCCTCTCACTTGAAAGATGCGGTCCAAGTTCCCTCGCGTTAGTCGAAATTTTGTGTTGTAGAATAAGGTATGTGTACGAATTTTTATAAACATGTCAAATTACTTTAGACACTTGTAAGCACCACCACAAACTGTTTTAAACTATTCCTTAACCATACATTGCCGTTCTTTACATAAAGAAGTAAATTTTTACTGTGTTCAAAAAAAGCTGTTTTATTCAACATGAAATACTGTTATGATGTACAAAATCAATGGGAAAGAGAGAAACAAAATGAAAGAGTACGGTACTTACGGTAATAATAAAATAATATACTATAGTAGTAATGTACAGTAGAAACAATAACATTTTTAATCTAAGAAATGATGAGGATTTATGCTGCGTTCTAATATACGCATTAGCTGACCTGCGCAGAACATTCGTACTTGAAAGTGGTAATTATAAAACCCGATTTTTCTTAACGGGAATGTTTCGAGAAACAGAAAATGTTGATTGTCAGTTTATTTTTCGCCGATGACGGTGGAAAGTAAAATAAAATGATGCCTTACTTTTGTCGTTTTATGAAGCATTAACTAATAATAATAATTTAGAAAAAAAACCCTTAAGAAATATCATTCTGGATAATGCGATTTACCATGAAAAATAAACGTTTTTTGGGGGGAGGGGGGTTCGGAATCCTGCAATGACTTGCGAGATTATATATTCCTGGAAATTTGGATCAAAATTTTTCCTAGGAAAAAGTCATTAAAAGCTATAAAACCCATGGTAGGATCGAATTCGACGATCTTCGCGTGTCTTGCACGACGGTCGAAACAACTGAGCTATAAGACTTCACTAAGAAATGTGTACTAAAAAACAGATTAAACCAATATCTTTGAAAAACCGTCACAATGTGAGTTTTCTGCTTATTTTTCGCCAAAAGTAGTGAAATTTTTTTTTTAACATGATGTCTTACTAAAGAAATTTATTCACGAAGTTCTGGCGATGTCACAAAACGTCAGCTTTGACAAATAATATATATGATCATCAACACACTCAATTCCGAAATCTCAACTACAAAATTGAGGATCTTCGTTTATGCGGGTTTTAAGC
This sequence comes from Uloborus diversus, assembly GCF_026930045.1. Taxonomy (NCBI): domain Eukaryota; kingdom Metazoa; phylum Arthropoda; class Arachnida; order Araneae; family Uloboridae; genus Uloborus; species Uloborus diversus. The sequence goes on along the minus strand of NC_072733.1, from coordinate 126,099,448 downwards.
TAGCATTTCAGCTTCTTTTCTCCGTGTGTGCTGTTTTTAAAGTTACCAATACGTATCAAAAATAACGTTCTCTGTCAGTCTCCTGAGTTATTGTCATGATGATTCTTTTCTGAATTTAAAAATCTTTTTTTCCTTAATTGAGCTTTAATCATTAATCTTTAGGTGGGAATAGACTGTTAGTTATCGTTGCATCACTTTCGATCAACCACCTCTACTACCTTTTCTTTCTTATTTTTTTAAATTTCACATCCATCCATCTAAAATTTCTTTTTCCACTTCCATTGCCCTCAGATTTGGCAAATGTGTCAATATTGCGGTGAATCAACTTTTCCTACGTCTATTTTCAAATGCTTTCTTTCTTATTCGGTGTTTAATAACGGTCTAACATCCTCAGAAGTGAATGGTCCCCAGGTCTTTAGAAAAAGCCTACCATTTAAAGCGTCTGAAGTACCGAAAAAACTTGGTACATACTAGGGATGTGTCGTTCCTGAACGAACGGGTCAAAAAGAACTAATCCTTAAAATGAACGGATCCGTTCGTTCACTTAAAAAATGAACGACCGTTCTTTTGAACGGTGAACAGTTTGGAACATTGCATTGATGCACTTGGGATAAAATCGCATTTTTTTTTAAAATTGACATTTATCTTCAATTTTTTAACTTTTAATCAATCTCAAACTTACTTTTTCTCAGTTGCAGCACAATATAATCATTCAAACCTATTTACTTTATGCTTTATTCATCAGTTTTCTTTAATTGCTGCAGTTCATTTGCAATTTTCCAATGTATCCATTAGTAATGTTTTGTGTAACGTGTTTGGGCTACTAACAAAATGTTGGACATTCCACTTCCTGTCCCTCGCACGTACTAAAATCCTCACGCTTTCTGTCGCCTAAATGTTTTCGAAAAATACCTTTTATCAGTTTCTGGCAAACCTTTCGTCTTCTATAACATCCCTATCAACTACCATCTATTGATTTGGCTTTATTTTTTACTGATTATTACTGTCGAATTTTTTCCCCCATTTAAAAAGTGTTTCGCTTTTTTTTTGTTCTCATCGGTAGTGTGGAATAATTTTGAAGTTCCTTAATATTTTTAGGTGATTTTTAGATCATTTTAGTTATTTTTTCTTCAAAGAGTATTACAGTCGAACTCTCTTATAACGAGCACGAAGGAATCGCGGTATTTTCTAGTTGTATCCGGGTGTTCGTATGAAAACGGATTAGGGAGAAAAATCATAAAAATGTATGCATGCTTGCATTGTCATTTTTATACCATACTAAAGAAGTTGGTTACTTGATTTAAACTGTCTTATTGTCTCTTTCTTGTTATTGTTTTCGAGGAACGTGGGGTCCGAAAAATTTCGTTAATTTGCTTTCCGGGGCTTCAAAATTGTTTGAATATTTCCTACACTTCAGAAGACAAGTATGTCGAGTGCTATTTAACTTCAAGTTCTTGAAATTTATCGTTTTGGTGGTTGTTTTTATTTTTGTTTTCGCTCTTGACTTTCAGCTACAATATCCTCGGAAGTATATCTCGGAAATAACATTCTCTTCAACAAATATGTAATTTTTAAATGTCCTCTACTCCACGAATTTAAAAAAAGGGGCACTGCCATCACTTGTTCTCATGATTTATGTCATAACTCTAACTTTCGGCAGAATTCAAAATGCTAATGGATTTTTTCAAAAAATAGAATAATCTTTTCTGAGCGGGAAATTAACAGACATTTTATAAATTATAAAAATATTGCTCATTTTAAGCGGGGTTTGCTTGTTAAAAGCGAGTTTTATTCCCATACACCTATCATTGTACCAACCAAATCTTTTTGATTTAATCGCTATATCCGAGTTCTCGTTATAACAGGGCTCGTTATAAGCCAGTTCGACTGTACTGATCCAATGAAACATTTCGAACTTGCGTGAGTAAGTCGTGCAGAGAAATCACCTGCAACTTTTTTCAAATGAACGAAGTCGTTCAACTGAACGAGTTAAATGAACGGATCAAAATAATGAACGATCCTCTGATGAACGGATCATTAAAAAGAACGACATTGCACACTCCTAGGACATACAGCTAAGTATTCAGTTCCACGGCTGTCACTTTCAAAAATGATAGTCCAGCTTACTTCATCTTCAATAGTAGAACAAATAAATGATGAACATCGCAACTAGTTGAAATTCATTCTTCATTATTTGGGCAGATCGTGTTAGACTTCTCGGAAGAGTATTACCAGTTTGCCTAATTGATCGTCCATTACTTAATACTGTATTCACAACACTTAAAATATTCTTCGGTGTTTTGACTCATTCAGTTTTCTTTGGTAAATAGGCATGTTTTCCGTACTGAAAAGAAACAATTCATCAAACAGGGTAAGCTAGCAGAAAATATTATGAAACAGTGTATCAGGGCTCATTTGTGAACATTTCAAACTTGCCCCGAGCTTTACGTCTACTAGCTCCATACACTTAAAACCGGAGGTGCCAGATTGGTGCGATTTTCCGCCTTAGGGTGCAAAGACGGAGCCATAGGGAGCCATGGAGGCTAGGAAGTATTGTTCCGATATCTTTTAGCACCTCAGTGGATGAAAGAAGGTAATGAAGAGCCATCAGCCCACGCAGTAGCCAATAGTCCAATCTTTTCCTCCGGAAAGGTGCCTCGCTCGCACATGCGCTGTGCGGTCCGGCACAAGTTCAATTGAGCCACTTTAATGGCGGACGACGATGCTGCAACGTAGTTGTTGGTAGATTAATAAATTTTCACATTGAATAGACAACGAAATTGGATTAAAACTCAACATTTCTGGGACAAACCTTCAAAACCTTGCGTAAGTACAGGCATTTAATCATGGTATAACATTTAAGGCTTTCCAACAGGGTTTTAGTGTTTTCAGAGTCGAGTTTCAACAAAGTAAACTAAGCACTACTTATTGTTTATAGTTAACCGTTTTAACATAGTGATGTATGGCTTTTTTCTATCATGTGTACTAATATATGCTGTTACTTGCTTGTCGCGTCAGCGGTTTCGCGGATTTTCCCCGAAATGTTGGTTAGCAATACGAAATAATTAATAAGTAACCGTTATGAAAGTCCAACGATGTAACTTAACTGCTACAGCAGATACACTAAATGTCTTTATCTTCCCAATAAAATAGCTGCGTAGAGGTAGCAAAGAAAAAAAAAACGCTTGAAAAAGAAACCTCTCTGTGTGTTTCATGCCACGACTCATTACGTAAAAATATTTCGTTGGTGTTATTTCAAAAAAAAAAAAAAAAAAAAAAAAAAAAAAAAAAAATGCAGTGTCTAGACGCATTTATTTTTACGCTATTATTATTTTTTTTCTAATTTCTGTTTCCAATGCTTTTTCATTTTGTGGGATACCAAAAACTTGTTTTGATTTTAATGTCAAAAAAGTTCCTATTTAAAAAAGAAAAAAGTGCTTTTTTAGATTACTTATGTTGAAATAGGATATTCAAATGTCGAACCATATATACGTATCAATATGTTACCCTTGATTAAAATATTTTGAACGTTTATGGAACACCTGCAATTTATGAAGCGATTTGATTTTTCCGTGATTGTAATATAACTGAATATTTTTGGCTGTGCCTGTAAATTATCCATAAATGCCTACACACTTAATTTTTGGTATTATGCTGTAGTAAATGTCAATATCATTTAAAACTACAGAGCAATCCAAGGGTTTTTATGAGAGTTAAAACTCGGACTGAGGAATTGAAGTCATGAACGGTTCTTAATTATGTTGGAAAGTCTGAAATGTGATCAAATGCCTTAAATGACAAGTTTTTAATCCAAAATCAATTCAATGTGAAAAACGTACCAAGATTTTGTATATCGTAAACCCAAAAATTAAAGACAATAATATTCAAAAACGCACACAATACGGGGGAGGGGGAAAGAGGATCTACTGTAGAAATCAGTAAGGGTGCCATTTATCTCTCTGCAAGGTTCCTTCTTTTCACCGCCGCTGTCTGTCTTTTTAAAGGTGCCCATTTTTCACCCTAATAAGAAGTGCGATTTCGGCTCCGTATTGGGTGCCGCTGGTGAACAAGCGTTTCACCCCTGAAAGGTGCCAAATGCAATCTGTAGTTTTCACAGTGCAATGTATTTCTTCACAAGATGGGAAATGTAAGCTTCTGAACTTACTAATGAATAATATACAGGGTGGGGCGCGGAAATTTCGTTTTTGGAAAATGAAATGAAAAATGTTACTTACCTAAAAATTCTTTTTTTTTCCTGTCATACATTAGGAAAGATTATGCTTTACAGTTTTGAAAACAATATCTTGGTAAGTGTTGCCCACCATTGTCAATACACTGATTCAATCGAACTCGGATGTTTTGGTCAACTCTTTGAAGTATGTCGACCAGTATATTGGCAGTTTCGGCTCGGATGTGGCTCTTCAGATCCTCCCGGGTTCGTGGACGATTGTTAGAAACACGTGACTTCAGATTACCTGACAGGAAATAGTCACAGGGGACTAAATCAGGCGAGCGTACAGGCCAGTTTAAGTCCCATTCCCATCGAGCGGCTGTTAGAAAAATACTCCTTCATAGTAAAAGCGCGATTCTGTCGCGACGAAAACATCATGTAATACTACTTCCCATTCGGATGTTTCCGTTGAGCCTCTCCCCACCACTCTGTGATGCTCCACACTTTTTGCGCGCCAAATTCAAAAAAGTTCCCACGGCCCATCCTGTATAAGAACATTACTAATGAAAAATATATAGAACAGGTTGATTTAATCATACACTATGAAAAACTACGCAAGTAAAATCTCCATAACTGAGGAGTATCAAAAATCAGTAAAAGAACACAGCGTCAAAAAATACTCTGCGGTGCAAATACATATTTAAATAGAAACAAGTAATAAAAAACGTAAATGTGCATTGCTCGTGTGTAACGCAGTCAAATTACAATGGCAATGCGGAAAGGGAAGAAGAAATGTACTTCGAAAAATTTCCCTGTGGATATGTCCAAAACCAGGAAAAATTGAGGACCGAGGGTATTTCTCTGTTGTACAAAGGATGTAAGAAGCGGAATTCTGCGCATTGAAGGTGTATAACTGAGATAATAAACTTTATTTTTTGTAATTTTTTACTCTTATTTAATGTATTAGATTTTTCCATTTGAGGAAGTGAGAAGCAAATGGATGTAAGTGACAAAATTAAAAATTTGGGGTTAACCAGTACAAATGCTAGGTAAACTTCTCTTTTGACTAGGGGCAAGAGATAGTACTAGTTGCTGTGGTAGGTTCAGTATGATTTAGAAAAATTTATTTTCAGGAACACACACACATACATACACATATATATTTTAATTTTCATTAGAAATGTTTGTAAAATTCGCTTTACCGAAAAGAGCCTAAAACTTGCCAAGTAATTCCATGTAAAACGTACGACTGCTTTAGAAGTGGAACTTGGGATATATCGGTCAAGATTTTTCTTGAAGAGAAAGCATAACTTTATTATTCCACACTGCTTTAAAAATCACTCTGATTTCTGAAAATGTCCAATTGTAAAAGTTTTAAGTCTCTTGTTCCTTTAAATTTCTTAAGATTAAAAATTGTTTGTACGAATAAAATAGCGTTCTGAAGAATATGGAAAACATAATTAAAAATAATTGCAAAAACATATTTACGTACGATTGTTCGTAAAATCTGTCTAGACTGACTTCTCTCTTAAAGGCTTACTTTCCCCATTTTTCTGGTGCGCATTCCCGTGATCTAAGTTCATTAGTTTAACGATTGTTAGCAAGCACACCCAAGAGCTTGAGATTTCACAGGGTCATGAAATCTCAACTAAGTGATGAAAAACGCAGACTTACTAGTAGACATTCCACTTGAAGAAATACAATGTTTTAAACCTTGTGATTGCCTCAAGAAAAATATATCTGAATAGTAAATAAATAACCATAAAAAATGTCTGTAAAAACAATTGAAGTGGAATTACGTGTATTGAAGATGCATGATTAAGAAAACAACCTTTTTTGTGCATTATTCACGTGATAGATTTTTGCATGTATAGTGTTGTTAATGACATGGAAAGAGGTACTTAAAACTTCGTTTAGGAAAAACACTGGTAAAACTAGTAAAAAAATTAAATCGTTGCATAAAAGAACACAAAACTTGCCGAGCAATCCCAAGAGAGACGTACTACCGCGTTAGACGTGGAACTTGGGATCGGTTCAGATTGCACTTGAGGAGAAAATGTTATTCTGCATACCTTTAAATCATACTTCTGTCCGAAGATTTCCCTGTGGAGAAGTTGACATTTTGACTGTTCCTTCTTTTTCAAGGGCATTCTTTTCCTATTTTTCTGGTGGGCAGTCGCATGATCTTCAAAATTCTTCTGTTCGAAAATTGTCTGAATGCGTACTGGACCACTCAAGGGGTTGAGATTTCATGGCATCATGAACTCTCAAGTGATGGAAAACGCGAATCGTTAGTAGGGATTTCTCTTGAAGAAATATTCTTTTAAAACTTGTAAATACCTCAAGAAAAATATATGTGCAAAACTATAAGAAAATGTCGAATTTCGTGTATTGAAAGTACATGATTAAAAAAACAAGCTTTTTTTGTGAAATTTTTTTGTAGTAGAATTTTCATGCACAGAGCTGCTAAGCACACTTAAAATGGTACTTAAAAATAGATTAGAAAAAAAAGCGGTAAAATTAGTACACAAATTTCTTCGTTGGATGGAAGAGCAGAAAACTTGCTAAGCTATTCCATGTGAGACGTACTACTGCACTAGACGTGGAACTTGGGATCGGTTAAAATTGCTCTTGAAGAAAAAATTTTATTTTGCATACCGTTAAATCAAACATTTTTCGGACGATTTCCACGTGTCAAAGTTTAAACAATGTCTTTTCATATTTTTCAAAAGGCTTTCTTTTCCTACTTTTCTGGTGGGCAGTCACGTGGTCTTCCAAATTCTGAAGTTTGAAAATTGTCTGTTTGCGTACTGCACCACTCAAGGGGTTGAGATTTCATGGTATCATGAACTCGCAACTGAGTGATAAAAAACGCATAATATTTAGTAGGGTTTCCACTAAAGAACATACATTTTTTGAAATTTGTGACTGCCTCAAGAAAAATATATCTGCATAGTAAATATCTGTAAGAAAATTACTATGCAGATTTTCTACCAACATCTGAAACACTTGATGAAACACTTGTCATAATGTCAATATTTTTATATGACATTATGTATTAATGTCATATAAAAATATTGACATTAATTTAGTGATTGTATGGCACTAAAGAACATACATTTTTTAAAACTTGTGACTGCCACCAGAAAAATATATCTGCATAGTAAATATCTGTAAGAAAATTTCTAAGAAACGGAATTCCGTATATTAAAAGGGCATAATTAAACGCGAACAACTTATTTGAGTATTTTTTTTTTTTTTGTGGTATATTTTTGCATGTATAGTGTTAAGAACATAAAAAAGGTGTTTAAAACTAGATTATGTGAAAATAGCTGTAAAGTTAATACACAAAATTTCTTCGTTGCATAAAAAGAGCACAAAACTTGCCGAGCAATCCCATGTGAGACGTACTACTGCGTTAGACGTGGAACTTGGGATCGGTTAATATTGCACTTGAAGAGAGGATATAATGTTAATTTGCATACCTATAAATCAGACTTCTGTCCGAAGATTTCCCCTGTGTAAAAGTTGAAATAGTGACTGTTCCTTTTTCGAGAGTTTTCTTTTCCTATTTTTCTGGTGGGCAGTCGCGTGATCTTCCAAATTCTGAAGTTTGAAAATTGTCTGTTTGCGTACTGCACCACTCAAGGGGTTGAGATTTCATGGTATCATGAACTCGCAACTGAGTGATAAAAAACGCATAATATTTAGTAGGGTTTCCACTAAAGAACACACAATTTTTAAAACTTGTGACTGCCTCAAGAAAAATAAATCTGCATAGTAAATATCTGTAAGAAAATTTCTAAGAAACGGAATTCCGTATATTAAAAGGGCATATTTAAAGGAACAACTTATTTGAATATTTTTTATGTTGTAGATTTTTGCATTAACAGTGCTGCTAAGTACACATAAAATGGTACTTAAAATTAGAGTAGTGAAAAAAAGCGGTATAATAAGTACAAAAATTTCTTCGTTGCATAAAAAGAGCACAAAACTTGCCGAGCAATCCCATGTGAGACGTACTACAGCGTTAGACGTGGAACTTGGGATCGGTTAATATTGCACTTGAGAGGATATATTGTTAATTTGCATACCTTTAAATCAGACTTCTGTCCGAAGATTTCCCTTGAGTAAAAGTTTAAATAATGACTTCCTCCTTTTTCAAGAGTTTTCTTTTCCTTTTTTTCTGGTGGACAGTTGCGTGATCTTTAAAATTCTTAAGTTGGAAATGGTCTGAATAAGTACTGGACCACTCAAGGGGTTGAGATTTCATGGTATCATGAACTCACACGTACTACTGCGTTAGACGTGGAACTTGGGACCAGTTAAGATTGCACTTGAGGGAAAAAAAATATGTATTTTTTTGGCTGATAAATTATTTACCCTGGCGTCTCCCTTATCGTGTCGGTATTAAATTCTTTCGAAGTTTAAGAAAAGTCAAATTTTAAAATTTGACGCAAAAGGAAGATACTACAAGACTTTTCAGTCTGCATGCGGCAAAACATTCATCTGCAAAGCGTGTGAAACGTGTGTTCCATTTCTCTTTGAAAATTGCTAAATTTGACGATTTTTCTTACTATCCGGCAGATTTTAACACCTAATGTTTCGATGACGGACACACTAGGGAAAATAAATCATGCGTCCTAAAACATGTTTTACTGTGCTCCCTCGATTCCACTTTATATATGTTTTTCATTCTAACACTATGGTATGGTTTCCTGGTAAACCGGGGCTAGTTTGCTACAGGGGTAATAAGGCGCAATCCTCATTTTTTCCCTAATTTTGGACAGATACTTAAAAAAAAAATCGTCCCTACATCATTATTTTTTACGATTGCCAGTGTAGTTCGATGTTGTTACCCACGGGCAGTGAACATTTCTTTTGACTTTCATTTTTTCATTGGTGATTTATTTTTCTCACTCGCTTTATTCCTTTACTAATTTCTGAGATTCATTTTAATGACATTAAAATTGAGCAATTTTTCATCTGAGTTCAACCTGTTCTATTTAGTTTTTTTTTTTTTCAAATCCTACGCCCGTCTACGGCATTTCTGCCATTAATCGACGAGCAGCCTCATAAGAAGAAAAAGTATAAAAATGTAAATGAAATTTAGGGTCGTTCGAGTTTACGTTTAAAAACTTGAAAATAGTGAGGCATCGCCTGAGATGATCACTGTCCATCTCACCCGGGAGGCACAGAAGACAACGGGGCTAATCCTTCAATTCTATGCAGATGTTTTTGCAAATAGTCATATCCCAGAATTCACACGAAAAACAACTTACTCCAATAGATCGTGGTAAGGAATTTTGAGATTTTACGACTTTTATTGAGTAGGAAATTCCACTTTTACCTACTCTGCGTCACTATATGAAGATACCATATTATTTTTAGTTCGTAATGAACAGTTCGTTTAATGTTACGTAGAGGCAGAAGAGATTCTGGTTGGGTCATAAGAGATTCAGCCTTAGCTAGTTGATCTGCCTGCTCATTTTTGAAAGTGTCACAATTACTCTGAATCCATAACAGCGCAACACTCCTTGTGGAATATGAAGTGTTCTATACATGGAGCGCAACACTCTATGTTCTATAATTGATTCATTTGGATTGTTTACGATTAAACGGATCGATCTCCCGTTTTGTGCAGAAATGTATATTGGTGCTGGTAAAGGCTTTGAACAAGGTGCAAGTTGGTTCGGTGCACAATCCGACCCCGTTTCATTGTTTCGTAACATTTCTGAAAGTGTATCGTGTTTGGTAAGATTTAAAATATATATATAGAAAACCTTAGTGTTTAAAAAAGAAAAACTGAGCGGGCGAAATACCTTAGATACAACATTGAATAATTGACGATTAATTAGGCTATCAAGGGTTTCCAAAGTGAGTGCCACAAGAAGAGGCAAGGGCACCTCTCAATTCTTCGAAGCTAGTATCTCTGGTAAAGCTTGACTACGGAGAGATTTTCGCATGACAATGAAATGGAAACATCATTTGTATCATTTTTACTTCCTTTTACCAAAAAGGAAGTATTGTATTCGCGAAAAAAGTTTCACCCAAAAATCGGCCTTATTTTCCATTTTGCTCACACCCAAATGAATGTTGAGTTTTTTTTCAACCCGACCACACTTGGATATGTGCCTAGGAACGTACAGACACCCGAAACATCCATCTTGACGATCCCCGAGTTAATTACAACGAGCTTTCTCGTAACGTCTGTATGTGCGTATGTGTGTATGTATGTCGCATAACTCGAAAACGGAATGCCCTAGAAAGTTGAAATTTGGTACGTAGACTCCTAGTGGGGTCTAGTTGTGCACCTTCCTTTTTGGTTGCATTCGTATGCTCCAAAAGGGGTCTTCTGCCCCTTTTTTGGGGGAAATTATTGTTAATTTCGATGTAAACTCGAGTGGTGTTATAATTTGGCGGACACTTGGCGATATATCGCCAGTCTTTTGGTCGCCAAGTTGTGTCGCTAATTTGACGACAAATTTGGCGATTTTTTAAATTTAATCTGGTTTCAATTTGGCCATTGTTGGTGATATTTAGAGAGTAAATCATTGAATCATATTAAAACTGCCAATAATGAGAAAATGACTTTAAATTGGAGTAAAAAGAAGACATGTGATGCACACATCAGCTCGTTAATCTGTAGAATCAGCCAGAAAATCCCGAGTAGTAAGAGGCACGTTCTCGCTGATCTTATCTGTTACAAAATAACAAACAACCGATTACAAATAATGTTTCTGCTGCAAAGTCATACGCCACTTCTCCGTGGTCAAGTTTTATCAATATATTTGTATATAATAGAGATCGACAAGGGTGCTTTGAGAAAAATCTATTTCTTGAAAGGGTGATGCGAATCAAAATAGTTTGGGAACCCATTGGGCTATATGTTAATGATTTCAATGCTCTTTCGAGAAGTCTGACCCGATGAGTCTGACCTGATGAGAATCATGGTCAAACTTATTGCGGTGATCACGATTGCTCTAATCTGCTGTTGGAAATGAAATAAATTCTACTGTCATTCCTAAAAGTTTCAGACGAGAAGCTGAACGCTTAAATTTAAACAGCTAAATGAGTAAGAAAAAGTTAATTTAAACCACCAAAACAACTTTTGAGTAAATATTGTCTCCGTTCTACTCCGGGTTCTGGATGACAGAACGGATCGTATTGTCTATCGTATATTTTTTTTCTCGTTTAATGTTACTTTTCAACGTATGAATGTTACTAATTAGAGAACAAGCGTTAAATTCATGGGTACCTTTGATTTCAGCACATTTTTTCTTCATATTAAGTTTTTTGCAGCTTGTTATGTATTAAATGTTCCAATCTACCCCGCCTTTCGATACCTTTCTAAGAGTCGAAGTTTGAAAAGGAAAATTCATGAAAATAAAGAAAAATGGTAAAATAATATAGACATCGAATTCGTTCCCTTACTCGGTTAGGCATTATGTTACAATGAAGTATTATTATTGTTTTGAATATTTAAATTTTTGTCTTCAATATGTAAGTGAAATGAAACGAGAAAAAAATCATTCAAATAAAACAGAATAAATTTGTCTGAAATAAAGTAAAATTCTTAAGTTGAATAAGTAAAAACAAAAATTAGAAAACCTAAAACGATATTTGTATGAAATATTTTGCAAAAAAAACCCTTATTTTTCTCGCATATAATCAAATGTAGTTTTTCCCTTGAAGCTTTATTTTGTTCTTGATCAGCACAAAGGAAACACCTTTGCTTTTCAGTCCCTGCCAAATACAAAAAAGAATTATAGCAATTTTCATGTTTCCCACAAAAATTATAATTTTATTTTTAAATAACCAGTTCTGTGAAAAATGACGTCGCTTGAAATTTTCTTTGCGCTTTAAATTCACTTCACTTTAGTTTAATCAACAAATCAAACTTTCCTCAATGTTAAAGGCTACGAGAAAATGCATTTCGATTTTTATTAATAGCTTTTCTTTCAATTTTCTGAAACAGAAAAACCATGAACTATTTAAAATCTTTTTTTTTTTCCTTTAAGTATTTTTGTTTATCTTTCTTTACCCAAAATATTTTTTAGATAAAAAGGTTTTTTTTAACTTTCTCTCGTAGGGGTTTATGGCAAAAAAAGTTTGAAATTTATGAAAAATATTCTTAATATCCCCCCCTCCCCCCCCAAGAAAAAAGAATTTTCGTACATGTTCTTCGTCAAAAGCTTTTTCTTACAAAGTTTGTTTCGAGAAATTCGGCATTTCAGTTTAATATATACAGGTAGTAATCAAAAATAATGGAAACAACTTGAAAAAATTTTTGGGAATCGCTACCCTGCCGTAAATGTTTTGTTTATACAGGTGCCCTTTTAATTGTAATCACTCACACTCTAGTGAATCCAGATGGTGATTGAGTTCTGTGGTCACTTTTGCTGCTGCTGTTCGCTTTTTAGACATGCTTTGCAGAGCTTGTCTTACCGCGCTTTGTGCATGCTATCATGACTTTAGATACTGTATCTCTAGAAACGTCAAAAATTTGAGATGTTTTGGTTACACTTGCTCCAACGAGACGCGCTCCAACAACTTGCCCTCTTTAAAAATGAGAGGTCCGACACTTCACGCGCTTGAAAAAAAAATCTAAGACTTCCAGAACTTCCATTAAACCACCATATACTACCAGAATATATACATTGCTATTTATAAAAAAACTAAATATCTAGTTTTATTCTTTGTTACTTAAGCGCATTCAAAAATGTCACTTTTATTCACAGGTGTTTGCATTATTTTGATAACTGTTTGTTCCTTTACTTTCCCTGTAGATGCTAATGTTCTGTTTTATTGATCTATTCAGAGTTTTCTGGTTGAAAGATCTCTTAAATAAAAAAAGTCTTATTTGAGTCGTAGAATTGCCTAAAAAGTTTTTAAGGGGGGGGGGGGGGGGGTGAACAGGCTCAAAATTCTACTTCCAATTCTTTTAATTTTAAAGATTTATTTTATTATGTAATTTATCATTAATAAATTTTTATATTCAGCGATATTTTTACGCTACATTAAGTATTCTCTCATTCTTTTTTAAAGCTTTCACTCGCAATCAATTTAAAAATGGAAGAGTTTAGATGCGTAAATTCACGCATGAACAGTTCAGAAACCCAAAGTAAAACTGCTATTGTGTCACAAACTCGAAACAAAAACATTATATCGTTAGATTATCAAGCTACTTGATAAGTATTTTTGGATTTTTTCCATCGGTATACATATGGTTGCACGCTTTTTTGAGATTTATGATGCGAAGAGTCTTAAAAAAGCTGTAAAACTGTGATATTGGCTTTTTCCAAAGCTCTACTGTTGTTATAAACGAAAAAATAAATTTCGTTAATTAATATACAACGGCAAGATACCATCGTATATATCAGCGTTCCTTAAATTGTGTTCCGTGGAACTCCACGGTTCCATGGAGATCACGCAAGGGTAACGTGCATTTTTTTTCTTTTCTCAAAACGTTCAAATTAGTCACTAAAAAACATAAGTATTGAGTGAACTGTTTGTTTATTTTCCAAATGAACGGTTGAGAAAATATCAATAGTTGATTAGAAAGCTATTTATTGTGATTGTATGACCATCAATTATGCCAACTCTAGAATACGACTTTTTTTTATTGAAACGGCACTTGATCCCTAGTTGCATCAGAAATTTAAAATGATGCCATTCAGTGAAATTCTGACGTAATTTAAAATATGAATGTTCTCAATTGTCACGAAATGTCTTGTTTGAGAACCTGATCCAAGAATGCAACTTTCAGCCATAAAGCCCGATTTTAAGGATGTATCTCTCATAGTGAAAATAGATACCACTCATATCGTTAAAACTAAAACTTTAAAATTTTGTTTGAAAACGAGTTGTAGATATAATTTAGAGAAATTTGTAATAATTTTGAAATTACTCTCGTAAGTCCAAAAAAATATTTTTTAAATTAAAAAAATTGAAAATATTTTTAAACAAAAAAAAAAGAGCTTTATTGAGAATAAAGAATTCCTAGAATATTTTGCTGCAAAATATACTATAGAGGAAAAAGTAGGAGTTCCACGAAAAAATTCGACATTTAAAAGGATTTCACTCAACACACAAATTAAGAAACGCTGTTACTATATATTATTCAGGGGTGCCCCCCCCCTAAGGGCAAGGGCGCACCTCCTAAATATCGCGAAGACCCCTCCAAATCCAAGAACCGTCCCCTAAAAAGGACAAAAATACCCCTTAAAACAACGCCCCCTAAAAATTTCAATGGCACCCCTGGTGGGCACCCCTGTATTTCTCAAAGGTGTTTTTGTGTCATAACTCGCTCAATACTTTAGCAAACTTCATTAGTAGGACATCATTTCAAAGATTTTTTTTTTTCACTTATTTCGGTGAAAAATGAAGAGACACAATTTGGTTGTATTGCCGAAAAACCGATTTATTCAGTTCTTTTATTACGATACTCATTTCAAGATTCTGATACACAGTTCTGTTGTTGTTGAAATCTGGAACCAAGATATTAGTTTTACTATGGTAAATCGCTGTATAACTTTTTAAAAATATTTTAACAAAATAGAGGGATTAATTTTAATTTTATTGATTTATTACGTATTGATTTAGTGTAAAAAGCATTCCTGAGATGAAAAGCCTTTAACTCAATTGGTAAAAGTGGTAAAATCATTTTGCTAATCGAACTCGAGACCATGAGATCGATCCTCCCATAGGCCGGAAAATATAGTTTTTGAGCGACTAATCATTCTCAACTGAATTTTGATCCAAATTTCTAGGAATATATAATCTTAACTCATTGGGGGCAAGATTCGAAGCAACAGTTTTGCTGCATTGAAATCAAAAAGAAAAAACCGTTTAACATGGTAAATCGCAATTAGTATATTTTTCTCAAATGTTTTTTGTGGGTACGCCCATAACTTTCGTAATGCTTTATCAAACTTCAAAAGCAAGACATTATTTTAAAGATTTTTTCACCTCTATGAGTGAAAACTAAATAAACTAGTCACACTTGTTGTTATGAAAAAAAAAAAGAAAAAAACCTTAAAAAAAATGGGCTTTTAAATCCCTTCCACTGCGTGCGAATGTTTCGTACGGGTCAGCCATTGTAATTGGTTGCGGATTCAAAGCTGTTTTTAAATGAGTTGATTCTTCATTTTTTTATAACTCAGTTTAACGGAAACACAAGACATATAAATTGGTTTGCTCTTTACTTTTTTTTAAGGAACTGCTAAATTTTACATAAACAAGCAACAAGAACATCAACAAGAGAATTCATACCTTTCACCACTGAAGCATATCTTTTAACCGCTTATCATAACGGTGATCAATAATCTTCACCTGCAACTTGCGGTCATTGGGTTGCCAATATGCTGCAGTCATTAACTCCTAAACTGCTCGTCTACAATATATTTTAGTTTCTCACAGCTTATCTTCGTGCCATTTGATGCAAAACATTGGTTATCAAATAAAAGGTAATGCAAGTAAGGTCAGTTGAGGTGAAAGGAAACATGGGATAAATGAAAATATATGCCATACTTGTGGTAATTTTTGAAACTAAACTTTTGACTGGTGAGTCAAGACTAAGGAATAGGAAGAAGAGATTCTTAGTTTCCAGACAATTGTGTAGGTGTCATCATTTTTTAAATGTGACTCAGTGAAAAAAGTTGAACTTTAAAGTTTCGTGATTATTTTCCTCTCCAGGGTTTTCCCTTCCCAGCTATTTTTCTTTCCCAGCTTTGTTCAATTACGTATTTCCATTTACCCCATAAATAGTGTAATCAGGGGTAAATATAAACATCTAAGTTTTGCGCTCCTTCTGGTTTTTTGGAAGATAAATTTTTATGAAAATTATACTTTTGTGCGTAAGTTACATAAACTAAGCGCACACTTTTTAAATGACTTTAGGATTTAAGGATTCATTCCTTTAAAGGATTCAGTGGGTCACATGTCCTCTACAGGCCACAGATTAAGTAATGTTGATGTAGAACTTTTGAAGCTTCTAAACTAATTTTGTATTGTTCAATTATTTAGCTACATCAACCTCATGGGGACGTAAATGGGGTAAAAGGAAAAATGATTTCACTCATTAAGAAAAAGTATTAATTCAAATTTTTCATTCCCGGTTACTCTCAGAGAGGTAGTCTTGGACATAATTTTATATCTCAATTTATCCAAAAGAAAGGAATGAATCTCAAGTTGAAACATTGGAATTTTGTTTCAGCTCTAAAGAAGAAATCTCAAAAGATGCACTGAGTGTTTTCCAAAATTGTAACTTTTAGAAGCTGGGGAGTAATTAACTATAGAGTCTAGAAATTCGAAGCAAAAAAAAAAGGTTATTTGCTTTTATATTCTTTGTGCGTAATTTAGTTAATACTTAACTGCGTTTTCTTTACTTTTATTTTATTTTGTTGATTTATTATTATCTTTTTGTTTTATTCGTTTTGTGAAACAGTGCAGGAATATTCGATTTTATTTGATTAGTTAGAGTCAAAGAGAAATAATCCGCACACACCAATCACACATCATGTTTTGGTATTTACATTACACTGGATAAATGGGAAAACAAAATTCCCAATCCTGCGTTCCTTGAAGCGTGAAATTAAGAAATACCTTAAACTTTTTTATGTTTCTTAAACCAAACGACTATTGTGTGCCAATGCCCTTCCAAACTCTAGGAATGGGTCCAATAATGAGGATGGTACCGCAAAAAGTTTTTTGAATTTTAAATGCTAAACTCTTAATTTATTTTTTAAACTGATAGCTTTTTAATGACTGTCTAAGTTCTGAGGTGAGAAAAATTGGCCCATATGTTAGATTTTTTTCTGATGTGACTTTTCGGTGCAGCGTGTTCCAACAGGCGGGAAAACGTAGTGGGTGGTCTGCTTTTTCGATGGCAACTGAGCTCAGTTCGCTCTTATACCAGCCACAGCTACAGGAAATCGATCCGCGTGAAACCTGGTTTTGCATTTTGTAACACGATCTTAAATGTTCTCAAAAACCGCAGGGGGCCATCTCGGGACTTAAGGGGGGGGGGGGGCTGGGGAACCACAGTGGCCTTGCACTGGAGCAGTTTCGCTAAAGATCGCCAATTTCCCAATTATCGTATGAAATGATGCAGTAAAACTCAGTTCATACTTGAAACATCTGCATGAACAATACTACTAAGTCGACTCTTAGTGAGAAAGTTGTCTTGACCTTCGCCATAAACATCAAATTTCAAGCACTCAAATGAATGAACTCTGCTTACAGCAAGAAAAAATTACCTATTCGAGAACACTAGGCGTTGCAATAATTAGACAGTTTTATAAAAGTATTGTCTTTGTTTTTTGTTAATGGTTAAAGGCTCTGTATTGATGTCACACTTTTTTCCTAACTTTTTTGACACCCTCCTCCCTCTGTTACAAAGTTTCACACTTCACCATACCCCCTCTTCCTTATGTCACACTGTTTCCATGAACATTCTTATTAAAAAAAGCGTGTCACACTCTCCCAATTGCATATCCCTCTTGTTATTTCCTTCCTCCCCTTGTAACAAACTGTTACAATTTCTTGAACTCTACCTTAAAGCGCGACGTCATTCGTGAACATTCGTATCACTTCTTAGTGATAACCCTATGCAAATAGATATTACCCTACTCTTTGTTTACGCATGAAAAGGAAAAACATATCTTGCTCTGGCATTGGTGTATAAAATTTGACTCCAATGGATAAAGATCGCCAATTTCCCTTTTATCGAAATCTTCCCGAGTAAAATGATAGCGCAAAACTCAGTTTATACGTAAAACTACTGTCAAAACAATATTCTTTATAAAAAGATTACTTAGGTAAGCCACTTAACTCTACATTATTAAGTTGGCTTGACATTAGAATTAGAAATACAAAATTTCCAACTATCAAATGAACGGTTTGCCCCTAGTTTCGCCAACATTTAAAATTTCCTCCTCCCTTCAATATATTAAAAGGTATGACTGAAGCAGCGGGGGAAGGAAATTTTGTATCGGCGAAACTGGTGAACACACCAAATGAACGAACTCTATTCGCGGAAACATAATTGTTCATGCGGAAACTCTAGACGTAAAGTCTCTACTCTGTACTAATGTAGTAACTCTGGACATTCCTTTAAGTGTCACTGAGAGCTAAAGATCCCACATCAAATTAGTCTACGCATCGAGTTGTTAGTGCATCAAATAACCGCTCAAGCATCTTTCATTTTTTTTTTCATTCTAAATATTAAAGTTGATGAAATATATTGGTTCCTTAGTGGCACCTTTATCTACACTTTGTGAAGATGGGAAGAAAAAAAAGTTTCTGATAAAAAAAAAAAAGGCTAAGATTTTCAAGATGCTTGAACAACTACAAAACGCCGATGATAGCGCAACAATCAATATGAGTGGATCTTCCATGGGTACAAATAAAAGTCAAACAAAACGATATCCGTAAAAGTTCAGAACTTAGTTTCAATATTTAAGCTTGCAAATTAGTCTAGCAAAGTAAATAAAATGAAAATAGAAGATGCTCTTGTATTATGGATTAAAGAGATCAGGAAGAGGGGCTGTTGTCACAAATTGAGCCACAAATGATCATATAGAGCATAAATTATCATTATCGTCCATTTTTAACTCATAAATATGTTACTGTATCTACTCTACAGTGTATAGTACTATTATAGTGCATCGTTTTATTATTACTACATACTGTGCGTACCGTGCTGTTTTATGTCCTTCCCTCCCATTGATCATTCATTTTGTGCATCTTGAAGTATTTCAAGTTGTATAAAACCCCTTTTTATTTTTTAAATACAATATAAGTTCTGTTCTTTATGTAAGAAACTGTAATGTATAGTTGAGGAATGCTTTAAAGCAGTTTGAGGGGTGTTTATAAGTGTCTAAAGGAATTCGGTACGGTTCTAAAAAAAAATATGTACATATATTTTTCCACAACGCGAAATATCGACTTACGCGAGGAGTCTTGGAACGCATCCCTCGCGTAAGTCGGGACTCGGCTGTAAACGACTTTTTTTAATACTAATAACCTACAGTGAACCATGTAGAAGCAAAACTTGCAGCAAAATAAGATCAGGTCGTTTTTACATCACTCTTCTGTAATAACTTCTGCTACACTTTGGTCTGGTTATGAAAAACTGCTTGTTGATAACCCTTTATCATCAGTTAGGTTTTTTTATGCCGATGAAGTCACTATTTAGCGAATTTTTTCAATGCTACATCAAAAAATGGAGGGATGGTGTAATGGGTCTGTATGACCTTATATGGCAAACCCACCTAACATGTTTATTGATAACATGGACCCTTAGCCTCTTCCTACGCCGACACCTGTAGTTTGAAAACTCCTGGCTTAAAGGGTATTTTTGCAAACTTTCCAGCCATACCCAAGCTTGAACACTAAAATGCATTTTTCGTGTAGATAAATCAATTGAAACCTAATATTTTACTCTACGAACAATGAGTTTAAACAATGAAAAAGAGTTAAATTTAAAAATTATGAGTTTCGTTTACTAAAAAAACACTTAAGTTTTTCTAGTGGATTTAGGTTATAAGACTTTGGGATCCTTGTGGAAAACTTCGATGGGGTATTTTTTAAGACCATTTAAACCATATCGAATTCGAAAAAAAGAGACCATCCATTTGTGCAGAAAGAGCTATTTAGGGCAAAAATGTGTTTTAAATTAATATCTTCGTTAATTAGCTTCTGTTTCAAAAAAAAAAAAAAAACATTGACACTAAAACTCGGCTACAGCTACTGAACATAAAATGCAGAAAATCGGTTGACAAACAGAGGAGATAATGGCACCGAAAGGAAACTAATTGCCTATTAATATATAAAGATATAATTTGTTTCATTTATTACTTTAATTTAATTTTTTTTTTTGAAAAAATCATTTATCTGTTGTAAGGAAAGGTTGGCTTACCTTTTCTTATCTCGATAGGCAGCGGTGTGATAGTTGAGTTTTCTGAACGCATGAAGAACAGTCAATAGACGAGTAGACGAACAACACGTAAAGATTTAATTAGGAATGACTAAAAACTAAATGTACACATTATAAAATATATTCCATACGGCACAAAAACAGGATACACACACACTATATCAAGAGAACAAAGAACAACCTATTGAAGGGGGAAGAAGGGAATTGTGGGAAGGATAAGTATGACGTCAGAGTGGCCTTGGCCTTTCGAGATTGTATCGCTATGCAGAAATGATTTACCTATTTGAATATATGATTCGAGTACAACATTTCCCCCCTTAATCGTATATTCAAATTACAAAACTTAAACTAAATTCAACTTATTTCTAAAGTCAATGAACTTGGGCTTAGGCAAAGGTTTAGTAAAAAATATCTGCAATCATACAGTTTGTGTTATAATAGGTAATCTTAATTATTTTATTTTCTTCCATTTCCCTCAAAAAGAAACATTTCACGTTAAGATGCTTTAACCTAGTAGTATTCATTTTCCCATGTTGAATTAAAGAAATTGTTGATTTGTTATCCTCAAACATTTTAACAGGCAATTTTTGAATTAGGCCAAAATCTTTAAGTAGATCTAATATCCATTTCAGCTCTTGAGCAGCAGTGGCTGCAGAAATGAGCTCAGACTCGGTTGAAGATAATGAAACACAATTTTGTCTCTTAGTAGACCAAAATATAGGATTGTTTCCTAAGAAAAATACAGTACCCCCTGTTGATTTTCTAGTGGCAAGGTCAGATGCGAAATCGGCATCTGTGTAACGAGTAAGAGTTGGTGGGCTGCTAGAGTCAATTTGTAAATAAATGTCCTTCGTAGAGTCCAAATATTCAATGACTCTTAGAAATGCTTTCCAATCCTTTTCATTGGGAGATTCATTCTTCCTGCTTAATATGTTCACAGTGAAGGTAATGTCCGGTCTGGTTACTGTAGCTATATAAAGTAAAGCTCCAATTGCTTGCCTGTATTGCGTGTTGTCGACATGTGGGAGAGAGGAATCCTCTTCTTTTGGATAAGATGTGTCCATTGGTGTATAAGAAGGCTTTTTGATATCTGGACTAAATTTCTTTTCCAATTTTTTGATTTTTGGTTTAGTAGAAATTTGTCTCCATCTCATTCAGTGTTGATTCCCAAGTAATTTCTTACTTCTCCTAAATCTTTCAGTTCGAAGAATTTGTTCAGTTGTTTGATTAATTTCGCAATTTTATCTTCATTTTTACATGCTATAAGTATATCGTCGACGTAGATTATAATCATTATTCTGTCGTTCCAGCATTTTTTAAAAATAGACATGGATCTGCAATACTTTGAGAAAAATCTTCATTCTTTAGAATTTCTTCAATTCTTTTATTCCAAGCTCTAGCTGCTTGTTTCAATCCATATATTGCTTTCTTCAATTTGCAAACCTTATCCTTATGCTTTGGATCGACATAACCTTCCGGTTGTTTCATGTACAAGTCTTCTTCTAAATCGCCATGGAGGAATGCAGTGGTAACGTCAGCGTGTCTCACTTGCATTTTTTCGTATGCTGCGACTGCTAGAAAGATTCTGATTGTTGTATATTTCACTGTTGGGGCAAAAGTGTGTTCATAATAAATTCCAAATTTTTCACTATAACCTTTTACAACAAGGCGCGCTCTGCAACGTGTTACTGTTCCGTTTTCATTCTTCAGCTTAAATACCCATCGATTTCCAATGGCTTTCTTTCTAGGTGGAAGATCAACCAACTCCCAAGTTTTATTCCGGGACAAGGATTCGATTTCTTCATTTATTGCTTGAAGCCAATTTTCTTTTTCTGCTGGATTCATTTTAACTACATCTTCGAAATTTTCAGGAACATTTTTAATTTCATCGGCAAGAAATCCTAAGCGATCTGGTGGTTTCCCTTTGGTTTTTCTTTTTGATCGTCTAGGCTTTTCTTCGGGTATTCGCTCTTCTTCAGATGTCATTTCGGATTCATCCACAGATTTATCATCATATTCTTCATCTTTGAGTGAATCTTCGACTGGTGGAGGAGATGAAATTTCAACGCTATTAGTTACCGAGCAGTCTTCGATAAATTTTACGCTTCTACTGACAATTATACGATTTCCACCGGTGTATATTCTGTATTCTTTAGAACGTTGATCATAACCAACGAAAGTTCCTTCAATTGCTTTCTCATGCAACTTTCTTCTGTTTTCCTTGTGGACGTAAGCATAGGCTGTGCAACCGAATTGTTTCATATGAGTTAAATTAGGCCTTCTTCCGCTCCAAAGTTCATATGGCGTCTTCTCGCAAGCTCTAGTTGGAAGTCTGTTCTGAATGTAATTTGCAGTAATAATAGCTTCACCCCAAAATTGATTTGGTATTTTGCACTGGTACAGCAGGCATCTAGTCATCTCTGTAAGACTTCTATTCTTTATTTCACTAACTTCACTTTGAGGTGGTGAAAGCGGAACGCTGAGTTGATGTTTGATACCGTTACTAGATAAAAAATCTTAACTTTCACTATTTATGTATTCACCGCCGTTATCAGTTCGGAGAGTTTGTATAGTTCTTCCAAATTTATTTTTTGTCATGCCTACAAAGTCCTTTAATTTACAAAGAACTTCACTCTTTTTAGCAAGTAAATATATGACGGTGTATCTAGTATAATCATCGATAAATGTGACAAAATGATGCTTTTCACCGATACTGGGAGTGGGCATAGAGCAAACGTCACTGTGTATGAGTTCCAGTGCTTTACTTGCGCGCGCATTAGAAACTTTTGGATATGGAAGTTGCTGCATTTTATTTTTAATACATTCTGGACAATTGTCACTATGACAACAATTATCCAATTTAATTCCATCTGCAAGACCTTCGCGTACGAGTTGCTTGATTGCGTCATAATTCCTATGACCTAATCTTGAATGCCATACTCGGATACAGTTTTTATTTTTGCATTCAACTGCAATATTAGCGTTTTCTGAGTGTCTATTTAAAACAATTTTGTATAAACTGTCATTATCGGAATGCGCATGCATAATTATCTCATTATTCTTTTTCACGAAACAATGTTCTTTTTCGAAAAGTACAGAGAATCCCTTGCTTGTTATCTTCTTCACGGATATTAAATTACTTTTTAATTCTGGAACAAAATAAACATTGGTCAAACTGATATTTTGCAGACCGTATTCATCATTCAAATCAAGATTTACAGTTCCAATGGCCTTTGACTTCAAAATTCTTCCATCCGCTAAAACTATATCAGATAAGGATTTGTTATACTTTAATTCCGAAAATAACACCTCATCAGAAAACATATGGGAGCTAGAACCAGAATCCAAAAAAAGAACAATTTCATTTGTTTTTTGTTCGGAAAAATGAATCGGATTCGCAATAAAGTTTCTTTCGGTTAACCTTGAGACGTTTTGATCAACTGGCGCAGCGGAAAAATCTTCGTGTGGTTTACGAGATTTTGTAGAGTCGGCGATCATGCAATGTCGAGCAGGTTTTCCGCCATTTTTGGTTCCATGAATTTCCGATTTCTTATTGTTGGAATCGGCTTTATTTTTGTTTTGCAATTTAAAACATCGATCGCGTGTGTGACCGTACCGCTTGCAAAAGCTACATAATGTATTCGAATTCTTATTATTATAATTTCTCGCATTAATTGCAGTTTTAAAAGCAGTTGAAGCGTTAGGATTTCTATCCGCTTGTTGCTCTATTCTTCGATTATATTCATCTGTTAGTTTCGTTTTTACTAAATCCGATGTTATAAGTGCTTCATCTCTTGCTTCTAAAGCGGTGATGAGATTGTTGTAAGATTCGGGAATCGGAAACTAATAAAAGAGCTGCTGCATGTTGATCTGGGATATTTTCACCGGTAGCTTTTAGTCTTTCGACTAAATCTGTCATGTGAGTTATGTGTTCGATCATATCAGCATGTTCAGGCATCTTTATAGAATATAATTTTCGCAAAAGATATAGTTTACTGCTTAAATTGGATCGTTCGTGTATCGTTTTTAATTTTTGCCATGTGCTGGCAGTTGAGGTTTCATCTTTTACGTGAATAATTTGTGAGTCGTCTATACATTAATTATAGCTCGCGCTTGTTTATCTTTCTTTAAAAATTCAGCATTAGGTTCAGCGGGCGGGGGCGTATCAAGAAGATCATCCAGCCCGTCACGCATTAAGAACATTTGAATCTTGAATTTCCAAGTGGCATAGTTGTCGGAATTCAGTTTCGTTATTTGAGTGGAATCTTTAAAATTTGCTTGAGCCATATTTAGTTTTTTCTTATTAAACAGAATTCAATAGAAAATTCTGAAAAACAGTCCTAACTTTGTTCAGAACTTCAACATATACACTGTTAGAGAATATCAGTCTCATAATCAATGTTGTAAGGAAAGGTTGGCTTACCTTTTCTTATCTCGATAGGCAGCGGTGTGATAGTTGAGTTTTCTGAACGCATGAAGAACAGTCAATAGACGAGTAGACGAACAACACGTAAAGATTTAATTAGGAATGACTAAAAACTAAATGTACACATATTATAAAATATATTCCATACGGCACAAAAACAGATACACACACACTATATCAAGAGAACAAAGAACAACCTATTGAAGGGGGAAGAAGGGAATTGTGGGAAGGATAAGTATGACGTCAGAGTGGCCTTGGCCTTTTGAGATTGTATCGCTATGCAGAAATGATTTACCTATTTGAATATATGATTAGAGTACAACATTATCGGTATTTTTTACTGAAACGAACGGGTGAAAGATATGCTTCGAGCTAAGAAAATGTGAATGAGCTTAGTGTTTAGGAAACGTCTCAAAACATTTAAGGATCATTCTTTAAAAAGTGTAACTTTGCTGTCACACGCCTTTTACAGTAAAAACGTTAAGGAACAATTTATTTAACTATGATTTTTACTTTCATCAAAAATATATCTATTTAATTCTGCCAATTTTTTAATAATAATTTTTATGTTAGTACATTTTTGGTTCACAACAAGTGAATTCTCACTTCCGTGGCATGTCACCCCTTGTGTGGCTGTTTATGTTGCTTAATAACTTGCTTAAGGGCAATTCCACAGAAAAGGGGAAAAGGTGGCAGAATTTTAAAATAATCTTTTTCTCACAATTTTGGTATCAATGGAAAGGTAATTATCTGAAGTGTATGGAAATAACAAAAATATGCAACAAAAGCAAAATTAGAGTTCTGAGGCTTCAAATCAGGTTGTTATGATCATGTTCCTGCGAGTAACTTTTTTATACGACTTAAGAATGGCTGTTTGATACTTACACTGTCGCATTTTTCAAATATTCTCTCTAAAATATGCTTCTCAGAACTCTCTAGAAGAGTTATATACAAAAAAAAAAAAAAAAAAAAAAAAAAACAATTTTTAGGGATTTTTTCATATAAGGCATTTTTGTAATTCTACGTCCGACACCAAATTGGCTGAAAGTTTATATTATGTAAAACTGAGTGGAGATTTTTACAAAACATTTTGTCTGCAAATAAAGATTTTATATGCAATTAAAAATAATCATTTAAATTAAATTTCAAAAAACTAGTTATGCTTAAATAAATGGTCAGAAAAATGTCTACGTCCGACACCAATATTTTCCTAACTGAAACTAGGTTTATAAGTATACGAAAATTCCTGGTTAAATTAAATAATTCACACATGCTATTCATGCCTGATTATGTATTTATATTTATATTTTACATAACATGAATTTAAAGAACATATACACAATATTTTGACCGGGGAAAATATCTGAAGATAAGAAATGAGTCTCATATGTTTATCAATAGCGATTAAAGTAGTTATGTATAAAATTATGAATATTTAAGAAGCATTAGGGTTCTCAGTTCAAAAATAACACTCCTCCCTTCCCCAGTTTTCACTTAAAAACTCTCAGGTATTTTTGGTGAACTCACAACAACCCGTTTCTGCCTAGAAATGCTTAGTTTCGTTTTCAACAATTTGTAACCAACATCCAAATTTCTTATTATTTGTTAATAAGTTAGATTTTTCTTCATTAAAATTCTACAAATCAATCTTCATTTCTTTTCACCCTAGAGATTGAATTTTTTGTTGTTCCCATAGAGATTGTAAAAAAAAAAAACTTGACAAAATGCGTCTAATCTCTCTTGTTCTCGTTATAGTATTTTCCTTATTTTATGAGTGAAGACTTAAAATACAAATTTCCTGGAATGGTATACAGATATTGATACATTAGGGGTGTCCATCTCCCCAAACGCAATGAGATCCCCCCTGCCCCCCCCCAAATCCCTCAAGAAGAATAATATTTTGTCAGAAAAACAAAGAAATGTCTTGAAAAACATTCCTTGTAAACAAGTTCTATGACATAACATGGGCCATGACCCCCCACCCCCCTACATTCTTTTTGCATAAAATTTTTAGTTTCAAATTATTTCAATTTTCACAAAATTATTTGATTTTTCACAAAAAATGGAGCCCTGGGAAAAATTCTGCACAGACTCCTGTTATGCATATTTTCCCCTTTTTTATGCTTTAAAATTCCATAATATATAATTCCATAAACAAATTAAGAGTTAAACAGCTTTTTAAGATGTTTTTTTCATGTCGTATGTTGTCTGCTTTGCACATTCTACGTCCGACACCAACTATTCTACGTCCGACACCAAGGAAAAAAAAAAATTTGTGCTATTTATCCGTGAATTAATTTGGTGAAAAAGGAAAAATTATTCATATTTCAGCTTTACTTTTCAACATTCAAGTAGTCAAAAAATCTGATTTGATCATTGAGCTGAAACTTGGGTTTTTTCAACGTACGTCAATTTTCAGTTCCCCTTTAATCTACGTCCGACACCATGAGATTTTTACTTCCTTTTACAAAAAAGGAAGTATTGTATTCGCGAAAAAATTTTCACTCAAAAATCGCCCTTAATTTCCATTTTGCTCACCCCCAAATGAATGTTGAGTTTTTTTTTCGATTCGACCACATGCGGAAAAGTGCCTAAGAATGTATAGACACGCGAAATATCCATTTTGACCATCACCGAGGTAATTACAACGACTTTTCTCGTGACGTCTGTATGTATGTGCGTATGTGTGTATGTGCGTATGTATCTCGCATAACTCAAAAATGGTATGTCCTAGAAAGTTGAAATTTGGTACATAGACTCGTAGTGGGGTCTAGTTGTGCACCTCCCCTTTTGGTTGCTTTCGGATGTTCCTAAGGGGGTCTTTTGCACCTTTTTGGGGGGAAATCATTGTTAATATCAATGCAAACTTAAGTGGTGTTATAATTTGGTAAACACTTGGTGACGTATCGCCAAGCTTTTGGTCGCCAAGTTTTTTCGCCAACTTGGCGACGATTTTTTTTTTTTTTTTTTCAATTCCTCTTTTGTGGCGCAAATTGTATTACGAAAAAATTTTCACTCAAAAATCGACCTTAACTTCCATTTTACTTACCCCCGATTGAATATTGAGTTTTTTTTTTTCGACTCGACCACACGTAGATAAGTGCCTAAGAATGTATAAACACGAGAAATAACCATTTTGACGATTCCCGAGTTAGTTACAACGAGTTTCCTCGTGACGTCTGTATGTACGTATATATGTGCGGATGTGCGTATGTATGTCGCATAACTGAAGAACGGTATGTCCTAGAAAGTACGTACATTCCTAGTGGGGTCTAGTTGTGCACCTCTCCCTTTTGTTGCATTCGGGTGTTTCTAAAGGGATCTTCCGCCCCTTTTTGGGGGGGGGGGTAATCATTGTTAATTTTGATGTGAAATCAAGTGGTGTTATAATTTGGCGGACACGGCGATATATCGCCAGACTTTTGGTCGCCAAGTTTTGTCGCCAACTTGGCGATAAATTTGGCGAGTTTTTTAAAAATATGTATTAATTTGGTCACTGTTGGTGATATTTAGAGCGTAAGATATTGAATCACATTGAAATTGCCAGTAATGGGGAAATGACATTAAATTGGAGTAAAAGGAAGTCATGTGATTCACACATCAGCTCGTTTATTTTTAATATTTATAGTTTGAATTTTTTTCAGTAATTCTTTAAGTTTTTATATTGTTCCTACATATATAAGTATTGAGGAAAAAAATTGGCTCAGTTCATCCATTTTAACTCTAAAAAATATGAACCTTTATTGGTAAGTTTCGTGCAAATTCTACGTCCGACACCGTGGAATTGCCCTTAATTAAAAGTATATACACTTATTTATTTATTATATCTTTCACAAGTGTCTCAAATACTAATTGTTGAGTTTATTATTTTTTTTAATATTGTTTTAGTTTGTTTTAGGAGGACAAGGAGTCATGTCACACAACAAATTCTCACCTCCGTAACCTAAACACAAAGTGCCAGTCCTCATTAACACGCGGCAATAATGACATCAAATTTTATTTTCCATTATACAAGGGAGTCCCCTTGTTTACTTTCAGCCATTGTTGGTGTTGTGAAATTTTTGTCAAAAAACAAAAAGATAGAATATCCATACTAAGTTTTTGCACTTCTCACCTCCGTGAAATTAAAATTCAGGGATGTAAATTAATGCAAAATAGAGTTGAACATATTTTCATATGCACAAGTTCAGATTGTAGCAATGACGAAACAAATTCCCTGAAAAAATGTATCTATTAGACCTATATTAATGGAAAATTATTCACCTCCGTGAATCTCACCTCCGTGACAGATCAATGTCATTATTTCTGAGGTGAAAATAAATGATGGAGGGGAAATGCATAAAAAAGATTCATTTTGCCAAAATATAAATCGCCAGTATATTCTCAAATTTACTAAATACTGTTTTTTTAACATACATTTGAAACTACTAATTAAACCGTGCTTTAATTAAGAGAGCTTAATATTATATTCCCATTAGTCCATAAAATAGCCGATTGTTTGCATAATTAACAAAATTATTAGTTTGATATTAAATTGGCATCGATTTATAAATATTAAGTGTTTTCTTTTTTCTTTATTTCCGTGAACTATGAATGCATTATTTTATTTTTATTTAAGAGTAAAATAATAGGAACTTAGATGGGCCATTGTTTATGGTTAATTCTAGTAGGTAACACTTTTATGTAAGACTGAAAAAAAAAAAGAAAACAAAAGGTTTCGAAACTGAAAAATATTTGCGTTCAAAAGTTACGTTTTCTGGAGAATGACCTTTAACAGAAATACGCTGAGCGTTAAAAAGCATCTTTCTATTTCGTACTTTGAAACCGTACGCTCAAAATTTTCCCTTTTCTTTTATAATCCAGCTCATTGCTGTTGTTTTTTGATCCAATTTACTCGCAACATTTTCATTTGTTTAATTTAAACATTATTTAAGTATAAAACAATAACTTAATTCATAATAAATTGGTACACATGAAAAAATTAAGTACACATGAAAAAGTTGGAAATAAAATTGAAATTCTCGCTTTTATATTTCATTAACTCCTACCGAAATGAGAAATTTTAAAATTCAATCATGAATGAAAAAAGTTTTGATTTTTTTTTTTTAGAAAGTCCCGGAAACTAAGAACTTTTCCACGCATATGAAACTTTTACGGCCGAAACTTGCTAATGGGGGTTTACAAGCGTCAAATCCGAACAGTATCGTATCTAAAAGCTGTTATCAAATCACTACCTCTCAGAGTTTCTAGGTAAACTTCACCATAAACAATTTTTTAGTGCTGTCATAAAGCCTTTGATATAATTTAAATTCAAGTAGTCAAGTTTCATGATAACTATTGAGTAATTCACAAATGCATTCAAGTTAATTCTTTATTAGTTGACACGACATTTATCGTAGCTTCATGTACTACTACAACTTATCTATATAACTGACAAATTTCAGAAATTCAATGAATGATCAAGATTCGCATTAGGTGCGGTTACAGTATATAAACTAGTTCACGTGTGCAGATCTAATTTACATAAATAATTCTAACACACTGGGCCCGGCTGAACAGAATGTTCAGAACACCAAGAACCCAATAACTTTCATATTAGAGCTTCAAGATGCTCAAAATCAAATTCAAATATTATTTTTAAACAATTTCAATTGTCTTTTTTTTTTTCAAAGAATTACTTACCAAACTTCTCAGAAATATCTCAAAATACCTTCAAAAATAACTTTAAATTAAGAAATTTTTACATTTAATTTTTTTCAAATTTTATCAGAATTTATCAAACAATTCAAATTAACGAAATTGAAAAAAGTTCAAAATTTAGTTTAAACAACAATATTAGTAAACTTTTTTTTTATAGCATAAACTTGCTAGTAAGAATATTAAATATTAGTAAACTTTTAACTTTATACAACAATTAAAAACAAATGTTCACAATAATTTACAATTTTAAATACATGTAACAACTCATTCACATTCTAACTTAACCAGCAACTGAACTGGCCTTTTTAATATGCCTCTTTCCGTTTTAATTTCGCAACTGCGAATTAATCCATCTCTTCCAGTAAAAGTCTTAACCTTTCCTAATCTCCACATGTTACGCGGTAAAAGTTCTTCTCTTATTACAACACTATCATTCACGCTTAGTTCTGTCT
This sequence comes from Uloborus diversus, assembly GCF_026930045.1. Classification (NCBI taxonomy): domain Eukaryota; kingdom Metazoa; phylum Arthropoda; class Arachnida; order Araneae; family Uloboridae; genus Uloborus; species Uloborus diversus. Next base: position 126,068,759 of record NC_072733.1, on the reverse strand, counting down.
TAGTTTTTTGGTTTTTCGCACCGTTTACCGATTTTAATTGCAACAAATAGTCTTTGTAGAACAACTTCCAAAATCTATTTAAAAGTCTTTCACGATATTGATACATTTTACACATAATTTTCCTATTACTAGTAGGCACAAATTCTGTATATTTCACTGGAGGCAAATTTAATGGTTTATTTCCTAAAAGAAAATGAGCAGGTGATAATACCTGGTATTCATGTTGATCATCCTCAATGTACGTCAGAGGTCTGTGGTTTATCACCGATTCTATTTCAATCAAAACAGTTTCCAACTCGTCGGCATGTAGTGAGGAGCGACCAAGTGTTTTTCTTAGCATAGTCTTGACTGATCGTACAAGTCTCTCATAGAAGCCACCCCACCATGCTCCTTTTTCTACGATGTATCTCCACTGTATACCTTTTGCGGCATAAAAGTTCTTTACGTCAGGATGATTTAATACTTGCCACATCTTTTTAAGTTCTGCATCAGCTGCCTTGAATGTTCTTGCATTATCAGAATAGATAACAGAGCATAATCCTTTTCTTGACACGAATCTACGGAAAGCTTGCAAGAAAGATTCCGTAGTCAAGTTTTTAGTTAATTCCAGATGAATACCTCTAGTCACCGCACAGGTAATCAGAAGAATATAATACTTCGTATCTTCGTTTTTAACAAACAGAGGTCCAGCATAGTCCACGCCGATTACATCGAACGGATTTGATTTTTCGATTCTGGCAGATGGCAAAGGGGCTATGTCTTGCTGCATTGGTCTGGAATTAAACCGCTGGCAGATGATACATTTTCTTATAATACGTTTCACGTTCTGCCGTCCTCTAACTATCCAATATTTTTCCCGAAGGTACCCAAGAGTACCTGTAATTCCAGAATGGAAAACTTTTTCATGTGCATCTCGCACCAAGATTTCAGTAAAATGAGTTTTTGATGGAATAATAATTGGATGTTTTTCGTAAAAACTCAAAGTCGATTTTTGTAGTCGGCCTCCTACTAACAATATCCCGTCTTCACTGAGGAATGGATTCAATTCACGAATTTTAGAATTTCTACTAATTTGATGTTCTTGTTTTAAACAAGTAATTTCGTCACTAAAATGCTCATGTTGAATTTCCTTTATCAAACTTAACTCTGCAGCGAAAAGTTCTTCAGCTCTTAAGGGACCTTTTTTCTTGTCAGCTTTACACCTTACATTATAAATAAATCTTTGTATCCATGCGGTCACCCTAACAGCTCGACTTAGTTTACTATACTTTTCAAGATTCAGAAGACTGTCAGAATTCACCGCAACAGAAGGTAGAACTGTATTTTCAGCAACACATTTTTTCTTTTCTAGCTCCACATCAGAAAGCCCAGATGTCAATGGCATTTTCTCGGGCCAATTGTTTTTTGATTCGGACAACCAATCAGGTCCGGATTTCCATAATTTTGATGACTATAAATGTTCAGCAGAACACCCACGTGACAATATATCACTCGGATTGTCGGATCCACTGCAATGTCCCCATGCATTAAATTTTGTTAAAGATTGTATTTCGGATACTCTATTCTTGACAAATAATTTCCATCGCTCAGGGGCACTTCGAATCCAATGTATTACGATCTGACTATCAGTCCACAAGTAAATGTTTTCTTCTTGAATGGAAAACAAATCTTTTAGATACTTTGCGAGTTTTGATGTCGTTAATGCAGCTAACAATTCTAGTCTTGGTAGTGTGAGTTTTTGTTTAATCGGCGCAATTTTAGATTTTGCCATAACAAATGCTACAGTACAGTCCTCAACCGATCTTAAATACGCTACTGAACCGTAAGCTTTTATTGATGCATCACCAAATATATGCAATTCTTTATTCTTATTACGATTTAGTTCGCAAGGAAAATATTCGCGGCAAATTACGAATTTCTTCAGAGTTTCTATTTCATCGCACCACTCGGACCACATTTGTTTGCATTCAATTGGAACTTCATCGTCAAGTTCTAAACCCAACTGCCAAAGATTTTGCATTATTAATTTCGCTCTCAATACAAAAGGTGAAATAAACCCTACCGGATCAAAAATAGTAGCGGTTACTTTTAATATGTTTCTTTTTGTGATTATTCTACATTTATTTAGTGTTTCAGACAACTTATCTATATTTAAAAACAATACATCTTTACTATTACACCAGTTAAGTCCTAGTACCTTTAAAGTATCATTGTGCTCTTTTTGTGCCTCAACAATTCCATTCTTCTCCCAGATTTTTTCAAGCCTCTTCTGAATTTGTACTAAATTGACGCAAATTCATTCCCGCTTCTTTAAGTACGTTATAAGCTTCAGTGCTTAACTTGAAGGCATGTTCTACGGAATCTGAACCGTAAAAAATGTCATCTACATAAATAAAATTATTTAACATCTTAATCTCTGGATTTTCCACTGACAATTTCTTTATGTGATGTTTTATAGTACATGCGAGAATAAAACTGCTACAAGCAACTCCAAACGGAGCACGAGTCATACGATAATGTTTTATATTTAATTCATTGTCAAAATACAAAAATTGCAATGCGTCCCTAACAGTTTCTACAATCCCAATTTGATGAAAGGCTTTTTCGATATCTGCCGAAAACGCATATTTAAACTGCCTGAAACACAATATCAAATCTAAAATTGAAGGGTTTAAATTTGGGCCAGGTATCAAACATTGGTTTAAAGATACCTCATCATTAACTTTTGATGACGCATCATACACTATACGGACTTTAGTTTTTGACGCATTTTTTCTTACGACCGGAGAATGCGGCATGTAGTACATTGTATTACCATCGTGACTTTTAACGCCATATTCTTCAATTATTTTGTTCCTTAACTGATCATTTATGATATTATCATAATTTTCCCTAAGCCACTCATCATTAATTAATTTGTTAGATAAATGCATAAGACGCAGTTTAGCATTTTCAAAGTCACTAGCCAAATGTTCATGATTTGACTTCCATAATAAACCAGCTTCATATCTCCCATTTTTGAAATTCAATTCACTTTCAAACTTTTTTATGACCAATTCATCGTTTTTATCATCTTTTTCCTCCAAACCCATATGATCTAAAGCCCAAAATTTTCTCAAACCATCATTAATTGAGCTATGATCCTCGCTTTCACATTGCGTAGCACCAATTGTAAACATAGAAGCACTAGATTGATTTTCCCCGAAAGCTCCAACTAACGACCACCCAAACAATGAAGAAACTGCAAATAACCTTTTACTAATTCGTTTCTTTTGCCCTGTTTGTACTTCCCAACACGAATCAGAACCCAGCAATAATTCTATTTCAGAGGACTCGCCATTATCGGCTAATTGTAATTTTTCCGTTTTCAACATTTCTAAAATACTTCTCGAGGGTACTTTTATAAGCGCTCCAGAAATTGTATCTGTTACAAGGGCTTCAATTGTTATACAACTATTAGGTTCATGCATACTTTTTAGTTTAACTTCGACCATCATATTCTTTCAATTTACCCTTAATGTATCCAAAAGAATATATGTACAGTTTTTCCCTTCTTATACATTTTAATTTTAATTCCTTTGCTAATTCTGATTTAATGAACGTTTTTTTGTGATCCTGAATCAAGCAAAATGCGCGTGATTCGACTTAACAAGCTATTTTTATCTGAAACATGAACAGTACAAGTTTGCAAATATATACCTTTATCAGCAGTTTCAGAAATTGTCTTTGAATTCAGCGACAAAGATGCAATCGCATTTTCTTTATCTTCAGAATCTGAAACAATTTTCCTACAGAACAATTTATTGTGATTTACACTGTTACAAACTTTGCAAGGTGGAATTTTTACCCTACATTTAAACGAAACGTAGCCTTTTCTAAAACATTTATAACAACGCTCTTGATTCTTTAGAATCATCCTTTTTTGTTCATTTGTTTTCTCACATTTTCTAACATCATGAGTATTTTCATTACAATAATAGCAGTATGAATTAGTCATTGTGGTTAGCGCCGAAGTTGTGGGAACACTTCTAGAGTAATTATTTTTATTCTGCGCAAACTCACTATTTGATTTCCTTTTCTTTGAATTTATAATTACATTCGAGGCTTCCAAACTTTCTACCTCTAATCTAATGAAATCCAAAAGCTCCGTGACGTTATACTGTTTTTTTGAATTACGTTTTCTATTAAATTCTAAATTCATATCATCAGGCAACAATTTTAAAATAATTGGCCCTAATAGACTCCCATACGATTCTGAAACAATCCCCAATGAGTTCAGACTTCTTATGTTTATTTCACAAGAATCGTAAAGTGTTCTTAAAGCTTTTACATTAGACGAATACTTTACAGGATCCAAATTAAGAAGATTATTCATGTGGGAAGAAATAACTAAATCTACGCGTCCAAACCTTTCTTTAATCAAACCTATACAAGCGTCATAATTCTCATCTGAAAGTGAGAACCCAGATACTGCATTTAACGCAGCTCCTCCTAATAACGATTTCAAATAAGTAAATTTTTCAATCTTTGATAATTCAGAATTATTCCCGATAGCATTTTCAAACGAATTAAAAAATTCCAAAAAATGGCTTGGATCTCCGTAATATTTAGAAATTGAAATCTTAGGCAAACGAATGTTATTTTTTACCTCATTTTTGCATGAAACAATGTGGTCACCAGTGGATTGATTTTGATTTTGTACAGCATTTGAAATAGAATCTAATTTCTTTTTAGTTCTAAATTGACATAAACTAATTTTTTCCTCATACTCTAACACGGAACTATATTCCTTTTCTATTTCAGCTTCCTCCCCGACAAAACAATTAAATATCTGCTCATTAAGAATTTTTAACTCTGATTCTTTAGCATTAAGCAAAAATAAATTTTCCTCAATTGCATTTCTATCAAAAGTTTCACTTTGCAGACCTGATTCTATACAATTTACAAGTTTAGTTACTGCAATCCGAATTGTTTTTCTAGCAGCTTTAAATTTATTAAGTTCAGCAGCTGTCTTTACTATATTACCTTCTACTGACATTTTTAATCGCTTACCTTTATGAAAAACTCGCACACACCAGTACTATCCAGACGATAGAAAATTCTGTAGGTGTAATTTTATCGAACGGACGAAAACTGCCATGATGTCCAAATCTATTCATTCCATTTTCAAATTCAACTTAATGCGATATTTCAATCTTCATTCGATACTTCAAGACAGCGTTTTTCAACAATACGCCTGCTTCCAAATTACAACTTCTACTGCTCTGAACTTCATTTATTCCATTCGCATTCGTGCCGCACTAGTTGGGCGCCAAAAAATGATATAATTTAAATTCAAGTAGTCAAGTTTCATGATAACTATTGAGTAATTCACAAATGCATTCAAGTTAATTCTTTATTAATTGACACGACATTTATCGTAGCTTCATGTACTACTACAACTTATCTATATAACTGACAAATTTCAGAAATTCAATGAATGATCAAGATTCGCATTAGGTGCGGTTACAGTATATAAACTAGTTCACGTGTGCAGATCTAATTTACATAAATAATTCTAACAGCCTTCCCTTTTCCAACCTTGTTCTTTCAAAATAAAACGCGATTACATACTTTTATGCGTCTAAAATGTCTAAGAATAACACTCGAAAAAGTTAAAAGCTGCTGAATACTATAACTCTTAACTAAATGGCCTAAGAAATTTGATAATAAATATTTATTGAAGATAATGAAATGTTTTTATTTCTTCGTGGACCTCACTTACTTCAAGAGCTTTTAAAGATATTGTTTACTATATCTTTTACACGTCGCCTCAGATGACATTTATACTTCTTTATTCTTACCAATGAATGCGTTTTTCATAATTTATCAATTTTCCCATATGCATCTGATGCTGTAATTACTACAGAAGTTTGATATTTTTTGTTTGTCACTATGACACTCATTATGTGACACCATGTAATTAAGCTGAAAAAAAACAACACATTTTTTTGATAATTAATCAAATGCATATTCTTTTAATTTATGTTCATAATTCTCTCCAAATTGTTGAGAAATATAAGCTTGGTCTTGAAACGAGGTTAAATACATTTAGCACCATGTTATAAACCATCAAACACGTCTTCTTTTTGGTATCAAATGAAGCGGAGGAGGTTTGTGTCATTACCGGATGCTGGTAGTTTAAAAGATGAATACGAGAAATGTCCTCTTCTAGACATCAAATGGAGGACAAAAAAAATTTATCACCGCCTATCTTTCCAATTGAGTGCGATGAATACTTCTAATACATAAAAGCGATTTCACACTCAATTCTTTAACTACTGCATTCGGTAATTGAGATCATTACTTTAGTAGTAGCTTATGTACTACAAGATCGATACAGGATAATATGTAAAACAAATTGCACTTTTGAAAATTATTCATCTAATAGATTTATTTAGGAAACATTCTGAATTTTTATGGGAACCGCAAGGAATAATGGACACGGACAGTGTTATCCATTAAAAGAATTTTCTGCATATACTTTTTGAATTAGCTGCTGAAATGACACATAAATTTCTAATACCTTTATCTTGTGTACTTAACATATAAATTATCTTGAAGCAGTTTTTAAAATCTAATCAAAATATGTGATAACGGTAACTCATTTTTATGGGGACGTTTTCGGAAGAAATAAATCTGTCTGATAGTGAGGGTCATCTATACATATAATAAAATAAGATGTTTGTGTGTGTGTGGCGCGCTTCCCGGGAAAACGGTAAGGCCTAGAAAGATGAAATTTGGTATACAGGTACAGTTTTTGCCCAAGATGTGCACCTCGGGCTTCGATTTTTAATATTTTAATTAGAAAAAACTTATTTAATGTTTTATGTGTTTTTTTGCACTTTTTACCTCACAGACCCCGAACCAATCGAACCACACAAATATTTTTTTTTACTATAGTGTAAAAAATTTAATTTTAAACATGATGAATGAAAAAATTTTGAAGATTGAGCAATTTTTGTATTTTTTATGATTTTTGAAAAAACCTTTAATTTGTATTTTTTTCTGGGTTTTATTTTTTTCTAATATCATCCTGCGAGAAGTATCAAAGCCTCATTTCTAAAATTTAAGTTGGTAATAATAAAAACATTTCGCCCTCTTCAGAAAAAAAAAAGTTCTTAAAAATACGCAATAGTTTTTTTTACAATTTTTTTAATGCTGAACACATTGTCTTTTCACGCATCAGTCGAAAAAAGCGTTCTTCAATCTTCTATGCCTCGGACGTCACTACTTGGATTTCGATTCGATATTTACGATGAAATCTTAATCGCAAGCAATGCTAATCTTTTTTTTTTTTACTATATAGCTTACTTCTACATTTTATGACGTCATGACCACATGTTTTTCCGGCAGCGCTTGCTTTTTTTTCCTTCCTTTTTTGTTTTATTTAGGGATTGCATTTATTTCTTTTTCCATTCCCCCCCCTCACCCCAAGCTGGACCTTTTGCTGTATCTATATTACGTTACATTTCATAGTTGTGGCATTTAATTCAATAAAAACAGCGAGTTTTATTTTATCTTTGTCGACCGCTACTTTTTGCACACTACGGGGAATTTTGGAGATAACTTTTTTTTTTTGCTCTACTTAAATAATAAAGAGCGTTTTTTTTTCAGTGATCTTTGTTTTTATTAGGAAATGGGCGGGGAGGTTAAAATAAATAGAAATGGATAAGAAAACTTAGAGATAGATCGTAAAGGTAGATAGCCTCCGAAGGCGGCAATCTTGGCGTAAAAATGTGAATGGCACAATAAAAAGATAGAGATGGATTGATTAATACTGCTGCCAAATTCATTTAAACAGCCGCCGAAGGCGGCAAACTTGAAGTAAAAAGGTAAATGACAAGTTAGGCAAACAGCCGCCGTAGATTGATTGCTGCTTGCACAGAAAGGTGAATGGCGTAAGAAGGCGAACCAGCTGGTTGCCGCAGGCGGCTAGTATTACATAAAACAATACCGGTTTTTTAGTGCCTTTTTTAAATGTAAAAGCGTTATTTTAGTAGCATAAAAAAGTACACCGCAATAAAGATACATTTGTTTAGACTTAATTCAGGTTCGTTAACTTGTAAGGATAGTTAATGTAAACTATAAAATCTCGAACTTTGCACATCGTACTTTGTATACAATTTTCTTCGAAACATTCAGCTCAAGTAATCCATTCTTTTTCCAATTATCTTGAACTGAGCTTGATGTTGAGTTTGTACAATGAATTCCTCTTGCTTTTTTGACATTAGTGCTTGGTTTTGTTTTGGCTACGGTTTGTCTTGCTATTTGTTTTCCTCAAATTATTTTGATTGCTTTTCAAATTTTATTGTTGTCATCCAATTCCCTTATTACAGCATTTTCTGCCTCCTCCGTTGCTTTGAGAACACGGTATTGACATGTTATAAGTGCGTGAGTTTTTTGCTCTTTTCAGATAAAATTTGCATTGATTACATGCCCTTTGCTCCCCCATTGGAAAAATTCGAAGTGACGAGCCAGCTGGTAACGATACAGTTTCTTAAGCAAAGTTATCAATGTTACTTAAGAAGGAGGTTACTAGAAACGTTCATAAAATCCCATAATAGGAAAGATCATAATGCTAAATAGGAAAGCCCATGATGCTAAAATTTACGAAATCGTCGCGTTGTAGGAACCTATTAGATTTTGCATATTAGATTATACGAAGAATAAAATGTTATGTAATGTTCCCTTCAGTTTTTTTTTCTTTCAATTTTATTTCAAAAACTATTTTTTCCCCTCTCGTTCACTTTTGAAAATTTTAATGTCACTAAGCATAACCTAAGAGCGCCTTTTTAGGCCTTTAATTTTGAAAAATAAAGGGAGGAGGATTGAAAATAAATTTAAATAACTCTAATTTGAATTCCGAAACTTTGAATTCAAATTATGTTTTTCGCAATCACGAGTTGCGACAAGACTCTACTGGTTAGAGTTATTGTTTCTAGAAATGGCTCCCCCGCCCAAGCATGTCCCTCCTCCTGGGTGCTTACGTGTATATAGTTGTGTGCGTGTGTGTGTAGGCTTACGTGTGTGCACGTAGGCGTGTGCATGTGTGTAAAGGCGTGCGCGCGTAGGCGACTGTGTATGCGCATGCGTGTGTAGGACATGGACGCCACCGCCCAGCAAAAGTGGATTCTGGGGGACAGTGCTCAGGACCAGCCGTGTCGCCGCCGGTGGACGGTGGTGCTGCAGCCCTGGTCCAAGCTGAAAAAGGAACCGGAACATCAAGGACTGTCAAGTGAAAACAATAAGCAATCGTGATTGCTCAAAAAAGTAAATTACGAAGAGTTTTGTTTTCTGGTGAAGTTAAAAAAAATATGCAATTTAAAAAAGTTGCTTAGAAGTATCTGAAAATCTGTTTTATTAAGATTACCAGACTAAAGGCCGCCGAAATGCACGCTACAAATGTATTATTTATTTCACGAAAACAAAAATATTCGCTATATTATTGAAATTCATGGCGTTTCAGTTAAAAAAACTTAATCAATTCTTCACAGAGGCAACAGGCATGTTAACATTTCTAATATTTTAAAGCTGATAGTATCATTACAAAAAGCACAGCAAAGTGGTAAAAATACATGGGCCGCCAAATTTTTTTCCAAGATAAATTAAAATTGAGATAAAGAGAGAGTTAAAACATTGATATGAAAATTCCTATGAGTAATTCTATCTAAGTATTTAAAGGTAAAAAAAAAGTAACAAAGTAGTATGAGTTTATCGATAAGCTCAGTAGGGGAAGATGCTGTATCCACGGACGGTTGTACCTACGGGCGTTGGTCGGGAAATTTCGGGTATCGTAGAGAGAGATCCTATAATGGGGTTCAACGTGTGTGTCACAACCCTCTCCAGTACCCCAAGAAGTCCATTTCGGTTTTCATGCAGTGAGATTTTCTATCCCAACCTGGGGTCGAAGTTTAGAAGACATTCGGTCCCTTGGGGGGTGTTTCTATCTGCCAGGAAAAAAGAGCATTAGTGAGAATTCACTATCCTAGTTGACTCTGTATCCTGAAAACTAGAGCTGATCTCAACTTTTTATGGTGATTTTCATGTTTAGCGAGGCAAAATGCTTCGGAAATAGCTATTTTTGAGCCGGATGCATATTTGATGTTGACTAGTGTTATAATTGGAATTAGAAAATAATTAGGAAAACAATAGGCAAACAAAACTTTTAAGTTATATTATTTTTTGCAAATTAAGATAATACACAGTAAAAATTGTGTTTGGTTCGACAAATCAATGACAGCAATCGACAGAAAGAGTGAGGGAGTAGAAAAGCTAGTGCGTTGTTACTTACTCATATCGGTTGTCGGTACAGTTCGTTTTTAATTCCCTCTACAAGGGTGGATACTTTTTAGGGGGGGGGGGGTTCATGCTGAGGAATGACCCCTCCCCCTCTTCACTGCGAACGAATCTACAGGGTGTGAAAAATTTGAAACAGCTTGGGTGTCAATAAAAAGTTCCAAAGTGGCCAGGAATAATGCACATAATTTGACTAAAACGCTAATAATTAATTTTATAAGCAATGAAAAAAAGTTGTAATTCAAATGTTTACTTTAACATTTTTGTAAGGAATTAAAAAGATTACTGCAATCGTTTACGTTTCATTCTTAGATTGTGGATGCATATTAGTGTTGACGGTTTAGGAGGAGGGGGGGGGAGTTCGTGATCCCCATGGCCCTCCCCCTGCATCCTCCCTTGCCTCTCACCCAACGACAAATACAACAATGAATTAAATATAGACTGTATTTTGTAGTAAGTTACCGCCTTAAAGCCAGGGCTAAGGCAGAACTACTTAAAATACACCGCCAGCTCAGTTATTCCAAGCTAATAACCCAACACTGTCAAAACTACGGGTGCCTTTGACTAACTATTTGGCTCCCTGGGGCGAAAACACGGGGCCTCAGGGTGCAATAGAGGTTAGGAAATGTGAGCAAGGTGAATGACGCTAATAAATGTGAAAACGGACCTCCTAAATGCATGGGTGAAACGCTGGCGCATGCGCTCTCCGCTCTGACATCATTCAACCACAATCCACACAATCAATGGCGGACGCAGGAATAACTACGCACATGCACTTTCCCATTGAATGCAGTACGAAATTGGATTAAGACTCATAAGCTTCCGCGATTTACTCTTCAAAGTTTCGCGTAAGTATAGGCTTTTGATCATAGTGTAGCTCTTAAGACTTTCGAACATATTTAAAAGTATTTTAAAGGTAGTACGTTGATTCTTCGGTTAGCCGTATGTACATTTGCTATTTCTATCATGCATAAATTTTACCTAAAAATAGCTATCAGCACCGGATAAGTAACATTTAATAATCAAAACGCTTAAATTAGATGATATTTGAAAAGTTATTTCAACTATTAATTTTGACTATGTGGTTTTACTTGCTTGTATTGTCAACAAGCTTGTGAAGTTTTAACTAAGAGATTTATTGTTAGCAATGTGATGCACTCAGCAAGTGAACGGAAACTCTAATTACGATGATGCAAATAAGAAAAACATAAAAGCACGGAAAAAAAGAAGGAAAGCGGATTGAGAAAAAGAAATTTCTTCTCCGTCTTGATTTTTTTTTATTTATTATCTCGTGTCTAAGTTAACTAGCTTTCCTCGGCGTTATTGCTTAAAGCGAATGACTGAGCTTTTTTCGTCACTCTAGCAATAGTAAGAATGAATAACTCGTTAGAATTTGTTTTGGCTTTTAATTTATCGAAAGACTTGTGTCTTTTATATTCTATACGGATATTCAAATGTCGAATCATATATACGTACGTACTAATGTGGTACTCTTGATTAAAATTTCGAACGTGATGAAACGATTTTATTTTTCCACGATTGCAATATAATTTAATATTTATTGTTCGAGTAAATGATTTATAAATAGTACCTACGCTCTTCATTTTCGGTACGATCGTGTTGCAGTAAATGTCAATAACATATTAAAATTACTGAGCAATCCAAGTGGATGTACGAAAATTAGTGCACAGCAGACAAATTTAAGTCATGAACACTTCTAAACTATGTTCGAATGTTGAAATGTGATCAAATGCCTTAAAGTACAAGTTTTAATCATTTTCAGAACTATTCAATGTGGAAAATGTACCAAGACTTAGTTTTTTATAACTCAAAATAATAAATAATATATACAATTGTTTACGGAAATGCACACAAAACCGAGGGGGGAGGGGGGGGGCTCAGCAACAGGAAACAGAGGGTGCCAATGTTCTGCCATAGTGTTCCGTTTTTCACCGCGGTGCACGCTGGGTGAAGGGTGCCGGTTTTTCGCCCGTGTTAAGGGTGCAATTTCGGCACCGTAAAGAGTGCCGCTGGTGAACAAGCTTTTCACCTTTGAAAAGTGCCAAATGCAACCTGTAGTTTTAACAGTGAATAATTGAGCTGGCGGTGTATTTTAAGTAAATATAGACTGGTTTTTTAAAAAAAAAGCTTTAAAAGAAATTGTGCACAAGTTTAGGAAGTACGTAACATGAGAGCAACATACAGTCCATTTGGATAATTTATGTACTTGATAAGAAATAAAGTTAAAGCACACTTTGCAAAGGAGTTTCAAAGACTTATGTAATATTTTTCGAGGACTCTTAGAATATTTAAAATTATTTAAGGTACTTCATTAGCACTTTCCAGTCTCGGATATTTTAGTACTTGATTGTATAATTTTAGACTATTGTTCTAACTTTGTAAGAAACAGCTATTTTAAGTTTATTTTAAACTATAGATTTCTCATTACAACCTTTTTTTCAATTACAAGTATAGACGCACGGCCTTACATTAAGGGGCTTACACTTGGTGGAGTTACTCGACAGTGTGCAAGGTACCCCCCCCCCCCCCCATCCCTCCCACCATGCTCATTTGACGCGCTCGAGTTAATCATAAAACACGCACTGGTCGCCCCCTACTAACCAATTTCCTAGAGGTTCTCGAGGTAACAAGTTTTTCTTTTAGTGTTAGCGACTTAGTGTTCCGAGATTTCCAATTTCCAAGAAATTCCGATATTTCGAAAAACTGCCATACCCTCGACTTGAAAAAGTTTGGAAACTCTTGCTTTATGATGAAAAATGCCTAAAACACTCTTTTCTAAACCACAATTCACTTTTTTGGTCGTTTTTAAATTGAGATTTGATTTCATTCTTTTTCTGCGTTAGTTATCCAAATGTTCTTGCTCTGTGGGTGACTTTTCTTCAGAACCAACTATGCGTGTTATTAAAATGTGGTTTCAACTCTTCTTGTCTCGAAAGCATTTACTCGAAAGGCAGTTGTTTACATTAAATAAAAGTCATGAAAGTTTTTTACCATCTAATTAATGGAGAGGCGGATATGTACTGATAGAATTCAGAAAAGGAATTTGGTGAGAAGAAAGAAAGCAAAATTTTTTTTCAAATGTCATTGTCCCCAGATGAGTCATTAGGGATTCAAAGAGTTTGACTGAACGAGCAACATGAACTTCGTATACAGGAATGAAATTTAAATTTTAATATCGAGTATGAGACAAATAAAAAAAAAAAAAAACCCAACGTTACAATCTGAGATTTTCATGAACCAATGGTATATTATATTAAAAATCTATCATTCAATACTGATGAAAGATTAATTTTTGAAATTCGTTAAAAAGCATTTTTACTACCTTTTACAAAAAAGGAAGTATTGTATTCGAGAAAAAATTCTCTCTCAAAAATCGACCTTAATTTCCATTTTACTCACTCCCGAATGAATGTTGAGGTTTTTTTTTTCGACTTGGACCCCACGTGGATAAGTGCCTAAGAACGTATAGACACGCGAAATATCCATTTTGACGATTCCCGAGTTAATTACAACGAGTTTTCTCGTGACTTCTGTATATACGTATGTGCGTATGTATGTAGCATAACTCAAGAACGGTATGTCCTAGAAAGTTGAAATTTGGTACGTAGACTCCTAGTGGGTCTAGTTGTGCACCTCTTTTGGTTGCATTCGGGTGTTTCTAAAGGGGTCTTTTGCGTTATGCTCCTTTTTGGGGGGAAATCATAGTAAATTTCGATGTAAACTCAAGTGGTGTTATAATTTGGCGGACTCTTGGCGATATATCGCCAGTATTTTGATCGCAAAGTTTTGTCGCTAACTTGACAAACTTCGCGATTTTTTAAATTTAATCTGGTTTTAATTTGGCCATTGTTGGTGATATTTAGAGTGTAAACTATTGAATCACATTGAAAATGCCAATAATGGGGAAATGACATTAAATTGGAGTAAAAGGAAGTCATGTGTTGCACACATCAGCTCGTTTTTTTTGATATACTTGCTGTTAGTGCTTTATAACTCAAGTTCTATGGGTGCTTCCGAGTTGTATAATAGCTCATTTCAAAAATCCTTGCATGCAGATAGACCATTTGAGATGGATACTCTTCGATAAACACAATTTCTTCAAAATTTCAATTTTCATTTTTTTTTAGATGTCTTTCGAAAATTTTGAAAAACAATTATGATTGTTAATGCATTGTAATGAATACATCCAACGATTTTCCGCTTGGGACCATGAAGAAATCAGCAGTTACTAAAACGTTTTAGCAAGAATTGGAAAAAAGTGTCCTAACATTATTTGCTGTTACTATCGATTCCTTCATAATCTCACTTTGAAAATTTTTGCGTGCATTAAAAAGCGTGCAATGCGTGCATTTTTCTCAACGTTTTGAATTTGAAAATGTAATCGGAAAAAAAACTCTGACCTCACTGCTCAAGAAGAACCCTGGTAAAAATTAATAAATTTCGGTGAGTTGCCTCGTCCACCATTGCATCACCTGCTTTCCTGTTATTCTGATTGCTATGGGAAAAAAAATGGTATGTTTAAAAAATATTAGTATTGAAAACTAATCCGGAAAGTAGAATTTTATCACAAAATTCATGTATTTTAAAGCAAAAGATTTTACTCTTTTAACTCTTAAATGCCTTGCGTTGACATCAGACAATGTACCCAATATAATCTTTTAAAAGAGCAAATAAACTCTGTAGTTGCCAATTGACAAGAATACTCATTAAAGAAGCTGTTAAATCAATTTTAAACTTGTAAATGCTCCAATCGGATGAAAACAAAAGCAGATTTCGTGTTTTGCACTGAGAACATTTGATGGTAAATTATTTTTTAAGTTAAAGCCCGATGGTGCCAAGTAGTTGCTTAACCATAAACCATACCTAAATTAACTATGGTTTTTGAAGTATTTCTCATGATTTGAGCAGAAGTTTAAAGCTAATGTACATATTTTTAAGATTTTTTAAAAACATCATGCATTTTAGGGTTAAAATGAGAAATAATTTTTAAACTATTGTTCTGCATAATTAAAGTTCAATTCCAATGACTTCGGCTTTAAGAGTGATTTTGTTTTGCTTTTTAGTTCATTATCATTACATGATACGTAAAGACACATTAAAATATCACTTGCTGTTAAAAAAAAAGAACACTATGCATGCATATAATTTAATACCGTTGTTAACTGCTATGTACACCCCCCCGCCCCCCAAAAAAGATAGAAATAAGCACGTGTCTAAAGTGGTATGAGTCACAAAAGCTGTATTTTATTACTCATTGAATATTTTTCGGTCTAATGTGAAATATTTTGTGTACGAATTGTTTTTTCATGCTTGTGAAACGTGAAGAAAAAAAGGTCACTTAAAAAGTTAAATTTCGTATTTTTTCTCTAATTTTCTTCTTAGCTTCAAGTTTTCATTATCTTGACTCTGCATTTTATTTTGACCATTTTTGCAAATGGAAGTATGCAACTAGGACTAACGGTTTTGAAAATAGAGAAATTTTACAGTTTACACGGGGACACGCTGTATATGAGTATCAAATTCATTAATTTACACGGAAAATTCTTTGCCTACAATTAAGTATCGCTTCAAATATTCCAATTTGCAACTTTCAAAGGTTTCCGCCAAGAAAAAAAAGGCTGGATCTTTGCTGTAAGTGACGCTCAGAGGGAAATAAATCGAAAGATCGCACAATGATGACTCATAAGGACTAATCTTTTTCAGCTTTAAGAGCGACGAACACCTGGAAAACATACCTCACTTTAATTCCTTTGTACCAGACTGAGTCAGGTATTCAGTCATCGTGCATCCGGTAGTATTCTATTTATTGAAATAATCAATTCCTGATAACGCCCATCAGTCTTCTCGGAAATCCTCTCGACAAATGTCCTCCTGCGCTTTGTTCAGGTGTAAAAATATGAAAAGCATCACGTAAGTGCTTTTTGGCAGGGGCGGTCCTAGGGTCGGCGCGGACAAACCGGACCCCTGTCCAGGGTAGATTTTGTGTGGGAAGGGGGGGGGGGCGTCCTTTTTACTCGAATAAAACTACCGTATTTCCCGGCATGCCTGGAAGTTCGAATTTTCCGGCATGCCGGATAATTTGAAGTTTATTTTGCAACAAAACATAAGTAAATTTCTCCATTCAGTTCCAATCAGAGTAAACCACTGTAAGGAAAAAAATTAATAAATCCCGAAAGTAACCTTTTTCCAAAAAAAAAAGTGTATTGCTTATAATATGTGCTTGTTATTTATTGTAGGTCATTAATAATGTATTTAATTATATGCCAATAAAGTAATCATTTTAGAAGCAATTATCGTTACTGCGATTTGTTCATAATTTTTTTAAATAAATTATTTTAGGTTCCTTTTAGAGGGGTAAGTTTAATATGTATTTATTGAATAGCTATGGTAAATTCTTTGACACTGGTTTAGGGGAGGTAACTTACTGCTTAAATGTTTGCTTACTTTGTTTAAATTTAATTTTTATAAAATTATTTGTAGTTAAACAATATTTTTTCTTGTAAAATAACAAATGTATATTTCGTATAGTATTTTTTTTTTCCAAACATCGATTTTCCCGGCATGCTGGAAAGGACCAGGCAAGTGTTATTGAAAATCTGGCGACCCCCGAATTTTGCGGCATGCCGGTTAATACGGGTAATACGGTAACTCGACTAACTTTTTCATCACGAAAAATGTATAAAAATATCTAACAAATATAATTATTTTTGTAGCTTTGAATCCTGAAAAGTATTATTTAAAAGTATTCTTTTCCACACTACTTTTGTAGCTATTAAAACACGTGAAACAGCCTACTTTAAAAAAATCTGGAAGCAGTTATTACTAACCTTTAACCGTCTAGCTGCCTCTTCTGAAATTTTGTTTAGTGATGGGTTTTTTAAATTTATTCAGTAATATAGTCTTTAGAAACTGAAATTATCAATGTATTTAAAAAAAAAAAAACTAACTTCAATAACACCTTTTTAAAAATCCTGTTGCGATGTTGAAAATATTAATAAAATATTTAAAAATGTTGACTGATTGAGAACCAAGGAACATACATGCGCTAGATTTATGATAGAGGTCTTGAACCTATGTTCCGTGGAGCCCTAGGATTCCCTGAAGGGGTTCCACAAGTGATCACTATTAATCAAAGATCAAACATTTTGTAAAATTTCTTCATAAAATTGAATCATTCTTGAGCATTTCGAAAGTATTTCTTGAATATGTTTCTTCTTAAGAAGAAAAATCATCTTGGATTCGAAATACTTTTTCAGACTGGCACCTCTGAACTCCCAATAATAGAAGGAGAACAATAAATTGATTCAACAACCGACACTCAATTGAAACTAAAATTTACGCAAGCTGATATTTCGCAGTTTTGGATTGACATAAAAAATTAATACCCTGAAATTGACAAAGGGTCCGTAAATGTGTCAACTTATGTGTGGAAAAAAATATCTTATGTGCTGAGGAGTAAAAAAAAAAAAATACTGAACCGAATTGGATGCTGAGTTCAGTTTTTATTAGGTTGCAGATTTCAACTTTTATACCTTACGTACAAAAATACTTTGGAATAAGAAAACAATTTCAGGCAAAATGTCAAAAAAATCCCTTTTGTTAATATGTCGTAATTTAAAACATTGTTGATTTTGTTTATTTTTCATAGAATATACAGGGTGTTCAACCTATTGGTGGACCAATAGCTAATTTCTAAACCGTTAAAAAAAGAGTTACAATAGGAAAAAATCTTTAAATTCCGTAAAGAGTCGAAATTTATGAAATTTTTGTCAAAAAATCAAAATTTGAAAAAATTACAAAATTTGCTTTTTATACAGTTTCCCAGTCCTAGCAATTATGTTTAGTAAAATATTCTCGTGGCAATCACATTTAAAACTAAAAAAAGTCACTCTTCTACGACCAAAATTGACCGAGGTATAAAGTTTTGAAAAATCACGGTTTTTGAAAATTTTATGACGTCAGCGAGAGAGCTCTAAAGGGGATGTATGCGAGTTGACAAAGTGTGTTAATAGCAGGCTCGTGCCAAGCCTGATCGGCGCGGTCGTGAGAATGTCTTTTAAGGCCCTTTATGCAGTGGCGTTCGATGAAAATCTAGTTAACACCTGAAGTGAGATTTTGTAGACAAATATAGTGTTGAAAAAATGCGTTTGAAATTTAATTTATTAAAAACTCGATGCGTAAATATTTAATTTTTGAATAGTTTACGTTTTTACTTCATGTTACATAGAGTTCAGTAGTTCATCTGATATGTTAATGCGTTTCGGAAAAAGAAAGTATTCTAATATTTAACGCTGCTGTCTAAATATCGCTCCAATCTCTAATTGATGAATAATTAATCAAAGTTTATGCCTGTCAAAACATGACAACAGAGTACTTATCTTTCCAAATTGAAACACATTGATATAAAAGATATTCCACCATAAAAACTGAAATTAATAGTTTTTCCTGCAAAATATATAATTCTAAAATACGGAATCGTTAAAAAGGCATTCAGTTTAATATCTAAAGGATATTATATTGGCCAAAGCTCTATTTTTAACTTAATACACAAATAGCTGAAGAAAAGGGCGGGGGGGGGGAGAATCGAGTAACTATGGTCCAGTTGTTACTTTACGGAACTAAAAAGTAAACCTTCATTATTGTCTACAATACAGGGGAAAGTGGGGCAAAGTGAAAAGGTGAAATATTTACTCTGAGTTTAGCGCCACCTATCTGGTAATATTTTAACAATGTAGTTGCACATGTAGTCTATTTCGGTCAGCAAAAAAAAAAAAAAAAATACCGCCGAAGATTAAAGCATAACATAATACCGACAATTTTCATAAATAAATGATACTCTTATATTTGCTGTAAGTCAAAAATTATTTTTGATAAAATGAAGTTCTTTCCGTAAGCATTTTAAATATTAATTGTGACCTTCTAATATGCTGTGCAATACTTATTTATATATTATTAAGCTTTTTTGTATTTAAATATTTTGCTGTAGTAGTCGAGTACGTGCGGGGCGAAGTGAAACAGTTTATTTCGTTTATTCACTCAATCATTTTCTAAAACACTTACGTATTCATTTGTACATAAATTCATTTGCATTCCTTCATTTAGTAATTCACTTGTTTATTCTTTCATTCACTTATTTTTCTTATTCTTTTACTCTTTTACTTACTCATTTATTTTTCTTAATATATTAATTATTCGTTTATTGGTTTATTTTCTTTTCATTTATTTATTCAAAATTTTATTTACAGTTTCATTTGATCGAAAACACTTCTTATAATCAAACAGAAAATATTTCATTTGGAAAAATATTTCATTTTTCACTTTGCCCCATGAGAAAAAAGAAATTTTTCCACTTTTTTTTTCTTTTTGGAGGCTCCAAATTACTGCCAAAAATATAAAGTTATGTTTCAATGAATTTTTTTTTAATGAAATACAATGTTCTTTCTTTTTGTAATGTAATTTTCAAAACAAATTTCTAATTTTTTCATTTTGAAAAAGTTCAGTCATCTTAGCCACTTCTCTTTGCCCCACATTCCCCTACACATAAATATTACGCACAGGTAAATAATATACAAACGTGCTTACCATACGTTTATCAGGGGTACCCACCCCCCTAAGAGCAAGGGTGCATCCCCCTAAATATTGAAAAGCCCACCCCAAAAGCACGACCCCCCCCCCTCCCAAAATGGAGAAAAATACCCCTCAAAACCACCACCCCTAAAAATTTTAATGGCGCAGTCTGCACCATGACCACTCCCACCCTATGTGAGCACTCCTATGTTTGTGCGTGATAACATGAAGCAGTCAAAAAACCACGAACAATAGTTTAAAATCACAAAAATACGTATTGCAGAAATTATGATACAACATATTCACCATAAGCAGTGGCGTATCCAAGGGTGGATCCAGGAAGTCGGGATCCTCCCCGAAATGAGTAAGAAACTTCAAAATGGAAAATATTCATTTTTCACGCGTAATTTTCGTGCGTAGTACCTGCTATATTTCCTCTTTTTATATAACGCAAGGTTCAATTGAATTTGAAAAATTTACAATTTTTCCACCTTTAAAAAAAAAAAAAAAAAAAAACCCGTAAGACTTTCATCAAAAAATAATGTTACAAATGAAGACAGTTGAATAGATTTTTGCAGGAAGGGCATAAGTCCAACCAATGCAACTTTTCAGGAATCAATAAAAAGTGATTATTTCATTCAGTAATGAACTAACTTCTACGAAAATGTTTATGACTAATCTAGCCACAAGTAGGATCATTACCTCACCTTACATTACGTTTCATTTCATTACTGAAATTATTTTTTTTAATTTGGACTTATGCCCTTTCTGCAATAAATACCCTGAAAGACTAGAGTGATGAAAATGTAAATCAAGTGAAACAGATTTGTTTCAAACTGATTTATGATAATAAAAAATAATATAAGAAAGTGATAAAAATAATTAGTAAAGTCTATATTCATAAATTTATTATTTTAAGAAAATATATCGTGTATTTTCCTCTTTCTCTCGCCTTGCTTTGGTGAAATAATAAAGTCTGGTGTAAAAAATACAAACTAACAAACTGAGATAAAAAAGCAAAAGTTTTACATGTTTATAAAACTATATTCATCAAATACATCCTCCATGGAAATCTTTTTTTCTATATCCTTCTCCTGTCTAGTTTTCTGTTATAAGTTCGATGTACACATTAGAATGATTATGTTCAAAATTGCACTGAAGAATCGGCTTAATATTTGTTATTTCTTCCAACAATATGAAAACTTTCCCTTTATACTCAATATTGGCAACGTTAGTTCCGCCGACAAGCCTTACTTTACGATATTCTCTTGAAAACCGTCTATAAAATGCTAGACTAATCCCTTCCTTTGATGTTCTATCGAATATTTAAACATCACGAGTGTTGATAATTGAAAACTTTTGTTGCCGAGTAGAATGTTTTTCCAAAATCTCAATTTGAGAGAGAAGTCCTCTTAAAAAATGAAGGGCACCTGTTTTAGCTGTTACAGATTTCATTGTTTTCAACAGATTTGACGGTGAATGTTGATATATTTCAGGATTTCACTTATAAGAGATTGAATTTCACATGGTTATAATCTGTCATATCTGTTTAACATTCGCTTTACTGTCCCAAGATCCCGGTCGAAAAGGACAGACGAATGTCACTCAGAGGAAAGTCATCAGCAATCTTTTTAAATTTCTTCAGTGTTATTTCTAGAAAGTCTTCTGCAGTGTTGTTCTTATTTCGACCAGCTTATGTTCTCAGTTATTTACGATGAATGATGATCAAAAATCATTTTTGTCTTCCTCAATTTGTTACTGACCCCCGAAACGCAAGGGTGATATAACTTTTATAGAAAACTAGCTGTACCCGACGCGCGTTGCTACGCCGACAAAAAAATACATCATACTGATTTTCATGACAATCGGTTGAACGGGGCAGAAGTTGCTACTCTGCAGTGCCACCTGGTGGCGAGTGGCTTCAATGAGCATATTATGCACCTTCTCCGTGGAAAAATACATATATATAGCAATTTTCATAATAATCGGTCCAGGTATCAAGTGAAGCCGTGACTATATTCAAATTTTGTACTCGCGCAGTTTGCAAGATCAATCAATCGCTAAAAATATCAAATAGAAAAAGTTTTAAATCCCCCCATTGCATGAAAAGCCATAAAACAATAAAGAAAGAATTTATTTGTTCAAACTCAAGAAAAACGGCAACAGCTAACTTCTTATCAATGAGATCTTTCACGCGAATTTTTGCAGCCGATAATTTTATTCGTATTTATCCAATGGATTGTGACTTAAATTGGAATAAAAAAGGAACTATCGATCGGATTTTTTTCGAACTGGTCTATAAACATTTCCAGTACCAAAAATAACAAACGGTGAAAGTTTCAGCCAAATCTGCCGGGTAGTTTTTGAGTTCATGGATGACATACAGACACATTCATTTTTATATATAAAGATTGACAGCTGGAGCATACCTGTAATGTGACAAAAGTTACAAAGCAATTGGTCTTTTATTTCTAGCGAAATCTTTAAAAATGTGAATTTTTGAAAGAGTCCCAATACCTTCGGTTATGTAGTATAGGTATTTTTCTGAAAAAACGTAACTTTACACACAGAGACCTTATTATTATTTTTTTTAATGTGAAGTCTGCTTGAGTTAAGCCCTGAAAAAAATATGAATAAAATTAAACCACAGATGATTTGTAACTATGACGACGAAAATTTTACTGCCTAAATAAATATTAAAAACAACCGTCGTCCTGGCAATTTGAAAAATCAGAGCAACATCAAATTTGGTCAAATGAGGACAACAAGCAACTCGTGATTGCTCAAAAAAAAAAAAAAAAAAAAAAAAAAAAACCCTGACATGAAACAAAAATATTTTGTTGAAACAAAAAATGAGAATATAAATGTTAAAAAAAATATTTGATTTGAATTTTTAAAAAAATGTCCATTTACTTTATGATATTCGAGGGATTTAAATTAACTGTAAATAGTAAAAGACCATTTTTTAACCGACTTTAAGAAAGGAGGCGGTTATTAGTTCATACCGTATGTATGTTTTTATTATTATTTTTTTGTTTGTTTGTCCACTCACAACGTCTCACCTTGTGAACCGATTTTGATGATTCTTTTTTTAATGTATAGGGGATGGCTCAACTTAGGTCCCATTACTGTGTTCGACCATATTTGTTCTTTAGAAAAAAGTTATGGGCAAAAAACAGTAAATTTCATGCAATTTCCCTATTTAATGATTAAATATAAAACCCATTGTTACAAAAGTTTGGTGCCATACAACAGTAATATTAATAGTAGTTGTAATGATAGCTTTGAATGTGTGTGTGAAGGCTTCTCTAAAGCAAGCATCAAGTTTCTTTAGTGTCATTGCTCTATAGTGGGGGTAAGATTAACCTGGAAGTGAGGTAATGCAGTGATTGGGATCTGCTTAGCCTTCACAATGCTACCAGGTTAGGTTTGCCTCAACTGTAGTAGTATTTTTATCGTTATCATCTATGCCAATAACATATCATAAGGGTAAGTTAGGAGATACAGGATTACATCACAAGCAACTTGTATGCTGTGAAATGTAAACTAGTTTGAGAAAACGTAATATTTAAAGGGTTATAATTAAATTAACACACTAATGAATTCCGGAGGGGAACAAGGATAAATTTTTAGTGCCAATTGCTTAACGTTTAAGGCATGTTTATATACATATATTTTTTTTTGTATGGAGCATTTTTATGAAAAAAATAAGGTGAAGTTTCGTGATGGTAACTTCTTACTATTTCTGAAATACATTCACACTAAAAAGAAAGAAATAAAAAAAGTTTGAAAAAAAAAAAAAAAAAAAAAAACTTCAAAATTGCTCTAAAAAGTGAAAAATAATTTTATTCTTTAAACACCATCGATAATACTAATTTTTAAAGTTGGCGCAAAAACAATAGATAAAATAATTCACAGCCGTAACTCAACTACAGTTATAAATTTAAGCAGGTCCAGTTTCTTCACTACCACATAAATTATGCATTGATAACAGTATATTTGAGTAACGATATAAATGTTTCGTTCCAAACTTTGGAAAATTTTCTGAAAAATCTGAACGAAGCGTGTGGGAACACTGGATTTTACTTTCTGTTTTTGCCCCAACTTCAAAAATTATGTTTTAAAGTATTATCGATGGTGTTTAAAGAATAAAATTATTTTTCACTTTTTTGAGCAATTTTGAAGTCTGTCCTTTTTTTTTTTTCAAAATTTTTTTGTTTGCCCTAGACGCAAGAACATATTTGGGAGTGTGTATGTGTATTTGGAACTAAAAAATTATTTTTGCTAAGCGTATAGCTATACATTTAGCACCAGTGTCAAACTTTGAATGGTGACAAGCTTCGCACTTATACACTATGTCACCAAAAAGTATTGGGACACTTTCAAAAATTAACATTTTTGCAGATTTCTCGAAAAATAAGGGACCAATAGTTCTGTAACTATTTTTCACATAAAAGGTATGCTCCAGCAGTCGTTTTTTGGTAAAAATCAAATCACCCGTGCAGAACCAGCAGCAAATTGAGAGAGGAGGAAAAAAGGTTTCAGATCATACTTTATCTTAAATGGTTGGGAATAAGCTATAAATTTCAGAAATGAATTTAAGAGAACTATGTAGAATTAATCATTCATTCCTTTTAATTATTCATTGCTTTTCTCGTTCATTCATTAGTTACTTAATTCATTCATTCCTTCATCACATCATTCATTTTACATTCTAGAAATA
This sequence comes from Uloborus diversus, assembly GCF_026930045.1. NCBI lineage: Eukaryota > Metazoa > Arthropoda > Arachnida > Araneae > Uloboridae > Uloborus > Uloborus diversus. The sequence goes on along the minus strand of NC_072733.1, from coordinate 126,044,110 downwards.
GTAAAAAATTTAACTGAAAAACATATGTATAAATCTTTACAAGTAAGACAATCTAAGATAATTTTTTTAATTATCATTATGCATAGGAAGTCAATATCTAACGTTTTTCTGCATGCGGTGGAAATCGCCAAAACTAAGAATTTATTGTAGAAAGATTCAATATAGTAATGATTGCTACTTTTATGCCAATATAGAAATGATTGTTACTTTTATGTATATGTGCTTTAAAAGATAATGATATCTGCGAAAAAGACAGATTAGCACTTAAAGTGAAATATTTTACATAATGGAGATGTGTATGATTGAGAACTGATAGCCATTAGAATGAAATGAAATACACATTTTTAAAAATCAGCTTTATTTAACTTTAAAAATGAGAGAACATGAAATAGGGCCAAAGGCCGTGATAGAGTAAATATATAAAGGCATAAAAATGGAAGAACGAAAAGGTAATCAATCATTAGAAATTTATTGAGCATGATTACAATCAAGCTTTTTTTTTTCTTTACGACTCCATACTCTTAATTTCAAGCAGTCATTGCATTCCATTATAATGTGCCAAAATGGCAATACGTACGATATTAGTCTTTTTAAAAACGAACATGTACAATTTTGCAAACATTAAATGATGCAGATTTAAAAAAAAAAAAATCAGTAACATGTTTTTCAGAATAGTATGCTTTTAATAATTAATTTGTGAATTATGAAATAACATTAACAACATTGTAAAAATGGAACTTTAAGGTAAAAATTGTAAAATTAAAAAGGTAAAAAATACATATTACTTTGTAATGAAGTATTCAAAATACAATACACATGATACTGTGTACAACAATATGTGTAGCTGGGATCATGCACAGAAACATTTCTCATAATAAAAACATGCACTGTAAATTTTTTTTCACAATTATGGAATATATCACAGGAGAGTCATTTGAGCCTTCAATGATATCGTGCAAAACCTTTCTTTTATTCGCAAATTGTATTTTTCCAGTTTTTAGTCTCATGTATAACACAATTGTTCAGACCGAGGTATAGAGGTAACCGAGTGAGATAGAAACGACGAACTTTCGCCAAATAACTAGAGCTCACCACCAAATGAAGTGGTGAGCTAGGTAAGTGAAGTCTAGTCTTTTTTTAAATAGAATTTTTTTTTCTTGTTCAAAACATTTTAAATCTTGGTCAAAAGAACAAGAATAACTAGTCAATAACTTGTCAAGAATAACTAGTCAATAACTTGTCAAGAATAACCAGTCAATAACTTGTCAAGAATAACTAGTCAATCATGGCAGAGCAACGTGAATTTCATTGCCACATCCTTATAAATTAAAATGTAGCAAATCAGACTTGGTAAGATCACAAAGGGAGAGGTAAATGCCACAAGAACCCTTGGTTCGCAGCCACACTGCAATACGTGTTGTGGATAAAAAAAGTTGGTCCGTTATGTTTCACTCTGTTTAAAATGATGACAAAAAAAGGAATGATAGGTATGATGTAAAAATTCCCGAAAAAAGTAAGTTGCTTGATATCAATTGCGTGATGAGTTGATACGCATCGCATGCGTATCAACTTAAAAAACAGCTGCAATGGAGCACTACTCGGCACTTTTTCTGGTATTTAATGCTGCAAGTACACGGTCATTGTAGGTTAAAATGGCTTTTCTTGCTCCATTCCAGGTATGAGGTCCTCGCAGTCGGTACTGATAAGGCAGAGAAGGACCAGTTAACAAAGCCCAAAACAGCTTAGGATCAGTAAAAAATAATTTATGAAGCTTTGGTTTAGCTCCGATTTGCTTGGCAAGCTCATCCAAATAAGGAATGTAATCTACTTGAACGGTATGGCGTGAAGACGGAACATATCGCTTATTTATTTCATCCGACTTTTTCTTGATATCAAGCAACATCACTTCTTTGCTGGGAAGGCGAGATTGCCCCTTCATTATTGAGGCATACCATCTAGCTTGAGCTTCAGCTACAGGGAAGACTGCACCTACAACTTGTACTAACGCTATGACCGCCAATGTAGGATGGGGAAGATGAGGTGGGAACATATGTTTGTAGAGATGAACTGTGTTGTTGGTTACAGGAAGTATTCCTTCCTCGAGGAAAGGGAATTTGATCTCGTATCCAGTAGCAAGAACAACCGAATCAATTTCAGTTGCTGCGTCATCGCTTTTAAAAATGACGCCATTTTCGGTGAATCTTTCGACATCTTCTCGAAGTATGACAGTCCCACTCAAAATTTTATTCGGCAGAGCATCGTTTATAGTCGGATGTTGACTGAACACGCGATGTTGCGGCTTCAAACCGTAGATTTGGTGGTCAAAATGTTTGTTCAATTCGCGTTCCATATACCAGCAAGATGCGCTGAAAGGCATGATTCTATTCAAGTAATCGAGGCTACGCTTCGTATAGGACGCATCGAAGGGCTTCCCGTCTGGTCCTACTCGTTGAAATAACCACGCTCCACGTCGGGTGCTCAGATACACCTGGAAAAATGAAAAAAAAAAAAAAAGTAATTAGTACGCGATCAGGAAAATAATTAATAAAAAATTAAGAAATACTGATTTATTTTTTCCTTGTTACATCGGAAAATATCATGAGTACCTAAAATGTATTTTCACTAAGCTGATTCAAAACAGTTTTTTTTAATCATTGTTATTGTTGTTACTCAATAAGTAAATAAGAATTTTCAGTTTTTTTTTCGTTAAAGAGAATAATATGAGATGAGTTTTCTCCTGAATTTATATACTGATGTATGATAAAATCAATTGTTTTTGTATAGACTCCACAAAGCGACATGTTTGTCAAGAGTAAATAAATTTAGAAACAAATGCATAATTTTTCTATTGTAATGATATTAATAGCTGAACAAACTATAAAATTCGAGAAGAAATTTAAAGCAATTTACGGTAAAGCTAGGAAAGAATGATAAACAACGGTATTTATAACGATAACAATTAAGTTACCAATTTAGGTTTTAACACTTTGTCGAGTCAACATGAAAATTTTAATAAAAAATACAGAAATATTCAAAAAAGTTTGAATAAAATAAAATTATTTTTCTATGTGATAATGAATTAATAGTTAAACACGTGATTATTCACTTTTCTTAAAGTTGAAATCCGAGCCCCATTTATATTTAAAAAGTACCTTTCCAAATACATTTTTAAACACATGGTGTGTCAATTTCCAAGTAAATAAACTGGATGGAGAACGGATCGATCACGTGACACAGTCCGTCCAAAAATTAGCCGAAAACGCTTTAAAAAAAACGCCCTAAAAAAGGCAGCCGAAACAATAACGAAGCAGTTTACAGCTGTTTCTTTCCAGTTCAATGGGACGGAGGAAGTCACGTACGGTGATTGTGGAATTTCTTTTTTAAAAATATTGTTTACAATTGCTAACAATGTATTTTACAATTAATAACACTAAAAGAACTTATTGACCCCTTATCTTGAGTTCAGAAGTTTTTTATTTTATACATTTTGGCTTTATAATGATCATTTCACAGGTCAAAAGGATGTTTCAAATATATCAATAGTAGTTTTTTTTTAAAAAATGCCGTGTTAAAGCATAAGTTTAAGCATTTATAAAGGAAATCTCGTATCACTTTTTTCCGTACAATAGACTTAAAAACCTATTTGACCATGTTTTGTTCCAAGCCAGATTTTTCCTTCCAAGTTTTCAAGCGAGGAACTTATACCTGCCATCAAAATCTTGCTTGCACAATAGCTTTTTCATGATGAAAATATAATTGTTTCTTTTTTACTGTGTTTTTGCTGTTGATTTTGATCATATTCCACTATTTAATCAAAGCAAAAAGATTAAAAATCACTTATGACCACCTAACTTGCACGAAACATAGTTTCTCAAAAGGTCAGGTAAATTTACGTGCACTTACTTATATACATACATATACGAGAGAGAGAAATGGACACTATGGCTCCCTCGTGTCGGCAGTCGAGTGCTTGATTAGAATTCATTCTATTTTTAAAATGAAAACTGAAGTTAATTTTCGTGAACAGCACTCAAGCGAAGAATCTTCGTCTTTCACATCTGATACCCGCTGAACGGAAGACTCTTAATTATTCTGAAACTTTTTTCGCATGTGATGAGTTGATATAACAATCTCAAAATTCCTTTTATCCCTTTAACACGAAAGTGTTGTTTACTTTCATCGAGCCAAAAATATCAACAGATGGGGAATATGTTATGCGTCAAGAGGGGGGGGGGGGGGGCTCTTTCTAGCCAAGGCTGCTCCCAGCAAATCCTGCTTCTTTAGTTCAGGGCTTTTACATGCTTCCCCGTTATTTTTTTTTTTTTTTTTTCATTTTGAGCTGTTCGAAATTGAGTAAAAAAAATGTCGAAGATAAGAAAAGCAAAATACAGTCGAACTCGCTTATAACGAGCACGAAGAGACCGCGATATTTGTTCGTTATAAGCGAGTACTCGTAAAAAACGAGTTTGTTAAAAATTCACAAAAATTAATGCGCATTTGTTTATTATTGTTATCATCATTGTTATTTCTGGTTAATTGCTTTGAACTGCCTCATTGTCTGATTCTATCTATCTTGTGCACCCGAAACAATTGACATTTATCTTATGCACCGGAAAAAATTGGCATTTATTCCTCTAACTTCGAGAAATGGATAAAGTTTTGCTGCACATTAAAAGCCATTGACTAAGCTGAAGAAGGTTCAGCTTCCAATTCTTTACATTTGTCATTATCGTCGACGCTTTCATTATTTTTTTTCCTGCATTTGCTTTAATTCAAGCTACAATTTCCTCGGAAATATACACTATATGACCAAAAGTATTGGGACACTTTCAAAGATTCACATTTTTAAGGATTTCTCAAGGTATAGGAGACCAATTGCTTTGAAACTTTTGTCACATAAAAAGTATGCTCCATCTGTCATTTTGCAATAAAAATTATATCACCCTTGCGTTCCGGGGGTCAGTAAAAAATTGAGGAAAGCAAAAATGTTTTTTGGTCATCATTCATCGTAAATATCTGAGAATAAGCTGTAAATTTCAGGAATTAGTTTTAGCTTACTATGTACAATTATTTTTCTTACTTTCGAGAAGGTATGACTGATATTCAGGAAAATATAAGCAAAACTACAGATTTTATTTGAAGATTTTTGGCTCATAACACGCAAAGTTTTTCATCAATGCTTACGAACCTTTCAGAAAACTTGACGGCATAAAATAGAAGTATAATACTAAAACTAAAAATTAAAATGATTAAAATTTGATAAAATATAGACAATTAAAGCAATTTTTTCACTGAATATGCGCGAAATTTATCAATTTAAAACTTTCATAATCTAAAACCCAACTAACTTCAACTCATAAAAAAAAATTCCAGTTCAATATCTTAAAAATTGAGAAAGTTATCAGCGATTTAATGAGCCGAATTTCAATAATTCTTGGGTAGGCGACGAACCGTGAGGGGTCGTTCGCAAGTTTGTAACATTTGCTTGCAATCATTCAGTGTGATTCATGATAAAAACAGCTTATTTGCGAATGATCCCTCAGGATTCGTAGCTGGACGAAATGGACGAAATGAAATATCAACTGATTATGCACCCATAAATTTATTGTTGTGGTGTAATAAAACTAGTACACAATTAAAAAACATTATGTATCATGAATTAATCATTTAATTAAAATCGAATGATTGTTAATTTTGGAATTCAATAAATCCAAAAAAAAAAAATTAATTACACATAGGTGCAAGTAATTTTAGATCATAAATTACTTAAAAGTAATGAAATTTAACAATGTTAATAAGTTATTGGGCATGATTACACTATTATATATTACAATAGTAGAAATAAAATTTAATAGAAAAGTCAAAAGAAATGCTTGAAGACATACAAAACGAAGATTCATAGACAAAAAATATTTTACTGTTATATTTTTAGAGTTTTTATTAATGTTGCCCCATAGTAAAATGTTTATGTACTCCATGTTTTTATGGATATGTTAATGTTATACAAATTACTACTTTTGTTGGGATGTGGGTACCTACTCAGAACAGTGTATCGGAAGAGGCTATGATGAGCAAGGGGGTAGATAACTTTAAAATGGCCATTAATCTTCATTGGGGACTAATAAATTGACTAGGAACAGCCTAGCTGGGTTCAAAGCCTCTTGCTGACCATCATATTTGTATTACAAAAACAGATTTCAATTCATGTCAACATTTCCTTGATCAATATCAAGTAGTTTTTCTTTTTAAACTATGATTTTAATGTTTTGAGAGACTCCAACCTTTAAAAACTTTGTATTTCTACTATTTATTTTTATAAATGCATTTATTTTGAGCAATAAACCTCCACATCACAGATAAACATCTTAAAATGCACAGCTGATGTGTTTGTTTCTATGAATGCTATGACATGCATTATAACTTATTAACAATCATTTGATTTATATACGCATTTACATAAACTTCACTTCAACTGAGCTTAATTTTTTCATTTTCACTTTACAATATTTTTCAATCTTTTACATACATATTTATGAATGCTATTTTTATATTAAAATAGTACTTGAATAGGAAGAATCTATATAATTTATTTTCAAGCTTCAAATTTTTAATTAAAAACTTTCAATTTACCAAAAAAGTGGACAAAATGGACGAAATAGACAAAATGACATTTTGTCCGGGACGGTTTTTTCCAGGATTTTTCCAGTGGTTTTTTCCAGGGTGGACAAGACAGGACAACCCCGATTCGTAGCCTATCCTAGAGTTATTCAAATTCTGCTTATTAGTTTGCTGATAACTTTCTAAATTTTTGAGATATTGAACTGGAATTTTTTTATGAGTTGATGTATCTAGTTGGGTATTAGATGATGAAAGTTATAAATTGCTATCTTTCGCACAAGTTCCTTTATATATATATATATATATATATATATATATATATATATATTTTATTTTGACACTACTATGTTTTTTTGTATTTTTTACATAATTTTTTGTGAGCTTTGGGCGAGTTTTCACACTTGCCCTGGGGATAAATTAGGGAATCGAGAAAGAGTTATTTTTGACACAGAAAATTCGACATCAAGCTTCAGAGATATTTTAAATAAACAAGTAAAACTTACAAATAGGTTTAAAAAATGTGACATTGGTACTATAGTTGCTTTCAAATGATGTATTACGTTGTAGAAAAAGTTTAACTTCAATTTTAGAAGTAGATGTTCGAAAACGGAAAACCCTATGTGAATTACACGACGTTATATTTGTTTTTACACTTCAATGATTTGTAAAATAAATAATAATAAAGATAATTCAGTTAGTAGCAGAAATGCTTTAAAGAAATCGTTACCATACCTTCTTAGCAACGGTACTAATTTCTACGGCTGCATCCACTGCTGAGTTTCCAATTCCAATGACTAAAACTGTGTGGTCTTCATACTGTTGGACTTTCTTGAGGCTGTGAGTGTGAGTCACACTTCCATCAAAATTGATGAGTCCGGGAATTTCAGGAACAATTGGAAAGGTATGATGTCCAGTAGCAACGAGGACGCCATCAAAAGTTTCCGAGAGTGTCTGTCCAGTCATAAGATCGGTGAAATCCACGCACCAACGGCCAGATCTTTCATAACACGAAGACCTGCGAATCTAAATAAAACCCTGTTGTTAATAGCACATTGTACGATAAAGTAAGCATTATGTACATGAATTGAGAATAACCGGGGGAAAAAACTTGTGTCGACGAACACACTAGTGGTGTCGAACTATTGATAGCATTATCAACTATCCATAACTATACTATCGATAGTTTTCAACTATCAAATTTTATTTAATAATTCTTATTATCGATAGTACTATAGAATTTGAGATCAGATTTAAATGAATGAATTGGAATTTTCAAGTTTTTCACATTCAAAACGCTTTCATACTTGGAATTTATTCATCTTCAGCAGGGTGGAGTGAAAAAAATCAAAATCTGAAAAACGCTAAGTAATCTTGCGTAAAAGTTACTTTTTGTAGAGATATTTGGTCATGCAAATTGATTTTGACAGCAAAAAATATCTTGAGGTTCCGCTCGCACCTTGAAGTGGACCATTATTGCATAAAAACTGGAAAAAGTTACAATAATTTCATCAAAAATAAAAATTTGATGTAATATAACTTAAGAGTAGGCTTTTTTGTAGATTACACACCGCATATGATAATTTTAATAATAAAGTTCCACACATGCTTTGAATTTGATCAATATAGCGTCAAAATTGACCAATATCATTTGATTCGTACTTTGAGAAAAAGTATCTGAAGTTATTATTTGTAAAAATTTGCTCTCATATTAATTAATCCTTTCAAAGATACCGAACGAAAAAACATAATAAAAGCATTTTTGCATAGCAAAAGAAAAAGTTGACTTTCCACTTGGCGCATAACTTTTGCTCAAAATGTAAAATTTACGTGTGATAAAGAACGTAGATTGAGTATAAAAATTTTAAAATAAATATGTAGCTTGCAACAGCCCAAATAAATCACACCTCGACACAAAAGAAGTTACTAAATAAATTTTAATGATTTTTGAGCTGTCAAACTAGAATCACATTTCATACAATAAAACATAGCTTGGCTAGCGAGTCCCGACTCCTGACAATATTTTGCCTTAATGATACATTGAAGGAAAATACTTCTGGATAGTAATCTGACCCTAAGAAATAAATCTCTCTTGGTTAGACAACAAACTGTGGTTGATGCTTCTTTATCTAATTTCGCGCATCGTCTCACCGCTTTAGTATGATATGAGGATTTGGAAACCATGCAATTCAGTAGGTACGCATCAAGCACCATTTTTTTCAGTTTTATCTGAAATTCCTTTTTTTAAATGGAGAATCCGAGTTTTTCGACGGAAACCAAGCTCTCCGATGACGTTTTGATCATCAGCATTACTGTGGTTCTGCACACTGGTTCTTTAAGAATCTAAAAAGTATAACAATGGGGATTGCAGATGACCGTCATTTCAGAGAACTTGGTTTGCGTCATATTACCACCCTACAAATTCGAAGAATTCAACTGGACAATGTAAATTTACAATACCAGATTTTAATTTCGAAGCTTAAAGACTACTATGAGCTCATCGATAAGGAATCAAATAGTTCAACTCTCACGCCAAACTATGTTTTGTTGTAATCAACGTGATTACAGGTTGAAGGATCAAAAACTAGTAAAATTTACTTTAGCAGCTTCTTTTGTTTCGAGGTGTGACTTATGTGGGCTGTTACAAGTTACATTTATATTTTCAAATTTTTCAACTTAAATATGTTCTCTATCACTGGTAAATTTTAAGTTTCGAGTCAAAGTTATGGGCTAAGTGGAGAACTAACTTCTTTTTACTAGATAAGAAATGCTCTCATTACTTATTTTTTCCGTATCAAGGTAAGAATTAATATGAAAGCAATTTTTTACAAATGATAACTTCTAATACTTTTCTCACAGTACGACCCATCACCTACATATTTCCTACAGTTATGTTGATAAAATCCCTGAGAAATTAGCGAATTTCATTCCGATACTTTTCTGCCTTATCTCTTCCCAGATCGTGATTTCGAATTCCCCCCCCCCTTCTAATTGACGGGCTTACCATCACCGTAATAATGCTAGATTAAAGGAGTTATTTGTTTTTACTTCATTACGCCAAAAACTCGAGTTCTTCTATGATCTTGCCATATATTCACATTGCGTCTTACTATTCCTTCATTCGCGTTTAGAGCAGAAAGAGCATAACAGTTAGAGCTTACAGAGATTCGAGGCGACCAGAAAACTGTTTTATTTTTCTCCTAAGCTCCCCCCCCCCCCATCGTTGTAATAGCACTAAAGACAAAAATCCTCGCCTTTTCTGAAATATACTCACTTATTCATACATAACTAATGAGCTTTTTAAAATCATTTATATGCTACATTTGCATTTAAGTACTTTTTCTGTACCATATGAAAACGTTCGGAGGTCATTTCGTTTCATATTCATTCAAAATACCGATTTTTGTAATCAGTCCTGGAATTTTCAAGAACTGTTTATTCTCACACACTATATTAATTCTTCGTTTTTGTGTATCTGAGTCATTTAATCGGCTTAGTTCAGCGATCTTTCGCAATCAAGATATTTTTAAGCTGAACAGAGCGACAAGACATCATTTAAAATCTTAAAAAAAAAAAAAAAAAAAAAGAACGAAAGAAAAATTTTTAATTTCATATTTTTAAACCTTTTTTTCTACAGTTCAATTGAGCAGATTTTTCTGTTGGTTGGCATTTGTATATTATTTACGTCAATTACGTCTAAATGAGTATAATTAAAAAAAAATCTTGTATCAACCCGCTTCTGCAACATTCAGCCTGTATTTAAATAAGAACAAATGACAAAAGTTTAACGCGCATTTGCTCATTCGATTAAATTATTTACGGACCTATTATGATTATTTTGTGATGTTTGAGATAGAAAACGAATTTAGTTAGATATCTTTTCGGCATTTCTGCAAATACCTTATACTTTTAAAGAAAGAAAGACGACATTAAAAAATATTTTTATCCTACAAAACTTTTATCCTTTGTACTTAGTATGCAAAAACTTCATTTTCAGTTGTAGTTGCAAATTAGTCTGTTTAAATTTGCATATTTATTTACGATTTCTTAACAGTCACTTCAGCTTATCGAAAAGACAAAATTATAGTTCTGTGTTTGCATGGGTTTTGGTTCTTACTAATAGTTTTTCTGGTAAATTATTGCGTTAATAATTTATTTTTTAATTTTACTTGTGGAATTATTTTGTGCTAAAAACCTTAAAAGTTGATGTTTTCCGCCAAGTATTTATCTTTAAGAAAACTGAAGCACATTTTTTTTTTTTTTTTTGAAAGTTACATTTTGAAAATTTGCCCTTGTTTGGGTTCTCGGTGTTTAAGGGCTCCCATTTATTTTCGACACCCGGCGCTGCTGCATACATACAACAACATTACAAGGTAAAATGATTGAAGTTAACTTCTCTTCTGTCTTGATAAAGAAGACAAGTGCTATCTAGTGGAATTTCCATCAAGTTGAAGGTGCTCCATGGAGGTAACCTCCACTAACCACGGACGACTTTTATATATGAAATTAAGTATTACAACAGTTAAAATTCGTATTTTTTTTGTGAATAGTTATTTATTAATAAATTATTCAATTATTTATTCAACCCACAATTCTCTTAATTATTTACCGGGTTTATTCTTCAGTTGGTTGTTTTATTTGGTTTTAATGGCACAAGAGCCCTTGGGGGTTACACTGCGGCAAACCGATTCATTATTTTATATTATTTATTCTTCATATGAGTATAAAAACAGGAAACGGTAAAAGAACGTATTTTGAAGTAAAAGACATAAAACTTCAAGTTGTATTAAATAAAATGATGTAAAAAACATGTCAACATTAAAAACATTTAAACAAAGTAAATTAAGAATTTTTTTTGAAATATTTTTGCAATAAACCTTGAACAATAAGAAATTTCTTCAGTAAACAATTAAAAAAAAAAGGGGGTTCACAGGACAGTATATAGAGGTTTTATTTCTCATACTTTAAATTTTTAGGAAGTAAAATAAAATAAGCATTATATTAAGACAACAAACTTCAAATGCATCTTCTTTTTATTACTTAAATACCAGTTTTTACTCTGAAAAAGAATGAAAATTAAGCCGATGATATTACACAGAGAAGAAAATTCTCAAATAAATTACGCAAATTATTTCCGATCCCAAAGCAAGAAAAATGACTCGACTCCAAAAATCAGCATTGCAGAAAATCAAGGTTTACGCGATAGTAGTCTAGATGATTTAGTGTGGAATATTACAATACGCGTAAAAAATTATGATGCGATGTTTACTAGTTAGTTTATCTTGAATAAACTAATAATGTATACTTAAAGTTCGAAAATTCTTCTTAATTACAAAATTTTAATGCCTTGCTATTGGTGTTATCGTTTTTACGCCAACACGCATTAGCTATGTTAGCTAACTCTGTGCGAGTTTTGTGGCAAGAAAGATCAATAAACATAGATTTTAAATCGATAATTACTACGATTTTTCAAAGTTTCGAGTTGTCACTTTCCTTGCCGGGATGTGACACTCGTATGTTGGAACCAAACTCCGAAGTTGGACAATGTCCGAAAAAAATGCTCGCAACACGAAAGGATCATTAAAAAATGCCCTAAAGGCGAAATTTTACAAAATTTCGGAGTTTGCATTTTAATTTGAACAACTTGCGATCCGGCAATTAAGTGGTGATTCAAGTTCAATTTTACATTGGGGCGAAATACCCCTATATTTATAACTGAGTCAAGTTAATTGCGCAAGTGAATATTAGTGTGGAGAAGAGAAAAGGCAAGACAAGCAGGACTACTAAGGATTACAGGAGACTAAAAACGTAGGAGGTAGTAACTACTATTTGTGATATTGAAACTTTAAAGTAAACGAGCTGATGTGTGCATCACATGACTTCCTTTTACTCCAATTTAATGTCATTTCCCCATTATTGGCAATTTTAATGTGATTCAATTATTTACTCTCTAAATATCACCAATAGTGGCCAAACTGAAACAAAATTTAAAAAAATCTCCAAATTTGTCGCCAAGTTGGCGACAAAACTTGGCGACCAAAAGACTTGTGATATATCACCAAGTGTCCAACAAATTTTAACACAACTTGAGTTTACATCGAAATTAACAATGATTTCCCCCCAAAAAGGGGCAAAAGACCCTTAGGAATTTCAACTTTCTAGGACATCCCGTTTTTGAGTTATGTGAGATACATACACACATACGTACATACGGATGTCACGAGAAAATTCGTTGTAATTAACTCGGGGGTCGTCAAAATGGATATTTCTGGTGTCTGTATGTTTCTAGGCATATATCCACGTGTGGTCGGGCTGAAAAAAAAACTCAACATTCATTCGGGGATGAGAAAAATGGAAATTAAGGCCGAATTTTGAGTGAAAATTTTTTCGTGAATACAATACGTCCTTTTTTGTAAAAGGAAGTAAAAATTGACAACTGAACCATAAAATACTGTTATGTCACTCACGAAATTTTTTGAAGTTATTCAAAGGATTCATATGGAACTTTGGTCACCAAAAGAATAAAATTGAGTTACAGAAGAATAATTTTTTTCACTCTGGACATGCTTCTTTACCGTAAAAATGTAATACACAGTTAAATCGATATTTCAACTCATTTCATTCATTTTCATTAGTCAATTAGTTAAGAGAGAAAACTGAATGTTTCCTGAAATTTATCTGGCTCAATTATAGATGTGGTAGATGTTTCGACCATCTGTTAAGTGTGAAATCGAACTTGGATCATTAATGACTTTCCGGATCGCGAATCGATCAAATGCTCAAATTCCGAAATGATGCAAAATTTTGGACTCGGCGCATTTGTCAATGATCCATTCACATTGTGTGCTTTTTTTTTTTTCAGATATAGCTCGATTTCGGAGTTTGGTATACATATATACCAACATATATCCTTATATATTATTTCTGTAGCCTGTTTTTGGTTTCTACGCGTGCTTTTCGTCAATTCTTGATCGATTTCTTTGACTTACACCTTATTTTAAAGTTTATCATGCTGGCTACTGACGAAAAATAGACCCACGGTTTAAAAATTGTTTTTTCTGTCAAAAAAACCTGTTTTAAAGAACCAGAATGAGGTTTTCGGTTAAATTTGTAACTTTAACTTGCACAGCAACTGGCACAGCTGAATAGCTTGATCGGCAGAGCGTTAGACTGGTAACCAGGAGAATGTGAGTTCGGGCCCATGTCCCGACAATCTGCATCAAAAAAAAAGAAAAAAAAAGAGAAATATCGCGTATTACATGAACACTTAATAACAAAAATGAGGGAATAGATGAGATGGAAACGCTCCTTGCTGTTATGGAAACTTGATGCAAAATGGAGCTTAATTGTAAGGCTTTCTTTCTTTCTTTTTTTTTTTTTTTTTTTTGGTTTTTAAAGTTTTGGCTCCGGTAAGAAAAAGCATAATGTAAGCTAAAATATGTTTAAGATTTCAGACTACAATGGAATTTTTTTTTTTTAGAAAAAAATAATAAATCGTATATTGAAATATAGATTCTTCCAATGAGTTTTTGACTCTTTGTACAAATAAAAAAATTACTACTTCAATTTGAAGGGTAAAATATGTATTTTTTGTTCTTTTTGAAAAAAAAAGAAATAGCCTATCACAATTTTACTACATTCGAAAAGCTACGCTTAAAAAAGAATTTAGTTCAAATTATTTTGTATTTTAGCCGTGCTGTTAAATGATGAACATGTGCTATCATTTAAACCATAACGGTTCAAGCAGCCTGCGATAACAAATTGTAAACATTTTCATAAATAAAAACACTTCTGTTCAATATCTTATCTTCTATATTATTTCAGAGGACTATTTTTCTGTCAGTATGCGAATTCTTTCTTATCTCTTGAAGAAATTCCCCCCCTTTTAAAACTTATATGCCGACTAATAATAGCCGAAAAATAGACTTACGGTCCAAAAATTTAAGTTTTTGGAAACGCCCCTTGCTATTGCAAAACCTTGATGCAGCCTAAAGTTCTTATGCAATTTTTTTTTGAAAGCAAAGTTCTAATACAATTTTCCAATTTTTTGTGTCGCTTTCGGCAAGAAAAAAAAATTAAAATAACCTGTTTGTGTGTGTGTGCGTGTTTTTTTTATATTTTATTTTATTTATTTTTTTTAACAAAGCTTAAAAGCACTGGACTTAGTTGTTCGGTTAAACTAAAAAGTTTTTTTCGGTAGAGCGTTCGGCTATAAACTATCTGAATTTCGGGCAAGCTCGGGCTGTCCGACATAATAGCAAATTTACATTAATATTACGCTTTACATGTACTCATAACAAACAACAGATAACACACGTAAAAATAAAAAAAATAAGCGATGGGAATGCTACTTGGTGTTTTGGCTCCTTTATGCAGGCTACAGTTATCATTCAGATAAGTTGACTGTTAATCGAAGGGTGTTCTTTCTTTTTTTTTAAAGCTTTGACTCCGCCCAGACCACTAAGCATAATGTAAGCATAAAAAAAGTATTAGATACATCTCAAGGGAACCCTTTTTGTGCAGAAAAACATTTTCATTGTATGCTGAAATGTAGATTTTACTAATAGCAGTGTTCGAACTTTTGTACAAATGAAAAAATACTACGCCAAATTGAAACTTTTAGTTTCACGCAGTAAATCTTTTAATATTTATTCGAATACGATATAAAACATTAAAATTATTATCAACTTCATTAGCAAGAAATCATTTTCTACTCCTCTGCTTTCGGTTGAAAAAAAAAAAAAATTGTCTACGTTCGAAAAATTACACTTAAAAAACGGACTCAGTTCAACTGGTTTTGGTTTTGAATTTTAAGTGTTTGATTAAAAGAAAAACATGTGCAGGCATTTAAGCCGTAACGGTTGAAAGCAGCCTGCTATGAGAAATTGTTCTATATTCGAAAATAAAAACTTATTTTGAATCGAATTTATTACTTCTCTAGAATCTTTGTTTTAATCACTACGTGAAAGCTTCCTCATTCTTAAATGAAATTTCATATTTTACGAATAATTTTAAATCGTATCATGCTGGCTAATGAGAAAACATAAACGCATGGTCTTATTATTTTTTTTTCCGGCAAAAAGCTTTTTTGCTGTTTTTATTGCGCATTCCTTCAATGAATAGCATTCGAGAAGGAAGGCGCATTTTTTTGGTTTGTTCAAGTGTTGTGCTGTTAATCAGAATGGCGCCATTTGAAATCCGTGCCAATAAATATCTCTATAATGTTTCTTTTTTTCCCGTCCGATGCGCACATGGGCAGGACTGTATTTGCCACAACCTGTTTTTTCACATGCAAAATTACTGATTTTTCACGAGTCTCTCAGTCACACTTTTAATGTTATTTATATTTGCATTGAAAATACGTACAACCAAAAGGTGAGGAATGATCAAATTATCACAAGGTTGTATTTAACGAGGTTTTGTTACTGATGTCTTCAAATTACATGCCTTCTCTTGTGCGCTTACTTTTTTCCGTTTACTTTTTTCGGTTTTTCTTCATAATATTCTTTCTTTGAAATTTTTAAAGAGCGAAATGCCTTATGAAACGATTCGAAGTACAGTGCGGAGTTCCGCACGGGTCGACTAGTACACAGATGAATTTATACAGAGAAAGTAGTAAAATGTCTAACCTTAGTCACTTCTTTTCTGAATCGAACATGAGGCATTAATCCAAACTTCTCAGCGTATAACTTGAAGTATTGAAGCATGAGTGAATTATGCATAAAGTTCGGGAAATCAGCTGGTGGTGGAAAGTCACTGAAAGCACTCATTTCCTTGCTGGTGTTAATAACAGTCGACTTCATTACTGACGGTATATCTTCCTCGTCTGAATCCCGATAACACCACAAGCCACCTATCATATCAGTCTTCTCGTAAATCAACACTCTTAAGCCTTCATCCAAACAGCATTTGGCTGCTGCGAGACCACATGGTCCACTGCCGATGATGGCAATACGAGGGGGCTCTATTATCCTATATGCTGGAAGGAAAAAAATGGAATTAATATTTGTAAATTTTCATATTCATAACGATGGTTATCAAAAGAAGCACCACAGTTAATGGAAAGATGCATCTGGATATATCTATGTATAGTGTATTTATGTAAATGAAGGGCTCGGGGCAAGAATGATATGCCACATGATGCGAATTTTTCAGTAGGGGCCAATTTCCAACTTAAAAAAATTTTGGTAGAATTTTTCAAAGGCATTCTACTATACTAAAACTATTTACGTTTGTCTCCAAATGACATAATTCATTATCATGTATATTTCAATTTTACATATGAGAAACAAAAAAATTGATGGAAAAGTTACTCCTTGGGGCTTGTCACATTTCTGCCCAAAGCCTATCAAATGTGGAAAACTGTCCAATATCTTAGAGAAAACTTAAAATTATCATTACAGTTAATTGAGAGGGATAATATAGAAATGGTTAGAAGGTATCGCATTGGACGTTAACATTGCATTTAAAGTTTTTGCCGTTCCGCATTCATCTATCTCATCGTGTGTTTTTGTAAGTATTTGCTCACTCGTGTCTCATAAACGGTCCTTTTTAGAATCAAAAAACGTCTTTTCTCCGGGATAAATATGTGTGGCTCCTTCACAGGATCCTGCAGATCAAATTCATGGAAAATCTGGAGTTATTCCGAATGAAAGCGCCAATCAGTGCCAAATTTGTTGGGAACATATCAAGTTCCTTAAACATTTGAAATGCCATGTTGGTGAACAACATACTGGCAGATTTGAATCATAATTCCATTCCAAAGCAAAAGCTTTTAATTGCACATTTTGTTCTCGTCAGTTTAGCAAGTTGCTTAATTTAAAACACTTCATGAGCGGGAAAATCATTGCCTTTTTGCCTCAAAGAATTTGTGCTGCACCAAAGTGAAATTTTTCGGGCATGGGGCTCATAGGAGTAAGTCCGATACTCTGATTTTAAACCGGAAAATAAACGAATTTTTTTTAAAAGAAACCCCTAGAAAAAAAAAATCTTTTTTGATTTATAAAATATTTTAGTGTGTGTAGAGGAGGAGGGGGAGAAAAGACAGCCACGAACTAGCTACAAATGTTCACGCTTTTGAGCTTTTCATCTTTCTAACCAATAAGAAGATGAATAATGGTTAATATAAGGCTCCCATCCCCTCCGAATAAAAACAATGGCTATGAAACCGTTGAAAACTGGAGATTTTTTTTTTTTTGGGGGGGGGGGGGAGTCAAATGCTGGTCATGTAGATTCAGATGGTAATTTTACATAAGAATCAACATGAATGGTGTCAGAAGCATTTTGAAGTTTTTTTGTTTTATTTCTGCCGTCCAGTGTAAAAAAAAAATGAAGATCTGCTGCACGAAAAGTGTTGTAGATATGCTGTTGTGAGGTATACGCTATTAACGGAAAGTTATAGAGCAGTTCATGCTTCATTTCTATGTTCTAATCAAGAATATTTTTTATCGTAATATTTAGCACAGACCTGGTCTGAAGGTTTGTTTTCATTAGTGATATTAAAGTAACAAAAAAGGTTTTTCAATTTTGTCGTGGATGTTGCGTAAATGATAATTTATTTCCTTAGAGCAAAAAATAACGAAATTTCTGCGTAATGATAAGATACTGTAAGGTATCAAATTAAAGCAACAACTGTCTTTTAAAATTACTGGCACCAGATTGATAATTGATGTTGCGTATGAAAAGTTTTTAATCAGGATTAATTTTAATCTTATTTATAAAATTAATTTGTATCAGTGTGCAAGTGTGAATCGCTTATAAGACAGCGGGTTTCTCTTCAGTTGTAAACATGTTGAAGACCATCCTGTGTCTTAGAGTCCCTATATAGAAGCTAACTCAACTGTGTCTGACTGCGATCAAAACCTGGGCTGCGGAGTCGGATTGAAAATGGCCTACTCCGACTCCTTGATTTTGAAACGTGCGACTCTGACTCCGGGTTTTCTTTTCTTTTTTCAATTTTTCCCATGAGGGGGTGATGGAAAGGAGAAAAAATCCCTTTACAGTGAATGAAATATTACTTCCCATTTATGAAAATTTTGTGTCGTGTTTTATTGCAAACCTACAATGCATACAACGTTGGAAATATAGTTTGAAAATCAAATGTTCTAATAGTTGCGATTTTTAAACTGAGATACTCAAAAACCCTGTTTTTTTTTTTTTTTTTTTTTGAAAGAATCAGAAGGATTAATTTGTTCTTCTTTTAATGTTGAACAAATAAATACTGATGAAATCGTGTAAATTCAATTTTTGAAAGTTGCAACTTTTCTCTGCTTTTAGCGCTACCTATCTGGTAATATTTTAAGAATGTAGTAGCACATGTAGTCCATTCCAGTCGGCTAAAAAAGCATATATGATGATACAGGCAGTTTTCAAAAATGGATACTCATATTGTAATATCGTGTTGTAGTTTAAAAATTGTTTTTGCTATTATAAAATGTTAAAGTTCTTGTTTTTAACATTTTAAATATTAACTGAGACCTTCTAATAGTCGGAGCAGTATTTATTGATTTAATGTTAAACTTATTTGTATTTTATATATTTTGTACAATTAGTCTAGTAGATGTGGTGTAAAGTGGATGGGGTAAAGTGAAATAGTTTATTTTGTTTACTCACTCATTCATTTAATAAATCACGTATGTATTCATTTATTAATTATTCCTTTCGCTTTTTAACTATATTTAACATTCGCAAATCAAGTATTTTTGCAGTCATACAACTAATTTTTCTCGGGACTTCTTTAAGCAGCATTCCGTGAGCAGGTTTCATGCGCTGGAATGTCTACTACTTCACGAATAAATGCGCGATCCTTTTTTTCTGGAATGCGCGTTGATTTGTCTGTGTAATCAACAAAACGTTTCGATTTCGCACAGATTTGTCCTCTGGTAGAGATACTAGTACGCAGCTCCATAATTAAATGTCGTTTTTAAAATTATATTTAAAAAATAGTGCTTAAAATAACGTAATTTTTATTCTATTTATATTTTGATTAGTTGGTAAACAAATTCCCACTTTTCTTCACTGCATATGACAAAATTATTATTATACTATAATAATATTAATAAATTAGAAGTTTCATCCAGTAAATATTAAGGGTTAAAGTAGAAACATGATCTAGTCAAAAGAGACAATAGTAACCCAAATTGAATGGGTCCCTAGAAGAAATTCATATGTAACAAATTAAAAATTTTACATGACTAAACAAAGAATGTACGCAACTGAAGAATATTAATGAAGATCAAGTGTAACATATGCTCTTCTTCCACAATCATTTACGATAGTAAAAATAACACTAAAGTCTCGATTTTGTGGAAAATGTATTCTTTTTTGTCCTATTTTCTCAAAAAAAAAAAAAAAAAAAAAAAAAAAAAATACTTGTAACATATTCCTTTCTTCTAGTGACCCATTCAATTATGGTCACTATGTCACATAATACGTCCCCAAAGATATTTTTTTAAACAAACATAAATATTTTTTTTTAATAATATTCGGTCATCACAATCTTAATGAAAAAAAGCTGCTATATGACCATTTCATGGTATTTCCGACAAATGTGAAGTTCGTATTATGACAATTTCTTTTATTTTTTTGCCACGACTATTTAATTTATTACTTGATTAGCACATTATTTTAAGTTGAGTTTATGTGTTGGTGGGACAAACTGAAAATAAAATAATGTGCTAATCAAACTGTAAATTAAATAGTTATGGCAAAAATGTCATGTTACGAACTCTACATAATCGTCCAGAATACTACGAAATGACCCAATAAAAACACTTTTTTTTTTTAATTTGAAAGCTTTTTAAGCTTCCATACTCAACCGCAAAAGTTTTGGTCCCCAAAGGGTTAAGATCAATAACAAAATGCACGTTTAAATGCAACTTACCGTCATCGGCACCCATTGTACAAATACAACAGTAGATCTAGCAGGCAAACTTCAAACATTCATTTCTTAAAAAAAGGAAAACGAAATAAACACTAATCGCATCCCAGCTGAAGTTGAAATAATGTCAACGCAACATCAAAAGGTTACGCGAGTGCCACTGATGACGACTAAAGGAACTATTGCTGAGGAATTTGTGTGTTTGCCTCTAACAAAAATAATTAACCTTGAAGGAACCGCTTTTGATGCGGCATTAAAGGAAACTACTTCCACTCATGTAACAAAACTACCTCGCCATTCTTCACTGCCTTGAGAAAGATTTTATTAGATTCGTATTTCGCAACATGTCAGCTTTCTGACAGCTTGCTAGTTGTTTATTTAATAATCCAAAGGACCCGGTTTATGAGTATTGAATTGTTTTGCAAATATCATGATTGGTCTGTTCTCTGAATTACAACAAATCGATTTTTGCGTCGATCTTTCTATAGTAAGCACTGAAATAAATAAATGCATTATCTGTTCGCTGATTTTTGACTTTAAAATAATTTTTAATTTAAGAAGATGTTGAATGTAAAAAATTTAAAACGGAAATTGGAAAAAGTAAGATTTTGAGGCAGAGAAAAACTTTTTCGCAAGTTTCACGTCACTTGCACGATTAACCTTTCTTCTTTTCTCTTTTTTTTTTTGAAAAAAAAAATGAATTGAGATTTTTTCTATCGAAAAATTTTTAGCAATTGGCAGTATGAGACGCATTATCTGTTTATTCCCTCAATTAGATATTTAGATTTGTAGGCCTGGAATTTCAAATTTTTTCCGGGGAGAGGGGCAAAGGATGCAAACTCGGTGTAAAAAAAAAAACCCTCAGTTACATGCAAGTTCATTGATTTCCCAAAAATTGGGCAGGGTCAATTGACCGCCCCTGATCCCTCGAAACGACTCGCCTGCAGATTTTTTTCAAATATCAATTCAGACAGCTTTCAGCGAAGACTGAAACGTTAGGTGAGATTTTTAGCTCTATCAAAACATCGAGGTTGCGTTTAACTGTTCAAAATAAATTGAATATTAGTGATACGTAGGGTGAACTTCAAAGAGTTTCCATTTTCTTTCAAAAATAATAATGCTGAAAAAAAACAAATTGTTTTGTTTTCAAACTAATTACAAGGATTGTAACCTTTTTTTGTGTACATATAATAAAAGTTGAAAGTAAAAATGCATTTTCTCATCCTCAAACGTTTTGAATGACAGAAGAATGCTGTGAGCAGTAAAAGCTCTTGAACGTTGAATATCATAATTGCTTTTGAAATTGTTTAAAGCGGAAACAAATATAAGAGCTAAAGAAATACCTTTCTGCAGATGAGTAAAAGAAATTATTACAACGTTAAAACGCACAAATTGGAAGAGAACTGCTGAAACTTGTTTCAAGGTGACAAGGAGCCCCTTTTTATGCAAAAGACTTGTGCAGCTGCATGTAAAATAGTTCAGCTTGGCTTTTTCCGGATATTTTATCATCCATCTCTCAACTCTTTTGCTTTAAAAAGGGATTCCTTGTAACTCTGAAATACGTCTTCAAATTTGTACGCTTTAACGTTGTAATATATTCTTTTAAATAGTAATTTCAGGTTAGAAATTTAAAGGCAATATTTTATCACTACTGCATATAAAAATTATAGATCTATCAGAGTAACTACTGGATAAAAAAAAGTTATTTTCTAAATTTCGTCTTCTCTCCGTAAAAAAAAACATTCAATGAGACAGTGTTTTGTGAAACGAAGGGCTCAACATGTTAAATGCCAAAAACCTGCGATAAAATCATTTGCTCGTTTACAAAAAAATATTAGTTTTCACATTTTTTGCATTTTTCTTAAAGCTTAATATCAGGGTCTTAAACAAGTGGGAGGTTTATAGGATTCAAAACCACTTCGAAATTTTTCAGAATTATTCTAAATGAGACTTTTGTTCATCATAAAGGTTCCTCAACAAATGTGTCTAGTAAAACCCTGCCCTTAACAAAAGTCGTGTTACGGCCCCAGGGGCGGACTGGGTCCCGCAAGAGAGCGCGAACCTTGGCCTCGAAAACGAGCAAAAAAAAAAGTGCAAAAAAATAAATGAATAAAATAAAAAACTATGGTATACACACACAGGTTTACGGGTTTGAAGAAGAAGAAAAAAATCGATGTGAAGACGCACAGGTTTGTTAGCGCAAAAAAAGGGGAGGGGGGGGGGAGTTGCACCAAAAGTTTTTAAAAAAATTTAAAAAATAAAAATAAAACAAAGGTGTTTCGGTAAGCGGGCGCAAGGTCCGATGAGCCGCGAACTGGCCCGCGGGGCCAATAGGCCAGCTGGAAAGGAAATTGAAATATCACAAAATTAAAAAAAAAAAACTTTTTCTAGTGTCATTTTCAAACAATGATGACACCTCAAAATAATATAAACACGATGCTATAGATTTGTCTGAGCAAAAGATTGCGAGATATAATGGTGTAGCAATTTTAAATATCAATAATTGAGCAATTCTGCAGATTTTTTTTTTCAAATATCTTCAAATAAAACAAGTAATTTAGTAGAAGTTCTGCAAACCTGCTGCAGATATTTCTAAAACAGAAGTAGAACTGAATTTCCCTCAAATAACGCTTCATTAATTGAGAAATTTTGCTAAGATCTTCAGAGTAAAAAAGTAATTTTTGCAGAGTTCAACAAAAATTCGACACATTTTCTTTTAAAAATAATTCTTGACATTTTCGAACAAAAAAAAAAAAAAAAAAAAAAAAATGTGATGACTATACAAAATCACTAATATAAGCATCGATAATCTTTGTCGTGCGAGAGAGTAGAATTTTGAGCGGAATAAGTGTCATTTGCGGGAAATTTTCAGATCTATTTCTATTTTCTGCAAAATCACTTCTTTAGTTTGCAGATACCAGCAGAAAATTTTCAGAAGCACAAAATGTTTCTTTCTGATTTGTTGACACTTCAAATCGAGACAACGTTATGATTTGCACTTCTGCTTTAGACAACCCCATTCTATCGTCTTTGTAATATTTTTTATCTATGTTTTGACTAGTGAGAAATCTCCATGAGGGCAAATTATTAATACACACGCAGTTTTTAGCACTTGAGAATCTGTATTATTCCAGAAAAAGGTAGACAACAATACTTTAGCGTTTCATTTAGTATATTGTTACTAGCTGCGTCGCCCGGCTTTGCAAGGTCTACCTCGAAAATAAACTTATGTCAAGTGACGCGGGTTCAACTATCAGACTTGAACCAAAATAATAATAATAATAACCTAAAAAGAAAACTCTTAAATCCCCGATTACAGGAAAGACCTCAAACTAAAAGCAAGATTTTTTTTTTCGCAGTCGAGAAAGAAATGGCAGCAGATCTTTCTTTTCAATGATTTTATTTACGTTAATAAAAACTGAGCTCGAGCGCAGACGATAAATCAGATTTAATATTGATGTTCCTTTACTAAAAAAATGCTTAAATTTTTTCTCCTGCTGATTTTATAGACTTGGTGGTTTTGAAATCTGTAGGAAGTAATACTATCCTTCAAGAGTATTTTTTGTGGGTTTTTGAAGGAGACCGAAATCAAGACCATTGGAAAATTATTTCGGGTAGAAAAAGCCGTTTAATGCCATTTTTCAGGTTCTAAAATTAAAATTCGAACGCTTAGGTTTTTTTTTTTTTTTTTGCTGTGTTCTGAAGCCTTTTTACGTTTCTTATTAGGTGCTTAAGTACCTCCCTGCCAAATTTGATCGAGATCCGACTTAAACTACGGATTTGTATAGGGAACATATATATCCTCTGTTTTATTTATATAGATTAACTCTTGATTTGTGATTTCAAAATAAAGAACAAGGTGTTGCGTAAAGTAATACATGCTAATATTGCCGCATAGTGCAATATGACTGACAATCACAGTGACTCGATCAGCAGAGCGCTAAGTTTCGAACCCATCGGAAGCCAGATCGAGCACCAACCAAAACGCTTCAGGCATATTCAAAACACAATTGTATATTTTAATGAAGTGATTAACAGTAATCAATACTCGAAATGCGTTGTGTATACTGCCTGTTTTCGAACTCCGCGACTAGCAGCTACGAACGGTTCCAACTGAAAGGGGTGATGGTTTAAGGAAGCACACTTCCTGATGCATTCGGTTTTTGCTTGCTCGTTACTTCCTTGTTTTGATAAAGTCACAAGAGACCTGACGCATGCGCAAATTCGAGTACGGTTTCGCTTTAAAATGTCGGACAGTACACACTTGTTTCAAGCAACGGATGCCGTGTTGATCTCCTACAGCTGTACTCAACTTGGTACACGTAACCACTGGCAACGAGAAAGGAAGCCAGCGAGTCGTGGGAAGCCAACCCTAGTCCCCGTTTTGTTTAATTATATTCTATGAAAAATTTATTTGATTAGGAAACTCGATAAGGGTAGTTCAACTTAAGCCTAGAAATAAATAAGTTAGTCAAAAGATGAAAAATATGTTAAATTTGTTAGAAAATTCCAAAATGAAAATGTACGTTTTTTCATACATTTCTCCTACTCGTGTAGCTGTGTTGCAGAAAAATGCATAAACATACATTTTCAACTCCTTGAATAATATACAGAAAAATAATTCATATCATAATTCATAAACCTAATTAAATGTCCCTATAAATTGAAATCCCCCTGATTTCATTAAAAAACGAGCTGATGTGTGCATCACAAGACTTCCTTTTACACCGATTTCAAGTCATTTCCCCATTATTGGCAATTTTAATGCGATTCAATAGTTAACTCTTTAAATATCACCAACAATGGCCAAATGCAAACCAGATTTTTAAAAAAAATCGCCAAATTTGTCGCCAAGTTGCTGACAAAACTTGGCGACCAAAAGCTTGGCGATATATTGCCAAGTGTTTGCATAACTTATAACACCACTTGAGTTTGCATTGAAATTAACATTGATTTCCTCCAAAAAGGAGTAAAAGATCCCCTTTGGTTGCATTTGAATGCAACCAAAAAGGAAGGTGCACAACTAGACCCCACTAGGAGTCCACATATTAAATTTCAACTTTCTGGGACTTATCGTTCTTGAGTTATGCGACATACATACGCACATACATACATAGATATGTACATACAGACGTATGATCCAATAGTTTACTCTCTAAATATTACCAACAGTGGCCAAATTGAAACAGATTATAAAAAAAATCGCCAAATTTGTCGCCAAGGTGGCGACGAAATTTGGCGACCAAGAGACTGGCGATATATCGCCAAATTATAACACCACGAGTTTGCATCGAAATTAACAATGATTTCCCCCCAAAAAGAGGCAAAAGACCCCTTTAGAAACACCCGAATGGAGGTGCACAACTAGACCCTACTAGGAGTCTACGTACCAAATTTCAACTTTCTAGGACATACCCTTGAGTTATGCGACATAGATACGCACATACGGACGTCACGAGAAAAGTCGTAATTAACTCGGTGAATGTCAAAATGGATATTTCGGGTGCCTATACATCCGCGTGTGGTCGGGTTGAAAAAAAAAAAAAAAAAAAACCTCAACATTCATTCAGGGGTGAGCAAAATGGAAATTAAGGTCTATTTTTGAGTGAAAATTGTTTCGCGAATACAATACTTCCTTTTTTGTAAAAGGAAGTAAAAACACTTCCTGTAAAAAAACACAATCAAAATGAAAGCATGATTTGATATTTTTTTCCAAGAGGGTTGTGGTAAAAAAATTTTGAAACCCAAAACTGATAGCTTGCTAGAGGATGCTATGCAAAGTTATTTTTTAAAATATATGCTATTGAGCTGTTTTTTTTTTTTTTTTTTGCTTTCCTTCGGGTCCTTTCTGAAATGAAATCCTGGCTACGCCGCTTATTCGCTCCGTATTATTTACGGGAGCACAAAATATTTTACTGTAAAATTATTCTGAAGAAAACGTATCATTATGATCTAGAAACTCTTTTTAAACAGAACTGTTTTTCATTATTTCAGCGCTATTCTTTTTAGCTACGACTGAGCCTATGTTGTTGATGATCACTTTAAAATTTTTCTCTGACTATACAATGACTTAATTGAACTTTAAAACTGATCATTTTATTTCGCTTTAATTTTTAAATGATTCATTTACAGCCCCCTTCACCAGTTAATAATTGGAAATTTTATTTAATGAATTGCCTGTGATCGAATATTCTCCTTTGAAGTTTTTTTTTTTCTACTTTTTTAAAATTAGTACAGCTCAAGTAATACATACAGTAGAAATCATTATTTAATTTTTTTATTTTTTGTATTTTACTTTATCACAGAAATCAAATAATCAATAATAATAATGATAAAGACAAATTTACTCTCTGAAACTGTTTGGCTTTGAATTCCCGTAGATTCCAACCAGTTTTTTCCAGCTGTTAATGAAAATTCCAAATTTGGATATTACCCCCCCCCCCATTTTTGAGCATGCAAGTGGAGGAAAAACAAATTGTAAAATGAAATCACAACGATTCTCCTCCCCCTTCAGTCTAAAATTTTCAATTCGAGCAGGTGAAAAATAATTAAACATACAAAGGAAAAAACATTTTTATGCGGTACTGTACGGAAGGAGTTAATTCCAAGATTTTCATTCACTGTTTCAACGTACGTTGGCACTGAGCACAATGTTACAAATAGATTCATATAACTTTATAATCAGTGACAACTTGAGAGGAAACAAGCTATCATTTACTTTGTAAATAAGTACAATTCCTCAACTTTTTTTTAGGTTTCAAAACTATTATTTACGTTAAAACTTAGTCATTTAAAAGAAATTAAGAAGGGAAAAAAACGTTTTTACATTTACAACTGGAAAATATAATCTACATATGAGGCAGTGAGAAGCAAAGGGATGTAAGTGGAAAAATTAAAAATTTGGAGATAATCAGTTACACATGGTAGGTGAACCTCTCATCTGTTTTGCGGCAAGAGATGGTACTAGTAGTCCTGGTAGTTGCTGCTATACAGCATGATTTAGAAAAAAATATTTCAATGATAGCCTACCTTGAATGTTACCTTTAAACGCATTTTACTCAAAACTTGAAAATGTCCACTTACATCCCTTTGCTTCTCACTGCCTCATATGTTTCAAGAACGTTACATTACTTATTTTTGCGGATAAATTGCTAATGTTATTAGTTTTGCTGACTTGAAGGAGCTACTTCTTCAGTTTTCCGGGAGCGTCAGAAGTCGCAGGTACACTACTCTTCTGAGAAAACTGCTTTGAATCAAACACCACACTGACAGTAAAAAATATTTTTGAAATGTTGTATCCACATTTGTATATAATTTTGTTGAAGACCAATTTATCTCTTTTTGAAAAAATTTGCGTATAGATGAAAAAGAAAGGGGGGAGGGAACAAATTCATTGGTTCAGAATTATTTTTAAGCAACTTATTTTTGATTCACAAGACTATAAATTTCAGAAAATAAGTCTCCTCTATTAAATTTGATAAACAATACATAAGTAAAATTTGATTGAGTAAAGAGTATTCTTCAGAGAAACAAATAATCTTACCTAAATCGGATAGCGTACTTTGTATTCGTCCTACATCTTGATGCAGATCCTTTAAGCTGGTACTGATAGCACGCCGAACCGCATCTTCCACAGTAGAAGACAAAAGATCGGGAGAACTATTGGCGAGTGAAAGTGTTGACTTAGAATTTGAATTACCATGCAATATGCTGCCAGGAATTGTTTCGACACTCAAAGCAAGATTAGTGTACCCTATTGGAGGGGGTATTGGATGGCGATCATTTTGAATTATACTAGTTGAAATTCTTTTAGTCTCTTTAGGGGTTGGAGTCGATCGGCTTCTGTATTTTCTGTATTGTGCTAGGCGAATGTTTGTCGCAATCCTACTTCGCTCATTCATGCTCACCCCAACATTCAATTAAAACAAAGAGTCGATTCTTTTGCTCACAAAACACTCTTAAGGGCCTCTAGTTGATCCTGCATATGCTACTCTAAAGTTTCAGTTTTTTTCTAACGGTCCAAAGACTCAGTTGGTCTTTCCTATGCTCCTCTAAAGTTTCATTTTCTTTTAACAACACAGATACTCACAAAGAAGCTGTCTAGGAGACTAAAAATCGTAATACATTTTCGAAACTAGATTCCAAAATACGAAGATTATATCTTGTAAGATTTTTCCGAAGAAACTGCTGAAGATTACGTAAATATACTTCTCCTTCTGGTAATGCGACACATTTTATCAACATTAAACTTTTAATTTCAAATAAACTTTACCCCAAGACTGCAATTTTTTTCGCATTCATCTGCTTAGTGGAGATCTATAAACCTTTTTGATGCAGTTTTTAAGCACTTCTATAATTTTGATTTACAAGTGGAGTGAAAAACATAACTGCAAACAAGAAATTTTCATCAGAATATCACTGAATTGCCATAAAAAAAATCACCGTGCTTAAGCAATGGCTACATCGCATTCAAATGAAGCATCTTCCTCAAACACTGAAGACGACACGTATTTAGAGCTTGATTTAAACTAGATTTATTCAGGTGGATCTTTTCCTCAGAAGCCATAATTTGGACACAGCTCTAACAGCAGAAGCGTATAAGCGATTTGCTCGGAAATTTCCAACGCCATTCGTGGTTCACTCTTTCGAAACAAAACACGAACCAATTCACATTTTCCGATTTTTTTTAACTTCGAGAAAGGGTCAACCGAACGTCTGTTAAAAGTTCCCATGATAGAATTTTATTAACATCTTCATAAGCAACTGGAACAGAACGGAGTTTTAAGACGAAATTTCTGCATCGCCAATGAAGCGATCAGCCTGAAGAAGACACCAAGGGAGCATCTTACCACTTCCATAATCAAGTGGTTTTGTTCAGTATCTTTCACTCTATCTCAGGTTTCTAACTAGTAATTTTTAGTGAGAGAAATAACTTTCTTGGCTTAAGCTGTCACCCTTTTTTTGGGTGGCAGCAGTTCTTTTTGGGTTTTCTTTTTCCCGAGATTTGTGATGCTCTGAATAAGAATCAACTAATCACATTTGGTTGGATACTGACCAGAGAAGTTTAAATCTTCTTATACAGTTTAAAAAGATAATCCTGCTGTGGGGGGGGGGGGGTCAGTCAGAGACCATTTGCAGAGGTTTTAACACATTAATGTCAGATGGGCCAATACAGAAATGCAAGTTCCTTCGAAGTTGAATACCATGCAATTTGTATGTTTCTTTACCTTCGATTTGAAAATAAGTACAGTCGGACCTCCAAATATCGAAGTAGCAAATTGCCGGAAAAAAATTCGATATATAGAAATTTCGATATATTGAAACGATCTTATTTTATCATAAAAATCTCCTCAAACATTAAAATTAAAGCTAATTTTCGTGCATGAAACCAAATTTCTAATTTATATGAGCATCGAATTAAACGAAAGTTAATAACTGAAAAATTAACAGAAATCACATTTTTGTGCCTTCATACATCTTTATTCTTCGGCAGTTCAACTAGATTCGCAACATGAGTGGATTTTCGTTTTGACACTGTAATCGAGAGAAAAGCAAAAAATTAATCTACTTAACTTGAATGATTTTTACTGCAGCTAAAAAGACTAGGAATGATAATCAACAGACAAAAAGGATAACTTGAAACTGATTTTACAGTGTTACTGGTTACAACTAAGATTTGAAATAAACTTGAGGGAATTTAAGAACTACAGAACGGAACAACGACCTATCTACACACTCCTCAAACCCAGATTTCTTATGAGTTTCTTAGCAACCTTTAGTAAACATAATTTTCTCCCCTAACCTTCATTTTTCATGAGACAAACCGTCTAAAGTGGAAAAAAAAAATCTACGAATGTCTCGAAAAAAATTTCGATATATAGAGATTTTTTCGATACATAGAAACAATTTTTCTATGTAATGAACATTGAAATTTGCTGGGATTTCGATATATGGAAAATTTTGATATGTGGAAGTTCGATATATGGAGGCTCGACTGTATTTTCAAGAATTTCAAAATTGATGTGATCGTTTGAAAAAATTAGGATGATTTACAGAAAAAGATAAAAAGCATAAAATGTATTTTACACAATTTTTTAAATGTATTAATTACTTTCATAAGTTTTGTAGCTGTTAAAACTAAGTAAATTTTAAAAATTGTATTAAATTTTTTAAATATGAACTAGTAAATGCATACTAACCAGTCACTTCAGATAACAGTTCATTTGAAAGGGACAGGAAATCCTGTATTGGAATGCGTCACACAAATGAGAATAATGCTTTAAAATCATTAGTTTTTTTAAACTGCAAAATTAACTGGAATTAGCTGTAAAATTAGTAGTAAATTATACTGTGTTATAATTGAGTTTTCCTGTAAGATTAACAACTATAAATCTAGCAGTAATTTACCGTTTTTTTACATGAATCGTAACGTAAAATCAGCTGTAACTAATCAAAAAAGAAACAGCATTATTCGGTCTTATAAACGACATGTAGAGCACAATTAACAGCAGTAGGACCATTAACTTAACAGTAATAAATTTTTATGCAAAAGTTTTTTTTCCTTTCATTGTCGCTTTTCATGATCGAAATCACTGCTTTTATGGCTGAAAAACTATATACAAAAGTAAAGCAATAGATTTTTTATGTATGGAGTAGAAATCAGCGTACATACAAAATCTATTGATTTCCTTTTCAAAAGTGTTTCTGTTACAAAAACGATGATATAGGCTATGAAAAACGACAGTGACTGAAATATGTAAACCTTTCGCATAAAAATCATAACGTACTGCTAAATAGATTTTTATTTATGTTAATTTCATTACAGACTGAATAAAGTAATGCCTTACCTATATTTTATAACACCAGTTGGAGGAGAAAAAGTGGCGCATTTTCATTTCTACGAAAAACTGTAACAGCTCTGTTGCAAACTTAATAATTTGCACAAACAGAAGGAAATTTCTAAATCTAGTCTGATTTTTTTAAAGAAAGATGAGATTTTTCGTAAAACAAAACTTTTTGATCAATTTAATCTACATAGGTTGTAAACGTGAGAAAGTTTAATTACATAACTTGAAAATACTGCATCGTCATTTCACTACAAAAAAAATCACTCCCAGCATTATTGTGATAAAATGTGTAGCATTACGTGTGAAATTTTTTTGTTTTGCAGTATGCAATCAATTATTACCTTCATGTATAACTTTATATGTACGATTGTGTGCATTTTTTCGTCAAGCTGAGATATTGTCATAGATTTCTTTTCAAAAGGTTCTCGTATGTATTTGATCCTCGGAGCTGTCTTATTTGGGAAATACTAGTGACCATATACAAAAGACATGGGATTGTGAAGTTTCAATTGTGTGCTCAAAACTCACTTTGGAAGCATTATAAAACATATGTGCATATATACAGTATATTCAGCATTTAGATTACAGATAACCAGTTTTATTTTTAATTGAATATTATTATAGATTCGATATTTGTCCTTTTAACCCTTAGAATTTAAATAGATGAAAACAATACATATGTACTGGCTCAAAATTCCAGTGATACTGAAAAGAAATTATTTTTCACTCAGCATAAGGAAATTGGTCAATTTTATAGGTGTAAGTAATAGTTAAAAACTGTTTTTACTACTCCAAAATTATATAATTGTATACTTTGTTATCTGTTTTCACGAAAACCAAATTAAGCATTCACACCATAAAACATTATCAAATTATTTTATTTATGTCTAGATTACAGAATAAAAGTTACTATAGTTCAATTACAGAAATTCATTCAAAACAGACCACTTCTTTCAGCAAGGTCAAAACTTTTGTATTAAGAATTTAATTATTCTTTCATTCTTGCTGACTTCGTCAGATTCAGTTTACATAATATCTTTGCCAAATTTGGCACAGAGGTCCTTTGATGTTCAAACATTCACATATAAGTATTTTCGCCCCCATCCCTATGGTATGGAGAGTCGACCCATCTTAGAGGTTATTTTCCAGAAAAATCGTGAAATGGGATGTTTACGCCTTTTAGTAACGATGATAGTATTTTTTGATTAAAGAAAAAGCCAAAGACGGCTAAATTAAAATTTTGAGGCATAAAATTGCTCTTTTCTGCACATTGATGGGAAATTTTACACTTTTTTTTCTCTAATATCTATGCCTGATTTTTGAAAATGCGCCACTTGACACAACTTTTATTTTCGAGATAGACCGTGCGACGCCGGGCAACGCATCAAGTAAATACTTAAATTCAAAGGATTTACTCACGAAATAAAGAATGAAGATGAAATTAATTTTTATTTATATACGAATAAAATAGTAGGTTACGTTAAACTTTATTTTTGACATGTTGCATGTAAGCAGAAAATACTTTTAAAAAAAAATTCGGTTTAAATCATAGAATCATCTTTTGGGAGAGTTTTATTTATTTTTTTGCCTTCCCTGACGAAAAGTTACGGTTAAATCTGGAGCAAACTGAATATCAGAATATGTGTGCCAAAAGTTAACTTTATCCTTCATAGCAGACACAGCATGCATTTTTTGGATTCCTGGAGTATCTTTTAAGTCTTTCCAAGGGTTACATTTTTAAAAAATCTTTTCTTCAATATGAGCTTGATTACACTTTCAAAAAAAAAAAAAAAAAAAAAAAGTGGACAGTAGGTTAAAAATCAAATCATTAAAAGATATAACCTGCCCTCAATACATTATTCTGTATGCTGATATTCGAAATAGATGAAGCACGAAAATGTCAAGCTTATAAACTGTCAAGATCTTTTAACACTTATGTGGTTTAAAACTATTTGGAATGTTTTAAATCCTCTGCAGAATCTATTCACTTCTTCTCAAAAATCAAAAATTATCAAAAAATATGAATGCAATTTAAGTTTAATGGAACATTGTATTTTTGATCTTAAAGTATGCAGATTGCGAATACTTAGCTAATATTGCTCCTTATGTATGAAATAAAAAATTCTTACTACGTTCTATTATTTATTTATTTTTATATTAATATTATTTTTTGATACTCATTGAGTCTTGGTTTCAATGCCTGCGCACAATAGTTTTAGTTGAATTATGCAAATTACTTTTTTGATTTACATTCAAATGTAAAGATCCAGCTCACAATGAAAACCATTTCAGGAGCGATATGTGTGTGACATCTTTCACAAAACCTCGTTAAAATTTTCTGCCGAATGCTTGAAGATAAAAGTCAGGTTACAGATATTATGCATCAAGTTAATTTACAGTATGAGATTTTTCTTCTAGCCCCCCCCCCCCCCTCAAGTTAATTTACAGTATGAGATATTTTTCCTCTAGCTCCCCAATTTGACCATAGAGGAAAACTTTTGTTCCTTTTGCGTTACGTGTGTGACCAAAAAAAAAAAAAAAGTGAGCTGCATATTTTAGGGGGTTAAAAACTTATCAAGTCTTTTTTTAAAAATTGAGACATAATTATAGTAAAGCATCTGTGTTGATGATAGTTGATAGTTTTTCCAAAAAAAGTTAATGATTAACTAAAAAAAACTGAATATTGCATTTATTTCAGTAACAATGCTTTTTTTTTTTTTTTGACTTTATCCAAATGTTGGCAAATAAGGCTAAAATCTGATAGAAAAATATTTTAATTTATGTCAGAAAAATATTGATGCTGGAATTGAAAAGATCAGTTTCTTTTTTTGTCAAAAAATCAAGTTTGTTTCTACATAATGTTATTTTTTTTTTTTTTTTTTGTGAGTCAGGACCATTTTTCGTGGAATTGCCTAATAGCGGCAACAAGGATCAGCTTCGCGGGTCTCATATGGCCCGTGGACCGTAAAAAG
This sequence comes from Uloborus diversus, assembly GCF_026930045.1. Taxonomy (NCBI): domain Eukaryota; kingdom Metazoa; phylum Arthropoda; class Arachnida; order Araneae; family Uloboridae; genus Uloborus; species Uloborus diversus. The sequence goes on along the minus strand of NC_072733.1, from coordinate 126,009,797 downwards.
GGCTTCAGTGGCTGAGAACACTCTCGGTTACGTCGCGTTTTAAACAATAACAATTGACTCATTAGCTTTATGAGCCCCATATACCCTGTGGATCGAAAATTGAGTAAAACCGGCAAACACTTTCTATCAAGTCTCCCTTTAATCAGAAAATAAAACAAAAAATCAATATTAGTTCATTGGTTATTGATTCGCCCCGTTGAACATGACAAAGAACCACAAACATCAGCTTCGCGGGCCATATATGATCCACGAACCGCAAGTTGAGCACCAGTAGCTAAGAACAATCACGTTCAAATCACCTTTCAAACAAAAATAACGGGTCCCATATGACCAACGGGCCTTAGGCTCGGAGCTATAATGGTTAGGAAATACACATCTAACACACATTAAACTTACCAGCTCTCCTTTGACGTCAGGATTTTTTAAAGATACTGACGTCAGTTAACGAGGTCAAGGTTAAAAGTGTTTTAAATAATTGAGGTTCTACTGAAGTTCTAAAAACACTGCATCTACTTAAATGAGAATTTCCTTCAAGACGATTAAAATATGCCAAACAATGCAGAATAATATGAAAAATTGAAAAGCTTGAATTCTAAAACTCTTTTGATCTTCTAAAACTACTTCTTTGCTCAGAAGGTTTGATAGTAATGGTATATTATGCCTGTAGTAAAACTTTGATCTCCTGCTAACGCAAATGCAAAACTTAGAAAAGACGACAGTTTCGTGGGTAGCGTCTTTAGATGCTGATTAATTTTTCGGAGTGTATCATTGTTCTTTTTTTTCATTGTTATGATTTTAATTTTGATAAGCAAGTATCAAAGCTGGCTGTACAGTTGAGTGAATTCTATTTCCAGAGTGTTCTGTTGATCAAGTTATTAAACACTCGGAATTATGCATGCAATATCAGTAAACACTGAAACGTTTTCGATTCATCGAATCATTTACAGCGGCGCTTCCCAAACTAGAGCCAGCGGACCCTTTTCATGGACCAATATTCAATGCGAACCCCTCTTAGTCCTGAATCTGACAGCACTTCTGTAGGAAAGTTTGAGTAGGGAGAATTTTTTTTCAAAAATGCTTAGCAGGTGTCCTAGAAAGTATTTTGGACTCGGGTGGACATTCGCCACCTGGTCACTTCTCCTGCTATGACGTCATCAAAGATGGCGGTCTCTCGATCACATAAATGCTCATATTTATTTTAATACTTGACTTTTTTTCGTGATTCCTGCACATTTTATACTAATTTATATTAACTAGTTTACTTTTAAGTTACAGTGTTAAAGTTTTCTCGAAAAGTAGTTTAAAAACAATTTATTTTATTGTTTTTTTTTCCTTTTTTGAAATTTATTCTTTAAAATTATTTTTTCAACGGTCAATCGTTGAATAACCGTATAAAATTATACTCAAAAACTAATTACGTAAAAAAAAATGTTTATTTGCCATTTTCACCTGGTGTGACTAATCGATCCGAATGTTTATTAGTCGCTCCACTTAGGCGCGCCACTATAGGCGGCGCAGACATAACATTCGAGCGCGTTGTTATTCTTTGTAGTAGTAAGTTGGCAGTCATTGAATCATTTTATGTGTTATGAGTGCGACAGAGGGAGGTTTTTGAAATGATGAAACGCTGTTAATCTGAGTGATTCTTTTGTTCGAGATTTATCGAAATAAAATTGAGATATGGATATTATTAAACTGTCGAGAGTGTCAAAAGACAGTATAAGAGACCTTAAACTAGTTGAAAAGATTTGCATTATATGTAATAAAAGCGACAATAGTGTGATAAGCACAGAAAATGGTCGTGAAAAAATCAGGGCCGCTGCAAAATTGCGAAATGACGTAGTTACAAAGCGTTTGAACGCGTTACGAGAGGAAGATTTGTTGTACTACCATATGAATAATGCTAGCTATAAGCAATACTGTCATAAGAAACCTCTTTTACAGCTTCAAAATGAGAAGGAAAAATCAAAAGATGAAGAAGACGACATCATTACTGCTTAGTCGAATGTGCAGGAAAGTTTAAGGAAATCTGGAACGAAGCGTGCACGTTATCACAGTCCTCAAGCAGGAGATATCCCTCATCGATTACAATTGCGTATCATCTGTAACCATGTATCACATAATCGCATTCGCGAGAAGTACAGAATAAGTAAGTATCCGAGAGCGAAGGAGTTTTTAAAAGCCACATTATACTTACAAGATGATGTTTTCACTCGCACTTGTGATTTGGAGGATGTATCAAGTGTTTTCGGTGCCGATCTTTTGTGCCATGACAATTGTATTTCTGGATATTTATTGAAGTACAAACGAAAACTTGAAGCAGATGACAAGAGTACACCTCCAGTTTCAGAAAAGGTGGCAGCTTTTTCGCTTATAGCTCATGACATCGAATCTGGACTGCATGAAGGCTATGGATACACGCTCAGTTACATTCGAGACAAGTTTAATGTACAAAATGAGGGCATCAAAATCAGCCAACAAGGAGCTTAAACTAATGCTGTGTGATTACTTTCAAAATGACACTACTTTCGCCAAACCTAAAGAGGCAAACAAACCGATTATGTTTTTTTCTGCAAATCTTCACACAGAAGAAGTAGCAGATGTCCTTAGAAGCTGCAATCCTGTAACAGATTGCGCCATTCTACTAAGAGACGCATTGTAGGGGCTAGATTTCGAGCTCAGCGATAAATTTGGTGATGCGCAAGACCTTAAAAGATCTTGGACTAAAAGTAAAATACCTGATGTTTTAATAAACTTTTTCAGTACATTATTTGACATAGATCAAATTCCATGAAAGAAGTTGACAATGAACAAGAAGAGGAAGAAAAGAGGAAGTATTCTCAGAAGTGGTATCTTAAGGCACAAGCGTTATTACAAATAATGTACTATAACATGCATCATGGAACTAAAAAAACTCCTTTACATATGATGATGGGCGAAGCAATACATGAGAAATGCAAAAGTAAAACATTAATAACAAGCTTGAATCCTCTCGGCTTCAGTGTCAGCTACAGTGAGGTCATTCGTCACCACCATAATCTTGCTCCAATATGCTCTTAAACAGTCTCCTACTGCAGTGCCAATGCCCAGTCATTTTAAGACTGATTCATATACGGTTGGCGCTTTCGATAACTTTGACTACGAAGAATCTACTTTATCCGGTATAGGATGATCTCATGACACTGTGTGCGTACTATTCCAAGATAAACAGCAAGACATATCAGTTAAACCATGCTTATCGGAAACTGGTATCACACGAGGTTTGAAAACAATTCGAGAACTACTTCCATGCCAGAAGATACAATTGTATTTCAAACCGGCAAAACGTCCTGATCTTCCAAGCGATTATAAAGTTTCCTCAGATTTGTTTAGAATGGATGAGAATGAGAAGAATAAATACGAAAATTCAGACAGGTTATGGCAGTTTTTAAGAATTACACAACCTCTTTTACACAGCTCTGATGTTATTGTTGATTACGAGCATTGTAATCAAGAAGAAAACCTTGAACAACTTGTCCCATCCTGGAGCGCTTTTAATGCACTTTGTACAGATGAAAATTTGCAGCAACAACAAGTCGGATTTCTACCAGTGATTCCAAATCCAGTAAATCAGCATGCTACGGTTTACACTGATCTATTGAATTTCAATAGTGTTCTCGACCAGTTGGATCAAAATTATTTACCAGTAACCTGTGACGAAGGTGTATACGCTATTGCACGTGAAGTGCAACTTAGCAATCCAGATAAATTTTCAAATATTGTACTGGTGTTGGGTGCATTCCATATGGCTAAAATTGTGCTATGTTGTTTAGGTAAATATCTTCGAGGAAGTGGAATATCCGATGTGTTTGTTGAATGTTCAGTTTTTGGAGTAAATGTGCTACAATCGGTTTTAAATGGAAGGAATTATGTGAGAGGTGTCAAGGGGATGTTCATGTTGGGAGAAACCATGTTCAGATTACAGGTGAAATCTCTTTTGGAAGAACAAGAACGTTCCATTGAGTCCTACGCTACAGAGTTGGAAAACTTACAGAACATCCAGCAGAATATTTCTCTGGCATGGGAAAAAAATCAGATCATATAGATGTAGATGGTAATGTGGAAAAACTCTTCTTGGACTTTGAGAGTTTTGTCAGCAGAGGAAGGAAAATGTCAGAGCAATTTTTGTACTGGGACAATTTTTTGGAACTCGTCCAACTTCTCAGAAATTTGATTCGTTCAGATAGACAAGGTCTTTGGGAATTACATTTAGATACAGTGCAGAAACTTCAACCAGTATTTGCCGTATTTGACTGTGTCAACTATCAGCGATGGTCTTCTCTGTATTTAGAAGACATGAGGAGACTAACCAAGACAGCCCCAGAGGTGCATGAAATGTTCATGAAGGGGAAACATGTTGTGAAACGATATGATCATAAATTTTCAGCTGTTGCTGTGGATATGGCATTAGAACAAACCATAAATAGATCCCAAAAAAGCTCATCTGGCATCTTAGGGCGAACTAAACAGAAAGATTTTGTAGCAGAGTGGGAAATAACGCATCATGAACGTTTGATGATATCAAATCTATTTCGAGAGGTAACAGACTCTATTGCTTTTGTCGAAGGTTTGAACATTGACCATGAATTTTCGAAGAAGCAAACTCAGAACATAGATGCAAAGGTTGTCTCAATGTTTAAATATATATTACACAAAGGTAATCCGTTTGATATGCATATGCTTCCCAATCCATCGCACAATCTGCTAACAAAAGCACTGGTTTCTCAAGATACAAAGGAAAAAATATTAAAATTATTAAAGACCGGCGAGGAGATGTATCGTACATTACGGAAAACACGATACGAGGACAAAACAGTAAGAATATCAAGCACCATCCATAAAGCCATGTTGCCACCATTTCATTGCACCAAAGCGCAAAGTATAGCTGCTACAAGGAAGGTTACTAAAAAGATATCGAACAAGTCAGCTCACCGAATGATACAAATAGCTCAGGCTCGTTCGTATGACATGCAAGAGCTCTTTCGTTATGAGCTGTCTGAAAACTGTTCATTGTTCAATGACCAAGGGCTAATGTTATAACCACAAAAAAGTGCATTGTTAAAAGAGCTGTTAACATCATATGGTAGCACTAGCGATGATACATGGTTCAAGTCTGACGATAAAACCTGTTTTATAGTCGACGTCATGAACTCTGTACGAAAGGTTATGACAAATGAAAATAAAACCTTTGGTGGAGCTGTTTCAGCTTTTTCGTCATACATCGGGAGCATCACCAAGAACTGTGGAAGAGTGGATTACATTTTTGACAGTTATCGCAAATTTTCTCCTAAAAAGTCTGAAAGGGTGCAAAGACAATGTAGCAGCATCGTTATAGATGTGGTCACAATCTCAGAAGATATTCCATTGCCTGTTCAACTCAGCAGCTTTTGGGGATCTTCAAGAAACAAACTGATGTTGCAAAAGTTCATTGCTGATGCAGTAACAGCTTCTTTGACTCAAACACCAAACAATACCAACCACACTTTTAGTGCCTTTCATGGTGATGAAGAGGATGATGTAATATTTAACTGTACATCTGTGCAAAGTGGAAAACAGATAAATCACCCAGAATTAAACTGTCTGACAGTAGAGGAAGCTGACTTCAGAATGTTGATTCATTCAAAACATGCATCCCTGTGTGGGTTCACTAAAATCGTTTTTTTTAGCGCCGACACTGATATAATGGTGTTAGCTTTGTTTCACTATCTTACTCTTCAACGATCTGGTGTTCAGGAACTTTGGGTGCGTACTGGAGTTGGTGATTCTACACGATTCTTATCTGTTAATGATATTCACCGAAAAATAGGTGAAAACTTATGTTCGTTGCTTCCTGCCATCCACGCACTCTCTGGATCAGATTATACGAGTAAATTTGGTACCAAAAAATCTGCTCTTCATTGTGCATCTGTACAGTATTTGGAGAGTTTTGGCGTATCATCTGACTGGATTTATATAGAGCAAAGCCTTAAATCTGCAGAAGAATACTTAGTGCAAGTACTGCGAAAAGGGTCCTTCTGTAAATCTTTAGATGAACTTAGGTTATGGCTGTATCATCATGCGAAAAATATTGACACTGATAACTTGCCGCCTACTAGCAGAAGTGCTAAGGGACACTTATTAAGATCATATTTTTACACATACCTACAACGACATTGTATTGAAGATGTTACTGTTGACTTAGATCCTTGTGAATTTGGTTTTGAAGTGGTAGATGATGATTTGATGCCCGAAAAGAGCTTACAGAGATTTCCAACTGATTTTATTGGAGCATGTAATTGCTTGAAATGTGCCAAATCCTCCTGTACTTGTAGAGCAAATGAAGTAACCTGTTGCTCTTTCTGTAAGTGTAATAGCACGGGTTTGCAACCAACTTGTAACAACCCCTTTTAAATATAATTTTATTAAGAGCAACAAAAAAAAGTGAAAAAAATAGTTATTAAGTTATAGCAGTAGTAACAATATATTGCTTTCGCCTTAAAATCACTAATTGTAACTTATTGGCTAAATTTTAATTTTTGCTGGTTAAGTAATAACATAAATTTGGGCTTATAAGGGGACGAAAGCGCGCGCCCGCCATCTTTGATGACGTCATAACTAAAAAAATGTACGAAATGGCAGATGTCCTCATAAGCTCTAAATACCTTTTAAGACACCTACTAAACATTTCTGAAGAAAAATTCTCCGTACTCAATCTTCCTATCGAAGTATTAAAGCATTTATGAGAGCGAGCGGCCGCCATCTTTGATGACGTCATAGCAGGAGAAGTGACCAGGTGGCGGATGTCCACCCGAGTCCAAAATAGTTTCTAGGACATCCACTAAACATTTTTGAAAAGAAGCTTTCCCTACTCGAACTTTCCTAGAGAAGTGCTGTCAGATCCTGGACTGTCTCGTGAACCCGTATTCGATGCGGAACCCTATCACTGGAGTGTGTACATGCTTGTACGTTCTAGATAATTCATCTTAATTACATTAACCAGTACCAATTAGGGAGGAACATCACTATTTAAAAACAAGGATAAGTAGGTGGTTTATTTTGCTTAACTTTACTTGCAAATTCTGAAGAAGAAAAACCAAATTGAACTGACAGATCAATAAATAGCACAGGAAATTGGACTTCGAATTAATGGGGTGATTTACGTTGTTATAGCTGGCACAATTTTTGATTTATTGGATTTAATTTTTTATAGCGGGAGTCAAATATCAACAGGGGCGAACTGGGTCTCTCGAGAGGGCACCAACCTCAGAAAAAAAAACGATGATTCTCATGTTTGCGAGTTTAAAGAAAAGAAGTAAAAAGGCGAAATCGCACAGGTTTGTGAGCGCAAAGAAAAACAAAATAGAAGGCACAAAAAAAAAAAAGCGCACAGTTTTGAGGGTGCAACAGGCAAGAGAAGGAGGCGTTAACTCTGGCTTAAGATCAGCCCCCTCCCCCGCCCCCTGCTTACCTACATCTTCTGGGATGATATATATTCGAAGTTAATTATAAAACAGAGTTGCTTGTAACTAAGGTTTCCAATCCCGTAATCCAGATTCCGAATCTCGCGGGATCCCGCATGATAATTAGCGGGATTAATCCCGCGTGACTGAGAGCAAAATCCCGCGGGATTTCCAGTCCCGCAAAGATCCTGTATATCTGCAAGAAGAGCAAGAAAAACATTGTCTTATATGATGAACGGGAAATTTGCCATTCAAGAAAACAATAAAAATAGTGTTTTTCTGAGAATAAATTGGTATTCTTATTCGGGGAGGTATCAGTGTTCATATGTTCACAATTGCGAAAATGCTTAAAAATTATAAGCCTTTTCGAAAAATACTACTACATATTTAAACCCAGAAAATTAGGCTTTAGAAGTTATTGAGGAAAATAATACAGAGTGCAAAATCCGCTGGAGTAGCCTAAATGCAATGCTAAAAGCTTAGCAAGGTTAATGGGATGTGAATCGTCTCATCCACTGTCCTTCATGCAAAAATCGCCTCATTTTCTTTGAACTTCTAATGATACCCTAGAATTTTAACCACTTCCTGTGGCAAACATAAACTAAAATCCTGCTCTCTTCAATTAGTATTTGGATTTTGTGGGTGGTCTAGAAATCTACAACACTGGCAAACGAGCAGTTGAGCGGTCTGTTTTGTAAAAGTTGGAGTAAATTTCTCAGCGATTTTCACATGACTGACTTTTTAGAATTTTAATCAAACCGATGTTGCTTTACCTTTTGTTTCTCGCAATGGTTTTTTTTTTTTTTTTTTTTTTTTTTTAAGAATGCGTCAGCTTTGAAACGCATCACACCAAGATAAAAAGGTGTTCTACTTTACAAATATTCATAAATGAAAAACAAAAATAAGTTGTTTTTATGCACCGTTTAACAGGTTGATTAGCGGCTGGTTGAGCAGATGAAAAAATTTCTAAAAATTTTGAGAGTGAAAAAATAAACCAATTTTTCTGGCTTTGGGTAAGATCTTCCTCGAAAAATATGAAAAATTGATTTTTACTGATAAAAATACTGTTTTAATAAAAGTATAGTTATATTTTCTTAGAAAACATAAATGTTAACTATCTAAAATTATGCTATCCATATTTTGTTCTCCCTCTTAACAGCAATATAAGAGGGCTGTTTTTTTTTCAACTTCCGATCGTGCCGCTAGACAGCAGGCCGAGCGGAATCGGTCAGTAATGCGCGGCAGTCGACTGCGCACCTCTCCCACTACAACCTCACTCGTTTTCGGGCGTCCGACGCCGCGACTAGATCTGGTCTTGACCGTCGTACTGGAAGGACGTGTTTATCGAGCTCTCCAGTATGAAATCCAAATGCAAGAAGTCCGATAGAAGGAAAGCCGGAACGTCAGCGCCTGCGGACGGGAATAACGTAGCCCCTTTTGGGGCTGACGGGGGTAACCCCGCCATGGCGGTTCCCGCGCAGGACGGGGATTCCAGCGACACCGATTCCGATATGGATTTTTTGCAACTTTCCGAGGAGTACGACGACAATCTCGAGGATTTTCTAGACCCGCTCCAGACAGCACTTAAGAAGGATTGCATCCCCCTGAAAAGCCTTCTCGGGATCATTGAAGGAGAAAAGGATATTAACGTAACAAGGATTTGGCACGCAAAGATCGACCAGCACATCAGATGGTTTCGGGGAAGAATCACCAAGAACACCCCCGGCATCTCGGCTGGAGATTTCATTGCCTACGACAAGCTACAACGAGGTCTGGCCCTTACAGTTAAGAAAATGAACGACTTCGACCGCGAGAGAGAAAGAACAGAGAAAGTAGAAAAGGATCTACGCGCCGAGCTTGCGGACCTCAAAGAGCGCTCTTCTCCTCTCACCAAAGCCTCTCCCACCCCTGCAGCACCGACCAATTGGAAGCCCAGGAAACGGAAACCAGTGGTTTTGATCGACGTCAAGGAACCCAAACAAAGATAGTAAAAGTAGAAGATTGGACACTGCGTGAGTGTATTGCCGAGAAAACAACGACTTCTAATAATGATGGTATGACACAAAAGCTAACATACAGGGAAAGTGAGCACGCGTTTGGCGCCAATGTTGAATTGGAGTTTCTCGGAATTGGCTCAGAAGTTGCTTGGGTTGCTATAGCTTTTGACTCGGAATTCCAAGAAAAAAGAGGGGCGCAAGGTTTGTTGAGGGGAACACATGACCACAGACACGACGGGATACTAATTACCACCCCGATGCTCGATCAATGATAGCAAGATAGTTTGTGATCGTTCTCTATTCCTGGCTTTTTTTTCTGAAGAATGGATGCCAGATGTGTGCAGCGGGCATTTGCTTTGTTGAAATCCAACTGTGCAGTTAAATTGCGTTTGGAAGAAAAGTACACTTGCGGAATTGATGAACTTTTTACTCACAAGCATATTTCACTTCTATCTTTTCTTCTAATATTATACATAAATAGTCCAAAAAATAAACATATTTAATTTTTCAACATTTTTATCGGATGGTTGTGAAAGCACATTCACCTCCCCCCTTAGCCCTTACTTAACCGTTGTGCAATGCATGCTGCAACTTTTTAGTTGATGAATTTGACTCCCATCTGCTCACTTTAATGCCTGTAAAAGAAGCGTTCCCGAAACTAAAACATAAAGCTGACGCGGAAACTATGACTTTTTCCAGTATTTTATTATTTATAGTCATGACAAAGCGAGTGCTTGTTTCTGATGAGATGAATTGAAAGAAATAATATAATAACAAAAAAAAAAAAAAAAAAAACGACTCACGGAATGCAAATGTCACAAGAATATCTGAATTAGGGAAATTAAATTGCAACCATCTGATTAACTTTTTGCATTAGTGTTTGTGAAAATTCAAATTAAAGCGAAACATAACGAGCTGAGAAATTACTATAAATTAAAGAAAAAGATTAATACAACAATGACTAGTGATACACAGGAAATAATTGCAGAGTTTTAACTTTAATAATTTGTTGCCTGGGACATACATTTAAAAATCTAATTTAAAAAAAAAATAGATTTTGAATTCCAACAAATCATACAAAATTTATAAATAGGTAAACATTTACATGAAAAAAAAAGTTTTTTCTCAAAAAATCTGACGTGATACATAATAATCTTTCAATCAATAAACATAATTGAAAAGTAATTTCAATTACAAAATGGTTTTCAAAAGTAAAAGAAGCTGCAAACAGTCAGTAAAAATTATGCAACTACTGGTGAACAGCAAAAGTTGACTTTTATTCAGCTTTGTCTTGTGTGTGTGTGTTGAAATTTTTTTAAATGAATTTTTTATTTTTTTATGGTAAATTATAATTTTTAATTCAATTTTTGAATTTTTGTGTACATGCAGTAGAAAAACACGTGAAGAATGAATATATATATATATATATATATATATATATACGAGTATATATTTAAAGTCACAATTCCTTCCGAACAGCAAATAGCCGCTGAACATTTTAGTCATTGGAGTCCGTTTCATTAATTTCTTGTTGTATATTGGCACTTTTAATTAAATTGCAATTGAAATGAATCTAGCAGCAGATCCTATGCCCAATATTGTAGAATGAAGAACTTTGCTTTTATATAAATTGAGCGGTAGTATTCCTTAACGCCATATCCAAATGTATACCATAAAAATTCCTGGTATATAATTCTCTATAACAAAAGGATTTTACTCGTATGCTTTTGAAAAAAATCTTGTGATTTTCACAAAAGTGATTTATGTTAAAACTTTATTTAAAGTACATTCATATGAATACGAACTGAAATAAGATTAATTTTGATTATTGGCTCAATATGTAGTTCCAGAAAAATTCTTTAACCATTATTTTCTTGTAGCCCAATAGTTACTTCAATTAAAATGACATAACGAATCTCTCTCACCTAAGGAATCTTTGTCTAAGGAATGCCTAAGGAATCATTTATGTTGTAAGTAAGAAATACGCAATGAAAAAATAATCTAAATTTAGAACAGCAATCTTAGGAGATTCTCCTCAAATATTTTGATTATTAGCTCAATATGTAGTTGAAGAGAAATTATTCTACCATTATTTGCTTGTAGCCCTATAGTTACGTTGAGAGAAACTTCATAAAAGAAACCAGGTCCGGATATATAAGTTTTGGGTCCCCCTACAACAAAGTCTGTAGGGCCCTTTCCCAGAGGTTTCTCTTCTCTTTTTTTTTTTTTTTTCAATTTTTCGTTTCAATTTCTTAGGTAGTTGGGTTGAAAGTCTAAAAATTTCCAAATATAAGAAATCATAATAATAATAAAAATGCATTGAACTTTTTCAGAAATCACATTTCATTCAAAATTAACGGATGAATGATGAGTAGAATAATTTCGGTAATTTTTGAAACGTTGAACAAAGAAAGCTACGTGCTAATTTTTTAAACAGATAGAAACATTTCGCATGTGTTTTTGTTAAACAGAGAGAATAATATGGATTGCATTATATTTTTGAATGTTTAATATTTTTGATGTTTTGTAAGAAAAATAAACCGCATTTGATTTGTAAGAAGTTAATTTTTCTAATTATAGTAAATGTAATAAGGTATGAATTAGAAATTTTATTAAGTACTAAAATTTTTAGAGCATGTTCATACATGAAACATTTGCTTGACTCAAGTTGATGACTACTGAAATTTCCAGAGGCGATTACTGTGGTCATTTAGCGAGAAACATTTTGAAGTAATGTACAAAATAAAAGAGTGTTAAGACTCCCCCCTTACCCCACCACCATTTTGAATTTTGTAATAAAAGTGGACATTGTTATTAATGCAGTACTTCTGCTTAATACTGTTATTAGTATTTAAATTATTGATCGCTAAATAAATGTGTATAAAATGAACACAAAGATTACAAAACATCATTTAAGTTTTTAAATAGTTTTGGGGGTAATGCTAATGCAACTACTTAATAATGAAAAATTCGAAACCGAACAGAAAAATATTGTCAAAACAACAAATTCGGCCTTCCAATTAAAACATTACATTTATTTGCATTATTAAAGGCTGTGAATTTAACAGATTTGCATTTCGTAACGTTTAAATTAATTAGAGCATGAATAAAATATCCCACCACTTTAAATTTCTTCTAATGGAGTTAAGCCTATCGAACTGAGTCAATCATAAAAATTAGCCAATAATAAGGATTTTCTTTGTCGTTATTGAATGTTTTAAAATCAATATTTTAAGACCGCTAAAATCTTCATTCCCGTGACATTTTCCTTAAATCTTAGAACGCTTTCAGTAAAATTTAACCATTTGATTCACTCTGTTTTGGAACATTCAAATGAAAGTATTAAATTACCCGATTTATTTTACTCTTTACTTATTACAAACTAGGTAGGGTGTCCGAGAAAAACGGAAAACATCGGATAGCGGTCAACAGAAAGAGCTTTGGAACCTCTCTGTTTAGTTACAACTTGAGTTACCCGTTTGTGGCAGAGAAAGCAACGTGCAGGGGCACGCAAGATGATTTTCTTCTGCTTCTCTTATGTTCTTTATTTTGCTCTTCTATCTTTTAAGGTTAGAATTACTGCGTGAAGGAAAAAGTGTGCATTAAAAATTTTTTTATTTATCGAACAGATTCTTTTCTGCTCAATAATGATTAAAAATGAGTAAGTTATGATATAGTGCATTCAGTTGGTTGTGATTAGCATTCAATCAGCAATAGGTTTAAAAGAGTCTTGAGTATTTGAAATTTTAAACTCTTTTGCTTATAATATTCAATTTTATCTCTCTCACACTGTCTTTTTCTTTTTTATCCGCTACTTCTCGACCTAAAAAATTAATTTGAAAAAAAAATAAATAAATAAATGAATGAAATAAAAAAATAATTTAACAAGACAAAGATATTAGTGTACAAACACGATATCGAATGCATAAGTATATGAAATGAACGGTTTTATCTCAAGATCTTTCTATTTTGATTCTTTGAAATCAAATTTTATGGTAATATATAATTTTTAATTTGATGTTTGTGATAAGCTGATTTGTAGGTTTCGTACATGCAGTAGAAAAACAGTGAAGAATGGGGGAAAAATACGAAATTAATGTTTTTAAAAGATAGTTTGAATTGATAGACAGTTTTAAATTTTATCAAGAGCCTGGCTGCAGTCCTACTGTTATTTCTGATTTCAAGAAATTCTATCAACTTTAAACAGCAAAGCATGCAACAAAAAATCAGGTGGTTTCATTTGTTAATGGACAAAGCTCCTGATCCAAATGTGGAAAGCAAACGTAACCGATTTGAATAAGTCAAAAAGAAATCGGTTGATTTTTGAAAAAATTAGCAAAGAAATGTCGCTGTTTGTTATCATCCGCAGTGCGGAGGAAATCAAAACTAAAATTGAAAACTTGATGAAACTCTATAGGTTTGTGTCAATATTGAGCAATCACGATTGCTTATTGTTCTCATTTGACCGTTTTTGGTGTCTGTGCCTTTTTCAACTTGGGCCAGAAGCCTTTGCAGCACCACCGCCCAACGTCCTCTGCTGGCGGCGCGGCGTGGCTGCTCCGGTTTTGAGCTATCCGCTTCTCCTGGTCGGAGGCGTCCATGTCCTACACACACGCACGTTCACACACATACACACACATGACTACGTGCATACACACAGGTCTACGCACACACACAACTATGCACAAGTAACCGCCCAGTAGGAGAGGCAGACTTGGGGGGGACAGAAGCCGTTTCTAGAACCAATGAGTAGGATCCTGTCCCAGTTCGTGATTGCGAAAAACATAATTTGAATTCAGAATTCAAATTAATTTTTTTTATTTGTTTTTTATCTGTGTTTCTTACGTGTAATTTATTAAATAGCATGTATTAATAAATCATTATAACATGACTGTGATTTTTGTTTTTTTCTCTCTTTCGTGCGATGCAAATAATCAATCATGCATAATTGAGGAGAAATAAACTTTTGTGTATGCAAACTTTTTTTTAAATTTAGGCTACCAATTACACTGCTACTTTATTTTGCACATTTAAAACGAAGAAATATGTATGGAAATCTTACTTTTGCATTTAGTTATTTTTTATTATTTTTCGCTATGAATTGGGCTACTAATTATTTAGTTCTTGGTTTTTGTTCGTTCATAACACAAAAACGCTTATTCGAACTAGTTTTTTATTATCAATGAAAAAAAAAAAAAAAGAAATAACATGAAAAGGAGGAATTTATTTTTCTTATTTTTTCTGTAGTGCACATAATTTTTTAAAGTCTTTTGTATTGATTTCAAATGAATGCAATTCTTGCAGCTATGCTTGATGATCACACTGTTTCAGGTCCATATTAAAATATCTTACCGGTGTTAGGAAAACAGCGTATATTCAGTGTATGTGTAAAAAACTGTTTCATTCCTATTTTTTAAAGCCTCCTTAACTCCACATCTTTATTGGGAAAAATAATGAAGTATAACGGTATCTTTTTTTTCAACTGGTATGCAGTATTTAAAATTTCTATCCTGGCGGCCAATAAACATAAGTTTTTCGCACAGGGAAGCATCAAGTTTTTCCCGATGCGAAAATTCTTCGCCCACTATTCATCAGACATTATACTCCACGAACTGTCGTTTTTGCCCAAAGAATTAACACTTCTCAAATTAAGCGAGTGCATCATATTAAGCAGCAAACTTCGTGCGAGAAGTAAAACCAAAACAAACTTTAGAATACTCTCTACACCAGTCAGTTTTCTCACTTAAAAACTGGTTCTAGAGTATTTTTAACCCGGATCAGCGGTAGCTAATGCGAACAGTGAGAAAAGGGAAATGGGTTAACTTTAACTCGGATCAGCGGTAACCCGGATCAAATGTAGAAAAACAGTGAAGAATGGGGGAAAAATACGAAATTAATAAAGTCACAATTCCTTCCGAACAGCAAATAGCCGCTGAACATTTTAGTCCTTAGATTCCGTTTCATTGATTTCTTGTTTTATATGGGCACTTTCAATTAACTCTTCATAAATTGCGCTTAAAATGAATCAGCAGCAGACTCGATGCTTAGTACTGTAGAATGGAGAACTTAGCTTTTATAATTTCACGTTTCATTCAAAACTAACGGATGAATTATGATTAGAATAAAATGGGTAATTTTTGAAGCTTTGAACAAAGAAAGGTACGTGATAATATTTTAAACAGAAACATTTGGCATATGTTTCTGTTAAAAAGAAAGAATAATATGAATGGCACATATATTTTTGATGTTTTCTAAGAAAACGAGCTAACTGCATTTTAATTTGTAAATATTCAAATTTTCCATTTTTCCAAAAAAAAAAAAACTTTTTGACAGCAAAACACCTCTAAATTTCCGAAATTTATCAAAATTTCCCAACCCTCTTTCCGTTTTTTTTTATTTTTAAGCGTTTTTCTTTTAGTTTATTTATTTATTTATTTATTAATGTTTTTTATTTATTTATTTATTTTTAATAGTTATTATTATTATTATTTTACTAGAAAAGTTCTGTTCCAATGACAGACCACATACACACACAAACTGATTAAATAAATGAAATAAAATGTAAACAGAATAAAATAAAAGTAAATATTTCAAATTAAAAAAAATCAGGAATTTTTTTAATTTATCTATTTGAAGAAATAAATTTAGGAATCTCCCCCTCCCCCCCGAAAAATTTTTTTCATGGCGGAATTCGCGCCATAATTCCCCTCCCCCCCCAGACCCCCGGTGGGCACCCCTGTTGTTCAGAATAAAAAAAGTAATAAGTTTATGATAATGTCAATCTGTGATAAAATCTCATTGTAAGTCAAACTTGAAATGCGTTAAATTAGTTGCAGCTTTTCCAACTTTAAGCAGCATATTGTAATAAAAATAACGCACTAATAGCAAATTATAGCAACCGAATTCGCTGTTTTATTTCAATAATTAATATTCTTAAGCATCTAAGACTTTTAGTTTATAGCTTTTTCACATTCGCGAACAGATGAGACAGTAGATATTTTCGGAATCTTATTTTACAAACAGTTACTCTCTTGTGCTTGACGACACCCCGCTGGCGACCCTCCCTCCGAAAAACGGCTTGAGGCTTAATTACTTTCACCACCTCCAAAGACGCGGACGACACAGCGTAGCGAAAAGAGCAGCGCTTCCGTATTGGCGACGTATTGCCTCTACGACACCTAAACGCGACTTTTGCCAAAATTTTCACGCCAATCTTCTCCTAAATGTTGGCTTTTTTGTCATAATGTTCGTAACCAGTCTTCTCCGAGAAAAATAGCATAGGATTATGCTACAGTGTCCCGTCTGGATCCTCTTAAGTCTGTGACCCAAAGCTATCCTGGATAAAGTCTGTGCCCAGACTGACGGGAAAGTCGAAGTGAAATTAACAAGAGACGAAATCCAGATCTTCCCCTCCTCCGATGAATGCCAAGACGCTGTTGTTCAACTAGCCGAGGAACTTAAACTCCAGTACCACGCCCCCACCATCGGACACTCCCACCCCATACGAGCTGTACTGAAAGGACTGCCAGCCGACTACAAGGTGGAGGATCTTAAAAACGACCTTGCTGATGAAGGATTGAAGCCCACATTCATCAGGCAATTCTCTAACAGAAATGGGCTTTTGCCCTTTTTCTGTGTGCATCTCCAGTACTCCTCCGAGAACCTGAAGATTTTCACCCAGCCAATGAAGATCAGCTACTACATTGTACGTGTGGAAAAGCTGAGAAACCGCCGAGGACCAACCCAATGCTTTCGATGCCAACGGTGGGGCCACACATCCTACACCTGTCATGTGCAGGAAAGGTGTGTGGTCTGCGCTGAGACTCATCGTCTGGCCAACTGCCCCAACAGGGGAAAGCCTGCGGTCTGCGCTAATTGCAAGTCCAGCCATATCGCCAGTTCCAGAGAGTGTCCCCTGCGACCCCCTGAGCCGACGAATGTTCCCAACTCAAGACCAGTGGCGGATACAGCCGGCGGGCAGCCGGGCATTTGCCCGGTGGGCCGGTCATGCTTCGTGCCGACCAACTAACAGCAAAGTCTTTCGAACCTGTCTACTAACAGCAAAATAAATTTTACGCGCATGTGTTTAGAATAACGCAAATTCGCAAAACACAGCCTCAGCTCATCTTTATGCATGGGCTAAAGCTTGCAAGCTTGCTGGTGGAGGGAGGCAGCGCCGTCACCAAGGGGGGGGGGGATTTCTGAAATGGGGGCTGCCAAGGGCCTGATTACCACACAGGCTGACTAGGTCTGGGCCCCATGTTCCTAAGTGATCCCAAATGTTTAAAAGAATTATGCATAGCATTGCAACGGTATGAGAAATACATGTATGTTTTAAAATCTAAAAAATATGACTCTTTAATTGGGAAAAAACTTCTTTAAAGGGGGATTTTTAATCATTCTGCCAGTAACGAATTTACTTGGTCACTATTATGAGGGTGCCCATAGGGGAATCATAAATGTACATAAGTGATTTATACATAGTTGTGTGATTAGACAAAGAGGCCCCCAAAAGTGCTGTGCTTTAAAAATATAAATCAAACACTGCAAGTGTTCAGGGGGTCTCCAAATTAATATCGGCCTAGGGCCTAACTTTTAGTTAGTCGGACCCTGGGGCTGCCAATATGTCATTAGTGTTGTAATGAAAAATAAATGCATAAATTAAAAAAAAAAAAAAAAAAAAAAAAACAGGGAAACCTTAGCGGTCGTAGAAAATTAAAATACTTTTGGTCTCTTTGACGCTTTATAAATGACAATTCACAATTGCTATAAAATGCATTTTTTACAACAATGACTGACGTGAGGTCATGTCAGCTTAGTTGGAGAATAGGGGCCGGGCTCGGAATTGAACTCGTTCAGAGGGTAAAATATCTTATTGGTGAAAGGTGTAGAAGGGGGCCTGTGAAAAAATTGACCTATGTCATTTTTTTCCCTGATCCGCTTTTGCTCTCAGCGACCCTGTTTGTAACAATTGGAATAAAAGTGAATAAATATTTTTTTTCCGTAAAATTATTTAAAAAATGCAATCTTAAAATACTATTGAGGAGTATGAAAGACTATAGATTAAGATTATCAAATCAAAAGCCAAAGGCCGCCGAAATGTGAATTTCAAACATTTTTTGACGAAACATAAAGTATTCTGTATGCTGTACAAACTCACGGGTTCGGACCCCTCAGTTTAAAAAGAAAATAAGTTGATAAAAACCAATGTCGAAAGAATTCCGTGTCCATACCAGAACCGGTATTCCATACCGGAATCGGTGCTCCATACCGGAACCGGTATTCCAATAATACCGGTATTCCATGCCGGAACCAGTGCTCCATACCAGAACCGGTATTCCATACTGGAACCGGTGTTCCATAAGCCGGTATACTTCAAATCCCGGTATTCCATACCGTGACCGGGGCTCCATACCGGAACCGGTGTTCCATTAGCCAGTATACTTCAGATCCCAGTAGTCCATACCGGAACCTGTGTTCCGGTATACTTCAGATCTCGGTAGTTCCTACCGGAACCGGTGTTCCATAAGCTGGTACTTCAGATCCTGGCACTCCATTTCCGAACTGGTGTTCTATTCTGGAATTTATTTACTTCTTCAAATCCCGGTAGTTTGAGCCAGAGTTGTTGTTCCAACTTCAGTTATGTACCGATATTTCTTTCTGGTGCTGGTACGTTAGGAAGTAACGTACGTTAGGAAGTAACGTAGTTCCGTGATAGGAAGTAACGTACATTTCGTTACTTCCTATCACGGTAGTATATTCTGGTGATTCTCCAGAATGGTCTGTACCGACTTATGATGCGGGAATAGACACTGGTGCAGTCCATTTTGATGTTAAAGTGTACTGGCATTGCATAAACTGGTACGGTGCATGGTGCCAGTAGCATATTGAAGTCACTGGAATACCAGTATTGCATTAGGTGTATTTACAAAGCACAATATTTTAACGTAACATAATTAAATCAACTAAAAATGCGACTCAATATCCAAAACTTAAAAGAAAGGATGCGAAATTACAATATTAATCAAAGCTATACGTAGTGTATTATCGAGTAAATGATTAAAAAATAAATACAGACTATATTTAGTCAGAACAAAAATGTTTAATTGCAATATATTGTTACGAGTCCAGCCACTTCAAGAAATTCTTTAAATGACAACACAGTTCTTGAGAATTACGACAAGAAATATCGTTAGCGACTGCTAAATTAACCATAGCAATTAGGAAAATTCCATTAACACCGTAAACTTAATGGTCACACGCGTATTTACATCACAATACGCAAAAACAAAGCGCAAAGTTTAATACACACTTTCCAGAGCAAGAACTAAAATTAGACTCACTCATCCCGCCGTCGGCCGTGGCTATTTATAAATCCTAGAAAAGTTTCCGCACTATTCCATTCAGAAATCTTATCCTTCGGAAATGAGGGGACTGTATACTTCATTCGAATGTAAGGGGGCTGTGTATTCATTACAAGAAACTATTTACGGGTTACATTGATAAGCCAATTTTAGATGAAAAATAATGGAATAAACACCAAATTTAGCCAGATTACAACAAATTAATCAAAAATAATTAACACTTACAGAATTTGTGTATATTACACTAACATTCACTACAAAAAATTTCATAATTTAGGAAATGTGGATAAAATTTAAAAACCTTCTCAGCTAGGGCTGTCAAAAATCACATCCATGCAAATGTTTCCAAATCTTATGGAATTCAAAAGTGAGTAAATTATATTTCATTCTCATCAGAATGAAGTATTTTTTTAGAAAAGAAAAAACAAAGATACTTAAGATGAATTTTACAAATTAAAACAAATAATTTAAGAACTGAAATCTATTTTAAAATGCTAATCATTTCTGTAATAAAAAAATCAGTAAAAATAACTTTAAACTTTTTAAATGATTGAAATATTTACAAGCATATACTTGAAACCTCAAGCTCAGATGCAATTTTCAAAAAACTATTCCAATATTCAAAGTCAATCGAAATATTGTATAAAAAAATACTATGAGAAATAATTGCTTATTAACATAACACTTAAATTCTTTAAAAGCTACATTTCACAGCATCAATTTGTAGCTTATTTCTACATTTATGATTTATTTTAATACTGGAATGGAAGCTCTAAAAAGCAATGCTGACTGAAGTTTTGAATAATAAAAATACAAATAATTAAAATAGAGCACAAAATAAATAGATCAAAATAGTACAGACTAAAATGAGATACTTTTTTGCTCTTGAGACACTTTCCTTTACTACAGCAGTGACAATGTTGGTGAAAAATTATTAGTCTTTTTATCGAGATTATTGTTCAAAACACGTAGATATAGCAGTAATGATCAACTGGTGGTCGCTAATGACACTTTTCAGAATTTTTCGTAGTAGCAAAGATTAGTGATTTGGTAATGTACAGTTTAAGGTCTATGTTAAATATGATTTCATTGTTCATGACAGGTAAGTATTCTTTTTATCATTTAAGATGCATCCAGAATCATATCTTTGATAGGGTCAGTTTTATCTTTGAAAGCATTATCCAACATGAGTGTTGATAGCCGAGTTATCAGTGCACTGCATGTTGATCGAAAGTATGTATTATATAATAGAAAAACTCATGAGGCTTTCGGGTAGACAAGCAATGCATATTTTGTTTTTAAGATGTAAGTATTGCAGTTCGTATATCTTTTTATGTTTGCCATCAATGTTCAGCTGCATTCATCAAGGGGGGGCAGGGAGCTCAACCTCAACTTAAAATCATTAGTTGTGCTATACATAGTAGTTTTGTCGGTATTATCTTTAGCAGCAATCCTTGTAGTGTATTTTTCACTTGAGTCTTCAGATTTCTTTGTGGCCACTGATTCTATGACTTTTCATTTTTATTGCACTGAGTGCAACCACTACTTGGGAAAACATGACGGGCATGTGAAAAAAAAAAATCAACTTTAAAGTGTCCCAACCCAAACTGTGGGAAAGTCCTTCACACTAACAATCTTAAAGAAGGTAATTTCTTTGCAACACTTTCTTTAAGAAACCAAATTGCTGCCTTGCTGGATCAAAAGGAAGTCGGAGAATCGCTCCTCGTATCCCTGGAGAAAACAAACCAAGATTTATACAATGTTCCTAAGAGTATTTCAGACTTGACTGATGGAGAAATCTACAAAGAGAAGCGAAGACAACTTTTCAACACTCATGATCTCAGCCTGATTATGAATACAGATGGGAGCCCTGTACTCAAATCTTCCAGATCCAGCATGTGGCTCATCCAAGCTCTGATTAATGAACTCCCTCCCCAATTGAGATGGACGCATGGCCTCATTGGTGGACTTTGGTTTGGCAAAGGCCATCCGAATATGAAGCTCTTTATGGAAATTTATATAAATGAGCTAGCAGAGCTTTCTACTTATGGCGTAAAATGGGCTAATGAAAATAGAAATATTAAATCCAACATCTATACGTTATGTGGATGTTTTGACTCTCCAGCCAGGTCTGCAGTCCAAAATATGATTCAATTTAATGGTTATTTTGGCTGCCCTTGGTGTCTGCATCCTGGAGTGTCAGTAGATGGAATTATAAAATATGTGACCCAAGAAGACCCAAAAATTAGAACAGAAAAGGATACCATCAGCCTTATGAAAAAGGGTATAAACGGAGACAAAGGCAATATAAAAGGCATTAAAGGGCCATCATCCTTGATTCTTGCTAAGGGCCTTGATTTTATACGTGGAATTTGTCCTGAATACATGCATGCAGTTTTGCTTGGTGTGGTGCGCAAACTAACTGAGCTGTATTTCACAAATGTTGGTGCAGAATACTATATTGGGTCTCCCACCAATCTTAACCGTATAGATGGAAGGCTACTCAAAATCAGGCCTCCACATGTTTTCACTCGTCTGCCCAGATCTGTGACAGACAGGAAGTTTTGGAAAGCTCACGAGTGGAAGACTTGGCTTCTGTATTATGCTGCACCATGTCTCCGTGGTATCCTTTCTGATAAATATATCCAGCACTTATTTTTGCTGTCAAACTCTATATTTTTGCTTCTGAAGGATCAAATTCTGTTTTCTGACATAAGCAGTGCTGATGCTATGTTAACGGAATTTGTCATCAAAAAAGACATACTGTTTGGGCCTGCAGCAATGACTTTTAACATGCATCAGATGCTGCACCTTGCTGCTAGTGTGCGAGACTTGGGTCCCCTTTAGGCACATTCAGCCTTTGTGTTCGAAGGAAATAATGGCAAAATTCTGAATCTTGTCACAGCTGCCAAAGGCGTTCCGTTGCAAATTTTAAACCGATTTGCTATGGAAAAAAAAAAAAATTAGAGCACTTATTTAGTCAGGACTGCAGCACTGAAAAAGTCCAACA